>NW_024096517.1:1607500-2807500 GCF_016545835.1 Crotalus tigris
AGGGGTGACATGATAGCTGTCTTCCAACACTTGAAGGGCTGTCACAGGAAATCGGGCATCAATTTGTTCTTCAAAGCACCTGAGGGCTGGACAAGAAGTAATGGATGGAAGCTTGTCACAGAGAGACCCAATCTGGAATTAAGGAGGAATTTCCTGATGGTGAAAACAATTAATCCATGGAATGGCTTGTCTGCAGAAGTTGTGGGTGTTCCATCGCTGGAGGTTTTCAAGGAAAAAAATGGACAAACTTTATCCAGGGTAGAATAAATTTTCCTACCTTGGGCAAGCGGTTGAACTAGAAAACCTCCAATGTCCCTTCCAGCCTTATGATTTTATATCTGAGCAAAATAAAATTTGATGTAATATTTGACCTCAGTTGTGCCCCACTAGATTCATTTTGTTCCCCACTCCCATTCCTTCAGTCCTCTATGCTCTCTCTTAAATGTTTCTTCCAGGTCTTTAAACATCAGATGTCATTTAGCAAATCAGAATGCTGCTGCAATGCACACAAATAATCAGAAGAACTTTGTCATACCACAACATTGTGGAATGCAACCAGTTATATCACGCACCGCCATTATTGGTAACGAAACGGCGAAAATCTTTCCCCACCCCAACATTTAAAGAAAACCCAACAAGGCTTGGCACTCAACACAAATGTTGAAATCAGAGAGAATAAAGTTTCTTCCCAGCAAACATTATTTTTGGAGAGCAAAGGTTTTCCTCTCCAGGTAAACCTGGGGCTCCTCTTCAAAAACAAGTTAGCTAAACCATTGACTATGTTGATTTATACTTGTAATGTTAATCTCCCAAATCTGAAGAATGCTAGCAGTGAAGTTGGGGAAGTAGAAATCCTTTAAAACTACATTGGAACAAATCAATAAGCCTTGACAGATATTCCCATGGCTCCATCTCTCTAGATGAGACCTATTGGTCTTTTTTCCCCACAAGTTGCTTAAGGCAGATGTGTCTGAGCCTAATATATTTTAGGAGTCTCTCCCCCCCCCCCCTTTGTCTTTGTGTCAAAGAGCAATGTATTGATTCTAAAAGTATTATTCCAACATCTTCCTTATGCAAATTCAGCACTGGGTCTGTCCAAAGGTTTATTATAGTGAGGAAAATACTTCCAGTATATAATAAGGGGAAATGATTTGTGACAAGAATAAGCATCAAAAGAGCTAAAAAATGAAGAAGCATCTAAAGAACAGCTACATTTTTAATAATTCCCAGACAATGTGTGACCTATTGAGGCATTGTTTCAAAGACAAACAGATTGACCAAGGGGAAAAAAAGAAATGTGGGGATGGGAACAACTTCTAATTTCTTCTTGGCTTAACCATGGTGGACCACTCCCTGGCAGCCAATGGAGGACTAGAGCCAAACTGTCAACTGAACTTATGGGTGGCACCACAGCAGTGGAGCATCATTGAAGTGAGCATAAATTTGCCAAGTGTCATTCCCTCAGATTTTGGACACATCCTATAAGTCAGTCCATTTGAGGTATCTTGATTCAAAAACCATTGCCCTATGATGCACTGTTTTGCCCAGCTAACTGGTAGCTATTTTTTTTTTTTGCCCAAGTCCAGAATGGACTTTTGGAATCAGGATCCACACAGAGAACCGGTTGGTCACATATTTGAATCCCACCACTGCTTACAAATACAAAAGTTTTAGTAGTATATAGAGGAGAGTAGGGAACTGATACAGACAACGGTGTTATCTGAACATCAGAAAGCCGTCTCATAACCTCTTTCTCATGGTGGCTAATGGCTTATGTATAAAATGCACAAAGTCAGCAAACTCTCTCTCTCCATCTTCTAGATTCCTATTTGGGGAAAACAAGCTGATAATGAAAGCCTGTAATGCTGAGCATGGTTATTCTTACCAAGGTCAAAAAGTCAGTCTCATGCACAAAGTTGAAGCAGGATGTAAAGCAGCCAAATACCTAGAAGAAATGTCTGGGGTCACTCCAAGTGTCAAGTTTTCAGTAAATAAGAATAAACTTAGATTCTGCAGAGATCAGAAGCTTATCAGCAGTGTGACCTCCAGGAACTTAAGAGTGTTAAGGTTGACTTCTTGGAACCTCATCCAGCCTTCAGCAGACCGTTGGGCCATGTTGTATAGATTAAGCTGGAGTAGCATGTCAAACGGCTAAGTTGAGTTTGCTGAAGTTCCAAATAATCCCCCAGTCAACTGCATTTTATGAACAGGAATGAGAAATTTAACAAGGAAGTAACTCTTTCTGTTGCTGTCATTCCATTGGCCTTTACGGTTTATTTCCATAACTACATGGGATAGGAAGAAAGAGGGTTTTAGTGTCAGTTCTTTGAAGCAGACCAGATCAGGAAACAGACACCTGGATAACTATCGGAACTCTATTCAGTTTTGTAGAGTGTAATAACTGAACGTTGAAAACCGGACAGAGTTTCTCTCTTCCCCTTTTATACCAATCAAGGCAGAGTCTCTTTGCAACAGCTGAGCAATCTTCAAAGATGTCTCTCCTTGTATAACTGGGGTTTTTATTTATTTTATTTTATTTATTTATTTATGAGACTTATATACCGCTTTAAGTGCAAGCACTCTCTAAGCGGTGTACACCAGTAAGCAATGTATATATATATATATATTTACATTGCCCCCAACAATCTGGGTCCTCATTTGACCTACCCCGGAAGGATGGAAGGCTGAGTCAACCTTGAGCCGGTGAGATTTGAACCGCTGACCTGCTGAACACAGCCAGCTAAAGTGGCCTGCAGTACTGCACTCTAACTGCTGCGCCACCTCGGCTCATTGATGATGATGATGCCCTACTGGTTCACAGGGGTATATTTTCATCCCAGAGACATAGCTAATATGGGAGCTAGGTTGAGCGAATGCAGCCTTATTGCCTTTATATACAGCAGAATCTGGTTGACAAGATGACTTCCAAATTAAGGTGCTTCCTTGGTGATTTACAAGCTTTCACCTTCTGAATTCAGTGCTAGATGGAGGTTCTGCTTGTTTTTTACAATCAGAAGAGGAACTTCCAGCAACCTACAAGGCAGATTGTCCCCCTCAAAAGATTATATGCCAACCAGCTAGCTTAATGTTCTCTAGATCCACCCCTAAAAAAAGAGCTCTCTAACGGTATGTTATACAGAATAGTCAGCATCTCCTAATATCATTCTTAAAAACGAAAGTGAATGGGGCTATCGGCGCGACTTATCTTTGCCCGCTGAATTTACTAAAATAGCTTTATTTGCCTTATATGTTCCAGTGACATGCATTTCTTGGACGTTAAGTAGCCCTGACTCACTCTCACGTCCCCAAAACAAGTGCAGCAAGTTGATCTCTCTGTGAAAAGAATGACAAAACTCAAGCACCATCAGCCTTTAAAGTAGCCACTTCAGGAAGAAGTGGTTTTGAATGGTATGAAAGAGGAACAGGCTCGTCGTGGTCTTTTCCAACCAGGAAGAGCATCCAGGTGCCGGAGACAGTAAATCCAGTCTTGAGCAGCTATGCTGACCCTGCTGTTCTCAACTTGGCCTGAACTGACAAGGCTGAGATTAGTATGATGAATTTAATGTGGTAATAACCCAGTTAAGAAGCTGTCCTTCATGTCAGCAGGACAAAAAGGCAGCTTCCCGTGAGTTTCTACCTCGTAGATCAACCCCCAAACTTTAATATAAATATCCGAGGTAGGAATGATGGACTTGGGGTCATGGATGGTGTATTTAAACCGTGTGCTGCTTTTCTAAACAGTTATTGGTAAGCAAAGTCACATAACTGCAGACCAAAGAAGAGAACTGATTTTTCTCCCCAGTGCCATGATTCAAGCACAGCATGAGCCCGCTTATCTATGCCCTGCATGCATTTCAATAAATGCTTAAGAAAAAAAAATGTGACTTAAGCAGTCAGGTATGCAGAAAGCCCTTATAAAAACTGAGACTTGAATATAGCATAAGATGATGGTGGCGATGACCATGATGCGCCCATAATACTGCAAAATTGTTGTCAGCCGCCAGCCTCCACTGCAGTACTGCGGAATTCCTGATGAATGGGAGAATTTGGAATATATGCAACAATGTCTTCAGGCCAGGCCAGCAAGCCGTAAAGCTGGAGGTTTAATTATTTCTGAGCTCATCATCAGGGGAATAAGTCATTTTGGCAATTACAGTAAACTATCTTTAACAATTGTGGTGTGGATGAATAGGGGACAATAGGACAGCATGTTACATATTACAAATGAAATATAACTGATTGTTAATCATAAATGAGTCCCTTAAATGCAAAGCTAATTTTAAGCACAAGGACATTTGCATTGTAATTGCATTTTGGTTTTTATACCCTGTCAAACTGTGACTGTAATAAAAAAAATGGGGTTGTGTCTGTGTCTGGGGGGGGGGAGGAGAGAAAAGATGCTGCAAATGCTTTCCAGGTATCTGTTCATACATATTAAAATATTTTGGGCACATTAAAATATTGTGATGGGAAGGGAAATCCCGAGGAAAACATTTCTCTTCGGCATTCTTAAATGAGATGCCATCCTATAATTACTCTTTTTTAAATTAACATTTGTCAGTGCAAATTGTGAAGCATAAGGATTCTGTTGGATCTTCACAAGAATGATGCATGGCTAGAGTGAGTGTGCATGTCTCATAAATAGATACTATTGATTAAAGTTGCACAGATCAACTAACTTGGGAAATGTTTTGAGAAGACACACACTGGAATAATGACTTTTTCAACGCCGCCTTTTCCATCTTTTTCACTTTATTTTGCAGAAGCCTGAGATGCCTGCTTCTCCTTAATTTGATTAAGCAGGAACAAATTTCTCTCAATGTCTGTCACTGCATTTATTAATGCAGGAAATCATCCTGGGCCCACTGTGAATTTCTGTTTGATCAGATTATAGGGTGAATTTCCAAACTTTCCTTGACTGGGTTCATAAAATTAAATGGGGTCCTATGTAGTTGGTGATTCTGCTAATTCTAAGAAAACCCAATCACAGCGTCTTTGTGCACAAGGTCATCATATTATGGTTGGCTTGGATTTCATAGGTTATGTGGACACACAGCAGATAGATAGATATACATACATACATACATACATACAGACATACATACATACATACATACATACATACATGTTTTTGTCTTTTAAAATGTTAAAAATGCGAATCCTGGGTATTATGCTAACAAATAAAAGAAAAAATGAACAGCAGGATATAATAAACCAGCTTGTTTAATATAAACAAGCCTGTGGTTAAGAATATGTTTTTACATGATGGGGGAACTCAACTCAACCCCTTTTAAAATTCCATGTTGTGAAGACTTTCTAGGAAAGACTGGGTTTTCATAATGTACAGTGCTTGATAGAATTGGTTTGGTGCATTGATTAAGGCATCAGCCTATAAAATGGAGACTATAAATTCTAGTCCCCCTTTAAGCATGAAAAACAGCTGGGTGACTTTGGACCAATCATGAGGAGACTGTGAATTCTAATCCTGCTTTAGGCATTAAAACCAGCTGGGTGACTTGGGGCCAATCACCAGGCGACTGTGAGTTCTAGTCCTGCCTTAGGCAGGAAAGCCAATTGGTTGATTTTGAGTTCTAGAACCAGCACGACAGCCGGCTGGTTAATTTGAGCCAGTCACTATCCCTGCCCAACCCACCTCATGGGGTTGTTGTTAAGGGGAATATAGGCGGAGGAGGGAGTATTAGGTATGTTTTTCTACCTTGAGTTATTTATGAAAATAATAACAATGGGGTATAAATAAATATTGCAAAATTGAAGATGTGTGGGCTTCCACTCCCACAATTTCTTAGTCAGCATGAAAACCACTGGTATATGGAGTGTAAATGGGATATATAGGGATGTTTGGGAGTAAGACACATGTCATTGACATTTCATTTGCTCAGTGGATAAAATAAAAAGAAATATAAATGTGTGCCATGTGCTAGAGATGGTTTAAGCCCACCTTTCAAAGATGTGATGCCTTTTCTTCTATAAGCACGTAAGGGTACAATGGATAGCCTATGAAAGCTGTCTCAGGAAATCAAGTGAAGGAACGACGCAGCTGTTTTGCCAAACAGCAAAGATGCTTTTTTTTCTACCTGCGAGAGAACAAATTAAAAGACATGGTCTCCTTAATGATGCCGTTACTCAACATCTTCCATTATAAAACCTGCTAACTTCTAAGGGCTAATGATCTGAGCATTTAAATCCTCACTGAATGCCAAAGTGTTCTTTAAGGAAAACTCTTGGCTTAGAAAAGATTGTCAGTCCCCAGGCAAGCATTAAAAATAAGTGCTCTAAGTAACTAGAATGCCCCCAACGCTGAAAGGTTTATTTGCTGACAACTGATGCATTCACAGCATGTGTGTTCTACTTTTGTTTTGTGTTTGTGTGTGCGTGTGTGCGTGTAAGCGTTTATCTCAGTAAAGCTGCATATGTATTTTTCTCTTTGTGTCTTCACTATGCCATTCCAACATGCTGGGTGTAGGCTATTACACTGGGGAAAAAAATGCAGTTGAATTAAATCTATAGAATTAACGTACAATAGATCTGCTGAATCCATAGACTCGATAATATATTGAAACAGTGTTCTGTTGTTTAACCCTATCTGAACAAAGAAAGTAGCAATCGATCTCTTGAAAGGGGGTCAAAAATTTAATTTCCTGAATATTTGTTGCAGTTGACACTGATATTGCGTGAACTGATTTTACAAACACTCTCATTGATGTACTTCAAAATCAGGCTTGGGAGAACTATGAAAGTTTTGTGAAATGTCAGAAAGAAGCTTGAAGTCCAATTGTTTAGCTCAAGCTGCCATTCTCCAGGTATGTCAGAATTACAACTCCTAGTATTCCAGCTACAGTAGCATTTTAAACCAACATGCAAGCTGCCTTGATGCTCTGTAAGATATTGCCCCATCTTAATTGCCAGCACTAGATTGGGAAAGTTGGCATAGGCAAGTGCCTCAGGTTTGATCATCTGCAAAGGGTTCCGAGCATCAAAGTGTCCATGGTTTATTGATAACAAAAAGGAAAAGACAAGGGGAGGGGAGGGGCAAGGGGAAAGAGAGAGGGAAGAGCAATTTTTACATTCTCTTAATCCTGCATCTAAATAGACAGACATATATGCTGGTGTCTTACAAGCTACAGAAAGCCATTTATATTTCAAATATATGTCCTTTTTCCCCCCCAAATAAGGTTCTAGAGCAAGAAAGAACGGGGTTGTGACAAGTTATCCTACCTTCTGTTGCGTATTTTGTGCTTTCTATTGCACATTCCAGGCAAGCAAAAATATTTTCATTTTCATTCCAGAAGCGATGCTTATTTTGGATCGCTTTTAGCTCTCCCACTCAAAACATTCCAAACTATTGGTAGGAAAGAAATCCTTTAAGAAAAGATCCATCGTACCATTAGTTTTGCCATCCCTGAGGAACAGCAACTCAAACACATTTGTTATTCCATTACTGGCTTTCTTGAGCTAATTAGAATACCATATTATCTTGTCCACCCATATAGAGCAGACTGACAGAGACAAAGAAGAGGAAAACATTCCTTCTGCAATTTGAATCCAATATAAATGTGTTATGCATCAATTGAGCAAACAAGATAACAATGGTAATCCAGATAGAAATGGCTGTGAATTTCTCTTTTGCTGGGAGGCAATTGTATTTCCCATGCAAATGAAATAAACATGACTCTACCTTATAGTTCAGAGCAAACAATCCTACTTTTTCTTTCAATGCCGTTTCATCCCCGGGGTCCACTCAGACACTATGCCTTCTGATGGGTGGGTTCCTGGTTTCCACCATTTTCTTTTAACTTTTGGAGTTAGTCAACCGATGGTTGGGTTGTGGTCCTTTTCAGCAGAATGCTTTTGGCTAGAGCACCCCACCTCTTAAAAGAGATTTTTAAAGTAAATAAAAACAGCACAAACAGGAAAATGATACCCCTGATCCACACACACACACACAAAGACAAACCTACTTCATTCCCCTCAGAGCTTGCCAAAAGATCAACAGCACTGAACAAGAGTAGAAAACACAACCATCAAATATGTGAACATCCATCTCTCTGTGGATGCCGCTTCCGGAAGTCCGTTCTGGGCCTGGGCAACCAAAAATTAGCTACCGGTTCTGCCGAAGTGGTGCAACCGGCTGAATCCCAGCCCTGAACCAACCCCAATATTTTCTCCAGTTAACAGATATTTCAGAATTAAACATGAGTGAACGGTGTCCCCCATAGTCCTGTTTTATCTATAAGCTCTGAGGTCCATGGCTTACATTTGCAGCAAGATAACACAGCTGGAGTAGCCCAGTATGATATTTTTGATGCCCTTAAGGAAGCTTATGGAAGACAAGTGATGAAGAGCTGATACTAAAATACGTTGACTCGTGTTAGAATATATTACCTCATAATAAGACACGATAATGCTGCCACGTTAGAAAGAAACATGGTAGCTGTAAAAGAAAGACATTCATCAGAAGCTCCCTTTCAGGTTTATCACTCTACACACCAAAGCAATTCATAGAATAATTTGAATCTTCATGTAAATCAGGAATGCTATTATTATCACTGGGGAACATAAAAGTCCTTCACATCTTCCCAGGGGGGAAAAAAATGTTCAAAGGAAGTAGTGTTCACAGGAAGTGGTGTTTACAGAAAACAGGTTGTTTGTGCAAACTGCAACGTGGTGAGTTCAAAGGCATCCACCTTGTACAAATATTTTAAAAAACAATTAACACAGCATCCCCAGTCGTTTCACAAGTAAACAACCGTGATCCAAACAGACACAGGGATGTTGCAGAAAGTTCACACCTGAAGATCAAAATGGAAATGAAATGTTCGTGGTTTGGATAAACATCAATTTCAAATCTGGGAATTCACCCCTGGGTGCTTATTTAGGAGTTGATGTTTACTTTTTTGTGTGTCTTTTAAAGATGCATTCAAAATGCCTTACTTGTGGATTTAAGAATATACCTGGGATTCGAGTTTTTAAGATAATCAGGAATATATATATTCCAATATATATATTGCGTGTGTGTCTATGTGTGTGTATCTTTGGTTGTGTGCTTGAATTGAGAAAGAACTAAAATATTAACAATGGAACAAAAACATCTGGTTCCGGTAACTGACTCAAATTGGATCCAGCATTAAACACTTGGCCATCTGAGTAGCAATTCAAAAGACATTCAATTTTTATTTAATTTTTTGGGTAGGTTAACATATTTGCTTCTAGAAACTGATCTGTTTAGATTCTGCCTGTCTTTGGAGAGCTTCTTTGGCTCCTTCTGTAGCCCACATTAATTCAAATTAAGTGAATTAAATGCAGAGTATGCATTTGCCGTTTTGAAAACTGCTCAACAAAAATTCAATTTCAATTTGCTGCCTCTTTCTCAGCCAAAACCTGGCATTAGCTACAAAATCCATAGATCGGGTATTTGCATTTATTTTGTATCAATAGCAATTGTTCTGGAGTTCATGACACTATTTCTCCCCAGGCAAAGCTGATTATGGGTAAATATTAGTGAACAATAACTTTTCAGTGCTGAAAATTCTTTTTTTTTTCTTTTTATACCAAATCATGTGAATTAGACAAAATACGTATCACTACTCCATATTACTTGATCCAGCATGACCTATTAATAGTTTCTGCTTCTATATGCATAGACTGAGACAGGAATTCAGAAGTATTTATGAACACATCCAAACTTCATGCTTGTAAATTCATGGCTATTTAGAAAGTGCCTGTTCTACATGCTCAAAGCCAATAAGATGGAAATAAAAGGAAAAATGATAAACATCTTATTTATCATGATGAAAACTAAATCAGAGGTCCTTTCTAAGTAGAACTGAGCGGCTTTACTTATAAACGGAAGTTCATCATTCTCTACTGTTGTTTAATGAAGAACAATGAAGAAGAAATGAAGGAAAAATAAATTAGAAAGTGACCCGCTGCAAAACAAGGATCCAGATTTTAAGATCACAAACATCTGAGATCCTCAAAGAACTCAGAAGCCATCTTAGAAAACAGAAAATAGAAATGCATGATACTCTAAGGTCACTGGCCCTTGGCAAAACTTGAGAAATCATAAAAATCCAATCATGAAAACTCAAGCAGAGGCTTCTTAAAGACACAGTACTTTATTTTCGATCGAAAAAAAGTCTTGGGTGGGAACACAATTGGAACACTGGCAGTCACTTTCTATTGTAAGAACAAACTCTAGGAATAAGTCAAGGCAAAGTTGCCCTTTCTCTCCTTCCTTTGCTAGCTTTACAGCCATTGGCAATGAAAATATGTCAAGAAAATAACATTTCAGGAGCCGAATTAGCCAGCAAGGTTTTGTGTCAGGCAATAGAATTCTGGTCCAAGTTGTGATGGTAAAACAAGGACAGTCTGGATGAGATTTCATGCAATAATAAACAATGTAGAGTGAAAGTTTGGGATAATGCTGGGAAATAAGCAGCCCAAGTTTGTCCCTTTTTGCTTCGTTCTATTTTTATAAAGAGAGAAGCCCAGAAAATTTTGTGCAGGGGAGATTAATTATTAATAAGACCGATGCATAATATTTCCTGACTTTTACTCTGAAATGCATTAGTGGCAATATCTTGAGATAAATAATATAGTATTTTAAGAAGAGCAGAAGCTAGAGAGATTTGCATGAATTTGAAAAATTTACATCCCAGAACTCAGAACATCTTCTGGGCTATATTTGCAAACTGTTCGCAAATTGTCACGCTGAAACTGAAGAAATTGAAAGAGCGTGCATTCAGTGGGTGCAGAACTTAGATGTACTAAGAGATATTTATTTTATTTTTAATGTTTTGGTTCTTTTCTGTTCAGTTGACTTTAAGAATGTTCAATTAAAAAGAAAAAAAAACTAGGCAATTTTGCAAAAACATGGCATGTAAATGAACATGTATATTTTATTTGTCTGAAATGGCATAGGTTTTCCTGCCTGAGCAGGGGATTGGACTAGAAGACCTCCAAAGTCCCTTACAACAACAACAACAACAACAACAACAACAATAACAATAATAATTTTTTTCTTTGTGCCCTGATAGAGAAGCATTTGTCACTGGCTAGGATTCAATTCTCAACCTTTTGAGTGGGAGGCTAGCATCTTCACTCTAGGCCAACATGCTGCTCAAACAACATTTTAAAGAATAAAAAAAGAATACAGGTAGCCTTCAGGTTATAACTGTAATTGAGCCCCTCAGTTACGATTGTAAGTCGTGATGGGTATATAAGGGGTCACCATGTGACCAGACTCAATTTTATGACCTTTTTGTATAGCAGTCATTAAGTGACTTTGTTGTTTGCTATGGGCTGGTTTTTGCCAGAAAACCAAAGTAAGTACTGGTTTTCTGGCAAAACAAAAGTCATAAATCACATTCAAGCAGGTACAAAATGCCATCACGTGACCAAACCGGATTGTAAGTCCCTTTTTCAGAGTCAGTTGTAACTTTGAACCAGTTGTAAGTTGATGGTGATCTGTATAGATTAGCAGATACCCCAGCAAAAAAAAAGCAGGTGAATCTCGTTCAGACAGACAGGACATTAGCCACCTTCACTGACCTCTCAACTGTTATCTGATCATAGTTCTTATCTTACTTTTGCATGGTTTTGATTATAAAATTATAAGAGTCTATGCAATGAAGTTATGTGGATATAGCCTTTAATGAACTGCTGTTTTTAATGGTATTGGTTATTATTGTTAAGTATTTTACTACTGGTGTTTGGTATAAAAAATCATTTTCATTAGCATTAATCCGATACTGATTCTTTTATTAATTTTAGGTGTATAGTTTAACATCTACTATTCTTATTAATTACACTCTGTGCTATTATATTTTACAGGCTGCACTTTATCACTTAGATAGCTTAATAATAGCACCACAATTTACTTATGAAATTTAAGGCTGTAATGTTTTATGCCAGAGTGTTAGTCACATTAAGTTTCAATTATGGTTAAAATAGCTTGCTTCTTTGCAATTCTTAAGTTATTTTATTTGAATCTTGAACAGCTAGAAAGATTCCTTTTTTTTAGAAGCTCAAAGAAGACCAAACATGAGGAATACATGGGAAAAATATGAAGATTGATTTGTCTCAATGTGTTGTTTTTCCAAATTAAAGTTTTCTTTATCAAAGTCCTAGCCCAATTCTCCATTAAAGTGTTTGAACACTAGCAGTTCAAAATATTCTCTGTTGTGGTCACTAGAGGGCGTGCTCTACCTGTGAAAAAGATGTGCACAAAAAAGAAAAGGAAGAAGATAATGGTAGTAATAATGACATTTTTTTTCTGGGTCTAATGCAACCAGAATGGCTCACAGGATGTTAACACTGATTTTATCACAATGAAAATTATTTTCATTCTGCTTTAAAAAGTAGGGAGAAGGGTTTCTTAATTCATTCTAGCTTTTGTTCGAGACCCACCAAAGTAGAGAAGAGAAATAAATGTCAGGAACGCAAACAAAACTATTATGAATCTCTAATGCTCCTTGGATCAAGCCGACATTGTTGGTCTATTGCCCTGTAGTAAGACATAGACAAGCAAAAATAACAAACATGAAGTATTTCGCTTGTTCAAACTTAATTTTTTCCCCCCAAAATTTAATTTCCAAGTCCTGGCCTTCGTAACAACACCGCTAGAGGCACTGAAGAAAAAGGGAGACGGAAAGAAGAAATGGAGACGTTCAAAGAAAGATAAAATAGCACTAGGATAGGAAATAATATTTTTCAAATGGAATCAGATTGAGTGGGGAAAGGAATAACATCATAATGCAATATTCAGTTTTAAAATCTCCCCAAACTCTAGCACAACTTGAAGGTTTTAACCTTTTTTCCAAGGAGGGGAAAAAAATTTCCCAGAACTCAACCAGAAATTTATGGTCAACTGTATCAGTGGCATTAGATTAGCTATAATTACACTGTTGATGTCAAATGGAATTGTGTTGCAGAGTAAACGAGGCTTGTGAGACCCTGAGCATAAATACATTTTTATTTCATTTCCCCGTCCTGATCCCTCAAGGCTGCTGAGAGATAATAATGTTTAAAAACAATGAGTGAACATTAAAAAGAAAACAGTATATTTCAAAAGAAATCAAGTCATTGCATTCTGCATGTGTTATAAGGAAGGACATTTATAACAGACACAGAAAAAACACACAGGGAGTCATTCTCATATCCTTATCAATAATATACTCTAAAGAGTCATATGAGTTCCAAATTAGGCAGCTTTAAATCCAAACTCCAAAATGCTTATGTTAATCCTAGAAGTATTTTTCTTGGAAATACTCAGAATTGACTCAGATACAATCATCAATGCTCAGATATCATAAGGAAGGGAGGGAGGGAGAGAGGGAGGGGAGGAAAGAAGGGAGGAAGGGAGGGAGGAAAGGAGGGAGGGAGGACCCTATGAGGTGAGGAGAAATAACTGTTTCCTACATTTCAAAGAAAGTTTTGCAATTTATCTAAATCAGGGCTCTTCAAACGTGGCCCTTTTAAGACTTGTGGACTTCAGCTCCCAGAATTCCTCAGCCAGGCATGCTGGCTGAGGAATTCTGGGAGTTGAAGTCCACAAGTCATCAAAGGGCCACGTTTGAAGAGCCCTGTTCTACATCCTTCCTTCAACCAATCATGTGAATTTGCTTTGTATTGGAAAGTTCTGTCCAATCTGGCTGCAGAGTTTAGAAAGTGGTCTCTACCTTCATTGGCCGGGATTAATCTTGAGACTTCCCACCAATAGCACCTCCTATATTGCTACAGGCCTGTTTCTAGTATGCACAAGATATACACAAAGAGATCAACGCTGGATTGGAACTCATTCTGTTAAAAATAAAAATCTGGTTTTTTTATCATGGTAGAAGTCTCCTTATTGATTTTTCTTTTAAAAAAATTCACCATTGAGCCTTTTATTTGTTGTTGTTAGTTGTGAAGTCGTGTCTGACCCATCACGACCCCATGGACAATGTTCCTCCAGGCCTTCCTGTCCTCTACCATCTTCTGAAGTCCATTTAAGCTCACACCTACTGCTTCAGAGACTCCATCCAGCCACCTCATTCTCTGTCGTCCCCTTCTTCTATTGCCCTCCACCTTTCCCAGCATTAGGCTCTTCTCCAGTGAGTCCTTCCTTCTCATTAGGTGGCCAAAGTACTTGAGTTTCAACTTCAGGATCTGGCCTTCTAAAGAGCAGTCAGGGTTGATCTCCTCCAGGCCTTCCTTTCCTCTACCATCTTCTGGAGTCAATTTAAGCTCACATCTACTGCTTCAGAGACTCCATCCAGCCACCTCATTCTCTGTCGTCCCCTTCTTCTATTGTCCTTGATCTTTCCCAGCATTAGGCTCTTCTCCAGTGAGTCCTTCCTACAGCTTAATTTTAACAGAATAACAGAGTTGGAAGGGACCTTGGAGGTCTTCTAGTCTTCTATACCCAAAGGTGCTTTTTCAAGAGGCAACTGGACTTTCTTGTATTTCTTTGAAGACATTTCGCTTCTTATCCAAGAAGCTGCTTCAGCTCTGAGCTGGATGACTGAGAATCTCCATAGACTTCTCGTCTTCTAATTTTGTGTTCTTCCATGTATGATCCAGAAGGAGATGAGGGCAAGTCAGCTATTTGTAATGAATCTTCAGAACAGCTTGATCATGAAAAATGGTGCTGGGCGATCAATGGTAGCTACCTCTGGAAAGTAGTTTAACCTCTGACTTTACAGCTGTAAGGCAGTTGTATGACATATTCAGCCACCCTGTCTCTGGAAGTCCCAAGGCCTGGATTTACCAAGAGAACCAGGCAGGAAAACTGTTGAAACTCACAGCCGCAACAGAGTATAAAAGTATTTAATAGAAATAAGTCAAGGAGAGAATGACAATTTATAGATTTTTACAGCACACTACATAATTTATGGGATGTTACACATTGAGGTGGGCGCCTAATGAGAGTTGTACAAAGCCATAAATCAACAGTGATTCCAGATTCCCATTAAGGTCTCTATGTTCTCCACCCTCCCAGCAGAGAAACGGTTCAGGTGAAACCACACCTCCATCGTGCCTTTGTAGAAAGAGTGCCAAGAAGTTCAAAGCTATGTTTTGTTAAAGGGGAGGAGGAAATTACGTACAACTTATACAAGCTGATGGAAGGAGAATGAAAACACTGGCCTGGCTTATTTTACGATTATCCAGGGCAATGAAGGGAAAGCATTTTATCATGTACATCCATCAGTTGATATCGCACCGAATATCGTAAGAGAGAAGAGAAATCGGTGTATGAACGTCATACGTTAGCAGCTGGAGATATGGGGCTATATCATCCACTATATTTACAAACCACCATTATTGCAAACAGAGGAAGAAGTCTATGAATCCATTTTATTTTTCTTACTTTTTGTGTCCCTGGTAGAAAGGGGTTCTCAGTTAAAAAAAATAAATGAAACGATCTTGAATCACAGTAACTAAAAAGCAAGGTCCTCTCTGCAAAACCATAAACCCATAGTGGGGTTGGCAGGCGGAAAGGAAAGCCCTGCTTAAGTTCTAGTTCTATGACACTTTGTTAAGGAACACATCTTTTGTGTACAAAACCAGCAGGGATAGCTTCCAAATTGGAAGGAGGTGGAAGTGACCTTGAAGATCTTCTAGTCCAGGGCTAGGCCACCTTGGCTCTTTTATGACTCGTGGACTTCAACTTCCAGAATTCCTGAGCCAGCCATGCTGAGGGGAAAGTGAGAGTTTCCAAGCTGAGCCATGCTGGCTCAGGAATTCTGGGAGTTGAAGTCCATGAGTCATAAAAGAGCCAAGGTTGCCTACCCCTGTTCTAGTCCAACCCGACTTGAGCAGGAGACCCTATATGTTTCATTCAAATGCCTAATGGAGTACCCACAACTTCTGGAAACAAGCATTCCACTGATTAATTGTTCTCATTGTCAGAAAATGTATCCTTAGTTGTAGGTTGCTTCTTTTCTTTCCATCCATAATTTCTTGTTCTAGCCTAAGTGCTTTGGAGAATAGGTTGACCCCCTCTTCTCTATGACAATCCCTCAGGTGTTGTGAGACTGCTATTAAGTCATCCCTACTCCTTCTCTCTGTTAGATTAGACATATCCAGTTCCTGCAACCATTCATCCTATGGGTTAGCCTTCAACCCCCAATCGTCTTTGATGCTAATTTGATTTGATGCTAATAAGGACCAATGCTTTATTTATGCGTGGAAGAATAAGAAAATATTAAAGGTTTAAAAAGTTGTTCTGCTCATATCCAAGAAAAAATGTGTCTGGGGTGGTACGAGAGATGCGAGCACTAAGTCAGATTTGTTGAGTTTTTGAACAAAATGTAGTAGATAAATTCATATGTCGCATTGGCCATAAGTGATAGATAGCAACGCACAATGTTTGGGTTCATACAAAATGTGTGTCCGAAACACATTGTGGCTTGGTATCTAGCCAGAGGACCTGAATCATAATGAATGCTATTTGCTTTTAATCAAATTTGAATCCTACACAGAAGATTAATAGTCTAAACGTGACTTAATTATGATTGAGAAATCTTAATTCTGAAACTGTCAGCCCAACCCATATATCCTTCAGAATAAATATAACTCAGTGGGAATTCATCTATTTTTCATTCCAAAGGTCTCTGATTCTGTAAATCTTCAACATCTTCAGGTAGGAATGAAACAGCTCAATCTGGGAAATGAAGATACTGCCTTCCAGCTTAAAAAGTTGAATTATATGGACCAATAGTTTACTTGATGCCACATTCCTCTATTGTGATGAATTTTAAGGGCGTGTAAGTGTGTGCATGTTCATGTGTATTTGTGTGTATGTTTAAGTTTGTATGTCAGATATATATATTCTGAGGTTTTCACGGGTGTTTGTATGTAGGTCTTTGGTTGTTCGGGTTTTCTCCCGCGTAAAATTGGAAGTGTCTTGGCGATGTTTCAATGAAGTCTCCTTTGTCATCTTTGGGCTTGTGCTTTTGGCTTCATGCTTCTAGGAGCAAGCCGAAAGCACCAGCCTGAAGATGATGAATGAGACTTCGTTGAAACGTTGCCAAGACACTTCCAATTTTACGCGGGAGAAAACCCGAACAACCAAAGACCTACATACAAATACCCGCGAAAACCTCAGAAAACATATATATATATATATATATATATATATGATTAAAAAGGTTAAAAATGTGAACCCTAGGGATATTCATAATAAAATATAAAAATGAACACTAGGGTAATAAAAACTAAAGAAGTTTTTAATGGGTTAAAACTATAAAAGTTTTAAAAAGCGCCAAGCTTTCGCCGTCACCTGCCGGCATCCTCAGGGCTGGCGTGCCAGAGAATGAGAAGGTCTTTTTATAGGCGTGTCGAGGTTTGCACTCGGCTCCTTGATCTTGTTATGGGGCCTGATTGGTTCAGCCGTGTGTAGTTGGCCTGCGCTTTTTTTCTCTTCTTAGTTGTATTTTTATCCTCGTCCGTCTCCAGTTCTCCCAACCTCAGATTAGCTGAATGGCAATTCCAGTTATTTCGGTTGCTTTCATGTTCCGATCTCCCCTCAGGCTTGGGTGGTGGTGGACGTTCCAAGTTCCTTTCTCCGCCCCGTTCTGTCCGGTTGCTACTTTTAGAGTCCCATATATTTCCGGTCTCAATGCTTTCGGTTTTAATATGTTTATCATCCTGGTAATCCCGTAAATTGTTACGAGTCTGGTATATATATATATATATTATAATATTATATATATATATATATATATATATATATATATATATATATAATATATATATATATATATATATAATATATATATACATACAGTGCTTTTTTCTAAAAAAAAAAAAAGGTGCCAGAACTCACATACTTCATACAATCTGCCTTGCCTACCCTACAAGGTTCCATCCAAAAAAGGTGCCGGAACTCCGTCGAGAGAGAGAGAGAGAGAGAGAGAGACCAATCCACTTCACAAGGTTGTTGTTGTACGTAAGATGGGAGGAGGAAAGAGTATTAGGTACGTTCACTGCTTTGGGTTACCTATAAAGTAATAAAGACAGGATTAAAAAAACCTAATAAATCAATAAATCAACATTTGGGAGATTTATAAGAGGCCATTCACTGAGATCATCTAAGATTTGTTTTTGGAAAAACCCACTCTGTCATAAAAAAAAGAGAAGAAACTGTCCAAAATGCAATGATCACCTGGAAGAAGTGAAGATGGATAACCTCTATCGTCATTCAAAACAATTCTTGAATAAACAAATGGAAGCATCGGAGGTGAAAGTCAATGTGTTGGTGTCAATGCATCAAAATCTTTACGTGAATCAGTTCTAAAACAGAGAGACAAAGTGAGGCATCTGCTTTTGCCTTCCCGACGGATAATCAAGAGTACAACCTGACTTAACAGTATTCCTCCCCCTGTGACAGCCAGGATATTTTCTCCTATACTACATGTTGGTAATTAAAATCAATGGCCTGTACTGAAAACATGTGCATTGTTTAAATAGTTACAGGAAAAATTAATACTGCATTTCTGACAGTAGCTGTAATTTATAGTTGGGAGGTGTTATTGGCAAAAGAAGCCTGCGTCTTTTGTTAATATGTTCAGGAAGATTTATTCCATGCAAGTTTGATCTAATGAATGCAATCTATATTCAGATACTGCTTTTACTCACTTCACAGTTCTGCTGTGAATGTTAAGAACAATTGGCAGGCTGAGGTAGAAATGAAGGACCAAATTAGCCATATTTAATACATTTAAAAGAGGGGAAAGAGAGAGAAAGCAACAAAATAACGGATGGAAATAGATGGGCATCTTTAGTTGTCACTGTAGTTAAAGTGTTCTTTAATTGAATAATGTAATAAACAGCCGTTGGGTATGCTCAATTAGGTCTGACCTTGGATGCAATATTTCTATCCAGGTTTATTGGCTTCTTTTGTTCCAGCTTGTTCAAATGAGCTTTTTAATATGGTTGAGAGACAAGCGATAGTTGGAATATATATATTACATATATATTGACCTATCTTGAAACCAAGATAGCAAGAGCAATAGCACTTAGACTTATATACCACTTCACAGTGCTATACAGCCCTCTCTAAGCAGTTTACAGAGTCAGCGTCTTGCCCCCAACAACCTGGGTCCTTATTTTACCAACCTCGGAAGAACTGAAAGCTGAGTCAACCTTGAACTGGTGAAGATCGAATTGCCGAACTGCTGGCCGCTGACAGTAACTTGCAGTACTGCATTCTAACCACTGCACCACCACAGCATACAACAGGGGGAATCAGAATGCCCTACAGAAACAAACAGCACCTGAATAAATTCATATTTTGTCTCCTAGAGCAGGGGTCCTGAACCTTGGCGATTTTAAGACTTGTGGATTTCGACTCCCAGAATTCCTCAGCCAGATTTTCTGGCTGAGGAATTCTGGGGCTTGAAGTCCACAAGTCTTAAAGTCGCCAACATTGGGGACCCCTGTCCTAGAGTCACAAGTACATGGAGCATTAAAATGGATATTCAACGATGAGCTGAGATTGGGATTATATGGCAATTGTCAGATGCTGCTTTAAATAATTTTCTATTTATTTTAAGGAAATACATAGAAAATGGCACCCTTATGCTATATATAAAATTAAAAAAAGAATATAGGTATCCTTGACATATGACCACAACTGACCCCAAAATTTCTGTTGCTAAGATGTTCTCACCTATGTTGTGATCTTTCTGGCCACAGTTGTTAAATGAATTACGGCAGTTGTTAAGATAGTAACACGCTTGTTAAGGGAATCTGACTTCTCCAATGACTTTGCTTGTCAGAAGGTTTGTAAAAAGGGATCACGTGACCTTGGGACACAGCGACTGTCCTAAATATGAACCAGTTGCCAAACATTTGAATTTTGATCACGTGACCCTGGGGATGCTGCAACAGTGTGAAAAATGGTCATAAACGGTTACTTGTTTCAGTGCCGTTGTTAACTTCGAACGGTCACTAAATGAACTGTTGTAAGTTGAGGACTACCTGTATGTTATATAGGCAGTGATTAACAGATGTTTAGGAGCAAAGGGGGCAATGCTATAAACAGTCTAAGTAGATCAGGGGTCCTCAAACGTGGCCACTTTAAGACTTGTGGACTTCAACTCCCAGAATTCCCCAGCAGCCCTGAAGTAGATGCGAGAATTGACAAAGGAAAATAGTGTGGCAAACACTGCTGTGAATCCTGGGGGAGAACTCAAAATATTTCCACCATGTAGAGCAGTGGTTCTCAACCTGTGGGTCGGGACCCCATTTGGAGTCGAACGACCATTTCACGGGGGTCGCCAAACAAGGCTGTCCGCCATTTTTCCCCCTTTTCTTTGGCCACGCCCCTGGCACCTGGTGATGTATAAGTGGTTGGGGGTCACGACAACATGGGGAACTGTATTATGGGGTCGCGGCATTAGAAAGGTTGAGAACCACTGATGTAGAGTGTTAGATGTAGCCATCACTATTTATTAGGACAGAAATATAGAACTGTCTTCTCTTGAAGTGAAAAAGAAACCTGTTGAAGAAAGTAATTGCCTTCATGGGTATATTACATGGGGTTGGGGGTTTTTTGGAGGATGGGAAGCATCTATCTAAATCCCTTGCTGCTGTCTCTGTCTATATCTTTATCTGTATTCTATCAGTCTCGCAGGAAAAGAGAAGTTGGAAGCAAGCAAGAAATTAAACTCCCTCTACCAATGCCCAGTGGGTTTTCTTGTTCTCCGTTACCTTTTTAGGCTGTATAATAGAAGATGTTTCTGCTCACATCAAAAGGGCCTTTGTTTATCTTCCTGGCACTTTGTCTAACACAAAGAGCTGACTCAAATCATTTCCCAGTCGAGATGGAATAGCCACCTGTGCTCTCAACCCATTTAAGTCGAAGTGTTGGGTAGCCAAGGCCAAGTTTATTTATTTGGTTCCCATAGCTGCCCAACTCAACCCAACGACTCTGGACAGCTTACAATTCTAACCTTATAAAACAATTTAAAAAAAACATGAAAACAATTGAAACATCTGCAAAATAAATAAGTACAAATAGCAGCTGTGGTGATTAATCAGCTAATAATAAAGTCAAATAATGGAGCCCTTAGGATGGTGGGAGGTCTTCAAACTTGGCCCTTTTATGACTTGTGGACTTCAGCTCCCAGAATGCCTGGCTGAGGAATTCTGGGAGTTGAAGTCCACAAGTCATAAAAGGGCCAAGTTTGAAGACCCCTGTTCTAGAGTCTCAACATCTTTTTTTTTTTTTACATTGTGAGAATCTTGTTTTCTTGTTTCATAATGCTTGTAAAGGCCTTTGAGGTCCCCCCCTTCCTTGCCCAGGGGACTTTAGATCAGTATTCTCTTCCCCCACCCTCTAATTTATTTATACGGCAACACCTCAGAGTATGTTTTATGTAGCAGATTTACAGGTCAGCAACTCATGACTTGTGCCACTGTAAATTAAACTAATAATTAGATTAGAATAGATGGCAGCTCAATTCTATTTGATGAGGTTTCATCAATCCATAATGAAGATGAGCCCAGGCTGCAATAAAAAGGGAATTAGCAGACCTGTGCAAAAACTTTCTTTGCCTTCATTATTGAATTACAAAATTCTGATGGCCAGGATTCTTTATGGCATAACAGCAGCCATAAAACTGGAAGAAAGTGCTTAGTCTGGGGCGAAGGAACGAGTGGGAAGTGTGAATATCCATAGGTGATTGAATTCCTAATTGACATTTCAATTGCTTTCTTAGATGTGCAAGGTAAGTTCAATATTCATAAGAATAAATTTCAAATATGTAAAGATTAGGATTGTATCCCCCCCCCCGACAGAAGCTAATAATTTCTGTGTCACTCCAAAGGCATACAATTCAGCATGTTTCTTTTAATAATATAAGAGGGGAAAAAAGGCCACCGATCCACGAGACTGCTAGTCTCTGCGAGCCCAAAATTTATATCAGGGTTGCATTATTTATAAAACCGAAAACTGGATAAAGAATAAACATTAATGTCATGGTTTCTGGTAATACGAGGAAATCATTAAATCACCTGACTTCAAACTTACTAATCTGAGATCAGGGTCAAACAGATTGCAAGTACATCTCTAAGACAAATTTTAAAAACAATGGGGAAACTTATTTGGGAATAAATCTAAGGTAATATAAAATATGCAATTATGGCATTTAATTTTTTTTAAAAGGCATGGATGAATTTGGGTTTTTTCCCCCAAAAGTTGCTAATGCAGATTCTTCATTATTAACTATGCTCCTGTGACAACTATGGATATGTTTTAGCAACCTATAAAGGACCATAGGTTTCTTATCTTTTTTTTAAAAAAAAATCCAATTTGCACATACATACATACACAAGCACAAACACAGACAAAAAATACACACATTAATTTCTTAATTTCTGGATTTCCTAGAAATATGGCATGAAGCACGTGCAAAGTTTAATTGCTTAATCAAAATAGCAACTACTGCGATAGTTTGCAGTGTATCATCTAGCTAGCTAGATGAGAGATAGATAGATGGGGGGGGGGATGTGATACAAATGTGTTACTCCAGAACTTTCTGGAAGCGGACAAGGGAGGATGGCTTTTCTTCCATTGGTCCAATGAAAATGGTGAAGGAGAAACATAGTTGGCCAACCTCTAGGCTGAAATGGGCACATCTAATGTAAAATAACCTCCCAAGACTTGCTCGAATTCTTCTTTAGACTTCTATAATTTGATGGCAACATAGCTCTCTTGTGAAGTGTAGATGGCAAATGTCTTGAACTCAGGCTGTGTGTTTGTGTGTGTGCGTGTCCTATCACAATAGCAATAAGAGATATCAATTGCCTGCTAACAAAGCAGGGTAAAAAAAATCGCTCTCTTCAGTGAGATGCCACCAAATGTTGGGAGCAGCGAAGGATGAAAACACACAAGAAATAAGGGAGCCTCAAGCTGGGACCAGACAAGAAAATGTGCTCTGAAATTGTAGAAAAAGAGAGTCAGTCTCGTGTGTGCCTCCCAGTAGCAACTTCCCACAGCATGACACATCTTTGCTTTCAACAAAGATCTTTTCTGGGGAGTCTTGCTTTTATCCATCCCTCCCTCTAAAGTTTAGCAGGAAAAACAAAGGCTTTCTTTTCAGATATGAGAAAACCGCTTCCAAGGCAGGTACCGGTTCAGACCAACTAAAGCAGCACAGCTAAAGGAAACTTGGGTCACCTGCTTTAGAAGTGTTCACTGTGAATTCTTGTGAACTTAAAGAGTAGAGCTGGCTCTAGTGAAATCTTTTTTCTAGCTATAAGCCCAAGAAATTAAATGCAATGGAAGCAGCATGATACAATAGTTGTTCTCTCTCTCTCTCTCTCTCTCTCTCTCTCTCTCTCTCTCTCTCTCTCTCTCTCTCTCCCTCTCTCTCTCTCTCTCTCTCTCTCTCTCTCTCTCTCTCTCTCTCTCTCTCTCTCCCTCCCTCCCTCCCTCCCTCCCTCCCTCCCTCTCTCTCTCTCTCTCTCTCTCTCCACTTCAAGGATGAAAACTTTGGAGCAAGCACCAAAATAAAATGGCCCTACAAAATGTTCAAGGTTTGTGGACCAGCATCACAATTCACAATCCCCTTCCTTACACCTTGAAGAATGAGCTGAAATCATCCTCATTTTCCTCCCATAAATTTATATCAGAGAGAGATCACACTCTCCTTGAAAGAGACATTCACCAGCAAACATGACCCTTCTAGCACTGATGTTGTTGCCTAGCTGGCTAATGAAACATCTGTGAGAAGAAGAGGAGAACACCAAGAATTCCACAGTTTAATCCTGACCTACACAATATTCTCTTCCATTGGTACCACGTAAGTAAGCTATGAACCAGGTTCTGGGTTAGATCCTACTTAAAAGTGACACCATGCTGGTTCTCGAATGTTACCACCATCAAAATGTTCATCTGCCTGCTGATTTTTCTATCATTTTCCTTTAGCTTCCAACAATATCCTTCTTCATTGGATTAGTGAAACAGTTCTTATGCAAATAAACAAATAAACTAAAATCAGAACGCTGGTAACATTGGAAAGCCAAGGTAAGAACATATGGGACGCCCAGAACAGGGTAAAGATAAAAATAAAGAAAAAAATCTTGAACAAAGGAACTTCAGAGCTGGAATCCAGTATAAAATTGGACACAAATCCATTATAAAATTGGAGACAAACATGCAAGGACCAAAATCAGTCTTTTTGCTTCTCGTAGCTTTCTCGATGGTTCGATGGCCTTCTTTAAACTAATGCTCTCCAGTTCAAATGAGTAGAGATGCTACCTTAAATTATAAAAACAAACTCTCAACCACTGAATTATGGACCTCTTCTTTTCTTAAAAAGATAATTACCTTTTTTGTCTCCATCTGCAATACCTCATTTTTTTAAGCACCCTCTTAGTATTATTATTTTTCTTTATATCCAGCTTTGTTGAGATGGCAGAGATACAATCCACTGCTTCTATGGCACACTTTAAAAATAAGAGATGTACGACTACAGATGACACTCCACTATTTCATTAGCAAAGCAGCCATAAAGAGAGAGAGAGAGAAAGAGAGGGAATGTGTAGAGCCAATGAAAAGAAAGAGAAAAAAAGAAAGAGAAAGGCATGAATAAATAAGCCTGACCGGATCATTATGGCAATGAGAAATTCACTTGTCATAGTCAAGAGGCAGGTAATAGATCCAATTATAGATTTTTTTTCTTTTGTTTCATTTTTTTCTCTACAAAATCTGCATTTTTGGAGAAATCAAACCACTGATTTGTGCACTTCAAACAGGGGACAAAATGGCACACCAAAGAACTGGCACACATTATTGTTGTTTACCAAGTCCAGATTAGACAGAGGTTATGGTAAGTATCCTTTAAAGCAGCTTTTTGGTAGAGCGGTGAATTAGAACAAATTTTGTTAAAAATAAAAAGCTTATAAACATAACAAAAGGATGGACGCAGCACCAGCTGGATTGGATGGAGTACTCAAATAGGCCAGCCTTCCACGCAGGGGCCAACCAAATGAATTTAGGTAGTTCATAATCATATACAGGAGCAGAATAGTGTTCTTATAAAGTTGCTTTTAGCACCCGGTAGCTGAGATGTGTGTTATCTTTCATTCTGGAAACAGAAAAAAGCCATCAAGATGGCTGCTCACTGAGAGCCATTTTCTTTATGAATTCAACTCCTGCTTTTAGAGCATTCTAAATTCACTTCCTTGACCTCATCTGGGCATCAGTTCCATAATTTAGCTGTGTTCGCCTAATGAGGACTTCAGGAAAAAGCTGCATTGGTGGATGCATCAAGATAAACAGCTTCCAACCTGTCTTCTTCTTCTTCTTTTTTTGCAAAAAAAAAAAAAAGATCCTGCCTTCAAAAATAAAAATAGGAGACTGGAAGAGCAGAGGAAATGAACACTGTAGGGAATGAAAAGAAATGAACAGCTACGGATCCAGCCAGAAAGAGACTTCAAATGCTCATATGATCTTGGCCTTCAAAGGACAAATGCTGACAATAAAACCTGGTGGTGGCTCTCTTGAGAAAGAAAAAAAATGGTTTTGTAGATTTCAAAACTACAAAAATATGCTGCGTTTGAAAAGCAAAAAGCCTGAAATACAGAAAGCCAGCCACACTTTGAGTAAATAAGAATCTTCAGATGGGAGAGTAGCCATTTTCATTACTCACTAAATGTGCAAGGATCTGCATAAATCTATATATGAAACATTACCCTGGAATAGCATGAGAAATGCTTGATAGCCACATGTAAAGTGTCACACTTTTCCAAAAGTTCAAATGACCTACTTTATATTTAAACATCCTGAAGTATTATTATTGTGATTTGAAATCAATGAAATATGATAAAATTGTGTGGTGAACAATACATGCTTATCTTTTGCTAACATGAAGTACTGAATTTGCAGTAAAGATTGAACAAGATAGTATTGCATTTCAAGAACCGTAAGGTGTTTTATAAGTGAGGCTTAATTTACTAAGATGCAATGGATATCATTTAGGAAAGTTGACACATTTTACACTAATAGCTATGCTGAAACCCAGAAATGATAAAATCTGTGGTAAAGATAATTCTTTACTTATTCACAGAAAGAAATTGCCAAGAGCAAAGAAGAGAATACAGATGAGGCAGTAAAGTATTTATATTTTTATCTTCCTGGTTAACAAAACAACAACAGTTTATATTGATGTATTCATGACATTCAACTCTTGTAAGAAGGTTAACTCTATTTTTTTTAAAAAAAAAAAAAATCCTGTTGTTTTAATAGGTTGCAAATTGGCCTGGGAATTTCAGAGAACTAAAATACACAAGTGTTTTTTTTTTTTAAAGGTAAATAATACAGTAAATCAGAACTATGGAAATGGAGAATAACAGGTTTTGCTGGTCTTTTGCTTCGACTTCTCATGTCCAACTTGGATCTTTCTCCAAAAGACCTTCTGAAGATGGACCCATGAAACTTCATAGAGGATCTCCATGAAGGGGACTGAAGGCTAAGCCATACACTAAACAGTTGTGGAAATTAGGTACATTTAGTCTGACAAACAGAAGGACTAGGGGTAGTCTTGAAAGCAGTCTTCGGAGACTGCCACAGAGAAGAGGGGGTTGGCCTATTCTCCAAAGTGCCGGAGGACAGGACAAAAAATAAGAGATGGAAGATTATCAAAGAGAGATCCAACCTAGAAGAAATTTCTTAACAGTGAGAACAATGAATCAGGGTAACAACTTGCCTCCAGAAGTTGTGAGTGTTTCATCACTGGAGTCGTTTAAAGAGATTAGACAGTCATCATTTTGGAAAGGTATAGGGTCCCCTGCATGAACAGGAGATTGGACTTGAAGACATTCAAGGTCTCTTCCAAGTCTGTTATTCTGTATTCTGTAAGTCTGGTTATGTCCCCACCATCATTTAGCTAGGCAGTGGTTCTCAACCTGTGGGTCGGGACCCCATTTGGGGTCGAACGACCATTTCATGGGGGTCACCAAACAATGCAGTCCGCCATTTTTTTCCCCCTTTTCCTTAGCTGTGCTACTCCCTTTTATTCTATTGGCTTTTGAAAGCCAATAGAATAGACTCTCTTGAAAAGAGTCTAATTCTATTGGCTTTCAAAAGCCAATAGGAATTGTCCAGGCTGTCTCTGCCCTGCTGAGCCCGCCAAAAGTCCCATTCTGCAAACGGTGCTGCACCAGTTGAGTAGTCCTCGACTTACGACCGGTTGAGTAGTCCTCGACTTACAACCAGTTGGAGGTCGCGGCATTAAAAAGGTTGAGAACCACTGTACCAGGGCAACATTTTTTATATGCTGCATTTTTCCCCATGTTGCCTTCATCTTCTTCTGTGATGGTAGTAAATTCACTTATGTTCAAGGGTAGCTCCATAGTGTGTAAAACCTGTAAGACTGTGATACCCATTTCTTTGGAGGGAAGTTAGGTGATGACTAGTTTGAAACAAAGGCAAAGAGACAGGATAGGCATCAGTAATGGACCCAGCCTATTTATCCCTGTATAATTTTGTGGTGATTTCAGGAAGAGGGACATAGCACTATAACTCATTAGTCATAGCTATACCAAAAGTAGAAATCACTCTAACTAAAGTTTAAAAAAAGATCTTCTATCTTGACTAATTGTCCTTGTTTTAACATGGAGGCTGGAAAGACTCAACTCATATCCACATCCCTAATCCTTGTAATTCTAAACCCTGACATGGCATCAAGCAACTTAGCAGACTTTGAACTTAAGTTAGCACTGCTGTGTCAAGGAACGAAGATCAGAAGAGCTTAAGAATGCCAGATTGTAAAGCCTAGCTTATGGGATCTAATGATCCCCTCTGGCATTAGAATCATAGAAAAGCATTAACAACAACAAAAAAAAAAATCAATTCAGCCTTGGAGGACTTAATCACCTGAAGTTTAAGAAGACATTTCATAGACTGGAAAAAATGGCCTGAAACAATGTTCATTATAGTCCTTCCTTCTCCATACTCATGGGTCCAAATTCTGATTTCATTCTTGTCACATGGGCTTTGATACTTCAAGCTGCTTTTCAATCATACGTTAGGTCTGATCCTTTGAAGTTTTGGAGTTGTTTTCAGCGTATGGCTCTTGAAGTGGACTTGAGCTATTGTTACTGTTGACCCATTGCTGTGTTTCATACATACTGATCTCAGTTTGTTAAAATCATACTCATACCACTTTGAAAATGAGGGAGGCCATGCTGGATCCCTGATGTTTTACTGTATATGCAAGTACAGTGCAAAATGTTTATGAATGAATTTCCTCGGAATTGCCTGGAACTCACATTTCCATTTAAATGTTGATCTGAAACATCCATTTTCTCACTCTGTTTAATCTGATTACTTTGTATTATCTGCAGGGAATTTATAAGCTTCCCACAATGCTTCAAAACAAGCATTCCTGATATATATAAATATTTTCTGTAAAGACTATATATAGTCTTATTGACATGTTCAAAATCAAGATATTTTGTGCTGAAACCTGGCAAGATATCTTGACAGGTTAGTAACTCAGGGCCAGCAAGTATTCTTTCTACTCCCTCAAGAAAATCCACACTAAAGGAATACTGATAGTTCTAAACATCTCCTATTTAATAGGCTGGGATAACAACATCCCACCCCACTTTTTTTATTGTGACTGATATTTGGATATACATTTTCCGCTCAACCCGAGGATGTTAACGATCACAGTTATTTTATTCGATTAAAACAGCCCGAGTCTAAATGTTTCATTATAATGTACAATACAAATAAAGAATATCCCAGTTGTGTTTTTTATACCCTGAAGCACTATCCGTTTGGAATTAGATTAAGTTGAACAACAATAATTTCAGTGTTCCAGAACTACTAGTTTCATTTCCCCCCCTTCTTTTTGAGTCTTTCTTGAGCTCAAATTACTTTCACTAGCCTGTAGGTGTTTAAAGATGTTATTTTCAAGGTGTCAATATATGCTGGCTACTTTTTGCTCTGCCAATAGCACAACAAGGTTGTTCAGCCCTATATGGTTGTATTGAAATATGTTAATGTCCATCGTCTGTATTCTGTTTCCAACTTTTTTTGCATCTTGGATTACCTATTTTTTTTTCTGTCCATAGGACACATTTAACCAGATCATTGAAGGGGAGAACATGTTATGCAAATAGGGAAATAAGGTTAATTGTGACAGCCAATGAACTCTATTATAAATTTAGATTTAGATCTCAACAGATCCAGTGTGGTTGAAGTTAAAATAACTCTCTCAAGTGTGTTCTCTTATGCCCTACTAGGTAGACCAGACCGAGAAATCAACCCCAAAAGAAAACTAAAACTACTTGCATTGAAGTTGGCCATAATAACAGAATCTTCCAATTCTGATTGGTCTGTACCTTCTCTTTTTTCTTATGCAGTTGTTCACTTGCTAAGTCATGTATGACTCTTCATGACCCAATGGATCATATAACACTAGCCCGCCCTGTCCTCCTCTGTCTCTCAGAGTTTGCCCAAATTCATGTTCATTGTGTTGATGACACTAACTAATCATCTCATCCTTTGCTGTCCCCTTCTCCTTTTGCCTTCCATCTTTCCCAACATCAGGGACTTTTCCAGTGAATCTTCTCTTCCCATTAGGTAGCTAAAATATTTGAGCTTCAACTTCAGCATCTGTCCTTCCAAAGAACAGTCAGGGCTGACTGACTTCCTTTAGGATTGACTGATTTGATCCTCTTGCAGTCCAAAGGATTCTCAAGATACTTTCTTCTTAAACTTCAGTGAGTTACGGAAGTGTCTTAATGAGCTGCTTACAAAGATCTGTTGTGGACTTAAAATATTTTTCATCCCTTGTCACCTTAGCAATGGCTCTTGCGCAATACCATCAAGGTCATCTTTTTTTTTTTTTATTCTCTACAATGATATCCTAAAGAATGCTTATCAAAACCAAAACTGGGTTAGGATGTAGATCAGAATTACTTTCCAATTTCCATTCACCAGTTGGTTAGACTATAAAAAAACCTCATAGTACATAAAATTATCCTATCTCATGTGCTGCCAGAGAACAAAAATGACTTAGAAGACTGAAAGGATGGTTGGGTTGTTCATGTCACAGACGTGGGGCCTAACTGAATTTATTGTTTATAAATCTCTCCAAAACCAAATACATAAGTCTGGTATAATCTCCGGTGAGCAGAATCTAGGTTTTATTACAATTCAGTTAAAAACAAACATGGTGCACTTCATTTAAACCAGCCCAAGACCCATGGTGGACAGTCTAAGGGAAATTTTTTTTAAAATTGAGAAATTAGTTTGATTCTTCTCTCTTACATCTTTTCAATCTAGCTACAGTCCTGGCATCTCTTGTGTTTCATCCACATTTTTACATCTGACTCTACTTCGCCAAGATTTATTTATTAAAAATTACTGGAAAAGGCCTATCCTCTATCTTGGGTGATCCCTTTGAAGAAAGGGTCAACTGATACCAATTTTATCCTAGCAGTTTAATTATAAACTCCCAACACTCACAGATATATCTTTGTTGGACGGGAGTCCACGGTAACCAAGACAACTGATTCTCAGTTAATACATGCTTAAGAGCCTTCCCAGAAAATCTTGGAACTAACTACATGCGGTTGCCCAAAACAGATTCTCTCTACACCACCAAGCAAATAAAGAAACGGGCCACATTTCTTGATGATGACATTTTTATCTCTCCTTTTTCTACATAAGGCCAAGCAGTGAACGTACAGGCAGTCCTCGACTTACAACAGTTCATTTAGTGACCGTTCAAAGTTACAACGGCGCTGAAAAAAGTGACTTATGACCATTTTTTTCCCAGTCACGACCTTTGCAGCACCCCCAGGGTCATGTGATCATAACTCAGATGCTTGGCAACTAGTTCCTACTTATGACCATTGCTGCGTCCGACGGTCATATGATCGCCTTCTGTGACCTTCTGACCAGCAATGTCCATGGGAACGCCAGATTCACTTAACAACTAGGTTACTACCTCAACAGCTGCCGTGATTCACTTAAGAACTCTAGCGAGGAAGGTTGTAAAATGGGGCAAAAACTCACTTAACAAATGTCTCACTTAACCACAGACATTTGGGGCTCAATCATGGTCGTACGCCGAGGACTACCTGCACTTAAAAGTTTAAAAGCCCACCTGTAAAGTTTTAAGCTTTGCAAAGATTCCAGGCCAGTGTGCAGCCCTCATAAGCTTTGCTTGAAATATGAGGGAGTCAGACAGAGGAAGATAATGTTTTAAAAATATATCATCATGCCTGCTTATTGGGATCAACTTACAGCTCCAGAAAGAAATTGACCAGAGTTCCTGGATATTAATCCACTCAGCTAATTACCTGCAAATATGTGGGAGGGCACTCATTACTAGAATTAATTTAGCCATCATTGGAGAGATGAACACACACACACACACACACACACACACACACACACACATACACACATCTTCACCAACCCTTCCCACCCAACCAAATCAAGCGTATTTTAAATCTCGTCAGCATAGTCGTCATTGGCCTGAAGCAATACTGCTAAAAGAAGCAGCTAAATTAAGGAGAGAGAGAGAGAGAGAGAGAGAGAGAGATGCTGGCTGAATTGCTGAATTTTCAGCCCTTCCAATTATAAAAGACAACACATATCTGTCTACTTCCCCCCCCCCCCCGAATGTATTGGCAATTAGTGACCTACCAGAAAAGGTCTGTCTTCTGTCAAAGGTTTCCTACTTGTGTGGTAACTGTATGTGTTACACAGTCAAACCAAAGAGCATGAAAACACACAGTGGTGCTGTGAATGTTTTTTACCTTATTAAAGTTCTTTATTATATTCTTGCTTCTTCTGAATGTCACTCCTTTCCTCTGAGTTGAAATATTTTGCTCAGTGTCACTTCAGGTGTAATTGTAAACATGAACTGCATCTCTACTTTTTTTTCCCACCAAAACCACGATACGGTAAAATTTGTACCTTGACCAAGATAGATTTTCCTCAGAATGGGGAAACCCCAGATCACTTTGGGCCAAACAGCTTTGGCTAAAAAAAAATATGGGCTGATGTGTAAAAATAAGAGAGTGGTGTAGTGGTTAAAGGCACTAATCCACAAACCAGTACTGCTTTAGGTAGGAAGTCCATTGGATGACCTTGGGCCAGTCACTCTCTCTCAGCCCCAGAGAGGAGGCAATGGCAATCCTCTTTCAAAACAGTTGCCACGAAAACTGCAGAGGCTTATCCAGGATATTGCCAAGACTCAAAACTGACCTGAAAGTACTAAAAAAAAAAAAAAAATGCCACAAGGAAGCTGTGTGAGACACCAACATAGGATGCTGACTAAGTGTGGTGGCACAGTGGTTAGGATGCAGTATTGTAGGCTAACTCTGCCCAAAGCCAGGAGTTCAATTCTCACCGGCTACAGGTGGACTCAGCCTTCCATCCTTCCAAGGTCAGTAAAATGAGGACCCAGATAGTTGGGGGCAATAGGCTGACTCTGTAAAACACTTAGAGAGGGCTGTAAAGCACTGTGAAGTGGTATATAAGTCTAAGTGCTATTGCTAGTGCCATTGCTAATACCTGCTCATGAAGTACATAAATAGCAGATTGGGGACAGAGTAGCAAGTTAACCGCCCAGAGTTAAAATGCAAAGCAATTGTACAGCACAGACAATTGCTAATGTAGGGAATAGATTACCAAGACTTCTGAGTCGTGGATGTACTAATTTAGTCCAGTTTCTATGTTTCTCCCAACTGAGACTCTCTGAGTTCAGATCTATTTCAGGGTTTAGTCAGAGTCCAACATGACTCAAAGACAAAACAAAGCAGAATGACTTATTCCACTAAAAGCACTTTCAAAGGTTTCCCTTTCACAAGGTATAAAGCAAGTGCATTAATTGAGGTTCAAAGAGATGTAATGAAAGAAAGGGAAGTTAATGGATCACTTTATATTTTCTCTATATACTGTTCCTTAGCGATGTGGCTTTCTGCATAAAAATAGAGGAATGTTTTACTGTTGCTTTCTTTCGTGCAGTATGAATTGATATCTTTGTCAAAAGAGCTATTTGGTTTCTAATATTCCCTAGCGATAGATTTTTGCTAGAGTAAATTCTCCACTAAGGCAAAATCTGCAGGGACCTTCTTACATACCTAATGGCTTAAAACTGCACAGATTCAAGACTTCAGATGCTGAAATATTTTGAGAAGGAATCTGCATTTCAGAAATGGCTGAGTCTCTTTTATCTCTCACATACACTCGCAGTGCTTAGAAGAGGCTCTCCAATTAATACACAGAGTACTTATTAAAATCATTGGAAAATATGCAAGTTTTTTATATCCCAAATTCAAAGCCCCCCCCCCCCGCTCATGCATACTAAAAAAGTGCTACCAGTCAACCGTAAAGGCAACAGCTTTATACCTATTTATTGCGAAGTAGGCCCTTGCTTCTGAGTAGACACAAATAATCTTCAACCTAATCTGAAGTGACATGAAGAGAAGGAAATATGAAATATAAAATAACAAGTGTGGGGTTTTGATGGCGTCTGGGTTTTTCTTTTTTATCTCCTTTTTGGCAAACAGCTCTGAGAGATAAAGAGAAGAAAAAAGGAAGGAAGGAAAAAGAAGGGGATATTTTTTTTCCTCTCTGGATTCATCTGAGTTGATTTATGTTTGGGCTCATCTATAAAGGGATGGTTTTTTTTTTAACTCCAATGTTAAACGGAGTTTCAAAAAAAATGGGCCTATACCTCACAATAGCTGCAATCCAGTTAACTTTGTTAGATTTATATAGTCAACAAATTTCATAGCTGGAGATAGATCTCTACTCTAAGTTACCAGCAGTAACAAAAAACAAAAAAACAAAAAAAAGAAACCGCTCTCTACATTTCCAGCAGTAATCAAGAATTGAAAAGCCTCTTTTTCTTCATCCTTCAGATTCATGGATTGGAACTCATCAAAGAATCAACAGCAGGGTGCTTTTAACCTTCTGATCTGAACAACATACTCAAGGGATACTGACATAAATTAGACTCACTTTAATACAGTATATCCATTTCTATCTCTGCCTTTCCTTCTGTCATGCAATCATAGCAGCTAGGTTTATAGATGGCATTAAATCATAATGTGATCTGCAGTTGGCTTATCACAGTATTTTCTTTCTCGGGTTCAGAAACCCTTCCTCTAATTGTCATCTTCAATTTTCTATTTTTTATGGTATTATACAGGTTTTGTTTTTCTTGCTTATGTTTTATTTTTATTTATTTGTTTTTTTAAAGAACATATACTGTAAGGTTTTGAGACTGCAACACGGGTGTTTTAATAGTATTATTTATTCCACATAAGCCACTGAGAATCTTTTTTTTTTATTGTAGCAGGATAAAAATATGTTTAATAAAGAAATAAATTATGTGAATTTGGCCAGCAGGGGCTGATTAAGCTTCTTTAATCTCATTATAGTCTAGTTGCAAAAACAAATACCCATGTAGGACTATGTTAAAAAATGTTTTATCCAAAATAGCCAAAAATACACACCTTAAAGACACTTATATAGACTATACAGTAATGTGCAAAATATTTTAAAAAAACTTTATTTTTTTAATCCCCAAATGAATTTCAATAATTCCTAGAATGGGTCTTCTACTATGTCAACTGTCACAGATAAGAGTCTCTAAAGGAACGTAATGAACCAGTTGTGTTGACGTCTCTTCTAGATGTCAACATAACTGATTTTTGGGCCAACATATTTGGAAGACTTTAGACTGGACAAGGCCTGTAGTTCTTTCCATTATCCATTCATTTGAGCAACTCAAAGCCTTCCAGGTTCCTTCAGCCTAAGGTAGCCCAGCCATTAGAAAGTATACTAAGAGAAGATAAGATTTGTAGCTCAGGGTGGAAATGAAATAAGGTGCTCTCTGATCTTGCTTGTTTTATTGCAAACGTTTCATTACCCATCTAGGTAACATCATCAGGGCTAATGAAATCAACAAACAACCAAGCCCAGAGAGCACCAATTCCCACAGAAAAGGATTATGGAAGTTGGAGAGCATCAGGTGCCCTATCTCTGTAGCTTTGTGTTCCTAATTCTCTCAGAACATTCCAAACCTTAATTATCCTATGAAAGCATCCTGGTCTTCTAATGTATGTCATATTCCACTGAATTTTGGAATAACAGGAAGGGAGAGGAAGGAATTGCATATCTAATCTTTTATTTTTCTTTTCTCTCACTATATATATATTTGTCATGGAAACCATGGAGAAAACTATTTCCCTTTCTTCCTACTCCCCCTCCACTCTTTTGCATTATCTTTTCAGGTTAAGATATCTGCAACAGAATCATAATGACCTACTGGGAAATGCATCAGTTATATACAGGGTACATTTCTGTCATATTATTGTTACAAGAAAAGAAGTCTATTATAACCCCCAAGAGAACATTTTGCCTACATTGCATAGAATCTGGATATCACAGTCTGCCTTCTCAGTGGGAACAGCTATGATGTGTACATGTTGATTATAGATCACACATACATTTGCACGCTTCCAAAAGACATTTAACCATTAACCATCTTGCTGGAAATTAGCCTATCTTACTCCTGGCATTAAAAAAGGGGGGAGAGGGGGATGAAGACAAAAGGTCCTTTTTCTGTATTCTTCAAAAGAAAAAAAGTGATGAGATGCTTCGAAAAATGGGAAGAATTGTAGCTAACCGATTCAGACCACTTGCACTGTTTCATCACAACCCATCCAGATAACCTGCCCAATTTATTGCTATTAAACTTTTAATCATTACTGCTTTTTATGTGTATCTGGTCAGGTAAGATCCAAAAGTGGGTACATTCCTGCCCCTTGAGGCATTTACAATATATACTTGATTGAAAAAGAGAAGAAAGGTGATAGAAAATAACGTCTGCAGAGTATGGCAACTTTCATGAACTGTCAGGCACAGAAAAGATCAGGTCCACATGTGATGGTTCAATTAAACTGATTTATTGTTACTCCTGCCTATGCATAGGAATCTTCTCAACTAATCAGCGGAATTGAAGACAGGTTTGACTTTGTTTGCTTCCACATAGGGATTATAGCAGGGGTGTCAAACTCAATTTCATTGAGGGCCGCATCAGCATTGCGGTTGCCCTCGCGGGGGGGGGGGGCAGGTGAGTGTGGCCAGGGTGGGTGCAGCCTACTGGGTGGGCATGACTGGAGTGGGTGTGGCCAACTGGATGGGCATGGCCAGTTCTACATTGTTCATGTCAAGGGTACCTGTGGGGGCCTGGGCAGGAGTGGGACAGATCTGAGGGTCTCTGGCAGAAGGGGGTGGGACTGGGGCAAGTGCCAAGGCATGGCCCATTTCTTCATTCCTCACAAAGGGTGACACCTCCCCAGCATGCACCTAGGGGGCAGGGCCAACGTGGCAGGGGCTGGTTCCTCGCTGTTTCCAGATGGCCTTGTGGAGCTAAGACTGAATATGTTTCAGCATAGATAGCCACCACAAAATTGTACATTGGCTCCCGGCTGGCCTGGGCCAGGACCAAGGCAGCAAGGACCATTCCCTCACTGTTTCCAGGATGGCTTCGTGGGCCACATGAAACCACTTTGGGCCTTGTGTTTGACATGTCTGGATTATAGGCTGCTTCCTCTTTTGATTCTGATCTCTAGTTCTGCCACTACACCTACACCAACCAAACAACTTCTAGATTTCTTGATCAAATGAGGAATCCAAACCAGAGGAAACTAAAGTACAAGAGAATAGGCTAAAATAGAAGCAGAATATATTAATAAATGGCAAAAGAGAAGTACAATAGAACATCTCCAAGGCTTTGCAGCTGCCTGGACGAATATTATTAAAAAAGTTAATAGGAAGCAACTGTTTCTTGAAATGGCATGGACCTTGCTGTAACTCTGTCTACTGAGGGAATTATTTTGTTCCCAACTGCTTACTATTGAACCTTGTCCAGACCATTGTAAGTTGTCATCTGGTTGACAAATGATCACTACCAACTATTGGCTGCAACACTGATATAATAAATAACAAATCCAACTTTCCCTAAATGCTTAAAAAACCCTTTACTAAGGGAGATTAATAAGGATAATGCCTCCTCAAAACACAAAACTCAACTAAAAGAAGAATCGGTACCAATAGTCTTATACCTATTTGTAGTGCAATGTTTCTATGGATGTTTCAGTTTAAGGCAGGGGTGTCAAACTGCTGGCCTGCGGACTGTTTTCATCATACCGAAACCAGGCCCACCCCATTGCCAGCAATGCAAAAAGAGTTGCGATACGTCACAACACATCACGTGACGTGACGAGTTTGACACCCATGGTTTAGGGGGAGATGAAATGAGCAATCACACACAGAGAGAACCAAAAGGAAAGAAAATCTGGGTGTTCCTAAGAATTGGTATTCTGACTTTCTTAGGTTGCAAGAATTCCAATAATTAGGGTTCTAGATCCTTAAAGTCTCAGTGGTTTCCATTTAAAGCTGTTTGTAACTTCATGTCATTTAGTTTACTTCTTTGATTACCATATTAATATTCCACATTTCCAGCTTTCACAGCAAAGTAGAGGACAGAAAAAAATCCAATTAACAGAGCAGAAAACAAACAGTAAAAACAAGCAAATCAATAAAAGATCTAAAACTGCAGATTAAAGCAAATAAAGTCAGCAGGGATCTACAAATCACTCAAATGTCTCGACAGAACATTTTTGTAATGGAACTAATTATGATGTGGCCATACGTTTATGTTTTTGTATGAAAAGCAACTCTTTCTTCGCCTTGGAAGCTCTGCAGAAGCAGTAGCACAGATAAATAATGAAATATCTATCTGTCTGTCTGTCTGTCTGTCTGTCTGTCTGTCTATCTAAACTATTCTCCAAAGTGCCTGAAGGCAGGACAAGAAGCAATGGATGGAAACTAAGCAAGGAGAGAAGCAACCTAGAACTAAGAAGAAACTTCCTGACAGTTAGAACAATTAACCAGTGGAACAACCTGCCTCCAGAAGCAGTGAATGCTCCAACACTGGAAGTTTTTAAGAAGAGACTGGATAGCCATTTGTCTGAAATGGTCTAGAGTTTCCTGCCTGAGCAGGGAGTTGGACTAGATGACCTCCAAGGTCCCTTCCAACTCTTATTCTGTTAAATCCAACTTCTCTCTCTCTCTCTCTCTCTCTCTCTCTCTCACACACACACACACACACACACACACACACACACACACACACACTACCCTCCTAGGCAAGCAAGACAAACCACCTTGTAGACTTGAGAACAGATGAAAGCAGGTAAATTCAGAGGATGGAAAGATGCTGACTTTGCGTTATCATTCCTTCCTTCTGGACAGCATCCTGACTCAATGTTGCAATCATGATGCTCTATTTCACCTATTTCACTTGAAGTAGCAGAGGTGCACATTTCCCCACCACCACAGCCATTGGTGGGAGAGTTTGAGATATAGAAGACAGCCTTTGGATGAACATTTCTCTACATACAATGATGGAAGGGTTCTATATCCCATGTGAGCACACACAAACGCATGCACGCACACTATAGCTTGACTTTCTGGACATAGGAGTTTGACCTTATGGACATAAGAGGACTGCTGAGAGTTTCCTGGTTACTAACAATGCATGGTCAAGTTCAGGAGTGTCAAAATCAATTTCATTGAGGACCGCATCAGCATTGTGGTTGCCCTTGGGAGGCCGGGTGGGTGTGGCCAGGGTGGGGGCAGCCTACTGGATGGGTGTGTATGGAATGGGTGTGGCCTACTGGGTGGGCATGGCCAGCTCTACATCATTCGTGTCAAGGGTGCCTGTGGGGGCCTGGGCAGGAGTGGGACAGATCTGAGGGTCTCTGGCAGAAGGGGGTGGGACCAGGGCAAGTGCCAAGGCATGGCCCATTTCTTCATTCCTTACAAAGGGTGACACCTCCCCAGCATGCATCCAGGGGGCAGGGCCAATGCAGCAGGGGCTGGTTCCTCGCTGTTTCCAGATGGCCTTGTGGAGCTAAGACTGAATGTGTTTCAGCACAGATGGCCACCACAAAATTGTACATTGGCTCCCGTCCAGCCTGGGCCAGGGCCAAGGCAGTGGGGGCCATTCCCTCACTGTTTCCAGGATGGCTTCACGGGCCACATGAAACCACTTCGCGGGCCACATCTGGCCCCGGGCCTTGTGTTTGATATGTCTGGTCAAGATAGTGTATTATGATGTTCCTTCAGACACATTCACTGCTTTCCTTATCCCTCTCCTGGGTTGTCTAGGCTGCCTAGAGGAAAGATGTTCCATTGATTCGAGCTTTTTCTTCTTCTTCTTGCTCCATGTCTAGATCAAACTTTAAAACTGCCAGAATAAAGCCACCTCCTTGGCTTTGACATAGGCCAAAAATAAATCATTATCAGTACATGTAGTTCTTGTACCAGCAAGAAGCTCTGTATCTTTTCACTTTCACACAGTGTGTTGTTCTCCACTAAGAGCCTTCACTGGTTTCACATTTAGCCACTACAACTTTCAACCTATTCAGGGCCCTCCAGGTAGATCCTTCATCCATATCTTCCTTTAACATTATTCCTTGCTTGATGGTCCCCTTCCTCCATCTTTTAATTGGATTTTGTTCTCGTGTACCTTCAAGAAAGTTTGGTCTTTCCATAAAGCTGTTCCTAGATTTGAGTCAGCAGGCTTCGGGCATATGGTCCATTCCAAAGATGTCAAGAATTGTTCTCTTGCTTGGTTCTCTCAGCATCCACTGCTACTTCTCTTGGCAATGCCAATAAGGGGATATATCTTCTCATAGATTCATGCTAAAAACCACATTCACTACCATGTGAAGGGTGACAAAGAGGTGGGTCTTCAGGAGCTGCACCATACCTTCCTGACATGGTTCATCAGACTGATGTTTTCTCTGTCGAAACAATGCCAGCCTGGCCCAATCTTTCTACAACGGTTGAAGCCCTGTTTAAACATTCAAAACCCGCCATGAGTTGAATACGATTGTTTCCCCTGCAAATTGCAAAGCACGAAACGAAATCCAATCAAGCCGTGTCTGAATGCCAGATTTCCAAGGCTGATCTGCCCAGGTTTCATGCGTGCTCCACACGTAAATAGGAGAAATGATGACATAATGAAGTGGATGTTAAAGAGAGCAGTAATGAAGGAATTTTAGATTTCTGAACTTCCGACCCTCCGGAAGCTGCCTATTTAGATGATAATGCAACAAAAACAACACCTCTGAATTTCAAAGATCGGTCAGTCAGCATTGCAGCATTTGGGTTTCTCCCAGCAAGACGAGGTCCTAAAATTTCAGGGTCAAAGGCTTCCCTTTCAATATAGTTAGCTGGCAGAAATGAAAGATCATTTGAAAAATAAATGTGTCCTATTTCTGGCCCCTGTGCATTTCAGTTCCTAACCTATTTTATTAATAAAGTCTCCTCTGACTTAAGCTTGACACCTGGACATATCTGTGTAATTTCCTAGGCCACAATAAGGACGTGGCCTGTCGCTGTTTGTTTGTTTTTTGTTTTTTTTGTTTTTTTACATTTATTATTCAACTTTTCTCTTATCCTCTGGTGGATTCCCCTCCAAGAATCAATCCCTCCTAAGCATCCAAAGCCAGCCATGGTTGCTTAAGTGCCACACCATCTGCTAAGACTTATCTTTTTTCCTTAAAAACTAGGGACCAGTTTCTTCACCTGGTGTATTCCAGTTAGAAGTACATCTATTTTTGGAGAAGTAAATCTTTAAACAAGTCTGTGTTTGTGTGTGTGTGTGTGTGTGTGTGTGTGAGAGAGAGAGAGAGAGAGAGAGAGAGAGAGAGCTAGCTATTTATAAATTCTTCACATTTATATGACCACCCATCTCACAAAAAGAAAGCATCAAGAAAGCAGCAATATTAAAAAATCATACAAAATATATGTTATTATTAAATATGAAAAAACACCCTATAAAATCTAAAATATACAAACCAGAAAGTAAAAAAAGATTAACCATAGTGATGTCATTTAAGAACATCTCCCATTACCTGACACCTTCTGTCTTGAGGGACTTCCAAAATATTAACAGAGATGGAAGAAACAGCTAAGACCACACATTGCTGCTCAAAGCACGAAGCTGAAAACACCAGCCTGAAGATGACGAATGGGACTTCGTCGAAACGTCGCCAAGACACTTCCAATTTTACGTGGGAGAAAACCCGAACAACCAAAGACCTACATACAAATACCCGCAAAAACCTCAGAAAACAAATATATATATATATATATATATATATATATATATATATAATATATATATGTTATATATGTTTTCTGAGGTTTTCCCAGAGAGAAATCATCCAGATGCCCTAAACTCTATGGTCTCCCCAAGATACACAAAGAAGGAACCCCACTCAGACCTATAGTCAGCTCCATAGGCTCACCTCTACAAAACCTAGCCAAATTTCTCGCCAAACAACTACAGCCCTATGCAGAATCCATCACCTCACACGTAAAAAACTCATTCCAGTTTATAGAGATCATAAAGAAACAAAACTTACAGCCCAGCGACCTACTAGTGAGCTTCGATGTCATATCCCTCTTCACCCAAGTGCCTATCAAAGAAGCCTTGACAGCTATTCAAAACAAATATAACCCCCCCAAACACATCTTAGATCTGACCAACCACTGCCTATCCAACACATACTTCATCTATAATGGACAAAAATACAAACAAACAGAAGGAGCACCCATGGGATCACCCTCTCACCTGTCATTGCCAACCTCTACATGGAACACTTTGAAACCCACCAAGCTCTAGAAAAATCGGATCACAAACCCAAACTCTGGCTCAGATATGTAGACGACACCTTCATAATCTGGCCACATGGGAAAGAAAAACTGGACAACTTCCTCACACACCTCAACAGCCTACACCCCAAAATACAGTTCACCATGGAAACAGAAGCTAACAACCAACTTCCCTTCCTGGATGTCTTAGTCTACAAGAAATCCAATGGCTCCCTAGGACACACCATCTACCAGAAGAAAACACACACAAACCGCTATCTGCACGCTCTCTCACACCACCACCCAGCACAGATCAACTCTGTAGCCAAGACACTCATCTCCAGAACAAAACGCTTAGCTGACGAACAACACCTAAAACCCGAACTACACACTCTCACCAATGTACTAACATCCAATGGATTCCATAGAAATAAGATTACAAACCTAATCCAAAAAGAAACCCCCACTAAAATCCAAGACAAAGAACAAGAAAACGGCAAAGCCCTCCTCCCATACATAAAAGGCACCACAGACAGAATCAGTAAGATCCTTCATAAACACAACATCAAAACAGCATTCTGCACAAACAGAAAAATATCCACCATCCTTAGAAACCCCAAAGATAAAATTGAATTAGAAAATCAAGGAGTATACGAAATCCCATGCACCACTTGTCCCACCACATACATCGGACAAACCAACAGAAGAATAAGTGCACGCATTGAAGAACATAAGAACTCAGTCAAAAAGAGGAACCAACATCTTCCCTGGTCCAACACCTAAAGCCACAGGACACGAAATTGACTTTAAAAATACCAGAACCATTGCCAAAAGTGAACATTTTAATAACAGAATAATCAGAGAAGCCATCGAGATAGAAAAACGCCCACACAGCATGAACAAGCGAGATGATACCTCCCGCCTACCAGCCATTTGGAAACCTGCCCTTATTGACAAACGACTCCCTAACCCCAAAATCTTAAACCCCTCTGCAACTCAGACTAACCTGAGCACAACCAAACAGAACACTCCCCCAGCCAATCAGAGCACAGCCAAGCCCTAACCATTCAGAACACACCTCCACCCAATCAGAACACAGCCAAGCTCCCATCCAATCAGTTCATACCCTCACTGGCAGTTAAAAGGAAGAAACAGCTAAAACCACACATTGCTGCTCAAAGCAAGAAGCTAAAAACACCAGCCTGAAGATGACGAATGGACTTCGTCGAAACGTTGCCAAGACACTTCCAATTTTACGCGGGAGAAAACCCGAACAACCAAATATATATATATATATATATATATATATATATATATATATAGGTCTTTGGTTGTTCGGGTTTTCTCTCTCTCTCTCTCTCTCTCTATATATATATATATATATATATATATATATATTTTAAGAGGGGAAGAATGTTCCATAAGAGGGATGCTACATTAGAGAAGAGCCACTTCCTGGAACACACCAAATGAAGGATGTTACGCACAACATGCCTTCTCAGAACAGAATACAGCATAACAGAGCTGAAAGGGACTTTGGAGGTCTTCTAGTCCAACCCCCTGTTCAAGCAGGAGACCCAATACCATTCCAGACAAATGGCTATCTAGTCTCTTCTTGGAAAACCTCCCGTGATGGAGCACCCATAACTTCTGAAAGCAAGCTGTCCCACTGATTAATTGTAACCAGGAAACTCCTGCAAGGTCTGACGGGGTGGGCTGATGTAATATTTACTTCTGCAATACCCAACAGCTTGTAAAAGCACCCTTACATTGCAGCAGAGGGTTCCTGGAATGCTTGTTCACTTTAATTAACAGATATGGTGGAGGGCACCCAAGCCTTTGTCTTAATATCTCAAAATACAGAAGAGTTTTTTTCAGAGCAGTCTCCAAAAGGACAAAGATCTGATGGAGCCCATGGTAAATTGTGCTGATGGGAAATGGGATAATTGTTGGCTTTTTCAAGTGAAAATAAATGATAATATGAAGAGCTATAAAAATGAAGCTGCTTTAATATGGGGAGGGGGGTTGATGGTGACTCAACTGTCCTGATTGTTTCATGGTTATCAAGGCCAGGGAATACACTATCTTCTTTCCCTGCATTGCAGAACTGACAAACACAAAGACATGGAATGTCAGTGTAACCATAGTAACCTTACTACTAAAATTCTGAATTGATGGTCTCCTCTACTTCTGTGATGGAAAGAGGAAGAAAAAGAAAACATTCACAGGTAAACTATCTGGACCACTTCCTGCCTATAGCGATTGTCCAGAAAGCTTCTGGTCACACTTTCCTTATCCCCAAAAAAGGCTACTTAACAGAATAACAGAATACGGTATAAAACTGCCCTCAATCTGTTTGGAATGATGGGATTTGGACAGGCTTTGTGATTCTGTCACAATATCCTAAACTGCATTAAATGACCTTTCAAACGCCTCGGGACTCCTGTTTCCTCATCCCGTCTAGCTCCAAGGGCTGACAAAGACAGTGGTTCGTTTCTTCCCCAACATTCCCACAACATACAAGTCCCTTGTTACTATTATTTTTTAAAGTCCCCTTTGCGTGCTCATTTACTATTTGCATGGCAGATTTATGTTGCCGTTTGATGCATTTTGGGGGGGGAGGGGGAGAAATGAAACTGAACTTCAAGGTCTTGTCATGCACTCTCAACTGTGTAGCATGCCTGCATCCTTCACTTTTGAAATGAATTCTACTTTATACGAATCTGATCCTCAGAGGAAGACTAAAAAGCCCCATCCATTGCTCGAAGACGTTGCTTTTCCAGTCTGATTCGTTCTCTCATGTTCCTCTCAACCAGCGACATAGAAAACCTTTCCCAATCTCATATCTCTTAACATTTGGCAGCCAGCATTTGTTACAGGATGCAGAAAAAGTACCCATTGATTTTCCTTTGATGTCAAGGAAGCCGGGCGCTCTCGTGGTTTAATAGTCTTATTTATTATTGGCCAACTGCTATTCTGTCTGCCATTCTCACTGCACGCATTACTTCTATGCTAATAAATATCCAGTGTGGCCTGAACATTGACAATTTCAGCCTTTAACAAGGCCCATTCGCAGGTTTAACTCACTGCATGCAAGGATGAAGAATGATGCTGGAGACCATCCACACGACTCACCATCATCTCCTCCTCCCAGTTTTAACTCCTCAGAGGTATCAATTTTCTCCCCCCACCCAGCCAACAAGTGTTATCACAAATGTCAGGCAAAGATTTGTTGAGAGCTGCTGGGGAGAATTAACTCCGTCTTGCAAGCCAAATCTTATTTGGGCTCTCTCCTCTCCTATTCTTTGATTTGCCTGCTTTTATCCCAAACAGCTGATCACCACTCCCGGTTCTCCGACACCAGTGGGATTTCAGCCAACAGCCACTGATAGTGGGTGATAAGAGATTAGATGGGGGTCAGGGCAGGGGGGGGGGAGCTTTAGAAAGCCAAAGATAGAGGAATGGTCAAACACAGGAGGAGATTTCGGGTTGTTTACGTAGCTTTACTTTCTCTGTTCTCCGATCTCTATCCAAGTAATTCTTACGGTCAAATGTCTCCAGCAAATATGTGCTGCTTTATCTGGTATCAGTTGATACTAGAAGCCCTGGAATTTAACGGGAACAAACATTGAAAAGGAATTTTGTATCAGCCATCTATAGACTGACAGTGCAATGATCTGCATTGTAATGCTTAGAAATGAACTGGATGAGTATATGTCTCTCAAATCAGGCTTATACTCTAGGTTTCTATGTAGCATATAACGGAGAAGCTCTTATGAGACCCCACCTATGATTAATCGCTGCCTAAGGCTACTAAGCTATTATACAAGCAGCAAAAGGTTTTCTATTCCCTGTTGCATGGTGCATTTGTTTACTAAAACTCTGAAGATCAGCATGATTCTCCTCCTTTCCTTCTTCTTTTCTTCTTTTCCTCTATTCCTCCTCCTTCTTCTCCTCCTCTCTCCTTTTAGTTTCTATTCCCTTCAGCCTCCTCCTCCTTCTTCTCCTCCCCTTGCCCTTGCCTTTCCATTCTCTTTTTTTCTCTCTCTTCTTCTCCATTTTCCTCCTCCTCTTTCTCCTTCTTCTTCTCCTCTATTCCCATCATCATCATCATCCCCTTTGCCTTGCCCTTCCACTCTCCTTCTTTCTTTCTCTCTCTCTCTCTTCTTCATTTTCCTCCTCCTCCTCTTCCTCCTCCTCCTTACCCCCCCTCCTCCTCCTCCTCCTCCTCTCCTTTTGCACCCAAACCATTCAGCAGATCCCTAGGTGCCTAGTTGTTATCATGCATGAAACAGCAGGCTGCATGGAACATCTTGTCTAACAAGTGAAAGTTGAATGAATCTGTCAATTTTACTTCATCGTTCCCCCCCCCCCCCCCCGACTTGACTTCTCATCCTCACATTTCCACATCAGATAGCAACCTGGGGGTGGGGGGAGGGGGAAGTCAATACAAAGATAAAAGAAAGAAAAGGAAAGGAACAAAAACTCAAGAAGTGCATGTTTACTTCTATAACCATGTGTATTTTTTAAAAAATGTATTTTCTAAGCTACCCATTTCTGAAAACCATAAATGTATGGCATGCATCCCCAGCTTTCCAATTTATGCCTTTTTTCTTTTAATGCCTGAATTTTTAAGCAATGTTCTTTTTAATCAGAACAATGCTTCACGAAATATGAATAAGTCTGCATACTGGAGAGGTTAATCGCTGTAAAAGCAAGAGTATTGTGTTTTGTTGTTGTTTTTTTTACTTAGACAAAAGGAACTTTCTTCCCTTCTTCCTTCTCCCCCCCCCCCATGAGATAAGCAATCTACCCTGAAAATAACAAGCAAATTCAGCTGCCCTCCTTTCCGTGGGAGACAAATTGTCCTCATAAAAAATGGGAAAATTCAAACCCATCTTCAGCTAAATATATATCTCAACGGTTTCCTTTAACTACTGAGTGAGAAAATAAAAGGTTTGGCAGACGAAACACTATAACAGTTATTGCAGTCTTGGATAGTAGTCAGATTCAGCCCCTGCTTTATTTACTTCACAAAGAACAAAAAGGAAGGCCTGTAATGGATGACAACCTATTACAACCTGTCCAATTTCTCTATGTTTTATGGAACAAAGCAAATGGAGTTTCACACAGGCATAGCTTGGAGGGAGAAGCATTTCATTTAGGGAGATAAGTCCACCTTGAAAGATAGCCGTTCAATTATATAGCTTCAAAAAGAGAAAACAGACCAGCTTGTGGTGAAAAATATTTCAGTAAAGGTCTGTCTGTCTGTCTGTCTGTCTATTGGCCACCATTATAAATGGACTCATGGAGGCTTGCAAGCCAATGAAGGCAGATGTATATTAAATCACAGTTAAAACATTTGTCAATCAAGAAAGCATTTGACAACAGGAACAGTCAAAATATAAAATTAGAATCGCTTCCAGCTTTATAATAGCCACAGTTAATTCTCAAATGCCCCACACAAGAGTTCCAGCTTCACAATCTTAAAGAAATCTTCCAAGGTAAATGCTGATTAGATTTCTAATGGGCAACTAATCACCACAATGGTCACAAATTAGATTTATGTTTGAAGGTTGCATGTCCCTGAATCCCACCTGGTGGGGAGCAGCAGGAATGTAATAATAATCATGATAATCTGGATTAAATTCCCTATCTTTTAAAGATTGCCATATTTTGCACATTACCTTGAAGGACCTTGACATAGAGAACTTAAGAGAGCTAAAGGGTCAATTACAATTGTCAGCTTACGACCTGTCATTGAGTGACCTGTTCAAAATCACAAAGGCACTGAAAAAAGTTGTGTTATCCAGACATTTACAACCATCAAGAGCATCCCCACAGTCATGTGATCAACATTTGGGCATGTATTTACAATAGCTGCTACAGTGTTCCAGCTGCAAGTGATGGCCATGTGGACCTTCTCAATTGCTTCCAACAAAGTCAGGGGTAGGCAACCTTGGCTCTTTTATGACTCGTGGACGTCAACTCCCAGAATTTCTGAGCCAGCATGGCTCAGTTGGAAACTTCTCCCTTTTCCCTCAGCATAGCTGGCTCAGGAATTCTGGGAGTTGAAGTTCACGAGTCATAAAAGAGCCAAGGTTGCCTACCTCTGAACAAAGTCAATGGGGGAAGCCATATTTGTTTAACCACTACAGCAATTCACTCAACCAGGGCAAAAAAAGTCTTAAAATTGGACATAATTTATTTAACAACTGCATCGCTTACCAATTAAAATTCTGATCCCAGTAATGGTTGTAAGTCAAGAAACTACCTATAACTTCCCAAGGAGCCAACTGAGAGCATTTGGGAAACTCATAAACATGAACAGAAGAGGAAGAGATTTCTCCCATTGTTAGTCCCCATCAGTCAGATTTTAAAGAATGTCACCTGTAATTGGGTAATTCAAGCATTAGTACTTTGTCCTTCACACTAGAAGGGATAACCCTGAGCTTTTAAAAGATCCCTTTGCAAGCCGTCTTATTTCCATCCTCACCCCCAGTATGTCCCTAATTTAATCATGCTTTCCATAAAGTAGCATAAAGTTCACTTTATCAAATTGGATTCTCCATGTATTCAATTTAAATAGGTGATACCCCCCCAAAAAAATTTTTAGCTCTTGTGTTCCTCTGTGAAAAGTTCATGCAAATCTGTTAGTGACATATATTATGAGACCTGCAGTCTAAAGGCATATGATGTTGCAGTCTTTAGCTTAAGTGGTTTGGATCTGATCATTATCTGGATAAGAGAGAGAATGGAAATATAAAATATATTGTATTAAATCCCACGATGGGAAGAGGGTAAGCTCTGAACACTCTATTATCATAAAGAAAATGATAAAATAGATGCATAGCTAAAAGCACGATTCTCATAATTCATCAATTGTTCTAAAAAAAATTAATTTGAAACCCTAAATCTTAAAAAAAGAAGTTTCTTTTTCTTTTTCAGTCTTCAAGTGGTAGTTAAAATCATCACATTATTAGAGTTCTCATCTCTTGCCTTAATTTTTTTTTTAAAAAAAGGAAGATAATTTTCATGATTAAGTCCATTTTTTTTTCAGCTCATCATCTCATTCCTAGATCTGTACTCCAGGGAGAATAATTGGCTACTTAGCTTTTCTCCCAAGCGATTTGACCTTTATTCTTGTAGCTAAATGGGAATCTCTTTTCAAGTACTGAATTAGCCACAAAACCCAAGAGGGCCCCCTTTAGGCATTAAAATTAACCTAGAAGCCCAGGAATCAATACTCAAAACCACTTAGAGTAATGGTTGTTTGAACCAGCTTTAAAGATAACAATGCATTCACCCTTTAAAAAAAAAAGAAGAAAAAACTGAGAAAGTTAAGTATAATCTCTCCCAACTAACAAATGCTATCCAAAGGCATACTCTTTGAGCAGCAGCCTTTTTAAATGCCTTTTAATAAAATGTATTTGTCGGGAAATACACGGTTCCCGAGTCCCCCTGATTTTTGACTACCATAAACCAATACAGTTCTCCTTCTGCAGTGCCTAATATAGTCAGAATAGGAGCAGAGGGAATTAGCCATAAAATCAAAAAAACATCTGGAGAAATATATGGAGAATTCCACTAAAATGCTGTCGGTTTCCACCTTGTCCAACCTTCCAAAGGGGATTTCCTTCCTATTCGAATATATCAAAAATCAAATCAAATAAATTGGTTTAGACTGCACCTCAATTTCTTGAGCAAATAGGAGTTCTACATAGAATGTGTAGAAGGCTAAACTTTCTGTAGGAAAAAAAAAGCTTAAGCAAAAATTAAACTCACCTTGGTTTAGCATATTATATGCCAATGTATCTGCTACATTTGTACCTGGCTTGTGAATGTAGGCAATATATTTGCTCTACTTCAGTGGTTCTCAACCTTTTTAATGCCGCAACCCCCAACCGGTCGTAAGTCGAGGACTACTCAACTGGTTGTAAGTTGAGGACTACTCAACTGGTGCAGCACCATTTGCAGAATGGGACTTTTGGTGGGCTCAGCAGGGCAGAGACAGCCTGGACAATTCTTATTGGCTTTTGAAAGCCAATAGAATTAGACTCTATTCAAGAGAGTCTATTCTATTGGCTTTCAAAAGCCAATAGAATAAAAGGGAGTAACACAGCTAAGGAAAAGGGGGAAAAAATGGCGGACTGCGTTGTTTGGCGACCCCCGTGAAATGGTTGTTCGACCCCAAATGGGGTCCCGACCCACAGGTTGAGAACCACTGCTCTACTTGTTTATGTCTTATCTTTTTTTCTTCTTCTTCTGTTCAGTCCTGTCTGATTCTCAGAGTCTGCCTGGACAAGTGCCTGCATTTTTCCTGGCAAGGTTTTTCAGAAGCGGTTTGCCATTGCCTCTTTCCTAGGGATGGAAGAATGACTGGCCCAACATCACCCAGCTGGCTTGTACCCAATACAGGACTAGAACTCACCGTCTCCTGGTTTCTGGTCTAATGCTTTAACCGCTACACCAAACTGGCGCTCTCTCTACTCCTCTACTGAAGTATGAATACATGTAGGCAATGCAAAAAATTACATTCCCAATTCCTTCATGCCTTCCAGTAACTTTTTATTGAAAGTACAGATATTATGTTCCTATGCTTGATAAGTCATCTGCACCGCAGAGTGTACAGGTGTACAATTAAGAAGAGAAGTATGTACAGTATACTTGGCATCTCTATTTGCATTACAACTATCAGTTCCATGAAAGGCACACCTTATATTATTTCAAATTGGCATAAAGCAGTGGTTCTCAACCTGTGGGTCGGGACCCCATTTGGGGTCGAACGACCATTTCACGGGGGCTGCCAAACAAGGCTGTCCGCCATTTTTTCCCCCTTTTCTTTGGCCACGCCCCTGGCACCCGGTGATGTATAAATGGTTGGGGGTCACCACAACATGGGGAACTGTATTATGGGGTCGCGGCATTAGAAAGGTTGAGAACCACTGGCATAAAGGAAGTTGAAATTCTCACGAGAAACTGTTTACAATTTCTCAGGAAAAAAAAATGACATTGTACCTAAATCTATGCATGATGATTCTGTACGAAGAGGTTATTTATTTCCACAAGAGAACAGTGATTCAGTCAAGGTAAACAATAATATTTTCCAGAAATTTCAAAGTCCCCGTGGTCTGGCATGTTTCTACACTGAAGAGAGGAATCATATAAGCCGTGATTCCCACTGCATTGCATTCAGACCAACCTCCCTGATGCATTTTTAGACAATGTTTCTTTCTATTGGGCTGTAGTGAAACTCTAGACAGGCCAAGCAACCATCTATAATCAGCAGTCTTCTAAATCTTGCCTGCCACTAGGGAAGAATTGTGCAGGAAAAGAAGTGAACTATAACATTCATCACATTTGGCCAAAATAAACTGGTCACTGGGCGGGAATAAAATAATTTTTCAACTGTATTTGTTGGCCATTTATTACACTGAATCATATATGCAGTGTATATTTATGGTTTGAGAAAGATTTTCCACCCAAGTTATTTTTATATTAGAGAGAGAAAGTGCACCTATAGGATTGGACCTGGAGAATTCCACACAAACATCTATTTCTGTCTTGATTTGAATATCAGAATAACAGAAAAACGGCTGGAAGGGACCTTAGAGATCTTCTAGTCCAACCCTCTGCTCTATACCATTTCAAACAAATAGCTGTCCAGTCTCTTCTTGAAAGCCTCCATAGAGCACTCACATCTTCTGGAGGCAAGCGGTTCCACTGGTTAATTTTTCTCACTGTCAGGGAACTTCTCCTTAGTTCTAGGTTGCTTCTCTCCTTGATAAATTTCCATCCATTGCTTCTTGTTCTGCCTTCTGGTGCTTTGGAAAATAGGTTTCTCTGTGACAGCCTTCTTCTTTGTGGCAGCCCCTCAAATATTATAATACTGTTATATCAAAGTTGTTCCTTTTCCTTAGAATGTGTGTTGCTCTTTAAGCATTAAAAACCTGGATTTGGAAGGTCAAATACCTATGATTTTTTTCAAGCAACTTGCTTGAAAATTACACCTCGCATCATTAAAATCCTTATAAGATCTCCCCTAAAAAGATCCACATTTTGATAACTATCATAGAAGATGAGCCAGCTGAGCTGGAAGGCGGGGTTAAACATATCATCAGTTTTGAGTCATTGCATTGTCTCAAGAGACTCAACTCCAGCCCCCTATGAATTCCGTTGACTCTTATCTAACACCAATTTAGCTTTGGCTGTTAGTTGACCAGATTCTTGTGTATAGGTAGCAATAATAAACTCTTCAGTGCTTTGAATTGAGCAAGTGCCTGATAGCTATGTATCTACCCAATTTATGATAATTTTCAAAGAACTTTGTCAGATATTAGCAGGGAGACTGTTTTTTAAGGTCAACTATGTCTTTAATCTACCTAAATTTGACATTTTGAATGGAGGAGAAGAGGAATAGTAGTTTCTTCTTATCTTTGATTTATCAATAGGTATGAACCATTGGTTGGTTCCTCTCCGTCAGGACAAATCTTAATATTAGATTTAGATATTAATACATAGTTTTCTAAAGCTGACCATTATTCTTTTGGGAAGCACAGTTGACCAGCTATATCTTAATTCATCTAGATCTTGAGTAACTCCCATGGTTTCATATTGCAAAGAAAGAGTAGTAATTACCTCCTGCTAGCAGGAGAGACAAAGAGAAAGAGAGATGGACTTTTGGTCCTTTTCAATTCAGGAATCACTAAAGGGGCAAGCATGGTTTGATAGAAAGGATATTGAATCCAATAAAATATTATCAAAAAATTCATGCATTTGATTGGGAACTCTATTGAATCAGCTTCAGATCAAACAAAAACTTCACAGCCACCCTGCAACTTAAGATCATTATTTTATGTCCCGCATTCTGTATTGTTAGTTAATATATCTTAGCGTTCTTCTCCATGGCAACTCTTTGAGCACTGAAAGAGTACTATTGTGTCTTCCATCAGATATATATTTTTAAGGATAAACAACCCTCTTGAACTTTGTTTCCAGTATTCTGATCATCTTTGTTCGCTGCATCCTTCTTATAATGTTAACCCATAACTATGAACAATACTGGGTAGTTTTAGGAGTTCCATTTCTATTCTTACCTACAGTAGATTGAGGAATGAATAGTTCTGCAATGCTCACATGTAAGGCTATATTGTTAATTACTGCTTGTCAGTATGAATCTTGGATTTGTTCACACGTCATGCTGAACTATGAACCATATTGGCTGGATTCACATATTGGCTAATCCATTTGTTGTTTTAACTACTTTAGAACAAGATATATGGATCTGTGTCTCACATGGCATTAATCTTGCTTAGCCAACCACATACATACCTTCTAAACCAAAGCCAGACAGATGACATTATGTCTGAATGTGGTACTAATATTTTGTATAAGCTGGAAACCTGGCTTTGAGAAACCAGGTAGAGTAACCTTTTGTCTTGTATTTAGATTTTCCGGGTCACTCAGTTCTGCCACTGTTTAGAAAGAGTTTGATTGCTTTATCCAATTATTTGGGAAGAAATGTCAAGTCGGTTAGCTGAAACTTTAAGGCTGCATAGAAATTTGGATTCAGGTCAATCCCTTCCCAAAAGTTGACATTCAAGGCATATCCCAAGTCTGAAAAGTCTAAAGATTTCTGGGATCAAATTAATTCTTTCTGGTTTCCATTTGCGACTCCTTATTATTTCCTTCCAAAACTGCATATTATGTTCTATCGAGTGGCTTCTCAACTATCAAAAACTCAAAGGCTAACATTTTTTTTTTAGAATTAAAACATAGACACACACTTATCGTTTCTTAAATCACTATAAATCTTTATAAAAGAAATGGGTTTTTATTAACTGAACTTGCTTACCATGGGAATATGGGCAAAAATAATTATCCTTTTCTATTATCCCTAAACCAACAGCTCAATATAAGGAAACTGGGGATAAATTGATATTCATCTCAGGATTGTTTAAGATGGGGAAATGACCAGACCAGTCAGCATTTAAAAGTCCACATAAGATACAAAGCATCTTTGTATGTGCAAAAAAAGGTAAAGTTTAACTACGTAAGACAAAAACGTACATTAGAAATGGACCCATTGTACTATGCAAGTGTGTATTATAATCATCCCAACATGCTTATCTACTCCTGAAGGACAGATCCAACAATAGCTGTTGAATAATTATTTTCTCTGTACCTTTTAGCCTCCTTTTACTTATTGAGCATGGAATTGTTATTCCACCACCAGTCAAGCTGGTTTAGCTTTGACATGACATTTCAATGCAAGCCAATAGAATATGTGTGTGTGTGTGTGTGTGTGTATGTGTGTATGTGTATATATATATATATATATATATATATATATATATATATATATTCAAAAGATATATATATATATATTCAAAAGATATATATATATATATATATATATATATATATATATTCAAAAGATATATATATATATATTCAAAAGATATATATATATATATTCAAAAGATTCAAAATATATATATTCAAGGAAAACGCAACCTTGAATTTTTAAGAAAACAAGGACATGAAGACAAGGTCTGTTTGGGAGGATGTTCATTTAACAAAGGAAAGCTCCTAAGGCTGTGTTAAGATGCCAGGCTTCTAATTAAACACACACACACACACACACACACACACACATAAATCCCTGAAATTTCAATGCTCAAAGTAGATTTTTGAGCATTGTATTGTTGTCATGAAAAAGGATGTTGCTCGGCTGCTTCTCTCATGCTTTGTTAGAGTGGGATGGAGAATTAAAGATGGGTTTAGGACCAGAGGAACAAAGAATGAAATTATATAAAAATATTTCAGCCCCAAAGACATGGTTTTGTTATAATCAAGAAAGGAAATTTATAATGGCCTGATATGACTTTTGAATTGGTGGATATTAAGCTCTCCATAGCAACTGTAGCTGCAGAGCAGAAAATAAAAACATGGGCTATGACGCCAATTCAGCAATGGGTGCTAAAATCCAAGTATAAAAGCTCCAGTTGAAACACAAGGCCAATTCAGCTTACAGAATACCCAAAGTATGATTGGCTCTTTGGACTACCATTCATTTTCCCCAGCACTAAATAGTTCAGCATGCTTTGTATGTAGAAGATCCCAGGTTCAGATCCTAACGCCTTGACTAGAAAGGATTTCTTCTGAAATTCAGACAGCTGCCTTCCAGTTGCAGTTAAGTTACAACTCCAACAGCCCTCACTAATAGTTATGCTGCTCTAAATTCCTGGAAGTTGCCTTTAGCAAAATTTGGAAAAACTATAAATTGTCAATCCTTGGTGGAAATAATTCAGCTCTGAGCAAGATTAACCAGCAAAACCTGCATGTTAAATATGTTCTAGCCTACGCTTCTCATCATATATTAGTTGGTTAAAAATACTGTTTTTGTATGGAGGACTATCGTATCAGCAAGGTGGATGGACTCAATTACAGCAGCAATAAGGTCAATGTTGAAAGACCTTCCTTCCTTCCTTCCTTCCTTCCTTCCTTCCTTCCTTCCTTCCTTCCTTCCTTCCTTCCTTCCCTTTCTTCCTTCCTTCCACCCGTCTTTTTCCTTCCTTCCTTCCTTCCTTCCTTCCTTCCTTCCTTCCTTCCTTCCTTCCTTCCTTCCTTCCTTCCTTCCTTCCACCCATCTTTTTCCTTCCTTCCATTTTTCCTTCCTCCTTTCCTCCCATTTTTCTTTCCTTCCTCCCATTTTTCCTTCCTTCCTTCCTTCCTTCCTTCCTTCCTTCCTTCCTTCCTTCCTTCCTTCCTTCCTTCCTTCCTTCTTTCCTTCCTTCCCAACTGCATTCCACCCACCCACCCACCCACCCATCCATCCATCCATCCATCCATCAATCAATGTACTGGTTCAGTAAATGGCTTGTGGAGAATTTCAGCTCCCTCTATCATGAGTCTTTATCACTTTCAGAAATGAAACTCACGAAGATTTAAATGGTGATCTGAAGGACATAATGTCAAAAGTAGTTGCTGCCTTTCCTTCTTATTCAGAAACAAAGGATATCGGAGCAGGAGGGGCGCTTTCTAATCTCGCTGAGTTTAGGCGATCATAAATGTATCAGTCTTTAAAGTGTCACAAGAATCTTTGCAGCAGAAACTAAGGTGACTCATAGAGTTCACATGCTTCAAAATGACATTCCTACATTAAACAGGCTGCAGAGAAGCAGAACAATTGCTGCATCTCTTCCTGGGGATGCAAATGTATTGACTTATTTACTTATTTATTAAAATTATATCCTGCCTTTCCTGTAGAAAATTCAAGTATCGTATTAAGTGATCTTGGACCATAAGAAAGGCTGAACGCCAAAGAATCGAGGCCTTTGAACTATGGTGCTGGAGAAGACTCCTGCGAGTCTCTTGGACTGCTAGGCAATCAAACCGGTCAGTCCTAGAGGAAATCAACCCTGACTGCTCTTTAGAAGGCCAGATCCTGAAATTGAAACTCAAGTACTTTGGCCACCTAATGAGGAGGAAGGACTCACTGGAGAAGAGTCTAATGCTGGGAAAGATGAGGGCAATAGAAGAAGGAGGTGGCTGGATGGAGTCACTGAAGCAGTAAGTGTGAGCTTCAATGGACTCCAGAAGATGATAGAGGACAGGAAGGCCTGGAGGAACGTTGTCCATGGGGTCGTGATGGGTCGGACACGACTTCGCAACTAAGAACAACAACAACATGAAGTGATTGTGCTCTGATTTTAGTTCCACAACAATCTTGTAAAACAGATGGGGGCAGGAAAGTAGCAAGAACACAATTTTGAGTTCTAAGAAAAGGTTCTTCTTCAGAAAGGAGACTTCCTTGATGTTTGGTTTATTTATGAGACTTATATACCGCTTTAAGTGCAAGAGCGGTGTACACCAGTAAGCAATGTGTGTGTGTATATATATATATATATATATATATATATATATATATATATATATATTTACATTGCCCCCAACAATCTGGGTCCTCATTTTACCTACCCCGGAAGGATGGAAGGCTGAGTCAACCTTGAGCCGGTGAAATTTGAACCGCTGACCTGCTGAACACAGTCAGCTAAAGTGGCCTGCAGTACTGCACTCTAACTGCTGCGCCACCTTGTTATTAAACAAGGTCCCCCAGTTAGGTTATCTGGGTCTTCCCATACTTAGTTCAACATATTAACATCCTTCCACAGTTACAAACACCCACCATCCAAGAACTATCTTGTGTGGTCTTCTCCCACCTGGGCTCAGTAAGTTGTTTTGCCGGCTCATTCAGTTCAGCCTCCTTCAGCCTGCTCAGTTTCCCCCCCAAAAAAGCTACAAAATGCTGCTAAGGTGGTATGCCATAAATTTGCCTAAATGCATCATAGCTGCATCAATGCAAAGTCCTTGGAAAATCAGCAATGAGATGAAGAAATACAGTGATGATTAAATCTTGGAAGGACGGGTAGGCAGAATCTCACTTCCATATGCTACCCTTAAGTAATTCTAAATGATTTTCCAAAGTTCATTTCTAAATCCAAAAAGTATCCCAAATTAAATGATGGCAAACTTTTTTTTTATTTAATAAGCCCAAGAAACTCTTCTTTATTTTGAATTGATAAGCACTTTCCATGAGCAAAACCTGTTTTTGGGAAGTGTCTCCAAGCTGATGCCAAAGGGGTGTGTGCCCCTGTTTTCAAAAGCTTGCTAATTTCATGCTGGCATTAAAGATACATCTTTAAAAGCTAAATTTTAGATCAAAATAGATCAACGTAAAAGCAATTCAGAATTCCCCAAGCAAATAAGCAAGGAGAAGTGATGGAGGTCAACAAAATGCAATTAAAGTTTGCTTTGAAATACTATCAATTTCCAAACTGCTTCACAGCAGAGAAAATGTGCATCAGTTAATTGTGGGTATTTTGTGCCAAAGATACAAAGTGCTGATAGAGTTGAGGTGGATTAAATTCATCACCATGACAGCGTTAAAAGGCTCCGATGAATACAATGTATGCGCTTTCTGTCTCTCATTCACTCTCTCTGCCTCTGTCAGAACCTGAAGTGTTTGTACTTATACCTCAATTTACTTTGATCATCTTTGTGGAGATACAACAAATGCAAGCGGAGTGCAAACATTGCTATTAGATGCAAAAGCAATTGTACTGAAGAGATTTGACTGGTGTTGGCTACCTTCAGTTTGACAGAATAATATCTAAACCAATTGTCAACTATTTTTTTCCCATTTTGGGGGTCTTCACATAAATGCAATAGTATATCCACACCAATGTCATTGACCAGAAAATGAATAAGAAAGCTCCTACAGCAGGGGTCTTCAAACTTGCCCCTTTTATGACTTGTGGACTTCAACTCCCAGAATTCCTCAGCCAGGAGTTGAAGTCCACAAGTCATAAAAGGGCCAAGTTTGAAGACCCCTGTCCTCCAGCATTAAGACATGGTTCCAAGAGACCAAATATAAGCCATTAACTTGGACACAAACCTGGCCAATCATTAGTGACCATCCAGGGATGAAAATCTATTTTCCATTAAAGACAAAACACCACCTTTATTGGTGGAGATGTATATGCACATCACTCATTGAGTTGTCCAAGGCTGAAGATGGACTTCAAACTGCCTTAAGTCTGAAGACCAGTGCTTTCCAGCTCAATTTCCCAGGTGAGTTTTGACTTCAGCTCTAATTACAGCCCCCCCACAAAAGCAACATCATTTCTAATGAGAAAAATAGACCTTCACAGTCAGATGGGGAATTGGCCAGAAATTCAAATAGCGTAAGGCAGCGTTTCTCAACCTTGACAATTTTAAGGCATGTGGACTTCAACTCCCAGAATTCCACAGCCAGCATTGCGGGGTACAGCCAAGTAGAAATGTGCAGTTTCAAGACTGAAACATCCTGATTCAACAGATCCCATTTGAACCATGGAACTATTCAGTCTGACTTTTCACAACTGCAACATCCCATTTCAAGGTTGAGCTGCTCCAGAGAAGTGGGAATGAGATGATTCAGAGTCCTGATTTCCTCCTCAAATGCATTGAGAATCTCTGCTGTTGCCTTATATTTTGAGAGCCAAAAGGTGACCATATTTGCACTTTTATTACTGAATGCCCAGACAGGGGGGGAGGAAACAGTATACATTTCGCTCAGACAAATCTCCAGTTGCAGTTTAAAACACAGTCAGAAAATGCCTATGCTTTGGGAATTAGATTTTTTTTTCTTTTCTGGACAGATTTAAACTGGTGCCAAACTTGACTTGCATCCATAATAGTCTCATACTTGACGCTCCTTGTGTGGGCAGAATTTACATCTCTATTCATTAACCTTGTTTGTAAGGCCATGTTTTTGTTTTGTTTTTAATAGATGGTGGTGATTTTATAAGCCTGCACCACTTCTCCTCATTACACAGATTCTAAATGGCTTACAGCTCACCCTTCATATCTCAGGGGATGGCTAATAACACAACAGCTCCAGACTGTAATTATCTTCTTTCCCAACAGCCAAATGAAAGAAACTTTTTGCAATCTTCACTTCTGAGTCAAATCTGGGAAGAAATGAAGAGTTTGGAAGTTCCATATAAAGTTCCTTCACTTGGCGGACAAAGGTTATTCACTTTTATTAGAACAATCTTACTATACAGTCAACTGAGTCAGCCTTTTGCTTTAGTGGATATAATGCCGGTTATGAAAATCGGGGCCACACACATCAATTGGCTTATGAATAAATTATAGGGTAGGAATTCCCTAAAAACCAGACTCAGGCCATGGAATTCAAAAGCCAATTGAATAAGAGGGAGTAGCACAGCTAAGGAAAAGGGGGGAAAAAATGGTGGACTGCATTGTTTGGCAACCCCCGTGAAATGGTCGTTCAACCCCAAATGGGGTCCCGACCCACAGGTTGAGAACCACTGATGTAGAGTGTTCGCTCAAGGCACAAGTGACAAGTCCAAAAGACTCAAAGTATCCTACTTCAGACATATTTTGCAAAGGCCCAGGTCTCTGCAAAAGACTTTAATTTTGGGGAAAGTGGAAAGAAAAAGGAGCCTTGTTTCCTGAGGCTGCAAATGTGTGACTGGCCCATGGTCGCCCAACTGGCTTTGTGCCTAAGCCAGGACTGGTTTCTAGCCTGGTATCTTATCCATTTCACCAAGCTGGCTTTCTATTTCCAAGCCTAGATTGTGCACAATGTGAAGTTAAACCAAGTACCATCTGGTTGATCAGCCGCCCTCTTTCCCACTGTCCTACATCAATATTGCATCAGCTTTCCAATGTATACGTTTGCTCAGTATGAATTACAGGGATGTGAGTCATGGGTTTCCTATTAGGCATGTCCTATTTATTTATTTATTTTATCCACTCTGAGCGGCTCTTATCGTGTCCTATCTATCTGTTAGTCCACTCAATGTCAAAACGCGCTTGGAGTGAAATAACCGTACCGTGTAAAGAGTAGATTACCCTCATGAATTGAGAAACTCTAGAGATATCCATGCAACCCATTTTTCCCCTCCTCACAGAGTGACAAATGGGCCAGCTATGAAAGAGACAGCCCGTCAAATAAATTATTCTGTAAGCTTTAAGCCTGAAGACTCTGGGAAGCTCCTCTGAAGTAACTGTCTTGAGGACTACGATCATGGTTATGCATTCTGCCTCTTACAAGAATATCTAAGCCAATTTTTACCTAAAGCCTCCAGTGACTTCTACAAAGCCAAATGACTTTCATGTCATCTTTCTCACCCTATCAGCTCTGCAAGAAACAGTTTTCACATAACTGTGGAAAGTTTTTTTTCCTACCTTTGTTTCTGTACCCCCCCCCCCCATGAATTAAGCCTGATTCATACAATTTGCATCCTCCAGAATACTCTTTTATCCGTCCCATTCATTTGATCAGTTGGATTTGATAATTCTGCACTGCATTAACTACTCTGGCAAAAAAAACAGAACAACTACAAAAACATCTAACGCACGTACATCGGTACATTCTCAGTGGCTTCCAGGCTTTTGCAAAACAATTGTTCTGCCATCGACTTTAACATCTCAGCTTGGGAATTCAAATTTAAGCTGTTCTCTTTCTTCTATGTTTTATCACCAACAGTTCACAGAAACTGAAACTGGAAACCTAATTGTTGGATACCAAGGGACTTTGGTATGTTCAAATGGATTAAAAAAAATAAAATAAAAGAGGTTATTCTTTTTAGTATGCCAGAGATCAAGTGGAAAACAGAACAAATATGGAAAATTTTAAGAAATCAGCAGCAGCAGCATCTAATTCCACCATAGTTTTACTGATAGATTCCTGTGATTGTTCCAAAATGCCAAACTTTAAACCTAAGGCAACTTATCTATTCTAGGAAGTGGGGAATGGCTTAATGGAATTTCAAAACATGACCTACACTCCTGAAGTCAAATGTTTGCACTTTTCTGTTTAACAGGGATGGAGATGTTACAGAGAGTCATGGTTTCAATTTCCTGCAGAATGAAAGTAGAGTGGAGTGATTGTTCTTTCTCTATTCAGCCAGTCTTCAGATTTCTCTAAGGCAGGGGTGTCCAACCTTGGCAATTTTAAAACTTGTGGACTTCTAGTTCCAGAATTCTCCCATGCTGGATGGAGAATTCTGGGAGTTGAAGTCCATAGGCCTTAAAATTGCCAAAGGTTGGACACATCCACTTTAAGGAATTGCTATAGAGAGGCAGCACTCTACATCAAAACACAGAACGGATTCATACATGGTGCTAAGCTATAGAACAATTTGCATAGATTTTTGCTTGTTACTATGTGAGAATTCAGTTATTGAGCTCCAGAAACCACGGTTTGTGGCTTAATATTATATGAGACCCCAGGCACAGGGGGCTTATTTAGCATATCATAGTTAAAACTAGTCATGGTTTAACATGATGTGTGAACATTGATAGGAAGTCTCCAAGCTGTAATGCTTCAGCATTAAGCACAGTTTGGCATTATATCTGAGCAAGCTGGTATTTACATTATTAAAAGATGCCAATAAAATGAAAATCCCAAGGATTAGCAAAAAATAAAGATATTTCTCAAGATGGTGATTAAAAGGTTTCTTAAAAATGTTTCAATCATTTGCTTCATACCTAGCTGCCTAATAAATAAGGTTGATTTAAAAGAAGGAAAAAAAACCCACTAATAATACCCTATTAATTATTATCTGTATTGCACTTCAGTGGAAGAAACAATATGGAATTTAAATATTCTAATCTATTAGAGCTAAGAGACAATGTCTCTAATCTGTTAAATTCATTTCTTACTCATGGAAGAACAAGTCCCAAAGCTACCGTTTAAAATCATTTTTCTCTTCACTTCCACAACTCTCTTTTTAAAGTCTTCCTTTCTCTCCCTTTTTATGATACAGTTCAAGGCTAATTTTAATGCAGACCTATTGAAGTCCTAGATAGCAAGATAAACATAAACAAGATGTCCCAAGTTATGTGCCAGGTTTTCTTGTACATCTCTGCCAATTTGCATTTGAGTGCTGCAATGTAGATGGCTTTTTATTGTGGTAATGATCTGGGGGGATTTAATGGAAATGGAAAAGCTCATTTGTGGAATATCTGAACAGACCATAAGGCGATATTTAGCTTTGTTTCCAAAATGATAAAACCTGCTTTTCCAAAAAGGATAAAAGGGGAGAGATGGCTCTGTGAAATGCAGTCTGTAGTCTACCTGATTTTATTGCATAAAGCTGTTATAATAAGACAACAGCTGAAGGACTGGATGGAAGATGGGAAAACATTTTTAAAAGAATTAGAAACAATAATGGTGGTAAAATATTTTTAAAGGCAGTGTAAATGAAGAAAAGACAATACTACGCAGCATACGTGACAACTGCTATCTTTTCAAGTCTCTACCCAGATAGATATATTGTTTCTTTTAAAGCAGGCTTTGAGACTAGAACAGAACAGAACAGAACAGAATAGAATAGAATAGAATAAATACAGACTAGACTAGACTAGACTAGACTAGACTAGACTAGACTAGAATAGACTAGAATAGAATAGAATAGAATAGAATAGAATAGAATAGAATAGAATAGAATAGGAAATTTTCCTCCACAAAAGTCAGGCTAGCAGGTTGTGTTGGCAAGCTAGAACTTCAAGGATGCTGGAAAAAAGGAAGAGATTGAATTTGATGGAGTGTAGATCAAGGGATTGATTGTGGATCAATTCAATTCAATCTTACTTGGAATACTGTGTCCAGTTCTGGTCACCATGATATATAAAAGATGTTGAGAACCTATCAAGACTGCAGAGAAGAGGAACAAAGATGATCAGGGACCTGGAGGCTAAACCATATGATAAAAAATTGAGGGAGCTTGGCATGTTTAGTCTACTGAAGAGAAGGATTAGGGGGAACATCCAGACAGACAGCAGAATAATATATGAGAGGGACAAAGAAAGAGCCAGCATAAATACCCCTTACTTAATTTTTAACTGATATGGAATAGCCATGCCTGCATATACTTTGAAATAACACTGTAGCTTGCTCACATAGAGAGTTAACTTTTAAATGCTTGGCTAGATACCCATAAATCAGCCTGTTTATTGCCTTCCCCTGTTACTTGCCAGAATGGGGGAGGGAGAAGGATTTCAGTGCCAAGTTATATTTCATGCTTGAAAACAAAACCAAGTATTTCATGTAGCTTGCTGTGCTAATAAAGGAGGGGAGAGAAAAATCACAAGAGGTGTTTTGTGTGCTGTGAGTTGGATCATGTCCTGTGATTCCAGAAAGTCCTTGTGACTGCATGGCTATTAACTGATTGAGGGGGAAAAAATAATAGTAAATAAACAGTCAGCATGTAATAAAATCAGGTTTCTTTGGAGAGAGCATAACAATGCCCAAAAGAAAAGGTTTCTCGTATTGAACAGTCAAGCTAGCAGAAGAACATGCAAGGATATGATTGAACTATCTTCTATTCTAAGCCAACTTTCAGTCTTGATTTTATATATATAGAATCTTGGCAATGTAGAATCCACTATATAGAACCCAAAAATGCTTGCCGTCCCCAGCAACGTCTGTGTCGCACAATTATATGGCATGTGAATAAGTTTTTTTTTTTATCAAGCTGACAATGCAAGTGATTTCTGATACGACCAACTAATCATACAGATAAGCCGTATGGACACTCAAGATTTTTAGATAAAAAAATAACCTGGCATCAGAAGGCCATAAACATTCTATAACCACATAAATAATTCCTTGACTTGAATTAGCCATCATATCGGTCAAATAGCACCTAACGCTCTTATCCTTATACCTTACGAATCAGAAATCATGTTTTGACATTACCTTCCTGCACAAGCATAAAAAGTCAGGGATAAAGAATAGCATACAATAACCCATTCCGAATATTATTTCCTCCACAGCTTACAGAGATGGAATATAATATTCCAATTCCCTATTTGGAGGCCCTCAAGAAAGGAGCAATCATAATAAAACCGTTCAAAGTCCAACCAGCAGCAGAACAAAATCAAGAGAGAAATGATGAAAAACCCAGAGATGTATAGGATCGATAAGCATCCAGTGAAAAAGCGATGTCAAAGAGGAAAGTGATTAGGTGAGGTTTTTTTTTTTTTTTTTTTTTTAAAGCAAACAGCAAAAACTGTTGCACAATTTAAGCATCCCGGCTAAAACAAGCCACTGCTGTTTTCAGGTTGTTACGAGAGAGCCATGCCTTGCTACTTTACTGTTATTTCCTTTCAGTGACCAAATGGATAAGCAGTGATGTAATGGTATCACTAGAAGAAACAAGGTTGAATTTTATCAACTTGATGGGGATTTTTTCCCCTCCACATTTAGGGATGGTTTGAAGAGTCTAAAAACTTTTATAGATATATTAAGCCTATTTGATCGATAGCAAAAGCTGCCCAGCATATCTATAGCCCATCTCTGGGGACTGAATCAAATGCTCCCTTTAATCCATAAAGATGATGCTTGTGAGTGGGTAGAATCCTTTTCTACTAAATGATTCAGAGCAATCTGAATACTGGGGATAGATTATCCCAGCCTGAGCTAAGCTAGCTCCACAGCCAGTATCTATCTTATCCTTATACCTAGCTAACCAGGTAAACTCTTTTCCATAGAGCTGTGTGGAGTAAAATTTGCTAATTATATTAGGAAACTAAGGGGGCATGATGGCTCAGCATTTAAAGATGCCGAGCTTGTCAGCTGGAAAGCTGACAACCTGGGTTCAAGACCTGAGCCTTGCATGACAGGCTGAGCTCCCATTACGTGCCTCAGCTCCTGCCCACCTAGCAGTTCAAAAGCATGCAAATGTGACTAGATCAGTGGTTCTCAACCTTTTTAATGCCGTGACCCCCCAACCGGTCGTAAGTCGAGGACTACTCAACGGTCGTAAGTCAAGGACTACTCAACTGGTGCAGCACCGTTTGCAGAACGGGACTTTTGTGGGCTCAGCAGGGCAGAGGCAGCCTGGACAATTCCTATTGGCTTTTGAAAGCCAATAGAATTAGACTCTATGCAAGAGAGTCTATTCTATTGGCTTTCAAAAGCCAATAGAATAAAAGGGAGTAGCACAGCTAAGGAAAAGGGGGGGGGAATGGCGGACTGCGTTGTTTGGCGACCCCTGTGAAATGGTCATTCGACCCCAGATGGGGTCCCGACCCACAGGTTAAGAACCACTGGACTAGATAAATAGGTACCACTTCAATGGACAGGGAAAGCCTTTACCTGTATCTTTTATTAGGAAACTAATTGGTCTCAATGGGAAACTGGAAAGTGCCTCAATATAATTGGCCAGCTCTAGTCTTTAATAAGGGATGGTCAGCATTGATGAATAAAGGGACTGGTATTGGGATCTCTCTTCCCACCCCCACCCCATAATGACATTTGTCTGGTAGACCATTATCTCAGTTAATTACTTCTTTCACATTTTATGCATGTTGCACAGAACAGTTTTTTCCCTGGCCAGAATTAGTGCCTTGCCACCTATGATAAGGGAAAGGAAAATGAACAGAATCTTGATGCAAGGTCATTGATGCCATTGCCCATTAGGGGAAATTGAACCAGTCATGCAGATATTATTCCTCTGCTCATATTCTTTGGCTTGGCACATAAACCTTATCATGTCTTTCTTGTCCTACTATCTCTATAGGTCTTAGGCGCAGTGGCTCAGTGGCTTAAAGAGGCTGGAGATGGTCTCTGTTCCAGCAGTTTGAGTTCTAGCACCACTGGCAGAGCGAGCTTCCGTCACTTGCCTCAGCTTCGAAAGATCAACAGGATTAAGGTCACCCTGATCCCTGAAGGGAGAATATTCCAGAGAGCTGGAGCTGTGGGAGAGAAGGCCTGTCTCCTGGTCCCCACCAGTTGACACTCCTTGGCCAATGGGATCTATAACTTTTCTTACAAGGGCCTTTTCAGAAGTTCATGTATAGGAGTGGAGCGTCTTATAAGTTTGGCAGTGAATGTAATTTACATATACATAGGGGGGGAGCTACTGTAAGAGAAGTGCCGGCTAAGCTGGAAGGCGGAGTTAAACATGTCATCAGTTTGAAGTCATTACGTTGCCACAAGAGACCTCCCATAAATTTTGTTGACCCTTATCTAGCGCCAACTTAGCTTTGACCCATAATTGACTAAATACTTTTATCAGAGGTAGCAGTAATGAACTCTGCTGTGCTTTGAACTCAACAAATGTTTTTGGTTATGTGCACCAGACAGGAACCTTTTACCACCACAATTGGATCGAGAAAACCCATTTCATTTGCTGTCCTATGGCTAAAAGCGTCCAACCAGGCTGCCAAGTTTACTTATTTTTAATTATACAAATTTAGAACTGCTTCAATCACAATTGGCTCTAAGCGGTGTTCGTTACAGATCCATATCAGCAGTTAAAATAACCCCTTGCGCAATAACCTATTAATAATTAACCCTATTACACTGGGGAGACATGCTCTCAGGATAAACCATCACCAGTTGTAGGAGGGAATATCCCTTTTAATCCCCAGAGGCCATTTGGAACAATCAGGGCTTAATGGTCTTTCTAAACTACAATAATGGTTGGAGCTGCTTTCCTCTCAGGAAGCAGGTTGTTCTGTGGGTGTTCTGCTCCATAACGATTGAGATTTATTTGGAAGCAGTGGTGCATCTCTGTTTGCCAACTCTGTACAGTTTAGTGCCACTTGGAAAGTTTTTTTTTTCTTTCCCCCCCTCTTAATGGCTTTTATTGTTTGACGTACAAAATGGACAGCTGGCTATTGACTGTAAATACAATTAACAAAAGCTAGTCGGTGCCTCAGCATCCCAGGTTTTGTTTTATTTCCCACTGAAAATCAGTTGAACTGTATTTTGCTTTGCTGAGTTTTTGGCAGCAAGATCTCATGACCTTCAAAAAAAAGAAAAGAAAAACAGTGGAGGGTTCATATTGCGTATGTCCCGTGGGATACTATTTATGATTCCAAGAGTGAAAACTTACTTAACACCAGAAGAGTGGACAGTTAAAATAAACATTATGACAGATGTTGCATTTCTGTGAAATGGCAAGTATTAACAGACTTTATCCACCTGACCTGCACAGCTGGGCTCCCTCTGTCTCAAGATTTTTCCAATTACCTTTATGCTTAAACGATTATGCTTAAGTGAAAGATACTCTAGTTCTATTATAATAATCAGTGGAATAGGCTGGTTGCCATTTCTTTCAAGTCCCCCAAAATAAGTGCCTGGCAAGGAAAGCTTCATAGAGCTTTGGTGGACCAAGCCAGCCAGCATTAGACTTTAGGTTGGTCTCCAACCTCGTATCTGTGGTTGGAGAAGTGCAGATGGAGAATGACTACTTGCTTTTCAGATTCATATGACACGAACAGTGAGAATCCTTGTTCAAGCAGAGGTGTAAGTCTTGGTAACAAACCCCAATACTATCAAAAGAATAGGCAAAATAACTGTATCGCACAAGTGACTCAGTTTTGCACCTGCAGTGAGAGACCTGGTGCAGGCACATAAGTTGCTCTGAGTCACAAAATTATGACTCCCATGTCATTTGGTCCACAAAGTTGCCTGTGGACAGATGAGGGAACTTAAGTCACGGTGAAGAATGGTCATCTTTTGCCAGCTCTGTTATCAGAAGCAGTAAAAGAAGCTAGTACACATTTCCAACTTACGATTTGACAAGATGTTTCCTGTTCTCAGTGTTTTCGATGGAGATTTTTTTCCCCCTAGAAGTGAAGGGAAAAAAAGAAAGAGCAGAGAGAGAAGGTGAGAAACACACAAACTCAAAGCAGAATGTAAGTTCACAGCCTAGAGCTCTTGAGTGAAAAATCAACTTGCAAGTAGGACTTTTTTTTGGGACTGTGATATATAGGCCTCTGGGTTAGTTCCTATTGGCTGATAATATTAGCTTCCTATATTAAAGCAGAAAAAAGAGGTGGGAGAGAGAGAGAGAGAGAAAAGAAACAGAAAAGGAAGAAAAAAATAATCACCCCGTATCTAGATTTTATATAACAAATGTTGTTTATAAGTATATAATGCATGAAATGGTGTTTTCTTAAAGGTGCCAACAAATGCGAGCAATCAAGGTTTGGGTGAACTACTAGAATGATAATTTCAAACAGACATCTAACTTGATGAGATCCTATTAAACTACTGGCGGTAATTGCATCATATGTGTATGTATTGACATATGGGACCATCAAAAGGCTTTAAAAATGTATTTAGGCCTGAAACTCTCTATTGTTCATTACTTCTCAAAGTGAAAACAGTAACCACTCGATTCACCATCACTGTTTTCCTTTTTTATTATATTTTGTCTATACAGCGCCAGCCGTCTTTACCATCTGCTTCCTGAAGTTTCATTTTTTACATGAGGATTCACAAATCTCACATTATTTCCCCACTTTAGCCTATTTCCGATTTTTCAAAATACGGGAAGTTATTTTTTTAAGCAACAGCACCTATTCTTACAAATATACACTCACATCATACCACACCATGACTGTAATCCATCCTTCCTTCCTTCCTTCCTTCCTTCCTTCCTTCCTTCCTTCCTTCCTTCCTTCCTTCCTTCCTTCCTTCCTTCCTTCCTCTCACCCACCTCCCTCCCTCCTTCCTTCTCTCCCTCCTTCTCTCCCTCCCTCTCTCCCTCCCTCCCTCCCTCCTACCCTCCCTTGCTTCCTTCCTTCCTTCCCCTTTCAAACAGACTCATAAGACTTTCAAGGGAACAGCAAGTTTCCAAAACTAGAGGACCAACATATTTAGTAAGCTCAGTGTAAGTATTGGCAATCAAGCATTAGGGGCGCACAGACATAAATTGTGTTATTCACAAAGCCCTTTTCATCTATGTGTACAGAGCAAATTTGCAAGAAGTACAGAGATTATGCAGCGGGTCTGTTGAAAGAATGCCAGCCTCCTGCAGTGTTAATAGACTCCAGCAGTTTGTAACACACTGTTACCACCCTGTCAATATCAATATACTACAATAATTACATTTCTCTGATATGCAGCGATGCAGTAGAGTGTAACTTCTCCCCTGCTTTCAGGAACATTCCTGCTATCCTGAATATAACCAAGAACGACTTTCTCTCTCAGTTTGAATCGATTCTGCCTTTTTTTTTTTCTTCCCTTTTGCCTGATCCAAAAGGAAAGGCATCAGAGACACCAAATTCCACACTTTATTATCTGGGCCAATTATTCTGCAAGGAATTAGTATTTGGGGATCTTCTCTTCTGAGCCTCTAGCCAGATGGTGTGGCTTTCCATTACAGCGTGAACATGTAACAATTAAATTTCCAGAGTGCCTGAAACTTAATTGACAGCAGCAACCCCAGCCAGAATAGCCAAGAACATGGACGGCAACATCCAGAAGGGCATGCACTGTGCAATGAAGCATGGGGATGAGAGGGACAAAATGGCAAGGCACACCAATTTATACCCTTAACATTCCTAGACACACTAAAAGAACCCAAAATTAAGACGTTAAAATCTGGCTATTTTACTGCCACATTTCAATAGTACCCTATTATGAAATGAAAGAAGGAGGATTTTTAAGGATGAAAGGGAGAGTGATTTTCTTTCCGGAATCTTACACCTCCAATTCCTAAAAATAATGCAATAATGTCTCCTTTCCCCTTCCTTCTTTCCTTCTTTCCTTCTTTCCTTCTTTCCTTCCTTCCTTCCTTCCTTCCTTCCTTCCTTCTTTCCTCCCCTCCCTCCCTCCCTCCCTCCCTCCCCTGTCCAACAGCCAAGTTAAATGGCTGCTGCTGGATGAGGGACAGAATGAGCGATTGCTAGATTGGCTGGAAAACTGTCACAGAATATTGAAAATGATTGCAGCAGAAGCAAGTAGTATGGAAGCAGTCATAACTTCCGCAGATCTCATTCTCTCAGGTTCCAGATTTTGGACACATTCTGTAAGTTAGGCATTTAGATTCAAAAATTGTTGCCCTACGATGCACCATTTTGTCCAGTTAACTCTTGACAACAAGAGTTTTAGTGGAACACAGATGTCAAGAATCTTAAGAAGAAAAAATTAGGAATGTTTCCTGCAGGGATTACTAACCTTGCTATATATAACCTGAAATGTAAGCATCCACAAATATATAGATTTTGCAATGCACATATAAAAATATGAGCAAACATTTGCATGCAAAGCCATTAGAACATCTCTGTGCTATTTCCTTTTTGAATGCTGTTATTTATGAAGACCAGATTGAGTTAAGCTTTGGATAGAGGTCTCCCACTGAGCCAAACTTCAAGACCACAATATAGTAGCATTTAGGTCATAAGGCAAATGCAAGTCTTCCAGTCATAAAGCTCTTCCATTCAAGAAACCAAGACTTTTAAAATACAGCTTGAGTTTCTATGGCAACATGAGGGATTCACTTTGCTTACAGTACAGATGCCTGATCTATACAGGGTCAGTTTGTACATAAGGCACATAGAAAGTTCCCCGTTTTTTTTTTGTCAGACACATTTATCACATTGCACTCATGGACTTCAATTCCCAGAATTCCTGAGCCAGCATGGCTCAGCTTGGAAACCTCTCCCTTTCCCCTCAGCATGGCTGGCTCAGGAATTCTGGGAGTTGAAGGCCATGAGTCATAAAAAAGTCAAGGTTGCCTACCCCTGATCTAGACTAAGGGTATCCATCCTGGGCAATTTTAAGATTTGTGGATTTCAACTCCCAGAATTTCCCAGCCAGCATGGCTGACTGAGGAATTATGGGAATTGAAGTCCACAAATCTTAAAGTTGCCAAGGTTGGACACTCCTGATCTATACTGTCAGGTAATACAATCAAACACTTCTGCTGTTTTCTTCTGCCTCACTTGTCATTGTTTTAGAGAACCCTCAGTGCATCCATCTTAGTTCTTATTTGTTTGTTTGTTTGTTAAATTTATTTTCTGCCTTTCTCACTGTGGGACGACTCTGGCAGCTATTATTACTATGGTGTTAAAACTGGATATTTCCTGGAAGGGCAGGGTTACCAGGCAATGCATTTTTTGTTTATAGAAGTTCTGTAGGATGCTGGATGGATAAAGGAATACATCCCAGCTAGAAAATTGTATAATGTGCTACATCCCAAAGTCTGGAAACCCATTGACCAAATTCTTTAACATTAGCCAGAAAGGATTCCAAGCAGCTAATGGTTTTTAGACTGATCATCAAAACTACCCCATCTATTTTCCCCATACATTAGGCTTTTCTTTTCTTTCACAAGCAACATTTGGCATTTATCTCAAATCTTTCAGCATATCTAAGATACGAGTCATTTCCTGTTATCAGAGAGATAATGTAGATTCCTCACTCCACGTTACCATGTAATTACCATTGCTTGCTCCATGTTGCTATGCACTTTCCAGAAGAAATAATGTGTTATTTTCACAGGAACTATGCAATTAGGAATTTTCTCTCCATATCTACAGCGAGGACGCAGCTTTGAGGTTAACTATGATTGGTGCTTAGAACAAGTCAATTTTGTACTGATAAAAATGCCAAACCAACACAACAATGGGCATGAAAGAAAATTTTGGCATTTAGAGAAGTCAATGGAATCTCTCAGAGGAGAACCTATTGTCCTGGGTCAAATTAGACCTGTATGTAAATTTCTACAGTTTTTAATAGAAAGGCATATTGGGAAATAAATTTATAGGCATTAGCTATATATTCAGATATCTCTGTACCATAATTTATTGACTAAACTTCAATCGCCTGGATTTATTCAGTACACTAGCCATAAAATTAGTAGACAATATCAGAAGAACACAACTTAGCCTCCAGACTTTTCAAAGGGCCACAGAGGACAGTTTGAGGGCAATGGAAGGATTAGAATTAGAAACCTTACTCTATTTGTGGAGGGATAAGGTTGGAACGACAATAGGAAGTCTTTCAGAGTCTGAAAATACCAACCTTAAACCCTACCCACAGCTTCAAAAAAAAAAAAAAAAAAAAGCCCCAAATTATAGTACCCAAATTTGGCTGCTGAATGTTACCAGCCAAATCTAGGGCTCATTGATACCAAAAGTGAAGGTCTGAATGTAGCTTCTCATCTTGCCCATCCCTGTCACAAACTCACTCGTGGGTTTGCACAATATCCTAAATGACAAACAGGCATGGCACATTTTTATTTAATTTATTGCACAAACTCAGCCTGGTCAGATTGGAAGTATCGCCAACCAAATATTTGAAAACAAATTTTGTGCATTTCCCATTAGTTCCAAAGTTGGTCCCTATAGATATGCAAACATAATTCAAGTGCCATTAGTGAGTAGGCAGTCTAAATTAATTGAATGTCTTAAAAGTACATTCTTTATGCAACCTAGATAACAAATTCTTAAAACTGAATATATTCCAAGGGATAATTTTGTTAGAATAATAGAAAGAGATGTGACTGGAATGCTGTAAGCTGAAGCCTCTTGTAGACAGACATGTTTTCTATTTTGATCATATCAACCATTCTAGAAGATCAATCCGAACTATTATATGGGTCACGATAATTTTGAAATTAAATACTTTTTAATATTTGTTTAAAATAAAGTTACTCCACCAGGTATCCTCCATCTAACATACAGTGGTACCTTGGTACTTATCATTAATTGGTTCTGGGAGGTGTGATGAATACTAAAAAAAATGAGTATCAAACAATTTTTTCCCCATAAGGAATAAAGTAATGAGTCACAAGGCAGCCAACACCGACAAGTTCTAGCTTGTGTGATGAGTACCAAACAAATGATGAGTACCGGGACAAAATGTTCATGTCAAAATGTGTTGAGTACCAAATTCGATGAGTTTCAAAGCAGTTGAGTACCATGGAAAATGGAGAATGGAAAAGAATAGAGAATATGCTGAGATCAACAACACATAAGCCAGTCCCACAAAAAGATGCTTGAATGAAATGAAAAATGAACAAATGAAAAAAAAATCCTCAAGTCCAACCTCTAAGTCACATGCAAAACACAATGCTCTCCTTTGAAGAGCTTGGGCACAAAGCATTATGGGGGCATCAATTAGGGAAAATATGGTTGAGTTTTATTGGTACAAGGTAAAAAGTAGACTACTCTGATTTTTTTCCCTTCCCCAATGAGCTCTCTGACTTTCCATGTCAATCATGTTACCTTCCTCTGGTTTTAGCACTTGTTTGTTAATGTTCAGAAACTCAGCTTTGTTGTCTCAGTTCAGTGATCCTCCATAAACTGTTGGCAATGCTCCTTGGAAATCAGGAAAAGTTTGTTATGGATCTGATGAGATCCAGTTCTGGTTCTATTCCTGACCTCCTTAACCTCCAAACTAGGATGGAGGATTAAGTGTCCACCAGCCTTTTTTACAGAGATCAAGTCTTAGAACAAAATCTGTCTCTACTCTACTTAATACCTAGACTCCTATGGCCACCTGAGGTGAGAAAGCTTCAAAAAAAAAAAAAAAAAAAAAAAAAAACCAAAAGGAAATGAAAAATAGTAAGCCACTCAAATCCATCTTTCATGATGCTGACTACTATTGAGCCAATAAGAATTTATTTCATTTTAATCCTACTTTTGAAATATATATGCTCCAGTAGTTGGGAAGTTGCCCATATAGCCACTCCCTATTTTTCTGGGATATTGTAGAGGACTAACAGAGACAATGTTGATTATGTAAACATCAGCTTTGTCCTGAAAGAGAGGATGGACTGAAAAAGGAAATCAAGATTGCCCCATCTTGATTCTCTTTGGTATGTGTGAAAGGATAATTTGATAAATACAATCAGATTTTCAAGATTCTGTCATCATATCTGTAATGGTTATCCTGGTGTCTCTTCCCTGACATAGCTGGCAGACACTTGGGATTGTATGATAATTGCACATATAAGTAAGCTTCAATCCAAGGATGCTGTGGATGAGGTCACCCTCAATGCACAAAGACAGCCAGCACTGAGAAAGATTGATCTCAGTTCTGTGAATCCTTGCACTGACCAAGCTTAATAGTTCCTACATATTCTATGAGATTAAAAGAAAACTGGGTCTCAGAAATATTGCTCATTAAAAACCTTGGAGTCTTATTTGATACCTTAACAGGTGTCTTATACAATACACCTAGACAACTTAATAAGTAGGAGTTCAAGGCAAAAACTCTTTCAAAAAAGACATTTCACTTTTTAAAGGTGTAAAATCTGTACCTCTACAGCATCAGTGTCATAGCTGTAACTATTTTTTTCCCCACAACCAATAAAAATAATTCTTCATTGTACTGTATGGAATAGAAATTAAAGCATTTTGGTTTAATGGAAGAGCTGAATTAGCTTGTCACATTCAGTCAAATCCATGCCAACAGAAATATTTGCCATTGCATCTACTGTGGAAAATAACAACTTCATTCTAGAAATGGTAGGAACATTAAGGGGATTCTGGCACTCTAGATAAAGATTAATTAAAATAAACTAACTACTCATGCTATGCACAAATTACTACTCTACTTTCATGAAAGTTTTTTGTGATAAGATTGCAACCTGTTATTGTTTTCATTTGGGGGGGGGGTGCTATGAGCTTTTTGTTGTTGTTGTATCCCACAGCCAGTGATGTGTTTGAAATAAAATTACATCTACAGATACAATCAAAGAGGTTGATTGCTTGTTTTTGTTTTGCTTGACAAGAAGTACTCTTTGCTCTCAAGAGTAAACAAAGATGTATGGTATGTATGGTGACTACGAACCAGAACCAATGAGTCACCTGTCTTTTTGAAATGAAAGGGGGGAAAAATGGGCAAAGAGATGCTGAAAAGTTCTAATTTGTAAGGTCACCAACTCATTGATAGGAGTTCTTGAAAGAATCCATAATACTCTAACATGTCTCTGTAGGACCCTTTCTGTTAAAACTGACCAAAGTTCTTTTGAAATCCCAGCTACCCAGAGCCTAATAAAATAAATAAATAAATAACTCTTTCTCTTCCGCCCGCTTAGAAGGTTGGTATGTTGCAAAAACAAGATCATCCACAAGAGACTTTTTTTAAAAAAGCATTTGTATTATTAACAGTTAAATGCATCATCGTCTCTGGTTAACTACAGTTTTGATGAATTGCTCCTAAAAATAGTATTGATTTAGGTAATCAATCTTACACCTTTTGTCAAAAGGGATTTTTCCTCCACTAAAACTACATTATTGATTTCTTGCACAAGTACTATATCCGAGGGGAAAAAAATAAGTCAACGCAGGCTTTTGTGCCACTGAAATCTAAGGTAATATATCTATACTAAGTAGAAAGGCTGGGTAGGGGCTTTTTATTTCACAAATGTGTCACTAGTTCAGTTCTAAAGCACAGTTCTGCTCCATGGGACCGAAACAATTTTCCTAAATACCTATGTAAATGGAGCGTAAACCTGAGGACTTAGATCAACTATTAGACTATTAAATTTACCAACGGCATATAGATTAAGGACACAATATTATTTGCAATAGAAAGAATAAAATAAAATCATTACATGAAGTTTCTTTTTGCCCCTAGTTGCTAAGGATGGAGAAACAGGAAACAAGTAACTGATACTATATAACAAATAATAATTTATTTGAATAGCTCTAAATGACTAGATGTAGGAAAAGATCAGGCAGAGCTGGGGGATGGAGTTAAACGAGTCATCTGCCCGGAGTCCTTATGTTCCTACAAATGGTCTAAGTCCAACCCTCTTCAATTCTGTTGACCCTTATCTGGTGCCAATTTAGACAAGTATCTAGTCAACTAACATTCAATTTAGTTAAATGTTAGTTGACTAGATTCTTGTGTATAGGCTTGAGCAATAAATATTCTGAACTGCAACTTAACATATGGTCCTGATTCTTTGGGACTCACACTCCAAGATCTAATATTAAAAATGAACAGGAAAAATCACTCTATCTACATTTTACAAGATTTCCTTATTTTATATCATGTTCCCTTTCTATATTAAAAACTTATTATATTGCCATTTTTCCACCACTAGATGAACTCTTCTGGTCCCTAAATGGCCCCAAATGTTTTAAACTTCCTTATTAATCTTCATTATATTTCCAGTCTACAGAATCTAAAGAATGAAAAGAGAGTTTTAAAAATTAAATATCATCAGTGGAATCTGTCTTTTTAAAATACGTGTTTCTTATGAGAATTAACAAGGTCTACATTACAATCATTTCCAGTGCCAATTTCCCTTTCAAAGATCTGATGAGTACCAGGTGGTTTCAGAATGTTGTTAATTATTGTTACTTATTTCCATATCAAAGTGGTTATAACAGTAGAGCCTGCCAAATGTATTCAAGGAAATTACATTCTTTGCTTAGTGCACCCAATTGTTTTCTTATTAGTTTTAATGAGTCAGATGGCCATAAGACAAACTCACTTAGTTTGCAAACTATTCTTCAAGCACCGTTGTTACTAAAAGTTGGCTTAGGGGAAACTCACATCTCAGCTCCTCCCACAATCATGTTTTGGCTATTCTTTCAATCTTCATTTTTGAAAAAGATATATATTTTATTTTTTTAACATTTTGGGGAATATATAAATATACAAACCGAAGGAAAAGACCCCCCCCAAAAAAATGATGGAATAGAATCAGGTGAATAAACAAGGTTCTTATACAATTTATAACGCATTTATTATATCGAAATATAAATATAATGTAGATTCAATTTAGATTTAAATATAAAGTTAAAATTCTAACTTTTCAATATTCCAATAAGTGATTAAAGGTAACTGAATATATCAATTTTCCTTTAGTCAGAAAATCAGATTTTTTTTTTTAATGCTACGTATTCTCAATTGCCCTTCTCCACTGCAGCGGGTGAAAAGAAACAATCGAAAGGGAAATGTGACTCCATGTTCTTATCTCTGAAGCCTTCTTGAAGGCAAGATCTTTAAAAGATGTCTTCTTTGAGATCAAGGATCAAGTGAAAATGTTTTCTACCCCTGCTCAGGCAAATGAAAATAAGAAATCCTTGTCTTCCTTTTAGAGTTCTTTATTCAACTGAATGCATTATCTATTACAATTTGTCATTTTTGCAAACCAGATCAGTCCATATCCAAGTAACCAGCATCACATCTTAAAGTGTTATTTAAGTTTGAATCCTCTCGAGAGTCCTTAAGAAACAAAATTTCCACTGGGAGGAAACCTCATTCATTTCCCAGTTTGGCATCAAATGGTATCAAATACTAATCAATAGACTCTGAACACTAATTTCATTTTATATTTGTGTCATGGTCACTACGCAATACTCCAGTCAGAAGAAGATCCACCCGTATGCTGATGACGTTGCATTAAAAGCTCAGGAGAAATTTGTTACCACTGGAAATCACAACATCCTCAAAATATTATCAGAACCAAGATTCTTGTAATTATATCCATTCCAGGCTGAAGAAGCAAGCCTGTTTTTTTCTGTCTGTATGATTTGAATTGTATAGCTTGCCTTTTCAGCAGTGCAAGAAATAACAGTGGGGATTCTCCTCTATCTTTCTTAGATAAAACCATAAACCTAATGGGTTAAACAATCAAGCCATTTTAATCATCCTTCAGTATAATGCTGCCATATAGAATCATAAGAAACATGATTCTATATGGCAGCTAGATAGTAACTGCAATTTTATTTAGGGACACCAGGATGCTTGGATATTGCTTGGATCTTTCTTTCTTTCTTTCTTTCTTTCTTTCTTTCTTTCTTTCTTTCTTTCTTTCTTTCCTTCCTTCCTTCCTTCCTTCCTTCTCCTCCTCCTTCTTCTCCTCCTTTTCCTTCTCCTTCTCCTTCTCCTGCTTCTGCTTCTTTTTTTTTTTTTTGCACTATATTATTAGGTAAATGTAATTTTCCTCTTTTCCTTTAGTGATTCAGCTTTCTTATTTTCAATTTTACAGTCATTTTTAAGTTTCAATGTTGCTTTTCTTCTATTTATTACCCCCCCTTATCTTTACAACTGCCCATGTCTAGAACAATTTTATTCCCCGATGGCTACAGGTGTAGCAACCAATATTCCTCTATTTTGATCAGGGTCTTTTTATGACCTGAAAGAAGCATAGAATTTCATTACTAATGATTTTAAAAACTGCCACGCTTCTTATAGCTTTCCTGCAAAGACACAATGAAGGAGACAAATGTAAAGAGGTCTTTTTTAAAAAAAAATAAAATAAAAAATCTTGCTAAAACAGATTAAAAGAGCCGAGGTGGCGCAGCAGTTAGAGTGCAGTACTGCAGGCCACTTTAGCTGACTGTGTTCAGCAGGTCAGCGGTTCAAATCTCACCGGCTCAAGGTTGACTCAGCCTTCCATCCTTCCGGGGTAGGTAAAATGAGGACCCAGATTGTTGGGGGCAATGTATATATATATATATATATATATATATATATATATATATATATATATATATATATATGCTTACTGGTGTACACCGCTTAGAGAGTGTTTGCACTTAAAGCGGTATATAAGTCTCATAAATAAATAATAAATAGGCAACCCAAGGGGGGAACCTGATATTTTTTCTGAATTTGCATTATTTTCTTTTTATCAGCTGCTCAGTGAAGGCACTTTTTAAATGTGGATCCCCCTCTCTATCCCACCACACATGTCTGATATACCCCAATAAACTTAGCCAAGCTATTTTAATGCAAATGATTCATGTTGCGATTGGGTCTCGTGTTCTAAATCAGGCAGGTCATCCACATGCAAGCTTGGTTGGGAAGGGAAGGGAGAGGGCTTGTCCAGAGGAAAAAAAAATCCATTGTGTTTCAAAAACAACCCAGTTGACTGTCATTTTTCACTTTCCTTTTTTTTAAAAAAAGAGGAAAAGATGGATTCACCAGAGCATGAAAGTCCAGATTACCACAGAGACATCTTCCTGCTCCATACCATGTCAGGCACCATCCAGGTCACTTCTTCTAATTTATGTGTCCTATCATATCTTTCTGCCAAGGCTGAGTCCCTTGACAGAATGAGAAGGGTAATTCTAAAAGCAGAAGCTACACTTCATCTTCTCTCAACTCCTGAGTTAAGAGTATGAGCTGACAGTGAAGCTTAAAGATTTATGGCAATAAGCAATGGGCAGCCTGCCAACTCTTGCATTAAACAATGACCAGAGTCCACACACGGGGGCTATCTACCTTACCTAGACCAATAGCACCAAAATCAACTCGAGAGGTGTCCGAATATCAAAGTGGGCTTCTTAAGTCAAATGAGGTTTTGTTTTGTTTTTTTAAAAAAAGCTTTTCAATGGGGTTGTAGATTGGTTTTTTCCTTCTTTATAGAGAATATAAATACAGAATACAGAATCCCATCATAGATTGCTTTCATACAGCTTTCCGAAGGTTCTTTGGGGGCAAAATGTTGCAGGAAGAGTGAGCCAGAAGTGAGTTACAGGAGTCTTATAATAACATATAAGACCCAGTTCACTTCCATCCAGGGTGCTGGTATTAATCAAAAGCAATAGCACTTAGACTTATATGCCACTTATATACCACTTCGTTGTGCTTTACAGCCCTCACTAAGTGGCTTTGTCGGCTCTACAATGAAATTAGCTAAAGCCATTTTCCCTTCGTTTTCAGTTGCCACAGAATTGGGAGGAGGGAGATGAGTGTTTTATCTTAGACATAACAATACATTGTTCTGAGGGAACCAAGGTCATTGCTAGCTGCATTTTGGTGGGTTGTATCTTTCGTTAGAAAACCCGCGCAAGTAGTTAATTGGAGGATGAGATTTATGACATGCTGCTGGGGTGGGAAGTTTCACTTGTAACTTTGTAACCTGGGCAGGGGGTTCAGTCTTGGGTTCACTTTTGAACGTGCCGATATTATGTAGCCAAATAAATATGTTCTTTAAGGAAATGTTTTGCCTTGGAGTTCTTTTTACTGGTCTCATCTATCGAAACCATGACAGGTTTACAATGTTAACATATTGCCCACAACAATCTGGATCATCATTTTACTGACCTTGGAAGGATGGAGCCAGTCAGGATCGAACTCCTAGTGTGAGCAGTGAGTTAGCCTGCAGTACTGCATTCTAACCACTGCACCACCATGGCTCTTTAGTCTTTCATAGCTTGGGACCTCAGAAGCTAAGCTCGGAAAGTTAAGGGGATGAGGGGAAATGACTCATCTTTTTGAAGGAAATGGTCAAAAGTTGCTACAAAAATGCCAGAAGCTTTCCTTGAGCTTGTGGAAACGAAGTAGCATTAGGAAGAGATGCTAGCTGGTTTCTCCCTGATTCCTTGGGATACACAAGGGAGGCAAAACACAATCAGAGTTGGTTAATATAGCCTGTCTTAAGTAAAACTTAGTCCTAGCCTTGTTTGGCAGTTTCTTTCCAGATAGCAAACCTCAAGCAATGACATTAAAGGACTGATTCTTTGCGTAGTTTCTACCCCGTCTCTGAGAACATCTTTCAAAGTCTTATTCCAAATGGTTGCTGGGATTGGGCATGTCTATTTTAATGAGAAGGAGGACTAGGGGTGACTTGATAGCAGTGTTCCACTATCTAAGAAGTCAGCTTTTTTTCCAAAGCTCCTGAAGGCAGGACAAGAAGCAATGGAGAAAAACTAAAACTAAGGAGAAATTTCCTGACAGTGAAAACAATCAACCAGTGGAACAACTTGCCTTCAGAAGTTGTGAATGCTCCAACACTGGATATTTTTAAGAAGAGAGTGGACAACCATTTGTCTGAAATTATATAGGGTCCCCAGCCTGAGCAGGCGGTTGGACTAGAAGACCTCCAAGGTCCCTTCCAACTCTGTTTTTCTATATTCTGTAAATGATCTCTCATGATTAGATGCTACAGTTGACCACCCGGGCCTTTCCAGTGATAATCCACCTCCCTTTTTTGGAATGTCTTCTCCAATAAACTAAGACCAGCACCATCTTTATTGTCTTTTCAATGCTATGCATAGGCAGCTTTATGCTCCCAAGCATTTTAATTCTTTCACTGATCAATAAACATATTTTTCTTTATATTTACTTTCTTGGGGCAGAAGCTTTTTATGACTGTTTTCATCTTATGTACCTTTGTTATTGTGTCTTATTGCATGTTCTAATTGTTTTAATTGGATGTTCTTAATTTGTTGTTCACTTGTCCTTGGGAAACATTTAGTTTTCATTTTAATTCCGCATACCTCTAGAACAGTGGTTCTCAACCTTTTTAATGCCACGACCCCCAACCGGTCGAGGACTACTCAACCGGTCATAAGTCGAGGACTACTCAACTGGTGCAGCACCGTTTGCAGAATGGGACTTTTGGCGGGCTCAGCAGGGCAGAGACAGCCTGGACAATTCCTATTGGCTTTTGAAAGCCAATAGAATCAGACTCTATTCAAGAGAGTCTATTCTATTGGCTTTCAAAAGCCAATAGAATAAAAGGGAGTAGCACAGCTAAGGAAAAGGGGAAAAAATGGCGGATTGCGTTGTTTGGCGACCCCCGTGAAATGGTCGTTTGACCCCAAATGGGGTCCCGACCCACAGGTTGAGAACCACTGCTCTAGAAGTTGCACTGCATATCGTATATATTTGTAGTTTTTTTTTGTTTTTTTGTTTTAAATAACAACATTTTTCCAACTCAAAATCAGAGAAAGCTAGACTACTCAAGAGTGTTCAAATTATGCAGGGCCAGAGGTGAACGAACTCATTATGTTTTGTGTTGGCTTTCTTTGTTCTTAGAAGACAATGGGGAGTTTGATTTAGGGACTTGGGGAAGATGGATTTCATTAAATTACTTTTTCCTCCATAATCTGAGCAGACAAGCAGCAGAAAAAGGACAGACTCAAGGGCAAGCTACATCCTGGTTTTGAGCATTTCACGTTTTTTATTATTAAAAGCAGACACACTGTGGGAGGGATATATGAATGGGTTTGCAGAACTGAATGTATTGATGAGGTATAACCTTGCACCATGTATTGCTGTTCTAAGTGATATCTCATCTTTTTAATTCCAGTCTGGGTAGTGGGGGGGGGGGAAGCTGTATATTAGATATTAGTGACAAACTACTTGCTTGAAAGGCACACTGCATTTTTGACCGTTCTTTGCTGGGCTTGGGAGAATAGAGGGGAAACTTGCATGTGTTGTAAAAAAACCCCAATATATCTGGAAAATATGCTTCTTTTTAAAATTCTGATTTTCTACTGTTACGGACTGAATTTGTACATCATGGTTAAGACATAATGTAGTTCAGCTTTGGCTGAATGCATTGTGTGAACCTAATTATTTTGGTTTGTAAATCAGGGTATATGCCTTACTGAACCATGGAATTAATGAGGTAACTGTGAGTTAGCTTTTTCTCTGTTTAAGCTATCTAACAGTGGCCACCAGTATCTCTCCTGAATTCCTTCTGGAATATAAGCAATAAATGCATTTATATAAATTGTTTGAGAATAGTAAAAAAGCTGGGGGGGGGGTGGAAGGGAAGGAAGCGGGAAGCAAGTACTTTAAGGCTGATGGACTTGTAATAGAAAAACAAACAGAGCAGTGGCTTAAACTCCATTGAGGATTTATGAATTCCCTAGAAACAGTCCTGAGCAGAGCTATTATGAGTTGGCTTGGAATAATTAGATTAAACCCGCTGCTGTGCTAAGCTGTAGCACAGATAACCCATTAGGGATACCTTTCAGCCCAACTAATAGGAAGAATTTGAAAGATTTCTTGGTATTCCTACTTGTTAAGAAGGCCATTCATCAAGCTTAGCTGAAGAATCTACATACCCTTACATACTCTTAAATTTCCCTGTTTTGAAGACAATGTATATTCAGAATATTCAGCTAAGAAGATGTCCAAGGAAAGAGTTTTATTCATGAGGAAAGACCACTGGAAGTGGGATAGGATAGTGTTCTATTTTAAGTGAAAGGGCTTTGCGTAAGAAGTCAAGTTCTCTTCTCTGTTATCTCAGAGAATGATCATGGACATGTTGTAGGAAAACTAGATCTCATTCAGTGCTGAAGAAAGTTCCTAACAGGTTGATATTGGAACCTCTTTTCCAGAGAGGTAGTGAATACACCTCCTTTATTGGCTCTCTTCAAATAAAAGCTAGACAGCCATCTGACTTGCATTTCTGTAAGGGCTACACTTATACCTCAACTCTATTTTATGGAACTATGACCAGCAAAGTCATTACTTTCAAGCTTCCTTAGTTTTTCTAAGGGGTACTTTGCTCAATAGTAATAACTGTGAAAGGGACCTTGGAATCCTAGTGGACAATCGTCTAAAAATGAGCCAATCGTGTGGTGCAGCTACCAAAAAGGCCAACACAGTGCTAGGCTGCATTAACAGAGGGATAGAATCAAGAACATGTGAAGTGTTAATACCACTCTTCAATGCCTTGGTAAGGCCACACTTGGAATACTGTATCCAGTTTTGGTCACCACGATGTAAAAAAGATGTTGAGACTCTAGAAAGAGTACAGAGAAGAGCAACAAAGATGATTAGTGGACTGGAGGCTAAAACATATAAGGAACGGCTGCTGGAATTGGGTATGTCTAGTTTAACGAAGAGAAGGACGAGGGAGGACATGATAGCAGTGTTCCAATATCTCAGGGGCTGCCCCAAAGAAGAGGGAGTCAAGCTATTTTCCAAAGCGCCTGAGGGCAGGACAAGAAGCGATGAGTGGAAACTAAGCAAGGAGAAAAGCAACCTAGAACTAAGGAGAAACTTCCAGTTAGAACAATTAACCAGTGGAACAACCTGCCTCCAGAAGCGGTGAATGCTCCAACACTGGAGGTTTTTAAGAAGAGACTGGACAGCCATTTGTCCAAAATGGTATAGCGTTTCCTGCCTGAGCAGGGGGTTGGACTAGATGACCTCCAAGGTCTCTTCCAACTTTATTATTATTATTATTATTAATAATAATAATAATAATAATAATAATAATATCATCCTTCTCCCTCAAGAATGACCTAAATGCCATCTTCTCTCCTGAATAACAGCCTGACAACGTGGTGTCACATTTCCACAGACCTACAGTGACTCTCTTCTGCGCTAAGGGAATTTATTAAGATGCTCTTAAGAAATGTGACTATTCAACTGTCTCACTTACATGCCCAATGCGACATCTCTAAAATGATATGCTTGATTGCTTTCACCTGTATTATCTTTACATAAGAAGGGAAGCAGGTTGACACTTGAAAAGGTCTACAAGGGCTTCCAGGAACACATAGCCCTGGCCAGAGATGATAAAGTCTTCAAACATCATGTTTTGATGTTTTTTTCAGCTCTAAGAATTCTTCCAGCCTTTTTAACCTGACAAAACATGTTGGGGCATTGAATAATTCACATTTGACTTGTTTTGGGCTAGATAGAGAAACTGGAGGATTTATGAGGCAATAATATTTTAAATCCATTTGACAAGTCATGGACAAAATTCTTTTTTTGCTGTATCAGTCACTAAGGCAACTCTGAGCGACCAGTAGCTATCCAGTCTTGCTGGACTGTAAGTCCCATCATCCACAACAACTGGACTATATTATTTAGAGTTGAACATAATCAAACCTAGCAACCTCTGCATACACAGTTCCCCCAATTTTCTCTGTTGACTTCTGAATGAGGAAAAAAAAATCCGAAACGGAGCAGAGACGATAAACTCAATAGTCTGTGAAAGAAAAATTATGTATTTTCCTAACAGAAAGTAAAATAGGTATAGAAAATAGGAAAGCCATCATAACCTAATCAAATTAAATTTATTGTAAAGAAAAAGCCTTTTATGCTTTTATAATTGCACGTTTCCAAGAATGTGCAAAATTCAATTCAGAGGCTTGATTTGAATGCAAGTCAATGGAATCCTCAAATTGGAACAATCATTTGGATCAAATCAGTGAAGTAAATAATTTGATCAGTTTAGTAATTTGGAAGAGCTTTTTTTATCCTCCCATCAGTTCAGAAAATCAGGCTGAATTGGCATGGGTAAATATTGGCACATATCATCCTATTTCGGCTTCTAAACTAGTGGATGTTGAGCGAGAAATAAAAGATCAAATGGTAGCAGTCAACTTGCAGAGAACAAACCTGCTGTGTGAATCCACAGTCTTCCTTTTAATTAGTTTACCACCATGCTTTATTTCTGAATCTGACAAATGAGGCTATGAGACACAAGCAGGAAACACAATTAACAAATTAAGAATTGCCACCTCGATAAACAGACCAACTCTTGTGATAGAACATTGCTTTTAAAGCCGGGTGAGATGAGGGGGAAGTGATAAGAAAATCACACATTTCATCGTAGCACACATTAGAAGACTTATTTAAAAATAAACATTGCCCAAAATATAATTCTTTTATTTTTCTTCTGGATTTTCATTCCCTGAAAGACTTCAGTATAATTAAAAGCTCACCCAAAATACCAGAGATGTTTGATAATTGCTACAAATAATACCCTAAAGGGAAAAGATGGGATATTCTTAAATATCAAGATAGTTATTTATTTATTTATTTATTTATTGTCTTCTGAGCTTTCTGAGGCTGTTTAATGGGTTCTTGGGAAGGGACTGCAGTGCTCCAGAGAAACGGGTTGGTCTTCAGAAAGCCAGAAACAAAAGAGAATCTAAACACAGAATGTACAGCAGCCAGAGAGATAAATAAATGGGAATGCTAAACTGGAAATTGCTATTGTGCTTTTACTTAGGACCACAGGGAAAAATGATCCTGCAGATATCTGTGCAAAGGGAAATATATCTATTTTGTCTGCATGACCGTGGGTGTGTCTGTGCATGTATTTTTGAATATGGGTGGGTGGATAGACACATACAAAACTAATTAAACACCCAGACGCATGCATACACAAAGAGAGTGTTGTTTCATTTATCCCGCAGCCAAACATGTTGTTTCATTTATCCTGCAGTCAAACATGTTTTTTTTCTTCTGCTTATCGTTAGGTACTGAAGCTTTATCCCTGATCATTCCAGTTTGAAAACTCAACAGTTTTAATTTATGTAATGGTGGTCTAACGTCTCAGCAAGTATTTGCTAGGGAACAAGCCTCACGTGCTCAACTGTAAACTTGGTTCAGAACACAAAGACCACTCCTTACAGCAGCCTCCCAGATGTTTGGCTACAACCTGTATCACCCCCTTACTGCCTGGCTCCATTCAGGCTGGGAATGATGGGTTGTGTCCTTCAATCTCTTTGGAGAATCCTGACTTGGAGAAGGCTGATGATTGTGTAAGCTGTGGTGGAAAGCATGTTTGCTGCTCTTTTCAGATCTAGCAGGAATAGATGGAGAACAGAAAACATGGACATTTTTGGAATATTCATTGGAGATTAGACTTTGTGTCTTACTTGCTATTTTAAAGAGCAGTAAAGTATCAGGTGACATCCAGGAATATTTATTCTGCAAGCCTATTAAATGCACAACCCACGTTTTCCCGGGTCATTCACACTGCACTGGCCATCCTGTTCATGTCATACCATACTGTTTCATTTATGAAACAGAAAGCAGAAAATAGAAAGGACTTCCTATATCCTACAACTCTCATGATCCCTCAGTTTTGTCTATTCAAAATTGTAGGCTCACAATTCTCTACCCCTATAATAGAGTCATTGCAGCACAATATTTGGGGATGTTGATGGAGCCTGGGCTATTTAAGTTCAAAGTAAGTGAATTTTGTTGTTGTTTATCAAATATGCAACTGAGTAGTAAAGATACATTTTGCTGACAAAATCCTAGTCTCCATCCAACTTCTTTCAATGTTTCATTTTTAAAGTAACAACTCTTAAGGGGCCGGAATACTTTGGAAAGTAAACTGGAAAAGATGTGCTCTAATCTACAACATTCCCATCTCCATGTAGAATTTAAAGTTTTCCCCAGCAATAGATATAATGTATACAACAAAACACACATACCGAAATTCATACTGTGTTCTAACAATGTTTCTAGTTATAATAAACTAAAAGCAGACGTCATACAAATTCAAAGCCACTGCAGGGATTCTGTGCTGCTTAGCTTTATTAGAAGAAGGTAGCTCAAGGAGACAATGAAATGCTTCATATTTTTCTTAATTTGTAGGTTCTTTCTTTGAAGCACAAAAATTTTGCTCTTGGTTAATAGCTTCAGGCAACCAAGACATGGAAGAGGAGAATTTAATGAAATTTAGGATGTACAAGTAAAAACCAATATGGTGAAGACAAAACTATATTATGATTTACTACAGTGAATTGTGTGTGGGAAAAAACACAGAGAGAATGGATGAATCACTTTCAAGGTAATCTACTAGATCCATTAGCTGGACCTGATATAGCAAATGTATCTTTTCTACCACAACCCACCACACTAAGCTCTAGGACAACTGGTGAAACTATATCACACACACACAAAATGCAATTTGTTGATTCTCCGAACAATTTTTCTTTAGCTTCTATTACCTTTGAGGACTTCTAACAAAAGTGACAGATGACTGTGTGTCTCCAATTTATAAGGGAACTCTCTAAGCAGTAGGATAAATGAGTCTGAGGGGAGAACTGAATCAGCCAGAGGTAGTGGCAGATGTAAGATTTCATCCTTCTACTGCTAAGAGGCCAGAAGAGATGAAATATCAGTTACAAAAAGAAACACACAAAAAAAGCACCGTGCTTAATTTAGAGATATGGTGGACCACAAAAAAGACAGACTACTACCTTGATCCACAAAAAATGTCTTATATGTATCCTGACGTGCAACCCAAATGTTGGAGATGTGGTTATAAGGAGGCTTCTTATTATCATATTTGGTGGTCATGCAGAGAGATAAAAGCATTTTGGATTAAAATATGGTGGAATATCCAGAGAATTTTTAGAAGGAGGGTAAAATTTACTCCGCAATTATTTTTGTTAGGTATTGTTACAGATTGTGATACAAAGGAGGTTGTATTGATGTTAAACTTGATCACAGCCGCTAGGCTGTTAGTAGGACAATACTGGAAGAAGGAATCTTTGCCTACATTGCAGGAATGGTTTCTTAAAGTAGCTTATCTGGCAGAAATGGCAAAGATTTCGGCTTTCTTAAAGCAACAAACGCAAGAGAAGTTTTTTGCTGTTTGGGATAAATGGATAAAATTTATACAATTTAGATTGGGTATACAAAAATATTATATAGTTTTTTCATAAGTTTTATTTTCATATATATTATAGATAATTTTTTTATATATATAAATATAAAGTTTTTAATTTAATTTTTATTTTTATTTTTTAAGCCTATATTCTGCTCTGGGAAGCTCAGGGGGGGGGAAGGGAGGGTTTTTTTTTTTTTTTTTTTTGGGAGGGCTGGGGGATGGGTTTTTTTTTATTATTATTTTTTATTTAATATATGTATTGTTTAGTTTTATTTTTCTGTATATGTTGCCTCTTGTTTTGTATTATTTTTCCTTTTTTGTAAAATTTATAAAACTTTTAATAAAAAAAAAAAAAAGACAGACTACTAAGAAGGTCCACACATAAATCTAACTAGTCAAAGTTTCAAATGCCCTCATTAAACTTGGTAGGACTTTAAACTTAATTAAAAGGAACCATCAGATATCTGACAATCTTTTTAGGCTCAAGTAATATTTCAACTTCCAAATCTTAATCTCACAGACATGATATTTCAGCTGAATGATGAATTTGAATTTGTGAAAGTGCTAGGTTTTGATGAGAAGGAATCAAAATCAAATTCACACCCTTACTTTATTTCCAAGTATTATTGGAATTTTATTCTAAGTCGAGTGAACAATAGCAATAGCACTTAGACTCAGTGGTGGGATTCAACCAGTTCACACTGGTTCAGCAGAACCGGTAGCTAAATTTTCTTGAGTTCAGAGAACTGGCTGAATGCACACACTGCTTCTGGAAGTCCATTCTGGGCTTCAGAGGCCTGAAGGAGGCCTCCCAGCCTAGAACAGCCCGCCAGAAGTGCGTGGATGCCACTTCTGAAAGTCTGTTCTAGGCTTCAGAGGACCAGGCCTACATCCATGCACAGAACCAGTTTTCAGGTAATTGAATCCCACCACTGCTTAGACTTCATAGTGCTTTACAGCCCTTCTCTAAGTAGTTTACAAAGTCCGCCTCTTGCTCCCAACAATCTGGGTCCTCATTTTACCGCTCTCGGAAGGATGGAAGGCTGAGTCAACCTTGAGCCAGTCAAGATTAAACTCCTGCCCTTTGTTAGAGTCCTGGCAAAATGACCACTCTCTTCCATTAATACTTCCCAACCAGTACAAATAATAAATAAGAATAAACAGGGAGGATAATTTAGGAGAACTTCCTATTTTCGTTGTGCGGATCTTCATTCTGGCAACATATTCTGTCTTGCTGTCTAAAATTTTCCCAAAGACTTAGACTTCATAATAAAGTTGCACCATGTAATAATAATTTTAAAAGACTTTAAGATTATAATCTGCAAAAGGCACGGATGACTAAAAAACATGGAGAGAAACTGACCCTTGAACCTTAGTAAAGAGACCTATCAGAAAGCCACTGTGAATCCAGACCAACTTCTTCCAATATGACTCTTCCTCAGTTATACAATTGCCAATAATGGCCACGTTTGGCCAGAATCCTCATAGAAGCAGCATCTAGAATGGAGAAGAGTCATGATAACAATGCTATGCAAAGCAATGAGATGAATCAATCTTGTGTTGTCATGATATCAACTTTAATGCCCTTGTTTCAGTAACAGGTGTATACATTTCTTAATGGATAGCCAGCTATTCCAATGATGAATAAGGACAACCAAGCAGAGAAAGTGAAATGGAAAAGTACTGTTCTTGAAAGTCATCATGGGCACCCAGGCATGTTCAGGATTCTTCTGGTGATGGTCCCATCCAAGGGACACGAAAAAAAGAGATGAGAGTTAAAAGGTCCAATGCAAAGAAGGCAGTTGCAAGCAGACTGGGCATGAGCAGTGAACTTGTGCTTGTATCTGACAGGTTCAATGTTATCTGTCATTTCTGCTTGATTAAGCAGACAGGTCAGTCTTGTACCTGCTTACTCATTCTCAACCACTCACTGCAGCTCCTGGCCTTTTAATGGCTTCCTTTCTATAAGAAGAAGGCTTGGATCTAAACATTTCTCTTCTTGATTTCTCACTGAACGGGGTGTTTCTCCGATGCCATCCAGTGGTCATCAAGATTTCAGCTTCTTATTACAGTAGATACAATAACTATTCTAAAAACTGGATGCCTTTTATTCTGAGATAGAAATAGAAAAGAAACCAATAGTACAATGATGATGAGTCTGTAGTTCTCTGGACCTGAGGTTCAGGAATAGAGGTCCATGGAAAGATTCCAGGAACTGAATGAACTTGAAACTTGAATGGGAAATGAAATATATATTTAGGTTGCTAACAAAGAATAAAGAGAGAACTGTATAGCAGTATATATATACTGTTCATGAAAGCAATCATGGGTACCCAGGTATCTTTAAAATTCTCCTGGGGATGGTCATCAGAGGCTCACCACCACTGTACTATTAATTTCTTTCCTACATATTTGTTATTGTAGGAAAGAAATTAATAGTACAGTGGTGGCGAGCTTCTGATGACCATTGCTTTGTATAGTATTGTTATCATGACTCTTCTCCATTCTAGATGCTGCTTCTATGAGGATTTTGGCCATTACTGGCAATTGTATAACTGAGGAACAGTCATATTGGAAGAAGCTGTTCTGGATTCCCAATGGCTTTCTGATAGGTCTCTTTACTAAGGTTCAAGGGTCAGTTTCTCTCCATGATTTTTATATTTTGATAACTGCATTTGAGCATAATTGTGGTCACTAATTCTCAAAGGGCTGCATGGCTCACGTGGACACCCACACCAAATTTAGCAACCTGTTCTGGATGTTGTTGACTCCAACTCTCAGCATCTCTTATCATGGGAGATGACTTACAAGAAGAGACGGGAGTTGTCATTGAGTGTCATCAATACATTGGTGTATTGTTTCCTTACAATAGATTTCCCCACTCAAATTCTTTTTAGAACATCAAGCAATCCAAACTTGGATAGGCTATGAGGCCATCTTCAGAGTTTCCATCCCATGTCCATAGCCCCAGATTAATTTTCTCTGCTTTCTCTTGCACCAATTTGGAATTTTCTTCTTGCTTCCCATTTTCTGAACTAGTTTACAAGCAAGCATTCACTCCTTCTCATGCATAAACATGCTGTTGCTTTTTTATCAAGTTTAATTTGTAGCTTGCGTTTGTCTCTGCAATGCTTTGATGCCCTTTATTTTCAAGCCTCCAAACTTGTGTGCAGTTTCCATGGTGTGACTTTTCTGCCGTGACTCCTTGAAAGCTTTCGATGATGGCAGAATAATAAGAACAATAAACTCTGCTTTAGATGTATTTCCTCCACAATTTAACTCACTTTTCATTGTTCCAACCTACAGCAACAACGGTGTTTTTCTGCCTCTTGCTTCTTTGATTTTACTTGTTTATTTTAAATAAAGCATTTCAAGAAATATTCATGATGCTTTTTATATAAAAAAATCAAAATGTGGGGGTAAAAATACATATTTAATTGTCAGAGTTTACAAGCAGTTTCCATCCTTGTGTTTGGTAGGTATCTTTATGTCCTTTTCTTGATTATTATAGCACTAGGTCATTAACTTGGCTTCACACATCTAAATGCTATTTATGAATTAGTGTCAAGGAGAAAAATGATCCTGCATTGCTTTTACTTATGCTCAAACAAAGAATATGCTTTCAGAATATTTTTAAGAAGGGAAGAAGTTAGGTAAGGTATTAACTTCTCGTAATTTTTCTTGCCCTGAAGGATTCGAGATATATGCATCTATAATTGGCATCATGTAAAAACAAGACCCATAGATTATGGTTCACCATAGTCAGTTGTCTAGACCCAGATAGTATATAGTAATTAAGCAGAGGCAGGTAACACTTCCTGGGTGATTATGTGCATGGATTTATTTATTTATTTTAAAAAGGATCCATAAAATATTAAGCAGTTGTCCTGATGAAGTAGAACGCAAATGAGCAAGCATTTGTTGTGTAGAACTTAGTAATGGCCAACATTTTTTTTTAAATTGTTTTGCAACTAAGGGCTTAGCTTTCATTTAGGGAATGAAAGCTAAACTGGTATCAAGCCATCATCACATGGGAGAGCTGTGGATATAAATTGGCAGCCATCTGCAAAGAACATACTGGCAAACCATTGTTTGTGCTGGAATAATTTTATCCATCTGAAAGGAGATGAACATGTAGTCCCTTGCCTGCAACACAAGGCAAATCTGGGGTGATACTATAATTTCCCTGTTGGAATTTGAATGATAACTGATAAACTGAATTATTCAATCAATCAATCAATCAATCACCAACTATATTTTTAAACCCTGCTACTCCACAAAGGCTCCAGTCAGATGTCAGGTTGCATTCTAAAAGCTTACCTTTAAGGCCTGGTTTTGAAAAAAAAAATTCTGCTTATCTCCCCAGCTCTATCTATAGGATTCTTCTTGGGAATTGAGTTTATCTTCTGCTATCAGAAGGCAGGACTCCAGAAATACTAATAGAGTTTCGTTTCTAATAATTGGTGTCTACAGCTGCTCCCATCTGCCAAATTCTCTGGCAAGGATAGAAAAGGGAGAACAAGTGAGTAAAAGACAGAAGGCAACACAGATTTCAACAGGTTTTCTTGCTCCTTCTGTTCCTTTCTCTGAGCCCGCTTTAAATGGATGGTTGAGATATTGACTTCCTACGTTTTCTGGCTATTAATGGAATGAAGAGAATCGCATCTGACTTTCCTGAGCTGCAAAGAGGATTTGCATCACAGTGGTCAAAACAAAGCTAGAAAAATTGCCAGAAAGAAATATACCCTAATGAGTAGGTTTACCCATCTTGGCAAAATATTCTGATCCAGTGGATTTAATTTAGCTGTTTATTGTACTTCTAGCTCATGCTAGAATGACAGTCTTGTGATTCCAAACAATGTACAAACCAGCTGACATCATGACAAGTGGGGCAAAAAAAATGACAACAATGGAGAAATAGGCCAATAAGCAATAAAATAATGGGAATATTCCAAAATGGGGGGAAATCCTGAAAATATTTTCTCCTCTATGACCTTCCTTGCCTCATTTCATAGGAGTAACCAGTCTTCAGGTAAATAAATATAAGATGAGAGTCTCTCATTTCAAAGCATTTACACATATATTTTTTTTCCAGTATCTCCATTTTATTTTTATGCTTTTGAGTCAGTGTTGAATCCTGGCGGCTTCCTGGACAAATGTCTGCAGTCCTCTTGGTGAGATCTCAGAAGTGGTTTGCCATTGCCTGTTTCTGAGGAATGGCCCCAAAGTCAACCAGCTGGTTTCATGTTCAAGGCAGGATTAGAACTCCCAGTCTCCCAGTTTCTAGCCACCAAATTAGCTTTTATCAATCTTCATTTTAAGACAGGTATTTCTTCTTACTGAAGACCCAGGCTATTTTCCCTCCTGTTTTGCAACTTCACAGTTGCTTTATTGAGTCTCTTTCTTTGTCCAAGTGTCTTCTTAAAGGTATTTTCAGTGCTTGCTATCTGTGCCATCCAATAACACCCAAAGCTTACTCAAATTCAATGTATACTTTCCCCTTTGGCTGAGGTAAGCAAGAGAGAATGGCTGGACACACTTGTTCAGGGCTTTTTTTCTCATAGAATGCCCAGAACGGAGTTCCAGCACCTTTTTTGGATGGAACCTTGTAGGGTAGGCAAGGCAGGTTGTATGATGTGTGTGAGTTCCAGCAGTGCTTTTTTTTTTTTTTTAAAGTACTGCACTTGTTTATCAAGTCCAGTTCACCCTCATTTTCCTCTTCCCCAAAGCTTCCTATTTCCATCTCCCAGGTAAGCATAATAGAACGCTGTGGATGTCTTTAAATTCCCACACTGCGTGTCAAATATCCAGATATAGATGCCTCGTTCAGCTCTGTCTTTATTATTATTATTATTATTGTTTTCCCTGTGCAGTTCAAATGCTGCACTCTCCGACCCCGGGAGAAACTCCTGTTCAGAAATATCCTGTATATAAATGAATTCTCATACAGTGCCTCTTAACAGCTTTGAACTTCCATGTTCAAATTCAGCTCTGATTAGCATTGTAGAATTACTAAGAAGCCGTGAGCAGCTTCCAGCTGGTTCTGTGCCACATTTCACAACCTGGCGTTTCTTGACAGCAATTGCATCTCACGCTGTTTGCACAGAAGAACCAGGAGCCTCAATGGTTTGCAACAACTTCAAATGGAAGTTAAGGCCAAGCCTAGTCTGATACAAAGGCCAACCAGGCCACCGTACTTTTATTTTTCTCCTATTAAGCTTCAAAGGCTTGCCCCCAATAAAACGATGTGTTTATAACTCAAAGTTCTCCCCCAAAATGAACACCGTAAATTGTCCTCTTTTGAAAATAAAAATACTTCTACCCAGCAGGCTGCCAAGAAACCATGGAAGATTTTCATTAACAGCAAGTTTTCCAACAGAGCGCTGGGGTTTTCTGTATTACCTTTCTACTTACAGTAAATGGACTGAGTCCCATTATTCAGACGAAGCTTCCTTGTCCTCTATACCACCCGCCACTGCAATCTAAACTTTTATAAACTCTACTTTCTCAACCACACCTAAAAAGGTCACAGGCTGAAGGACTCATAGAGTTTTGTTCTTTATCTTTCCATCCCTCTGCAGGTTTTGCGGCCTCATTAATATTTCCGTTTCCTGATCTGAAAAGACACTTTAGAGAAATTCCCTCAAGAATTACTGTATCCCCTTGGGTTTTTATTATGTGCCCTTATGGGCAACGCAAAACAAATCAAACATCAATGAAGCTTCATGATTGTTAATGAATGAAAACAAAGGAAGCCTAGAGGCAACACAGATCATGAATGCAATCTGTGTCATCATCATCATCATCATTGGCACTTAGCTCACTCTCCATCGGTGTGAGGCTCTGATATGCTTTTCTTCTTTGAAGAATTCAGCATTTCTGAATTGAATAAGAAGATAATACAGGTAGTCCTTGACCTAGGACAAGTCTTTGAACGGCAAAAAAATAAAAATGCCCATTTGGGAGAATGGATTTGGATTGCAAGATTTGCTTAAGAACTGCCATTAAAAAGTGGTCAAAAAGTTGGTTCTGATCATATGGTGCCTTGATTTAGGACCACAGTGATTTATGACCAGAATTCTAGTCTCTATTGCAGTCTTAAGTCGAGAACTATCTGTATTTTCACAGTGAACTTTGAAGATTCCCTGGCTATAGAAATAGGGTGAATTTTATTCTTCAGTTTACGAATGTTGTTGATGGGTGAAAACATATAGAGACAAATGAGAAGATAATGGCATAAATATATTTTTGGTCATTGATTTCAGGGAGCATTAATATTAAGAACAAAATATTGTATTTATTGTTGTCTAAAATGCACCTCTAGGAAAGGCACAGATTTTTCAAACACATTTTGAAAAAAATCAGCCCTCAGTAAACCTTACAGTTTTTATTCACGGTGAAAAGCTAAGAATTCCAAGATCGGTATCCTTCCTTTTTACATCCTCACATCCTGGACCCCTCACATCCTGGTGATAAACTGTTTCAACTTTTTCCCTCAAGATGACGCTATAGGGCATAAATAAGAATTTCTTCCACTGAGAGGGCAATATCAATAGATCTTTCCACCCAACAAAATTTTGAAGGGACATGTTGAGGTTCTTATTGGGACAAAGTATATAAAAGGAACCATCATGGAAGTTGAAAAAAAAAGAATGGAATATTTCCAATGGCTGACAAAGTGTATTTTTATAGATTTGGCAGCATTTAGGACTTGAGTGGCATGCTATGCTTCACTGTGATTAGGTAAATCTAGAATGGTTCCTTCAGTAAATGTAGCCAGCATACCTCTAGTTCATTCATTGATTTACTTACACATCACATTGCATAATCTTCAATAGCTGGTTGCACAAATCATGCTAAACCATAAACAACACTCTATGAAACACAATGGCTGGGATCACCCAGCACCTAAGCCCAAGCCAATCTACTTCATTGTAGCTTAGCATGATAAGTGAATCCACTTGTAAGAGGGATTAGTTTCAAGATGCTGCTAACATCCTGAATTATTTGGAGGGTGGATTAGTGCTTCTTGCCCAAGTATTTCCAACGGGCCGCTTTATACCAAGATAAATGGAATGTGCAAGTCAGAGAGATTGCAAATCGCTGAAGGAAGGAATATAAAATTAAAATACATTCTTCAGCTTGGTGCCAAGCAAATTCGTTCCCCACCACCTCTACTACTGATTGTTCTTCAATTTCAGAAATAAGAATTTTCTATAGAAATTCTTCCAAAGGAGAAACGATATTCAATATTCAAGGAACTTCTCATCAATGGAGTGTTTCTGGAAGAGGCTCCTGCAGTTCTCTTTATGCAGCTGAGCTGTTTATCAATAGAGGGACAGATGACATAGATATAGATGATATATAGATATAGATATAAAATTCAGTGCTGTATGCTACCCAGAATTACTTTCATGTGAGGTGAGTGGTTATATACCCAGCTCCTGACGCAATGATCTTTGGAAGTTAAAACCAGCACTTTGAACTGGACCCAGGAGAAGACTGGCAACCCAATGAGCATTAAAGATTCCTTAATGAAATCTGGACCATTTCTGCTTCCATAATCTTACCAAACCATGTGAGAGCTTATGCTTGGCCACTGATCACAGCTCCTGGAATACAGTGGTGGAGAATATCTCTACCCGCTGGAAAAGATGAGGAAAGCCGAAAACATCCACCCAAGTTATCCAACGTGCATATATTTAGTGGTGAATGGGTGCCAGGAAGGGTATTCAGTAATCTTGTATGCAAATAAGACACAAAGCCCCACATTCCAAAGCAGTTTTTTTTTTTTTTAAATGAACAGAGAAAAAGAGAGAATATTCATGGGTTGCTATCCCAGTGATGTTCTCCTTTCTTCATCCCTCTGAGAAATATTCTTTCTCCACTTGACACTTGGGTTACTTATGGAGCTCAGCCTTAGATTTAGGACACTGGAGACAGATGAAAAGCGGCAGGGCCGGGCTTCAATTGTGCATTTTTCAACAGCGCAAATGTCTAGACTTTTGCTGCCTGAAGGGACACACATTTTTATAGCCCATTGTTAAAAAAAATTGACAGCAAATTGCAACTCTGCAGCTTTGAATCATCCCAAGGTCCCAAATGCACAGGCAGAGAATTAGGTTTAGGATGATTAAATATCCATAATAAAAAAAATTTAAAAAAGAGAGAATGCTCTGTCTAATTACAATAAAAAGCTTTCAAGCCAGGCACCTGCCTTTGCTGCTTCTGCAATTCTGACTGCAGGCAACAAATTCTTTTGCGGTTGTTGTGAACTAATTCCTCTTGGGGCTTGTTACGTTTCAGAGAAAAACTGGGTAAAGCTCCAGATCTGGGAAGTGATAGCAATGCATTCTTCAGCAAGTACATGGCAAATGTATTCAATAGAAAAAGTTTCAATCTACCCAAGGCATTTAGGCATTCATCCCAATCTACATCTGTTTTCAAACACACCTATCCATTGCTTCTGGATGCTTTGCATTTGTAACTCAGGATCTTTAATGTAGCTGATTTTGCTTTGCAAAAGTACCTGGCGCTTTGAACAGAGCCTTGCTTGCATGTTCTCTCCAATATGTTCTTTCAAATTCCCGGCAGACCATTTATAATTCGACTGAATTATCCCCAAATTGTCTTTCAGCCTCTGTAATTTTTCAATTTTGCCAAGCTTGAGCTGAGCAGGAAATGAATTGCCATTTGGAACCTCAGTGACTACATGCTTAGGCTGTTCTTGTTTTCCTTGCACCACAATTTCATTTACACTTGGTTCCCATTATCCATGCCTTTGAAAATGCAGTTTGTGTATCATGGTAAGTCTTGGAGTTCATAAACTATGCCCATTCAGGAATCTATGGTTAAGCAAGTCTTAATCCAACATAAAAACCAAAGCTCTTATTGTACTTGGTGAAGAACAGCATCATAATGAACGCAATAACTTGTTATTAATGGAATTACAAGACATTATTTGGACTTTTGTTGTTTTATCCAAGTATAAAATAGAAAGGAAAATAGAAATAGGAAATTAGGGGAAGGAAAAAAAAGAGAGGGAAAGAAAATATGGGATACAAGGAAAAAAACAAAAAAAAAACATTGACTTCCAACTCTTTTTAGCACAGTAGAAGATAACAACATTACAGCTTCGATTTCTTTTTACTTTTACACATTAGTATATAACTAGCCATTCCTATAACAACAAATCTGTCTAATTGGGAAAACCAAAGTCAAAGTTTGACTCTTAACAGGGTCTAAAGTAGAGATGTGCATGCTAAAAGAACTGTGGGAGAACTTACACAGCCCTCCAAAAGGAGAAAAACAGATTTTGAAAGTATTGCATAATTGAGTAATAGTCCCCACTTACAATTTAAATTACAATTTAACCAAGAAATTGTCTAGCCTCCAATCCACCCCTTCCAGGTTACTGGACTTCACAAATTTCCCCTCTAGTGTAAACTTCCATTTTATTGGGTCCACCCACCGTGTTAGGCTAATTGGTGGCTTTGTTTTGGCAGACCGTGTGCATTCTAAAACACTGTGGGTTTGTGCCATGGCTTATAATAATACATACACCCTTGTGAATTGAGTGAAAGTAGCTGCTGCAGAATAAATGCTCAAGGGGGGAGTTCAGCTATATATTATTGGGGGAGAGGGTTTTTTGTGTTGCTTTTTAAAGGAAAAATGAGGGTCTATTAATCCAGTCTAGCTGAAGAGCGTTTCAGAAACCAAATGCTAACCACGTCTTCAATGCACGTGACTGCTAAACAGTTCAATGATCTGCTGTTTTGCCATCTCAGATCTGTAGAGAGCTCAGGCAGTCAACACGCAGATGCCAACAGTTGCTCGGCCATTCTGCGGTGCAATTGGCCGACAACAAGCTGTTATTTAAATGTTTGCAAAACCAGCCTAAACAGCCAGTTCAGTGGCCTAGCTCAATTGCCAGCCAGCCAGCCATAAAAACCAATCTGTCTATCAACAGAATTAAGCTTGTGTTGATTTTATCCCATCGGAACTCAACATGAAGGTTCAAATGAGTTGTGCAAATATGCTTTTAATCCTGGAAGGCAAGGTTATTTCCTACTCAAGGGAAAGGAACAGAGCTATTGCCCCCAACTCTCCACTTTTGCAGCTTATTTTTAATTTGGAAAATTAAACACTAGGAGGAGGGGGGGACAGACGAAAACAATGTCATGGAGTTAAGAAACCTTCCAACTAACAGAGTGTTACAGAAGCCACTGATAAACCAATTGGTATTAGGATTGCTCAAGTAAGCTCAGATCTGATTGGCAGCATCCATTTGATTTGCATAGTTGATCTGATCCAATTCAGAAAATTGAGCTGATTGGATTCAGTGCTTCAATGTCCTGAACTGATTTGATAAAAAGGGCTTTGGCACATGTGCCACGGCCCTTCCAAATCAATTCGAAGACATCAGATTCAGCTCAGTGATTTGATTCAGAAAGTCAGCTCAGTTATTCAATCAAATCAGCTTTCAATTGGACCTCTGAACTTAGTATCGCCTTAATTTTTTTATTCTTTTTTTAAAATTATGAATCAAATTTTAAAGCCACCCAATTCAAAACCATTCTGGACAGAGTACAAGTTAAAAATGTATCTTACATAGACAGACAAACAAACACAAATAAGTGATATCCCAGGGAGTAATATATTTAACCCATTAATGAAATTCCTAAGATGCTGGGTTAATACTCACTCAACCTAGTAACTGAAGGAAGAGCCAAGTCAATTAGGCCCATTTAAGGATATCAAACCTCTAGAAAGATGATATTTTAAAAAATAGTTGGTATGACAGAAAAGAGATGGTTCTTGGTCCCTTGTTTCAAAGGTAGGATATGGATTTACCAATCATAGGATATCTTCCTATATTCCAGAATATCCCAATACAGATACCTATAGTTAGAATCCATCCTGGCTTAATTCAGTATGTGAAACCCAATCTCTTTTTAAAGTGAAAGATAAAGATCAAAAGAAAATATGGGGTGCTACAAAACCTCACCCAAGAGCTTGCTCGTTGATCAACATGGTTGGTAGCAAATCTCTATTCATGCTCAGTCAAGATCAATATTGGCTTTGGCCCTTTCAGACATGTGGTTTTTTTCCCAATAGCCCATAATATCTTCATCATATGTTATGCTCCAAATTACACCTAGGCAACCTGTGATCTTCCAACTGGCATTGGTTCCAATTCACTTTCATCCCTGACCACTGACCACATTTGGGGAGGTGGGTGGATGGGTTGTTGAACCAAACTGTCAACCATACAGCTTCTCATACCTGCTCTAAATAGTGTCACAACTCCATGATCAGTTTTGGTTCATGCCCGGGGTTGATAAACCTAAGAGAAGTACAGTCAAGCATATGACATTTTAGAAAAAAAGATATCAGAGCTGCAGAGGCAGAACTCAATTGCCATGAAAAATATATATATATATGCAAAAAAGATGTATGAAGGCACATGAGAAGCTTATGGATTGATGCCTATTTTTATGCAGAAAATCTCAGAAAATCCCCCCTCCCCAATTTAATTCACAGCCACAAATGCTGAGGAATATAATTTAGTCGAGATGCGCTACACAGACACACACACACATACCATTGTTTTTCTTGCTTCAATTAATGTGGATAAGAGAAAATCAATGTGAGAAATTCTAGAGCAGGGTGCCAACCCCCGGTCTGTGGACTGGTACTGGGGCTGTAGCATGCCAGCAACCGGTCCACACAAACAAGCAAAGCCCCATCCACAGGATAAGACAACCCTATTTTACAAAGTCTCAAAGTACATTTAACCAATTTTTCTCAACAGACCTTTCTCATCTGTTGCATAAGCTTTGACCAATTACTTAAACAGAAATCACAGAACATAAAAAAAAGATAGAGTGAAGTAGAAGATAAACAACTACTAATAAAACATAAGTAAAACATTATTGGGGAGGGTCCTTTTTTGGCAGAACACATTCTCCTTTTCACTTCCATTTATTCCCCAACCACTAACTACTAACCAAATATCTGTACTGTACTTTGAACATTAAACATTGGAGGTTACTGCTGGTGTCAGTTTAAGTCAGCGGTTCTCAACCTTTGGGTCGCGACCCCATTTGGGGTCGAACGACCATTTTACAGGGGTCGCCAAACAACGCTATCCGCCAATTTTTTCCCTCAGGGGGCGCCCCTGCGCATGCGCACCGCGCATGGGGGTGGCGCTGCGTATGGGGGCGGCGCTACGCATGCGTGCCGTGCATGGGGCAGCGCCGTGCATGGGGGCAGCGCCGCGCATGGGGGCGGCGCGTCCTTATGACCGGGGTCGCCATATAAAAAGGTTGAGAACCACTGGTTTAAGTCATTTCATCTATTGTTTTGTTTTATTTTTTAAAATGCTCTCTTTCCTCTTTTCCTAAAAAAATAAAAATAAAAAATATGGCAAACGGCTGGATTTCCTTTGCCATGTAATGTGTCACAAATAAGGGAGACACGTCTGCTTCTTATTATGTTTTGTCATTGCTACATATTCTCCAATTTTGATCTCCTGATCTTACATCATTAGCAATATTTTACTTTTCCAAATGTTTTGCCCAACTTGTTCTTGCAGCTGTCAGCATATATCTCAGTAAACTATGTTTCTTTTCATTTATGTTTGCTGGAATGATTCCTAATAAAATATTTGCAATTTCAGTTCAAATGTTGTATTTACATTTTTTTTCTGAATGTTTTGATGTATTTGCTTCCAATCAGTTTGAGTTTTTTTCCTCCTCCCAATACTTTTTTAACAGTTTTTATCGCAAACGCAAACATCTTTGATGAAAGCTAAAAGACAGTGTCCTGTACAATGTTATCCTAGAAATTACCAAGATGTTTTATTTTAGCAACAAAATGTATTTGCAAAGTTAGAGAAATTCATAATATCTGGTCTTTTCCTTCTAATGACAAATAGTTGACATGCTAATGACAAATAGTTCTATTACCTCATTCCTTTCTTGTTTCATTTGATTAAATAAAGGCCCTAACTAAGAATGCTTTTCTTGCATAGAAATTACTAATCAATCTTTTAAAACTAACCTTCAATAGCTCTCCTAATTTTCTACTGCCAGAGTCACAAATAACAATTGTCAAAATCCTTCGGCCAACAGTCCAATAAAATGTTGAATTGATGCTCTTCTTGACTGCTTAAAACATCCACTTTTCTTTCTGTCTACTTCTTTCCTTTTCTTAAACTTTTAAAACTCCTTTACAATACTTATTCCTAAATAACTAGGACACTGAGATTTTTCCATATACAGTATGAAATCCACAAGAGTACCTAACTTTCCCGGGATAGATTTTGAAATAGATTTTCAACCTTTTGAACATCCGAATTTCATCGCCGTTCCAAAATACAAATTTTATTATTTTATGGACAAAGATTTCATGTAAATAAATATACAAAGCCAGCCTGAGGGACCAATGGTTTGCATTAACTCCGGAGATGACATTTCAAAACACTATTTCTCAACTTTTATCTTAGCTAGAATTTCAACCCAGAAACATTTTCTTCTGATCTTTTCTTTGCTCTCACTTTCATCAGAAATGGAAAGGATTTGATTCACATCTCGCTGAAATATGAATTTATCCAATTTCTACTTTCTCAGACCTCAGAGTTAACTAGAATGCAGTTGCGTGCAAATAGCAATGCATATACTTAACTCATCTGCCTTAAAATATGTATATTAGGAAAAATACTATATTTAGGATAGTAACATGAAGATGAAGATTTTTTTTTTTACAGGATTTAGTGTTTTTGTCCTTAAATGTCAACTGATGTAGAAATAAGTCAGAATTAAGGCTGAAAAACTGAGGAAATGCATGCGGAGACACATCTTTAAATTAGTCAATATTTAATCCGCCTTTCATTTGCACCTCAATTTAGCAATTTTTGTGGAAGAGCACTGCTCTTCTGAAACTACTCAAGCAATAGAGAATCCTCTACAGCCTCTTCCTCTTCATTCAGCTGTGGTTGAAGCAGTCACATGTGCAGGTTGTTGAAGTCAAAACACATTTGTTTCCTTAAGGCCAGCTCTGCATTTTCAAAATGTCAAACCAAAGATAATTGGAGGATGTTGGTCCCTTTGCCCACTGGTGTTTTTTGAACCACAAGACTTTCTTTCCAAGTGATGAGTTAACACCTTTATTATTATTATTATTATTATTATTATTATTATTATTATTATTATTATGGATCATCGCAGTCAGCCAGATGTTCAGACTGGATTTGGCATTTTGTCTACCTATCGAGTCCTTACCCAGGACCTGAGATAGGCAGATGTGGATGTTTGATGGTATTACAGATATTGTCGCAGGATGGAACCAGTTCCTAGTAAGGCTGCCTTTTGCAATTGACTAATAGCGAATTTGTCAATGCCAATGGTGTTCAAGTGGTGCTCCAGTTGTTTTGGGATTGCACCCAAGGAGCCTATGACTATTGGTACTACCCTTGCTTGATTTTGCCACAGTCTTTCTATTTCTATTTGTAGGTCTTTGTATTTTGTTATCTTCTCCAGTTCTTTCTCGTCTATTCTGCTGTCTCCAGGCACTGCCACATCCACTATCCAGACTTTTTTGTTTTTCTTATTGACAATTGTTAAGTCCATGGTGTTATGTTGCAGGTGCTTGTCTGTTTGAATTCTGAAGTCCCAGAGCAGTTTGATTTTATCATTTTCTATGACTTTCTCTATTTTATGATCCCACCAGTTTTTATTATTATGGATCATCGCACAGTCAGCCAGATGTTCAGACTGGATTTGGCATTTTGTCTACCTATTGAGTCCTTACCCAGGACCTGGGATAGGCAGATGTGGATGTTTGGTGGTATTACAGATATCGTCGCAGGATGGAAGCAGTTTCTAGTAAGGCCACCTTTTGCAATTGACTAATAGCGAATTTGTCAATGCCAATGGTGTTGTTGTTGTTGTTGTTGTTGTTATTTCCCTGCTTATAAGGCTTTTGTCTGAAACTCCTCTATTTGGTTCAAATGTGACTCATTTTGTACTCACTCTGAAGCCTGAGTGAGCTAAATTGCAACTGCTACTGTAGGCATTCTCCACTGACCTTACCCAAATTAAAACGATGTAATCATTGTTCCCAGTAATCATATAAAAATTCAACACCCCCCTTTTTTTCTTTCCACCAGTTGCCCATTAGAGAGGGAAAGTAATACCATTCTTGCTTTCCTGATTGCTCGGAAATGTTCTAATTAGAGCAAAACAGAAACCAGATTCTAATATTCTTCCCTCGGAAAAGACATACAATATAGGCATGGGTCAAACATTATGAAAATTTAAACTTCAGATTATTCCACAAAGCTGACATAACAGAATTGGAAGGGACTTTGGAGTTCAGGCAGGAGACCCTATACCATTCTGGACAATCATTTCTTGAAAACCTCCAATGATGAGGTACACACAACATCTAAGGCAAGCCATTCCACTGATTGATTGTTCTAACTGTCAGGAAATTTCTCCTTATTTCTGTCCTCAATTACTCTCCACCCATTGCTACTTGTCCTGCCCTCTGGTGCTTTGAAGAATAAGTCAATCCATCCTTCTTCTTAGGACAATTAAAATTGTGGGACCATCCCATGTGCTGTTTCATTTTTTTTTTAAAAAAAAAATATAGTTCTCCTAATACAGTTGGTGTGTTTAAAGAGGAAAAAAAAGCAAACTCTTTGTTTGAGTGGAAATTTAGGAAAACCATTATTTGCTATTTCCTAAGATCACCTCCCCAAAATTCTATTACAGTCTAAGGCAGATTAAATATATATATATATATATATATTGTTGGACTACAACACCTATGGCATCCAGGTTGAGGACTGAATAAGTTGTAACCCAACCTATTTAGACATCAACACCAGAAAGAAAATATACACTTGTAATGTAATATACTCATCTTTTTCATAGGAATAGGAGTACTGAAATACAAGGAGAAATAATAAATAATATGAAAGGTGTATTATTTACTCATCAAAAGGATGATTCAAGTTCAATGCCTTCAAAGCAATGCATCACACATCCAAGTGTAACTACAGGACAAGCTCTTGTGCATTCATAGCATGCCAACTTGAGCTGATGATCTCTCTTTTATAGGATTCCTGATCAGGCAGAGAATGCATAGAAGCCAGAAGAAACAAAACATGTAGTACAGCACTCTGATAGGCATTCATACAACTGCAGAATATCCACCATCAATGTTCACAAAGAAGGTTCTGCAAAGCTTTAAATCAGATGATTGGATGTAATAATGATGGACATCCTAGGAAATATACACACGCATACATATATACATATAAGATAGCAGCCCAAAGGCATATACATTTGCAGAATTTTGTATTTTTGATTGCATTATAAAAATGAAATGGAATAGTTGCAGGTTGATCAACCTTTTCATTTTTAGAATAAGTTTATTAAACTTTACAATTAAAAAGATAGAAAACAATGCAATTTAAAACCAAAAAAATGCAGAAAAAAGAAGAAGATAGAAAAATAGCAAAAATATAGTAAGAAAAAGAAAAGAAGCACATAAAGAAATGACTTTTCCCTTCGTCACAGTAAGTATAGCCAATTTTAGTAACTTATTGTCTTCTCTAAAAATGCAACAAATGACGTCTTCTTCCCGTTTCCCATACATGATACATCCCTCCTTGTGTTTTTTTAGTTCTCTTACCAGCTTTTGACACCATCAACCAGGGGGCCTTTCCAGACTGGCTGCAGAAGCTGGAAGTGGAGGACACTTGCATGGTCCATCCCCTTCCTTATTGGATGATTCTGGTTGGTGTTGACAGGAGATATTTCTCCTCACGCACCCTTCTATATGAAACTGCTGAGGGAATCACCTGCAATTGAGGGATTCAGTAGCATCAGTAGAGCAATCATACCCAGCCTTTCTGGTGCCTTCAGGTAGAGAGAGAATGTACTGCAGCTTCCCTCAATTAAATATTGTCACCTTGTGGGAATAAGTAAGCATGCCTAATCTATCACAGCCTCCTCTCTATGGAGCAGCATCTCACTAGAAATATGAGTGTTCCAGATGTCTCTTAAGACATGACTCTCTTCTCAGCCATGTGGAGGTTCCTTCAGCCAATCTTCCAATGACATGTCCTCAGGATCCTGTGTAATCTTTGTCATGCTCTTTTGAACCCTCTCTAACCTTTCAGTAGCTTTCTAGAAATGCAGCACCCAGAACCATGCAGCACCTTTCTAGAAATGCAGCACCCAGAATCATGCACAGGTATAATTTCACAAGTACAGAGTAGATGAGAAAAGAAATTCATGTATCTTTAATACAATCACTTCTCGTGATGCAGCCAAGAACGGTTAGCCCTTCGGGCAGCTGACACTACTTACATTCAGCTTGTTAACAGTGATCATAACCAAAGTCCTTCTTTGATGTACTGCTTACCTCTAAGCAATAAACTCCCCATCTTGGGTGGGTGGTCTATATTTTTCCTGCATAACTTTACAACTTTTCCTTCTTCTTGAAGGTCATTGTGTTTCTCTTAGATCAGTCTTCTTAAATTACAGTCTAATTTTGTGTGCCTGGGCATTGGCCAGAACTTCCAATTTTGTGTCATCAGCAAATAGTATAAGCAGCTCATCAATCCTGCTAACCAGGTCATTAATAAAAATGTTAAGGAAAACTGGCCCTAAGACAGATTTTGGCTGGACCCCATTGATTATTGACATTTTACTTTTATCACAAGTAACAACTTTCTTTAATCTGAGGGTACTACAGGATCATCTTGTTAACCTATTGCCTATGTAATATTCTGCTAAAACATTCCATGATTAATATTAAGCAGCTAGATAAATATTCAAAACTCATTCTCAGGGCTAGGATTTCTTTTGTTGATGGCTTGTTGCTATTTTGGTGATGCAATTCTATCACTCTGATATCTTCAGACAAACTCTTCTGTTTAAACAAGTATCAGAACACAATCACACCCTTTTTTCCTTCTCAAGAAGCCTGAAATGTCTCATTCCATTATTTATCATCTGTTGGAAACTCCCAGCCAGGCAGGATGGAGGGGTCAAGCAGGGACCTAGCCTTGTGCCTTTGCACAGCTACAAGACAAATAAGCCTAACCTCTCCTTAAGTTCTAGGGAACCTGATCTGGTTTTCCATGGGAAGGAAAGCAGATTGGAGAGGGGTTTGTTTGTTTTTTTGTATTACAGGTAGAACACAATGTGTGAAGGGTCCAAGTCTTGTAACCTGGACCCTTCACAAGTGGATCTGGTTGCTTGAAACCTGATATCAGGCCGTGTTACTCTAAGATTACCAACTTTTCTGAGAACTCACCTTTTTAAAGCTAATCATGCTTATTTGGAGAAGACAAATTAATTATATTCCTGACATGAATTCTTCCAGCTTGAATTCTGTTCTAGTTCCCAGCTTCCTAGTTTAGCATAGACTCTCGTTTCTCTCTACTTTAGTGACTTGATTGAAATCTAATTAGTTCTCCAGAGGAAATGACAAAATGCCTCAGAGTAAAGAATATTGCCCAGGAAAGATACAAAAACAGTTTGTGTCTGTTATTGGTGCACTACGTGTCCTAAACTGGCCCAATTGCATATGTTAGCGACACCTCAACTCAGTCATGTAATATTGTTGGTTTCTTTGTGCGTATCTTGTGAACAGTTTACTCCCCACGGTGCCTGCTCGCTTTAGAAAGCCAGAATTCCAATTCATTGTTCTGGTTCTCTAAAATACTTTTTTAAAAAGCTCTACTAATGCATTCACTTCTTTCCCCAGAAGATGGATTTTTTTTTTTTATGCAGCTTGCCCTGATATATGGCATTTTTAATATAATCCTCCTGGGCATATCCTTGTAATGTACATTTCCTTGGTGTTGGTTTTTAATGTAATTTCCCCCCTAGGCAGGCTTTCTTTAAAGTAATTTCCCCATTTTTAAAAACCTGGCTACTTTTTATATATGACTTTTCCCTTTAAAAAGTCATACATAAAAATGCATATTTATAAAAGATCAAACGCATACTCGCACACAACATTTAGAAACATTTTCCTTTTCAGATGCACTTTTTTTCCCCTGCCAATAATATATGTGTGGTTTCTGGGTTTATTTATGGCAATTTTAGGGAAATCAGAGACAGATAAGCTGCTGGTGAAGTCTCTGAGTGCTGCTACCTTACTTCAGTAGAGCCCACATTTCAGCAATTTTCACAAATTTTGTCTTGGAGAACAATTTGGGGTGGGTGGGTGTCTAAGAGTCAGGTAATACACCCTGTGATTAGATACTGTAAGGAATGGGGGGAAATCTCCTGCAGATATGTAGATACAAGGTTTGCATTTTTGCACAAGCTCATGACCAACATGTCCATGAATTTCAGGATCCTTGAGAACATAATCAGATTTCTCCTCCCAAATGATCACAATAAGGACTTTTTGTTTTCAAGAAGAAATTAATTTGACAGAGGATTTTTCTCTCTCTCCCCCAGCCCTGTTGTAAGTACTCTTCAAACCCCTGTAATGGTACATGTGCTTTCTGTCACCAAGATCTATATTTCATATTCCAGGCTATTATTAAGGAAAAGAAAGAAGAAACATGAACAGTTCTGGGTGAGCAATTTGCTATTAATCTTATAAGATCACGTGGGATGTACACATTCGAGAGAAGGCAGAATCTTTAGAATCGCTAAAAGAATTACAAAGAATAAGGGAACCGGTTAAGGAATAATGAGAATGGGTTTGCTATCACATCTCACAAAGCAGAATAAGAAAAAGAAAAAAAAAAGTAATAATGTGAGAATGAAAAGTGTGGGATAGAAGCTCCTGTTAGCATCTGTCTGTGTATGTATGTCTCTCTCTCTCTCTGTGTGTCTGTGAGTGTATTGTATGCATCTATCATCTCTAGCTCGTGCTATCATCTATCTATCTATCTATCTATCTATCTATCTATCTATCTATCTATCTATTATCTATCTATTATCTGTTAATCATCTATCTGTCATCTATCATCTGTCTCTCTCTCTCTCATCTCTGCCTGCCTGCCTGCCTGCCTGCCTGCCTGCCTGCCTGCCTCTCTATCTATCTATCTATCTATCTATCTATCTATCTATCTATCTATCTATCTATCTATCTATCTATCTATCTATCTATCTATCTATCTATCTATTTCTAGCTCTCTGTCAACTATTTATCCATCCATCCATCTACCCATCCATTCATTGCAAGGCATATCATTCTTTGCGAGTTATTCAGAGTATTCTGCAAACAGAAAGGATGCATATTTTTGCAAATCAATCCATAATCAAGCAAGCAAAGGAAAAACAATAAAATGAATTTAGATCCACTAATAAATTAAGAAGTTGAGAAAAATTCAACTATTCTAAAAAAGCTTGCATTGTTAAACCTCACTGTGCTACCACTCAGCAAGAATAAATATGGAGGTTATTTTATGCTCCAATTGCTCTTTTTAAGAACAAGTGTGAAAAACTTTGTAAACAATGGAGAAATAAGTAATTTACAGATTTCAGCAGCCTGGGAATAAGCAGCCAGGGTATAAAACATATAATACATTAATTATTCAAAGGCTTTTATATCTGGAAGATGGGCTATTGATTACCCAGAAAGTTATTTGGCAGACTGTTAATTAAATGTGCATCTGATAACAGATTGTAAGGTGGTACTGAATGAACCTAAAAAAGTAATGCAATCAAGTGTGGAAAAGATAAAATCTTAGAAACAGATAGTAAGCCAGATGAACTACATATGATAGTAGGAGAAGATTCATCCTTGTGAACATGGTCCACTAAGGGACAGATGTTGAATGAGAAAGAAAATTAATAATTTGTATTTTGAACATTACTTAGACACACAGGCAGGCAGAAAATCTTGTTTGATCTGTTCTATCCAAGCTTTCAAAATTCTACTTTCTAGACTAACCTGGATTTGTTCATACAATTTGAAACAACTTTTCATAAAAAGATAGGCAAGTTTTTGACAGATTGAGGCCTGCCATCTGCTTTTTTCTAGATCTTTTTAAATAGATCCATGGAAGACTTCCATCTTAAAAACGGCACCCTATATTAATTACTCACTCTATCTACATTTGTTTGAGCAAACGGATTGTAGTTCAACAAATAAATACAATTCTTCAGGGTCATGCAAATGCTGCATACATATTTGTATTACACTGGGTTGTTATGCATATTGTCTATTATTTTTTCAATCATTTCTTTTGAATGAATATAGATTTTCTCTGACCTCCACTCCTTAAAAATGTTCAAATCCAATGCACTGTGAAGCAGCTTTACATTTACTTGCACCAAAAATGCACTCCAGTTAATCTGTTGGCCAACTGTTTCCATTTGTTTATTCTTTTTAAATAATAATAATGCAATCCTTAGTGAACATTTGTACCCTATATACTAGTTAATGTGCTAGTTAAGTGGTCTAATGCAACTAGTTAAAATGTCAACCACTTAGCAAAAAGAAAAAAAACCCTCTCCATTCATTTTCTTCACACAACAGGTGAGACAAAAATAAATGTCTAAAATGAATACCGCAAGGGCAGAAGGCTGGATGCTAGCATAAATTCTGCCACTATCAAATAAATTATCCAGTGTGTTAATTAACTCTCATCTATATTGGTGTCATTAGTGCTCATTCGGCTGTAAACTGTTTGATCATTTAAATAATTAAATAGTCTTGATATGATCAAGCAACAGAAGAGAGTGTGAGGGGTGCCGTAGCAGCAACTCCATCAAGGGACAGACACTGTTGTAGCTTAAGTTCTCCCATCTCAAGTCATTGGGGGGGGGGAATAGACCAAAGTTTAGTTTGTCTTATTGGCCCAAATAACTACTGCAATGAATTAGCATTGCCATTAAAAGAAATCAGACTCTTTTATGTATGTATGTATGTATGTATGTATGTATGTATGTATGTATGTATGTATGTATTTACTTATTTATTTCTCCAGAAGCTGTGAATGCTCCAACACTGGACGTTTTTTAAGAAGAGACTGGACAGCCACTTGTCTGAAATGGTATAGGGCAGGGGTAGGCAACCTTGGCTCTTTTATGATTTGTGGATGTCAACTCTCAAGAACCAAAGAGATCCCGAAGTTATAGTTCCCTGGCTGATTTCACCTGATACAAGACAAGTAGTATCACCAGAAATAACTGCAAATGAAAGTCCTAGCAATGGAACATGATAGAGCCTCCTGTTACATAAAGTCTATTATCTGTGACTAGATACAGCTTCTCAATAAAACGTATCTTTATAGTGCATCCACATATTAATTTGTCACACTGCACTGTTCCTTCACGGTAGTGGCGTATAACACTATTATCCTATAAATACTATTCTAATATTACATATTTCTGCAGCTCCCTCCCCCTTCTCACTCTCAACTGCCACACGGTAGAGAACCATATTTTGGGGCCACCTGCTTTATCTATGAACCCACAATGGGGGTGATTTTTTCCAATTTCGCCTCCTGTTGTCCTTTCATAGCTAGAGTTTACGAAGTCTCTAAAGCTCGCCTATTATTTGTTTGCAACTCTTTAGTCAGTTGGAATCTGAGATTTGAAGACCACTGAGCTTGTATCTTTTTTCGGGGGGGGGATTTATTTATTTATTTGCTTATTTATTTACTCATTTACTTATTTATTTATAAATAAATAAATCTACAGAGGTCATGCAATCACTGATGTACAAATATATGTTTAACTAAAGCATCAGCATGTTGGGGTGTGTGTATGTATGTATAGGCAGACAGAGATCCAGAGTAATAGAGATATAGGGTATGTGGACAACACAATATATGAGGTAAAATATTAAATTAAGATAAAACCATAATAAAATCACCGTAACATGGTGCCATCGAATCTCAGTGGGACAGATGTTATAATTCAATATCTAAGGAACCTAACCATCTAACTCAGTGTTTCTCAACCTTGACAATTTTAAGGCATGTGGACTTCAACTCCCAGAATTCCACAGCCAGCGCTGGCTGTGGAATTCTGGGAGTTGAAGTCCACATGCCTTAAAATTGTCAAGGTTGAGAAGCACTAACTAACTGCTTCTAGTGTGGCTGTGATAAAACCATCCCAGGTGCCTTGAAATTTCCTGATGAGATATTCTCCAATTAGATATGTTGTTGCATTGTGTTCTCTCAGCCATTCCCCACTTAAAGAGCTATGCCTTAGTTCTGGCATGGCCCACCCTGATTCTATTCAAGTGGCTCCATATTTTTTTTTTGGGGGGGGGGGTTGCAGCTGCATTCCTGGAAGTGCTTTTGTTGGGGAAAGGAGGAGGGTGAGGAGAAAGAAAATAAATCCAATAACAAGATAATGGAAGTTCTCCCTGAACATCTTCTCTGTTACTTGTTAGCATGCCCAGTACAAAGGCAAGCAATTTCCCCATGGAGTTGTGCAAAGGTTCCATAAAAAGCAGTTTATTCTTTTTGTACAACTCAAGGCATCAACAGAACACTCATTTGAGTGTTCAAGCACCATTAAATTAAACCCTTAACACTATTATAGAAATGTTCCTAGCCCATGCAATTATATGTATTGGGTGTTTGATCAGTGAAGCTCTGAATGTTTCAAAAATATTGCCTCTACCAAACCTGGAGCTTGGATGGCTGCACAAAAGGTAACTGAGAAGGAAGGAAATTTTGCACAGCCTCTGTTAGGAATGCTTCTCATGCTGTTGAGGAAAAAAAAAAAAATCAGAATTGCTGGAATTGCTAGAAAGAAGCCATACTAGGCAAATCTTTTCTAATGGTGCAATGGGGCCTTATAAAGATTAAAATGTCTCAACATCATTTATGATAAATATTTGCATGGGGAACATTCAGCCATGGAATTGGATTCTCATTCCAAATTCTATTTCAGATATAATATTATTATATATTACAACAATAATACATATTGTTAATATGTATTACATATTAAACAATTTATGCATTGTTTTGCTTCCATTACAATATGGGGATGGTTTAAGTAAATGTTCCTAGCAAATAAACTAATTCCCTTTCTTTCTTTCTTTCTTTCTTTCTTTCTTTCTTTCTTTCTTTCTTTCTTTCTTTCTTTCTTTCTGTCTGTCTTTCTTTCTCTCTCTCTCTCTCTCTCCTTTCTTTCTTTCTTTCTTTCTTTCTTTTTCTTTTTCTCATGAAATCTAGAAACCTTAAGATGTTCTTGCTGGCATTCCAACTGAGTGTTCACTTTGTTCATATTTATACGAGAAATTAGGATTCTGCGCCTATTGTTCCTATTTTGGTCATAAGTCAAGGATCACCTGCTCATGGTAGAGAGTAGGTGGGCCCTGAGTAATAAGGATCAGCCCTTCCAATAGACTGACTGAATTTAGGTTGGAGTTCATACATAGCAGCAATGAAAATCACATGGCTGTTTCCCCTAAATCTCATACCTGTTCTTTATTGTAAAAGAACAGAGCTGTGTCATTGTCACTTCATCCATGCTGGATCTAAAAAACGATCTAAAAAACTACTTTTCATAGTTCTGAGAGTATGCAACAGGTTGTTTCGTTGTGCTTCGGGTAAGAAGTGGGAGCATCTTAGTCTTCGGATAGCAAATATTTGGGGTTGTCTGTCTGAATCTTTCATTTCTGCTTCTAATCCCGACAACAATTAAAGAAGCCCATGGAAGCCAAGTGCCATTTAAATCTGGAATTTAAACCACCGCTAGCATGTTTTATAGTATAGCACTATTCAGCCAAACATAAGATGTCAAGAATATCCAGCAGAATGCCAACATTGTCACACAAGCTCAGAATGCTTATTTGGAGCCGTGTCATACATTACAGTCTAGACAGGTTTAGGCCTCGGGCATACTGCATGCGTCCTGGAAAGGAACATGAATTTATATACTTAATTCTCACCCTGTACCTTTTTCTTCAGATAAAATAGGGCACTTCAATTTCCAGTCCTGTCAGATGGTATCATTTACAAGCACTCCATTCATTTAACAACAACAGGAAACCCGTTTCTCATACTTTTTTGGGACATTTCTGTGCTGTGAGGAGTCAATCAATGAGTCATGCAATAGTCATCCTGGCATTATGAATAATAGCATTTTAATCTGCTTAGTTAAGGAGAGCATTGAGATCAGGAACAGGCGAGACAGAGTCACACTTTTCCCCATCAATCTAAACACAATACAAGGGAGGATATCCCCATACGAGGTGAAATATAAAATTATGAAATGGTCCTCATTAAACATTTGGAGCATCCAAAATGATGTCCATGGTATATCAAAGAGATTGTGAGAAGGCTGAGAAAGAAACAGAAGGATCTCTAGATATAAGCCCCCAACAGATGGAAAAGTTTGTTAGTAGCGAATCTAGCAAGTGGCAGCTTGGTTCCTGTTGTATAAAGAAGAGATTCATAATTTTTCTTTCCCTTTCAAACAGATTTCCACCTTAATGAACTCATTAGAAAAAAAAGGGCTAATCAGTCTCCAATATTTTGTGCCTTCATTCTTTCATTAAAACTCCTTACTGAAGTCTCTGTGATTCTTATTTTCTTGACTGAACCCACCCTCCCCATCTGTATGCAGGTATTTATCACCGATATGAAGTATTAGGTGTAGGTGTTATGCAGCTGAAGGAAAAGTAATGTGTAAATCCTGAAAAGAATCCTATAGAATAAAAGAATTAAATAATTAAATAAAAGGCACGCTGGCAGAGAAATTCTGGGAATTGATGTCCACAAGTCATAAAGGGACTAAGTTCGAAGACCCCCGTTCTAGAAGCTACCTCACAGATTTTTAAAAAGTTATTTTTTTATAAGGTAGGACTACATCATTTCCTGGTGCTCTTTCATCAGTTCATGAAGCAAACAGAGAATAAATGTCCTCCCTCTGAAAACAAGTGAAATAAAAATGGCTAGGCCGCCAATTAGGAAAGCTGATCAGTATTTCAGACCTCGTCCCTCGATTCAGGAGAGACTGACCATTATCATTACAAAACACACGTCTCTGTCAGACCAGGGAAAATTATGCCCCACTACACTTGAGCCACGGAACGGAAGGTGATGAATATCAAAAAATATGTCACCCTTCAACACAGTCTGAAGATTTTCCCTACAGAATCTACCGTTTTCTACCTGAGCAGGTCTTTATGATTTTGGATCACGAAACTAAGCAAGTTTCTAACATTAGTCATTTTAATCATGCTGGGCCATGACAGACCAAAAGTTTTCAGCAATCCATAAGCTATCCAGACAGTCTGTCTCTACTGAGCATCATCATTTATTATTGCTGTAGCACTTTAGCGAGAGAATATGTTTTATAGTTTACCACATTGATATTCTACTCAAACTATGCCATGGATATATTTTAAGTTTTATATGCCGAAGGAAGAATCCCAAAGAACCAATCATAGGGTGATTTTTTTTCTTCTGCTACTCAGTTATGTCTGATTCTCAGAGACTGTTAGACAAGGGCTGCAGTTTACTTGGCAAGGTGATTCAGAAGCAGTTTGCCATTGCCTGATTCCTAGGGCTGAGAGTCTGTCCCAAGAACACCCAGCTGGCTTCTTGCCTGTACCAGATTTAGAACTCATGATATTCCCATTTCTAGCTGTGTGCCTTAGCTACAACATCAGACTGACCCTCAGAGTAAAATATATACCAGATCCAAGTCAATTCAAAAGGAGTACAAAGACAAGTAGTCCATCACTTGTACAAAGCCACTCAATTCTGAGGTATTTTCAACATTCTCACAAAAGTCATAGTTGTGCAAGACTGGACAAATTCTCTTTGGGATTCATTCTAAGGTTAGATAGTTCTAAACTTGAAGCATCCTGACCCATCTATGAATGAAAATGCTAGCCCAACATTCCAGATATATCGGAATGGCAGTTCACAAATTCCCAGTTTCAAGATGAATAAAAGTAGAGTATTGGGTAAGCTGCCATCCAACAGAGCTTCAGGCACCCAGTCATGGGAAAACTAGTCTGGAACAACTACATTTTCCAAATTATTGTAAAGGTGATAATGCACTGGTTGATTTCAAATGTATCAATCAGAACCAGCTTAGCCTGTAGACACAGCATAATTAAAAGTTGGCTTCTAGAGAAAGATACAGAAGGCAGCAAACTGAGTATATTTAAAAGTATAAAATGCAAAAAAATGGACAGCCATTTTCTCTTGCTATATTCATCTACCTGATGATCCTTCTTGACAACTAGTTATGTTACAGCCTTTTTCTGTCTAGCCAACCGATCATTCTGTTTTAGTTTTGTAGTCATTCTGATGTACTTAGGCACAACTAATTATTTCTATCTGCCTTTCATTTTTATCATTTACATAGGATGATTTTAAGAGGACCAAAGTAGAAATAGCAACCCATGTGGATTGTAAAGGGTTCAAGGCATATAGAAAGAGATTTTGTTGCCATGGTTTTGGACTGAGAATGAGAGGAGGGTTGGGCAAGACTTTGTCCAGACTTAAGCTCACAAGATATTTGAGGACAACATTTTGGCAACTACATTGATTTTTTAAAAGTGTCACATTTTAAAACATTGTTCAAGCTATTTTACTGTTATGTTTTCCTTCCTACCCTTCTTAATGAGCACCCTCTTCTCTTTTGGGTCAACTGGCTAAATTCAATCCTTTGTTTTTGTAATGGTCCGATTTGCTATTTTTCCTTGATTGCACAAGCCTTAACTCCAAAAATCTAAGATTTTGTATTCATTCCAGCAGCTGAGAACACAGCTTGCCTCTATCAGACAAACCAGCTGTTGGGAAGTTACTTATTTCTTAAATGTTTTGGAACTGTTTCAAGCAGAAAAGGACTCCACCAGCTCCACTTCAACTGGATGTAACCATTCTCAGATGTGCCACTAACTTTTTCTTCAATGCTGTTATATCTTGGTCAAACAAGAACACTGAGTATTAAACTCTCAGTGAGACTGTACGGCAAAAAAGAGCAATATCAGGACCTTGGAAAGCTCCCTACCAAAGTGAACGAAGTAAATTAACTTTCACTCAGCAGGAAAGCAGCTCTGACAAGACCTTTGGTGTCCACTAAGCCTTAAAAAGTCTGCCAGGGCCACATGACCTACTACCTCTAAAGACTCCAGACTTAAAGACCCCTAGACTTTTCTGAAGTCTCAGAATCCTGCAGGACAAAAGAACTGGAGGAATCATTAGATAATAGGTTTACCTTCTAAGTAGAGAGTCACAAAAGGAGTCTACTTCCACTGAAGTGGAATGACAAAGAATCTGTCAACTCCAGGTCCTCTTGCTAGGCTTCTGACACTGGTGATGTGGCATTTTGGTGGAAAGGGAAATGCATTGCCTGTAAGATTTTCTAGACCAGACATGTCAAACACAAGGCCCGGGGGCCGGATGTAGCCTGCGAAGTGGTTTCATGTGGCCCGCGAAGCTATCCTGGAAACAGTGAGGGAGCGGCCCCCGCTGTCTTGGCCCTGGCCCAGGCCGGCTGGGAGCCAATGTATAATTTTGTGATGGCCATCTATGCTGAAATGCATTCAGTCTTAGCTCCACAAGGCTGTCTAGAAACAGGGAGGAACCAGCCCCTGCCGTGTCAGCCCCGCCCCCTGGGTGCATGCTGGGGAGGTGTCATCCTTTGTGAGGAATGAAGAAATGGACTATGCCTTGGCACTTGCCCTGGTCCCATCCCCTTCTGCCAGAGACTCTCAAATCTGTTCCACTCCTGCCCAGACCCCACAGGCACCCTTGATGCGAACGATGTAGAGCTGGCCATGCCCACCCAGTAGGCCACACCCACTCCATCCACACCCACCCAATAGACCGCACCCACCCTGGCCCCCTGCTCCCCCCACCCCCAAGGGCAACCGCAATGCTGATGGCGGCCCTCAATGAAATTGAGTTTGACATCCCTGTTCTAGACTTATTAAAAAGCTCAGTTAGCCAGGAACTGGAAAAGGCTTAGTCAATGGTGAGCCCATTTGAGTCGACAATATTGAACCAATTTTTTTTTTTAAAGTCATTGCAACTGGTACCAAGCAAAAGGTAAATGCAGGGAAATCACCTCTCATGTAAGACCAAGCATCTCCAGGAAGTGCACATCAAGTGTAACTGAAAACATCAGCCAAGGGCAACAAGAACTGAACACCAGAAAGATGATTGTTTTGCCCATTTGCAATCCGACTCTTGTCTTATTCAATCAACTGTATATGAAACACATTATTTAAACATGCTTCATGAATGTAGTCGCCATATGCGTATGCCAGAGCTCAAATATTGATTGGAGAAGGAGAGGAGAAGCAGAGATAGGCAGTTTTCTTTTGCTATAACAAAAAAGTTTAGCTGTAATCTTTTACTGGAGTACTCTAGGAACCAAGGTCAAGACTTGAAATCCAGTACCAATCTGTAATATATCACAACTCAGTTGAACTTCAGAAGCTCACGTTCATCTGCCTTCATTGTGAGGGTAGCCCTAATGTGCAGCTACCGCGACAGAAAAGAGCTGTTTCATCTTGGGTTTGATGCATGTTTTTGAGCATTTGCACAAACAAGATTGAACAAACAGGGCAGGATTCCTCTTTAATTGTTGCAGCTAAATATAGTAGAGCATTTGGATCATCTTTATTGATTTTTCACATTATTCACCTGCTACCTCTGTGTTCTCTCCAGTGGTTTTCCCTACAGTTTTCTCAAATGTGTGCCTTTTGTTAATGCACGTAATTGCACATTTCACATGCTGTTATTTCCCCTTTTTTCATAGAATCTGTTCCTGGTGTCTTAAGATTATGCAAGGTTCTGCTCTGCAACTAAACTACAGGTCTCAATGGGGGGGAGTAATCCTGATGACTTTAAATTCCCACTGAGATGATACAAGATGTTTATTAACATTCTGACAAGTTAATTATAAGGATGAAGAGAAATCTTAGTTCCTACTTTGGAAAGAATGACGTTAAATAAATAAAAAGGTGTGTGTGGAGGAATCTTAATTATAGGCAATTAAAAATCCCAACTAAGTATTGTGGAGCATAGGAAAAGTAATTCCTCTGAAAAGGGAGAGATAAAGAGATTTAAAAAAAAAAAACCCAAAACTTGGTTACCAGCTGTCTTTAAAGCCAGTAATAAATGTAGACACAAAAATTAAAATTGATTCATGATTACCTAGGAAAAAGTCCTAGTAATATTTACAGACTCTCTTTGGATACAATAAGCTATTATTTCCTTAAATTGTGGTTAATTGAATAAGCCATCCTTTCTGTCTCCACCCAATGTTAGTTCTGTCCTAAACTTTAATTCCTGGTTTATAATCCTAAGCTATAAATCCTGGCAATCCACATGTTTAATAATAATAATAATAATAATAATAATAATAATAATAATAATAATAATAGTACAAAGACCTACAAATAGAAATAGAACGACTGTGGCAAAGGCAAACAAGGGTAGTACCAACAGTAATAGGTGCCTTGGGTGCAATCCCAAAACAACTGGAGCACCACTTGAACACCATTGGCATTGACAAATTTGCAATTAGTCAATTGCAAAAGGCAGCCTTACTAGGAACTACTTCTATCCTGCGACAATATCTGTAATACCATCAATTCAAACATCCACATTCAGATCCTTGGTAATGACTCAATAGATAGACAAAAATGTCAAATCCAGTCTGAACATCTGATTGACTGTGCAATGAATGATGATGATGATGATGATGATGATGATGATGAATTGAGCCTATATGGATTATTAGGGAGGATGGTTATTAGTACAGTTCAATATATTCCAGGTTTGAGAAGCGTTTAGTTGTATCTTTTAGCCTTTTAAGGGGGTCAGATGTATGTTCCATGTTTTCATTTCAGTGGATAGTGACAGAAGGGTGGAAAGTGATTTGTTCAAGACCATCTGGGAATCTTGCAGTCAGTATGACATAAGATGAACTAGCAATTTCCCAAATTCTAGTTGGAGAAAGCAATTGTGTTTGGAAGAGTTTGATGGAAAACAGGCCATCAAAGAACATGGTGACTGAATACTATCAAAACCAACACCAGCCAGAGGATAGACAAACTCAAAGAAGTAGTGCAAGGTCAGAAGATGTGGAGAGACCTGGCCCATAGAATCGCCAAGAGTCAGAATCAGCTGAATAGATAACATCGCCACCATCATCGCCATCACCATCATGATCATCATCGGTCAATATGTCTGCGGAATCCAAAAGCTATTACATACATTTTAGAATGTAGTCGTAGGGTGATTTTCATACTCATCGACCTGGTGCTGTTGATAGTGAAACACAGTGAAATTAGTTGAGATTCTACTTACTTGTACTGCGCAATTCCGCTATGTAATCTAAGTTGTGAAATCTCCAGCATTCCAAACTCCGACACTCTGAATTGAACTGGGGATGTACAGTCACAGTCGTTAACTTTCCAAAGATAAATCTCTGTTACAGAGAAAAGAAGATCATGAGTTAAATTTAAGGTCTTCTACGGGTTCATCCACCAAATTATAGTTGCTTGTCCTTTAATTACACTGTTCAGAATTGAGCATTACAATATTTGCTTTGAGAATCGTACAGGCACAGTGAAAGAAAGTATCTGCAGATACCATTATCGCTAAGTAAATCATAACAATAAGCATTGAGTTCTTTCCCCCGTCCTCTCTGTTCAATTAGAAAGGTTCCACAATAAGTAAACAAATGTACCTGAAGGAAAGCATTGATTTTCACTAATACTTTTATTAGTGTTTAACAAGTTGCAATGCTTATTATGTTTAATTATCCTATTGCACACACGTCTTCTTGGAGAATGCCTCTAAAGTTAAGGTGGCTATTTCTACTCCTCCTTTCTGAGCAGTTCTGCAGACATACCTCTGCTGTACAAGGACAGTTACTAATATGACCATGGCAGTTGAATTTGGAAGACAATCATTGATTTCATTCCATGACCTTGGCTGGTAAAATGAGCACTGAAATGCAAATTTCTAATCAGGAAAAGGAATCTAATTCTCATTCTGCTGGGACAAATCATCTTGTCTTCCATTTCTGTAGCAAAGGAATGGTATTTATACGAAACTTCTGTTTGTTTGCCCAAAGACTACTTGCATTTGACAAAGCTCAGTTTGAAAACAAGTGGATGAGGTAGTGATCTTGATTCCAAAATATGCCAGGGAGAGACTGGCTTATTAAAAGTTCCTCAATTTTACAATTACAATTACATGCAATTTTACTCCATCTTGAGTAGAAAGGTTCACATGTGGAAAGTGGATCAAACCCTAAGCTCTTTCAGTTTTTTTTTTCAAAGATTTGACCCTAGTAAAGGCTTAATACTCCAGAATAGAATAGAACAGAACAGAACAGAACAAAACAGAACAGAACAGAATAAAATAGAATAGAATATTTAGTCTTTTGGACATACCAATATTAAACTATATACAAATATACAGGTAGATACAAATAAAACAATAGAGCATGTTCATAGTACATCATCACCGCTACAATAAACCCCAATTTAATCCAAATATTCCTGTTAAATATTAGTAAAATAATCTTAGGAGTTTTGTAGGCCACAAAGAAAGAGTTGAAGTCAAGTATGGCCTGCAGATGTTATAATGGTATAAAAACTCACTGACTGCCCAAAGCTCAGCAGATGCTGTAATTGTTTATGATATACCAAATCTAAAAGTGCTGCTAAATTTTCTTTTCTAGCAAGCCAGCCATTTCTTCTGAGCTCTACCTGAGCCTTGCATTTAAAAAATAAATGTTCTCTAGCACTGAAGAAAAGAAAAGGGTTGGGATTTACTTTCAACTAATCAAGCTTGACTAAAATAGTCAAATAGTTCCAAACTCTGTATTCCTAACAAGGGTAAAAAGAGAACGAGAGAACGAAACACCGCTATGAGAAGAATACAAATGCTAAGTTTATTGATGCAAGAGAGCAGACTATGATTAAGTTGTTTAATGTACTATGCAAAGCAGTAGAACAGTTAGTTTAATATGTTTAATCGGGAGAGTTAGACACAGCTCGGGACTGCATTTATAATTAAACCCAATGGTCTTAACCATTTTATTGCCCAGCCCCAAACAACTGACTCTCTGCTGCATTGGCTTGTATGCCCATAATTCTCTTGATGCTTTGTTCACTTCTCAGAGTTCCTTCTGTTTGTTGGGGGGATGGAAAATTGAAATTCAGACATTGCCCCTGAATTAATGCAGAATATGCTCTTGAAGATGAGATCCAGCTGAGTGGATTCATGGCCTCTCCAGTTTGCATGACTGCTTGTGAAGCAGAGCTGGAAAATTAATGTTAATGAAGGTCTCACGTGCCAAGAGTTTGCTCCATTATTGATTTTGTCAAAACTGAGGCCTAGATAAGGTTTACCGGATGCCTTGTTTGCAATCTGGAAAGCCATTTGGCTTCCATTCATGACTGTATAAAAGACTGTGGTTTTCCAACCATTGACAACTTCCTTCAAAAGAAGGAAGAAAAAATTGCTATTAATCTCACTATCCCCAGTTCAGTCAGATTATTACTTTCTGCACTAGAACTATTGATTTTGGTTATCTCTTGCTTGGGTTAAAGAATGTTGTCCAAGATCATTCTGATCTAAGGCGTAGAAGCCAGAAACTAAGAAAAGGCAAATGAGCAGGAACTTATTAAAAAAATAAACTGAGGGACAACAAAAAAAACAAAATGGAAGATAAACAGAAATGTGTGATAATCAGTTTAATATACATTTTTCTATGTTTAATACAATGCACATTGGGAAACAATGGTTGCATTCACACTAACATGTGGATTGTATATTTTTTAAGAACAAGAAATTGCTCAAAATAAAAAATATTTCTATTCTTCTTCAAAATAAGAACAAAGTTTCACCAATTTCAGTGTGCTATATTTGAATTGCAAATTGTGGCTAATATAACCTGTTGCAAAATTGCACATCCTTAGAATCAAAGACTAAACTGAAAGTCTATCAGAGGAACTTATTTGAATCAATCTCTATTAAACGACTCTATGATTGCTATTTTTCTTCCAGTTCCAAACTTTTTAAAAAATGAGATATTCCTCTTATAATTAGTGTTTTTTTTTCCTTAAAAAGCCATCAATAGCAAGGATGCTTTACCCTGCGGCGATAATAAATTAATATGCAATTAAAGTAGATCAAATTAGTTAACATGACACAGGCATTAAAAATAGAAAATGGCTGAGCAATATAACCATTATTGTGAGTAGCTGTACACTTAATTAGCAACGTTTTATTGGATTTATTCTGGCTGCTTCAAAGCATGCTCTGTTCTATTAAGGCTATTCTGATAGAAGCCACCATTTATATTACAGACCCTAACATTTATATTAAGTGGTTCAAGCATCAAAGTGAGCAAAAGTTTAAATATTGTGGGGGGGGGAGGAACAAAACTACAGGTAAACTGAGTTATAACCATAATAGAATATTACCCATCATGTTCAATACTCATGACAGTCAAAAAGCCAGCCGGCCATGTGACCAGCCCAATTTAATGACTTTTTTGCATTGGATATTAAGGGAATCTGTGGTCATTAAATGAATGCTATGGTCATTCAGCAAATCAACATTCACTGTGGGCATAGTTTTGCTGGCAACTAAAAGTAAATATTGGGTTTTGGCAAAACAGTTGTAAAACGTAATCATGTGATCACAGGAGGCAGTAAATGACCCTAAATATGGCTGGTTGTTTAGTGTCCAAAGTTGCAGTCACATGACCAAGTTTTCACAGATTAAAATAAAACCATGTTTATGTATAAAAGCAACAATCTTATTCTCACGCTAAGGTCTAAGGCCCGGAGGGCTCTACATCTATTACTTTATGTGTTTTTGTCTTTTCCAAATGAAAATGTTGTCAGGGCATTGAACAACTATAAAAATCACAAAACTGTAACAGCATTATATTAAGCATTTTGAAATAACAGAAAAATATCAAAGATAAAGCTCAAAGTTTGAGAAGATAAAGTGGCAGACATAAAATAATGGTCAACAACTATAAGAAGAAGCTGAATATTGGCTTTTTCTCCTTGATGGCTCATTCTTCTGAGCAGGCCAACTCATGTAGACTGCTGAAGAAAGGCTGGTTAATGAACGGAAAGGGAAAATACATTTTTCTTTGAAACTTTTAAGAAGTGAAAATAAACAGCTTCAGTTCACAGAGGATCTGTTATGTTTATTTGTGAATGGCTTCATTTCGATTTGACAGATTTAGTTTTATGGGCTAAACTCGAATGGGTTGTTCATAGGAGATGGTGCAGAAAAGATTCTATTACACAAAGACATAATAATTATTATGTAATTATTCTTATTCCAAAGACATTATTGGGGTAAAAGAACCAAAACAAAATCAGCGTTCGTAACAGTAAGTAGAAACAACCTTGGGAGATAGGAGGCAGGGTTGCAGACAAGACAACCAGCATGAAAAGGATATAACAGTCTATAGAAAGAAGATGCTACTTGCTCTTAGCATCAATAGAAGACACTGTGTTAAGCCCCCCCCCCCAAAAAAACATTGTCAGGCCCAAAGCCAAGAATGAGATGTGATGATACTTCCAAGTGGAGTTCTTTATTGTTTGCACACCTATAGACAGAATCTTGCCAAACAAAAACTCTACCATCTCCATCTGCAATATACACTGTGACCTATTAGTGAAGGCCATCTTCACCCTCTTTCTCTCACACAGGTTATCTGGACTGAGAAAGAATTTCCAGAGCTGAAGTCCACCCATCTGAAAAATGTGTGTATGTGGGGGGGAACAAGTGTGTGTGTGTGTGATATTTTTAGCAGATGACAATTAAGAAAAGACTACACAAGTGCCAGCCTTTACCACATAGACTAGCTAAGAAAAATGACCAGGTAAACTAATTCTACTTTACTGTAAAGCTTCATTAAAAGAATCTTGTAAGACTAAAAGTGGTGGTGGGGGGGGGGCAGGTTGTTCACCAAAGCACCAGAGGGAAGGATGAGAAACAATGGCTGGAAACTGGTCAAAGAGAGAAGCAACCTGGAACTAAGGAGAAACTTCCTGACAGTGAGGACAATCAACCAATGGAACAGCTTGCCACCAGAAATTGTGGGTGCTCCATCACTGGAGATTTTCAAGAAGAGACTAGACATTCACCTGTCTGAGATGGGATAGGTTGTCCTGCTTGAGCAAGGGGCTGGACTAGAAGACCTCCAAGGTCCCTTCCAGCTTCTATTCTATTCTATTCTATTCTATTCTATTCTATTCTATTCTATTCTATTCTATTCTGATAAAAATTCTCAAGCTGTCACCTTTATGGCCTGGGAAACTAGGTGGCCTCCCTTTGAACTTCTTACTCTACCCATTATGCAGCTGTGGGCTATGCTATCGCTCACCTGACTGTTCCCTAGCAGCATCTATTGCCTAGCATTCCAGGTCTTTCCCAAGAACCATTACAGGTACTCCTTGACTTACGACCACAACCGAATCCAAAATTTCTGTTGCTAAGCGAGACATTTGTTATGTGAGCGTTGCCCCATTTCACAACCCTTTTTTGCCGCATTTGTTAAATGAATCACTCCAGCTGTTAAGTTAGAAATAGGGCTGTTAAGTGAACGTGGCTTCCCCTTTAATTTTGCTGGTCAGAAAGTCACCCAAGGGGGGAATCACATGACCCTGGGACACTGCGACCGTCACAAACATGAATCGGTTGCCAAATTGTCTGAATTTGCATCACGTGACCATGGAGATGCTGCAACGGTCGTAAGTGTGAAAAAGGGTCCTAAGTCCCTTTTTTCAGTGCTGTTGTAACTTCAAACGGTCACCAAACAAATGGCTGTAAGCCGAGGACTGCCGGTACAGCCCCAAAAAAAAAAAAAAAAAAAAAGATTTTTGGAAGACATTTCAGCTCAGCATTAGTGTAAATCGACACTTGCCATCTCTGGAACTACCCAGCAGTCACAAGATAAGTGGGGTTTGTTTCTTCCGCTCTTCCCCAGACTGGGAGACCCAGCTTCTCTCTCTTGCAATGGGTCAGCCTGGTAACCCAAAGCCTTGTTGAGCCTTTCCCCCGTGCCCCCCCCGCACCTCTCCTCTCCCCCAAAATGTTCCAAAGAGGCTCGGTGTCAAATGTCTCTATTTAAAATCCTACCCTTCATCTTTCAACCGAAGCATTAACATTCTATTCACAAATCTCTCCTCTCTCCGATATTACTACAGATTAATTGGCAGTGTATAAAAGATGTTGCCAGGTTCACAATGGTAACCATGGTAGCCTTCATACTTTCTGCACAATGCATACGTAATTCATTCCTGAAGAAAACATAATTAGAATGTAACGTAATATGGTCTTTTCAAGCATTGCGCTGCTATGGAAGGCGAGGAGGAGGAGGAGGAGGGGGAGGAGGAAGAGGAGGAGGGAGGAAGAGGAGGAGGGGGAAAATCTGGCGAAAGAAGCCACCGTTTTCAACAATTTGATCTCAGCCTTCTTCTCTATGGGAATCCTACTGCTGCCGCATGGCTGATGTGCAGGCTAGCTAAGGAGATTATTTTGCCATCTGGCCAAAAGGGGGCACTGTGATATCTTTTATGGTATCAACCACCTTCTGCAGATCCGTATTTAGATCTGCAGTTGACTGTAGCCTACAAAAAACTTTACTGTTTCTCGTGAAACATTTTGTTTATCTGATTCCCAATATTTTTTGAGGGGAAGAGTGGCAGGGAGGGGAGGAGGCATATCACTTTGGCGGTGATATGCACCCGTCAGAAAAGTATTTCCAAACAAAAATTCAGGGTAATGATAAAAAAAATAAAATAAATAAGGACAAACAAGGAAAGCATTAAAGAAACAGTTTAATGTCATTGCATTAATGAAACCTTCTGACAACTTCCTTCCACACTCAGTGGAATGTTGTTGTTTTTTTCCAAACAGAAACATCTTGTGGTTTGCAAATTATGAAATAAACATATGTGGTTTATGACTGCTGGACCAGAGTGTCAATAGAAAGAGGAGGAGGAGGAGGGGAGGGGAGGGGTAGGGGGAGGAGGAGGAGGAGGAGAGGAGGGGGAGGAGGAGGAGGAGGAGGAGGTTGTTTTGTCTTCTGCTAGTATGTACCTTCAACTTGCCAATTTAGTTTATAGCCCTAAATTAAATTGTCTAGTAGTTACCCATCACGTTCTAACAGGATATGATGCTATATAGCAGTGGTTCTCAACCTTTTTAATGCCGCGACCCCCAACCAGTCGTAAGTCGAGGACTAAACCGGTCATAAGTCAAGGACTAAACCGGTCATGAGTCGAGGACTACCCAACTGGTCGTAAGTCGAGGACTTTCCCTGCCTGGGAGCGCCGCACATGCATGGTGCCGCCCCCTGCGCCAGCCGAGGTGTAGCTGGCAAGTGGCAGAGACGGAGCAGGCCGACCACCGGCTGGGCCACCAGCTGGCCCAGCCCAAGGGAGGTAAGGCACCTGCCGGAAAAGGGGGAAAAATGGCAGACAGCCTTGCTTTGCGACCCCCGTGAAATGGTCGATCGACCCCAAATGGGGTGGCGACCCATAGGTTGAGAACCGCTGCTATATAGCTTTCTTGAGTTCAGTAAGTTGGACAGCCTATTCCAGTGATGGCAACCCTTTTAAAGACCGAGTGCTCAAACTGCAACCCAAAACCCACTTATACATCGTTGATTGCCGGGTGGTTGTGGCCAATTGGGTGGGCATGGCCCATTGGGTGGGCGTGGCTGCACTGGTAACGGCAGACTGGATGGGACTAATCAATCAATCAAGTCCAACTTTGCAAGATCTTTTTTTTCCCCACGAGTGGAAATTGACTGATTGATTGAACCTTTTTTTTTTTTTTAAACACGGCGAAAAGATTTTATAAAACCCAGCTGAAGACCTAGGACTGGGGCGACGGCATGCGTGCCCACAGAGAGGGCTCTGAGTGCCACTTCTGGCACCCGTGCCATAGGTTCGCCACTACTGTCTTATTCATAAGAAGTCTAGTAGCCATTTCCAAAATAGTCAACAGGTACCATCTGTCCCTCATTCCCTTGTAAAAGGCTGATATAAAGAATCTGACTTGCTGGGATTCTTGAATTCTTTTTCAGTCTACTTAGTCTACTCAATATTTTTTTCTAAGAAATGCACTGGGTGATGTGGGATTAATCAGCTACTACTACTAAAAGTTAGATGTTGCTACTTAACAGTAATAACACAGGGGATCTTTGCTTTCTTTCTATCAATGTTTTTGTTTTTGTTGTTGTTTAAAAAATATGTAGTAAACAAGAAGAGGGAGAAAAGCAGATAACATATTCTCCTTCATCCATTAATTAAGCTGCAGTAGCACATATGCAATTGTGACAGAGTGATAGGAACTTGGTGATTTATTAAGACAAGCATATTTTCAGTCCCAGTAATTGGGAAGTATGTTTGTTAATAATTATCTAATTGCCATAAAGTCAACAAATGATGCCCAAATCTTTGTTTGTTTTTCTTTTTCGACACTACAAAAATTACAGATTCGGATCATGGACTGTTATCCATAAAAGTGTTCAGCCATGCATTTTTTATTTCTTGGAACATCCATAGATGGTATATTTATTGATGGACTTGGAAGCTTTAGTGAATTGAAGATAACATTTCATGGTAGCGGCCATATCTCGTAAACAACTGGTAATTGCAAAGGTGAGTTGACAATGTCCATTTTGCTGTCCGAATTCATGGGGACCTAACCCTAACCTGAAGTGGGTTTTCCCCCCAATGGGTTTTTCCCATGTATTTTACCAGGAAACATAAATAAGGCAGGATTGAAAAGTCAGTGCCCTCCTAAACATAATGATGTGCTATGAATCCATTGGTGATGTCCATTTTGCTCTCCGAATTCATGGGGTCCTAACCCTAACCCTAAGTGAGTTTTGCCCCCAATGGGATTTTCCCATGTATTTTCCCAGGAAACATAGATAGAGCAGGCTAGAAAAGTCAATGCCCTCCTACGTATATTGATGGGCTATGAATCCATTGGCGATGTCCATTTTGCTCTCCAAATTCATGGAGACCTAACCCTAACCCTAAGTGGGGTTTTCCCCCAATGGGATTTTCCCATGTATTTTCCCAGGAAACATAGATAGAGCAGACTTGGAAAGTCAATGCCCTCCTAAGCATACTGATGCGCTACGAATCCATTGGCGTTGTCCATTTTGCTCTCCGAATTCATGGAGACCTAACCCTAACCCTAAGTGGGTTTTTCCCCCAATGGGATTTTCCCATGTATTTTGCCAGGAAACATAGATAGAGCAGACTTGGAAAGTCAATGCCCTTCTAAGTATACTGATGGGCTACGAATCCATTGGCGATGTCCATTTTGCTCTCCAAATTCATGGAGATCTAACCCTAACCCTAAGTGGGTTTTTCCCCCAATGGGATTTTCCCATGTATTTTCCCAGGAAACATAGATAGAGCAGGCTAGAAAAGTCAATGCCCTCCTAAGCATACTGATGCACTACGAATCCATTGGCGATGTCCATTTTGCTCTCCAATTCATGGAGACCTAACCCTAACCCTAAGTGGGTTTTTCCCCCAATGGGATTTTCCCATGTATTTTCCCAGGAAACATAGATAGAGCAGACTTGGAAAGTCAATGCCTTCCTAAGCATACTGATGCACTACGAATCCATTGGTGATGTCCATTTTGCTCTCCGAATTCATGGAGACCTAACCCTAACCCTAAGTGGGTTTTTCCCCCAATGGGATTTTCCCATGTATTTTGCCAGGAAACATAGATAGAGCAGGCTTGAAAAGTCAATGCCCTTCTAAGTATACTGATGGGCTACGAATCCATTGGCGATGTCCATTTTGCTCTCCAAATTCATGGAGACCTAACCCTAACCCTAAGTGGGTTTTTCCCCCAATGGGATTTTCCCATGTATTTTCCCAGGAAACATAGATAGAGCAGGCTAGAAAAGTCAATGCCCTCCTAAGCATACTGATGCACTACGAATCCATTGGCGATGTCCATTTTGCTCTCCAAATTCATGGAGACCTAACCCTAACCCTAAGTGGGTTTTTCCCCCAATGGGATTTTCCCATGTATTTTGCCAGGAAACATAGATAGAGCAGACTTGGAAAGTCAATGCCTTCCTAAGCATACTGATGCACTACGAATCCATTGGTGATGTCCATTTTGCTCTCCGAATTCATGGAGACCTAACCCTAACCCTAAGTGGGGTTTTCCCCCAATGGGATTTTCCCATGTATTTTGCCAGGAAACATAGATAGAGCAGGCTTGAAAAGTCAATGCCCTTCTAAGTATACTGATGGGCTACGAATCCATTGGCGATGTCCATTTTGCTGTCCGAATTCATGGAGACCTAACCCTAACCCTAAGTGGGTTTTTCCCCCAATGGGATTTTCCCATGTATTTTCCCAGGAAACATAGATAGAGCAGGCTAGAAAAGTCAATGCCCTCCTAAGCATACTGATGCACTACGAATCCATTGGCGATGTCCATTTTGCTCTCCAAATTCATGGAGACCTAACCCTAACCCTAAGTGGGTTTTTCCCCCAATGGGATTTTCCCATGTATTTTCCCAGGAAACATAGATAGAGCTGGCTAGAAAAGTCAATGCCCTCCTAAACATACTGATGGGCTACGAATCCATTGGCGACGTCCATTTTGCTCTCTGAATTCATGGAGACCTAACCCTAACCCTAAGTGGGTTTTTCCCCCAATGAGTTTTTCCCATATATTTTCCCAGGAAACATAGATAAGGCAGGCTTGAAAAGTCAATGCCCTCCTAGGCATACCGATGCACTCCAAATCCATTGGCGATATCCATTTAGCTCTCCGAATTCACAGTCAGTTTTAATTACATCACCATGGGATTAATGATCCTACTTAATTATTGTTAACTATGTCACTGATTGAGATGGCATGACAGACATGACTAGAGAACATCTTGGAAAACACGTTGTTTGTTTTTGATATGTACAGCTTGATTGCCGAATTCATTATGCGCTTTGTGGCCATCAATATCCAAGTTTATGAATAAAAAGCAAATAGGCAGGCTCAGAGGATCTGGGAATAGGAATAATAGGAAGGAAAAATTGGACTCTAAAGAAACCTCAGCAGAACTAAGGCAGGCAAGAGGGAGTTTTGTATGCCAAAATTAATTCATGTATTCTCCATGCTTGCGGCAAAGTTACCCAAGGGCATTTTACTGCAATCACATATGCAAATGTATCGATACCTTTGCACACCCCAAGGTTCAGCAGAGAAAAATAAGTTTTCACGCTAGGAGCATGCCTTCCTTGTTCATAAGTTCTAAATGGCAAAGTGCATCCTTGTGAACAAGGATATGATAATTGCAGTGGAAACCCCACAACTGAGAGACACCCAAAAACCTTTAGTCCAGGGAGAAAAGGTAATTAAGAGATTTTTTTTTCCAATTAACAACATGTGCACATGCTAGTAGAAAAGTGTACTTTTCTGACAAGGAGACCACCAAAAGCTATGCTAGCAGTTCCTGCCCACCTTCTGCTATTTGTTCTATCCTAAAATCAAAACAAAACAAAATGGCTCACAGCTTATTTCCAGTAGGTAAATGTCTCCCTGAGAAGGAAAAAAAAAAAAAATTAAGGGAAAATGCCAGTGGAAAAGCTTGTATAAGTAAACTGTCTGGGTGATGAAACAAGGCATTATATTTGACATTAAAGGAAAGGCTGCACAGCATGGTTGCTGGAGTCCTTTCTTACTCTTTACTAGTGGGAACCGTAGGAAGCGTCTTACCTTTTTCTGGGTAATGAGGCAATGCACCGCAACTCTGGATGTGCATATTTCCTTTTCATGCTCCCCGTGTGTGTCTGTATACCTATGATGCTTTCACTAGGATGGCACCTCCTTAAGTTGCACGCATGCATGTTTCTGCTGCTTCCTTGTTTGTCTTTGTCGGGTTTATTTATTTATTTATTTATTTATTTATTTATGAGACTTATATACTACTTTAAGTGCAAGCACTCTCTAAGCGGTGTACACCAGTAAGCAATGTATATATATTTACATTGCCCCCAACAATCTGGGTCCTCATTTTACCTACCCCGGAAGGATGGAAGGCTGAGTCAACCTTGAGCCGGTGAGATTTGAACCGCTGACACAGTCAGCTAAAGTGGCCTGCAGTACTGCACTCTAACTGCTGCGCCACCTCGGCTCTTATTTGCATGTATGAATGCATACATAAGGCAAGCCGCACTGTGATCAAGTGGAAAATGCAGGGAACTTAGAGGAAAGTAGCTCCTTCTGCCTTTAAGATGCTCTGGGCCCATTTTCAGCTCAACGCTTTGCTGAGACCAATCTTTCCATCCCTGTGTTTGATCCCTCCTTTTCAGTTTTCATTAAGGTATCCTGCTGACAAGCTCTACAGCAGTGGTTCTCAACCTTTTTAATGCCGTGACCCCCAACCGGTCGTAAGTCGAGGACTACTCAACCGGTCGCAAGTCAAGGACTACTCAACTGGTGCAGCACCGTTTGCAGAATGGGATTTTTGGTGGGCTCACCAGGGCAGAGACAGCCTGGACAATTCCTATTGGCTTTTGAAAGCCAATAGAATTAGACTCTATTCAAGAGAATCTATTCTATTGGCTTTCAAAAGCCAATAGAATAAAAGGGAGTAGCACAGCTAAGGAAAAGGGGGAAAAAATGGCTGACTGCGTTGTCTGGCGACCCCCGTGAAATGGTCGTTCGACCCCAAATGGGGTCCCGACCCACAGGTTGAGAACCACTGCTCTACATTCTCCTTTACAGATTGTATTTCCAATAACAAACACATGTACACCTTATACTTTCTTTGCCTTTCAAATATATAGTTCAATCCAGTTGTGTCCTAACATTGATCTGTTCCCATTCTCCCTAATTTGAGTTGGTGGCCATCTGGATCTTTCTACCTTAGAAAGAAGACATGAATGGGATAAAGATACATAAAGCTAAGTACAGAACTTGGGAAGCAGTTTCCTTGTTCTCTCATAATGGAAAAACCTATGATCATCTGCTGATGGTACATGCAAGATCTTTAGAACTGATAAAAGGTGAGGGTTTTTTTTCACTGAAAACAATATTAATCGATAGAACTATTACCTCCAGATTCAACGATGCTCATGAATTTAAATAGAGATATTGGGATATTAAGGATGCATAGAATCATCTAGAAAGAGAGAGAGAGAGAGAGAGAGAGAAAGAGAGAGAGAGAGAAAGACAGTCCTTTAGTGTTCAATTCTAAGAAGCTTATATATATTGCAAATTGCTCCATGTGTTTTATATATAAAACAAATTGCTTTTGTTTTAAAGTGGTGCACCTTATGTCTTTAATAGACAAACAATAATTAAGGAACCTTTTATTCCTAGCCCATATTTCTGGAGCATAAAATTTTAAATTCTGTTCTCCCAAACCATCTGCAGAAAGCAATGAAAAGAATTTAAAATACTCTACAAAAGTCTTTCTTGAATGTTCCCCAACTTTATACTAAAACATACCAACGTGTGCAGATGTTTTCATATTATTGTTCTTTGACCCTCCCCCCTCATCTGTACAGTAAAGCAAACCTAAACAACATTGTGCCTTGCAGCGCACCAACAACACGCTCAACCTCTTTGCAGCACAGTCTCCAATACCATCATCATTCAAGTGTGTGTGTGTCTCAATAGTCACAATCCTGATTCATTATTTTTTTTTTTTACACTCAGGATAGACCCCATTCAGAAAGAAGTAGGCATCTCTTAAAGACATTATCTTTCCACCCATAAGAGTGACAGTTTGTCATCTAAAATGACATCCAAGCATCTGAGATAGAAAGGTTGCAATATGTACTTTTCTACTATGAGGTAGGATGCCATCTGCTCCAAGTATATGTAGGGACACCTTGTTGCCCATAGCATGCTCCATTATGGAGTAGAAAAGCTAAAATATTTCCATAATGAAATACAATAGTGGTGACAACATCAAGAATGCTATCCAGGGCAGCAGCTACTGTTCCATGTTGGAGATCCAAGAATTATGATGACAGATTTAATTGCAAGATGTTCTTCAACCTGTCCTTATGGCCTCTTCTAGTTCATAATCCTTATTCTTGTTTGCTTTATTCTGAGTGGGCAGCCATGGACAGATGGCTTACTTAGTTTAGACAAGTGATATGGCTGAGTACATTGGGGCATGATGTACTGTCCATCATTTTTTTTTTTTAATGTTGAGGGAAAAGTTCTTATTGTGCAAACTGTTATTTTGCTGAACTTTTCATTCTTCAGAATTCTGTCTCCCAGAATTTTCATGCAGACTGGGTTTATTTTCTTATCTACTTCATTTTTATTTTTGCTTCATTCCTTCTTTTTGAATGATAACCTTATGATGAAATCGTTGGAAACTTCAGAGCAATTTCTGAATAATGAGGCATCTACACCACTGTCATCTTGCTGAGGTTTTGATCCATTGCTAGAAGCAGATTAGCAATGCATTCTTCAGCACACAAAGGGGGGCGGGGGGAACCAGCAAACTATATGGGTAATTTTGATAGTTTGTAAAATTGTTATAAATCTACGCCAGAAAGCTTTACATATTTATGAATATGTTTAGAAAACCTTTCACAGGGTGATCTCCCTATCACCATCTCTCCATCTCAAAACCTTTAACATTATAATTTGAATTAAGGCTTGCAAACATGATCATTTTTGAAAATGCTCATAAGCGCTGACATAATTTTTAAAAAATGCATGAATTGGTAAAATTACTATGGAGTATAGGGTCAAGGTACAGTATTTCATGGAAACCAATTGGCTTTCTTCTTCTTTTTTTAGCATGATTTTGATCTTGAGAAATTCATGATCAATTTCACAATCAGCCCCTGGCCATATCTTTGGAATTATAACTGAGCTTTTTTTTCCTTTCATTTTATTTAAAACATTTATACCAGCCACCCATCTTATAACCAACTCTGGGTGGCTCTCAATCAAAGCTCTTCTACTTCCTTGTGTCAAGAAAAGAGTCAATTTGATTTCTGTGTGCTCCATCTGATGATGAACAGGTATTTACAAGTCATTTTATTTCTTTGAAGAATGTGTTAGCAATGAAAAAATCAATGAAGAAATTGAAAGCTATTTTCTTCCTACTTTTCTGTTCCCTAAACCGTACAGACCATTTCTTTCTTTAATAGTTTCAACTTTGGAATTCTAGTTTCCAATCACTGCAATTATTTATTTTAAACATCAGGGCATTTCAGATGAGTCAAGCAAGACTGTGAATCCATTACTGATTTCTATACACTGCAAACTAAATAAGCCATTTATTTTAAAATAAAAATCTAAGAGCCCTGATGCAAACGTGTACTAATTTTCTAACAACAAAATCGTCTTTTTTTATGTTCCCTTCCATTTTAGATATAATATGCTTCCCTGCAAGCTCTATACTACTCATTCAAGAGCCAACATTAACCCTTAAGAAATTCATTTATTTTAACATTTATTTTAATATTTTATTTCTTTCCTTTCCTCCTTTCCCAATGTGGCATACATAATGGCCTCATCTCTTATTTTCCTGGGTCTGAGAAATCCAAACTTTTTCAGCCAGCTTTTCTGCTCAAAAAAAGCCCAGCACATTAAACGCTACTTCAAATTGCCAGTTATATATTCAACTTTGAAACACACCAGTAGAGAACATGTGAAGAGAAGGTTTTGGGTGTTTCATAAAATCATGTCTGTAATGTTTTGCTCATTTCCTCAATAAGAAAAGATCTTGCAATGATCAATAGCAGCTCCTCTGAATTGGTGCAATTACTAATGCTACTGTCTCCATTAATTTAACCTCTACAGGATTCTGGATTTCCTTTTCTGAAATCCATCTATGGTTAGATCTCTGATAAGGATTTTACTGGAGCTTTGAGCCAGCCCCAATATTTTGGAAGAAAAGAATTTTGGAGGAACTGAAGCTTCCTATATTTCTGTTTAGAAACACAAGACGCTGTCATGAAGACATCCAAATCACTGGCTCATATAAATGCTGGTGTTCAAAGTAATAGACAGCTGATTCCTCAAGAATATCCATTTCTTTTCAAATTTTGCTCGGCAATTCAAAATATCAATTGCTTCACAACTGTCAGCGAGATGGACTTTAGAGATGCAGTTATAATGGATTTTTAATAATTTGTTGTACTCATAAAGCTTTTACTGGTTTGCCTGACACTACTAAGATATATTTTAAGCAGGAAAGACAAAAAATAAATAAATTGGGAGTGATAGAAGAAAGGGTGGTTGTGAACCAAATAAAATTGAGCTGAGCATCCTGAACTCTGCGAGCTAAGTTTTTAATTATCTTAGCTACATCTAAGGTGAGAAAGTTTTCATCCCATTCTCCGGTACCCAACTCTTTGCTGTTTTGCTAATCCTAGAGAACCACAGTCATGGACTTCAAACAAAGGATGGAAATACCCATCCTTAATTTGTTGCATTCCTGCAGGAATGACCCGCAAATTATATTAGATGACTCTGCTTCAGACAGATGAAGTTTTTAACCGCTACTACTTTCATATCAGAGCAAAGATAAACTCAGAGAAGCAAAACAGTCACATTGCCTGCTGTGGAAGCAGTCCCAGATGAGCCACGGCTAGATCTGAGGAGCCACAGCTAGATCTGAGGAGTCCTACGAGGAAGAAAAAGACAGCAGAAGTCTCCCCTTGCAACACTTGTGTCAGCATAACAGGTGCTTAGGGGGGACTCTTTCCTCCCCTCTGCTTCACTTTAAGCCTTTATTCTCTGGGAGAAGCCTTTTATTTATTAGGCCAAGGCTATGAAAGGCTTATTATCCATTTATTGCGATATAGACTCACAGTGTCACATTGAATATTGCAAAAGTTCTCTTGTTGTCAGGTAGACCCGACAGGAAACACAACCAAATGAGCTAATTGCTTTTTATTTTAAAGCTGTGCTAACAACCGCAGTGCTTATCAGTGGAAATGCTGGATTCAAATGGGGTTGCATGTGAGGGACCAATTGTATTTGGGTTGCGAATCCAAAGTCTTTCTGGGTGCCTCAGTTCTCTATCCAATCCTAACTAAGAGATAAGATACAAATCAGGTCTATTTTTACTCAGTTTTCCCACCAGCGAAGCAGGGCAAAGAACAGAGCTTCTTGTAATTTCAGACTGATTAATTCTGCATGAAATCTAAGAACCTTAATCAAGGGAATTGCCTTGGATTCCCTGTGAGAATAATTTTCACAAACAGGGCTGAGTCCTCCCACCGGCAACTTGAAGTTCTCTTTGAAGATCAATATAACTAAAAGGGATCTCTATGTATGTAACTTAGATAATTTTTGTTCATTTATTTAGACCTGGGCAAGTATTCCATTTTGTTTTTCCAGAAACAGCCAGCATAGATAATCAGTACAGGAAGTTGCATTTGTACATATGTCATCCAGTGGTGGGATTCAGCCAGTTCGCACCACTTTGGCAGAACCGGTAGTTAATATTTTGTTGCCCAGGCTCAGAATGGACTTCCGGAAGCAGAATCCACACAGTGACCTGGTTGTTCACATATTTGAATCCCACCACTGATGTCATCCACATCTAAAGAAACCTTTGTGATGTAACCCACCCACCCACTCACCCTCAAAAATGATATACTTACTTACTGATATACTATATTGTCAGAGCACGCACAGTCTTATTGCGCTGAGGTAACCCAGAAGTAAATTCAGTAAACAGTGGTTTGTGTTAAATGGTGGTTTATATTACACTATCTACGATATACACTAGGAACAAGATTCATACATGTGATAATACAGCAAACTCCAACCCACAGCAATAACAGCAGGAAACGGACGAGAAAGACTCCAGCAAGGCCTTCCCTTTTATACTCAAGCTCTTAAAGGGATACACACACCTGCTGAGTCATTCCTATTATTGCATCATTCATCTCACATTATTCAAGTTGGTTAGCTTTTAAATCATTACCTTGGCATATACACTATATATACTACATACTATACTTATGGCCACAACTGAGCCCAAAATTTATGTTGCTAAGCAAGATAGGTATAAGATGAACTTTGTCCCATTTTATGACTTTTCTTGCCAGAGTTGTGAAGTGAATCACTGCAGCTGTTAAGTTAGTTGTCAAGAAGATTTGACTTTGCTGATTAGAAGGTCACTCAAGGGGGATGGCATGGCCCTCGGACACTGCAACTGTCGTAAATATGAATCAGTTGACAAGCATCCAAATTTTGATCACAGGACCACGGAGTGGCTGCAATGGTGCTAAGTGTGAAAAAGGGTCACAAGTCCCTTTTTTCAGTGCCATTGTAACTCTGAATAATCACTAATCAAATGGCTGTAAGTTGAGGACTAACGGTATGTGGTTTTGTCATTTCACTGATAAATATAGATAATTTCTTTCCTCTAATACAGAGGTGTCAAACTGCCGGCCCTCAGGCCAGGTGAATCATAGCAAAACCGCACCCACCCCATTGCCAGCAATGAAAAAAAGTCACGATACACGTCATGTGACGTTGCGAGTTTGACACCCCTGCTCTAATCAAAGAAATCAATTTCAGAAATTATCTAGAATGCATAAAGCCACTTCAAATGCATGCTAGAAATGTGAACAACAAGGAGCAGAGACAAATAGAACACAGCCAGCACAGGTGAAACTTTCTTAGTTCAAGTATACCATTTTCAACACCGAGGCTATTAGCACTAAAACTCTAGTGAAAAGACCATCATAAATTACAGCTAGGAACAGAAAAAACAGGAAGGTTAACGCCATTATTGTTCTTCTCTCTAAACTTTGAACAAATCTAATCACATCCAACTATACCTAGTATGGCCCTGCTGAATCTTGCTAGTTCCTGGGAAAAAAGACTGAAAAACATTGTAGGAGACTTCATTACTCTGATAAGCTAAAAGATAATAAAAATAAATAAAAAAAGGTTAGTACGGGCAGGGTACTCAGGTAATAAAGGTGTAATAACTTTTTGTCACAGATTTTGAAAGGATTGACAATGCAGAAGTACATGGAACATTGTTTCAATGGCTCCTGAATTAAAGTGCCAAAATGTTTCATTATGTTGGGTTTTTCTGAATCTCCTTTCCAAGACCACAATTTGCAAGATGTTATAGGCACGAGAATATCAGAGCTCTTCAGAATTTTGATCTGGTGTAGCAGCGTAAGTTATCCTGATGGTTTCAAGGAAATTTTAGAAACAAAACAAAACTCAGTGTTATTAGATGCTAAGAACCTATGTACCTAATAAAAACATCTGTCCTGCATACATGTTTAATGAAATAATAATAATAATAATAATAATAATAATAATAATAATAATAATAATAAAATTGGAAGGGACCTTGGAGGTCTTCTAGTCCAACCCCCCACTCAGGCAGGAAACCCTATACCACTACCACAGTAAGAACTCAATCTCCCACAAGAGAAGCCAAGTAGAAACATTATTCAGATAAGCACAAACGCACTTCAGCAACCTAGAACACCATAAAAAGGAAACAGACTGCTTACTCAACACCTTCTAACAGAATGGATACTCACACAGTCCTATTAAAAAGTCCTGTCAACCCACTACAGCATGACCAACACAAGCCATGAAAGATAATATTACATTAAAAACATCTCAGAACAACCAACAGATTATTACAATCACACATTAACATACAAACCAACTAAATCCTTCCAAACATCTTAAACAAACCCAAAGCAGCTCAAGAAGAAAAACCAGGAGTCATCTACAGCATACACTCCCTTCAAAATAAAACGTAGTTCCTAGTCCCTGTTCTTTCTTGCTCCTCTGACCCATTCCCATTTGGTCTGAAAACTTCAAGTGTTGACACCCAGAACTCAACATTATACCCACGGTGGAATCCGATCAACACTGAATGAAGATGAACAGTTCCTTCAGTTGATGAAGCCCAGCGCCGTTTTTTGCTTTTCTTTTTTAATAGCTACATCACACTGAATCTGTAATCAGCAACTAATGTTATTGATTAAATGATATACTTTTTTTCTCTTCACCCCTCAAACAACCCAAAGCAATTTTTCCTTTCCTATTTCAGGGCACACACGTTTTTCTTCAGTAGCTGTACACCAATTCCCTTTGGTATGTATATATATCTTTTCCTCTCCTGTCCTTTCATAGGTTCAGTCTGTCATTTCCCCCTGACTTTCTTAGCACTAGAGGTGCACAATCAAATTCAAGCTGTGGGCAGCACGCAGGAGACAGATATAACTCTATTCCTTCATGCTAGAACCATTATTTGACAGGACCAGAAAAATAATCATTCTGAAATTGGGATGAGGTAAGACCCACAGGGAATAGTCAATGGTAAAACTGTTGGGAAGGGTCTTTCCTAGCCCTGTTGCTTTGTCTTGTTCATCTGACCAATGAATTTGTATCTGTTAAACCAGTGGTTCTTAACCTTTTTGAATGAATCGCCCCCTTGAGCCAATGAGGAAGTTGTCATCGCCCCCCTCCCCCAACATAACCTCTCAATCACAACATAGGAAATAATTCTTCAATTTATGCAAACATTTCTTTTGTTTTCTTTAAAATTGGCATCAGGACATATCGATGCAAATAATTTATTTCCAGTCTTTTTCCCATATCTCCCATATTCTGGCCAATGGTGCGCCACTGTATGGGTAAAGGCTGCTGCGCAATGTGCATGAAGATAACCGGTGTGTATTCACATATATACGGCGTTCTGTACTGAAGCTAGCTGGAGGAACATTTGAAAACACAATTCAATCCACTAACAGCAAGCGATCTGATGTTTTTGTATGACAGATATACAGCGATTCACTGTATGAAAAAGTCTCAAAAGTGTCCCCAAAACTTCTCGCTCCATCGCCCCCATATTGCCCCCTTTTCGTTCCTTCACTCCCACGTTGCCCTGGGGGGCAATATCACCCAGGTTAAGAACCACTGTGTTAAACTACCGAGAGTCAATGTAAAGCAAAGAATACAAATGGCATTTGCATCTGATTCTGAGAGAAATCTGGCAAAATTGTTCGGTCCAGCTGCTTGGGGTCATCTGTGTGACACTTAGCAAATGCATTTTTAAAGCATTAGGGAGAAATATGGAATTAATCCAAAGCTTTGTAGGTTCTGTAAATCAGATTTTACTGTTATTTATAAAACTTGCTATTAAATGCCTATCTGGGAGCAAAACAAGAAATAAGGCCGTGGGCAATATACAAATAATTAAAGATTTCCTTTTCAGAATTCATTTATGGATGGAAGAGAGGTCCTTCAGAAGCTGAAGAAGTTTGAGTTTCATTCTAAACAAAATAACAGCACATTTATTTCTGCATCAAGTACATTGTCTCCAAGAGCTCTTTATGATTCTCCTCTGGTTTTATCCTTGCAATAACCCTGACAAGCCTACTGTAATCCAGAGAGCCTCATGTGGGTTTGAATCTGGCTCTCTCTGATCCTAGATTAACAATCTGCCCATTACCTTTTACTGACTTGTCCACAAATGGAAAGGAATTCTATGCGGAAAATAAGTTTTGATTGTTTGAAACACTCTACTGATAATCACATATAGCTCATGTTTTGCTGCGTATACATTAATAATAATAATAATAAAAAAGTGAGCTGCCACACTCCAGCATGTAGTAAAATAACTTTTATGTGTAATTGAGAAAGCTGTACCAGAATGGCCTATTTTAGTTTTTTTTTTTTTTAATGAAGTCTAAGTAAGCTTCCCTAATCTGCTCTTTGTGGAGTTAAACCACTGCTGTAACAGTGTTTTACTGATCTATGGATTGCCCCCCCCCATCCCTTGAACCTGCAACCTGGCTGAGGAATTCTGGGAGCTGAAGTCCACAAGTCATAAAAAGGCCAAGTTTGAAGACCCCTGATCTGGATGATTGAGAATCTCCATAGACATTTAGTTTCCTCCAGCTAAGGGGCTGCTATTTACAAACCTCATTCCCAAGCATCCATGCTTCAATTGCTGTTTTAAAAGCACGTGTCCTCCGAAGAAGGTGAGCCTGACTTACTTTTCAGATTCTTATCCTCAAGCTCACCACCTCGTAGCTCTTGCAAGATTTTTCATTAAGGGGAGGCTATTTCTAATGTGCCCTCTGTGCAACAACATTTGTTATTTGCAATAGGAGAGGCCATAGCTCAAGGAAAAAAGGCATGCCTCACTGAGAATCCATATGCCTCAATTCAAACAGGAATCCAAGTTCAGACTTTGATAGCTCCAGCTAAAGACCCTGATGTCTAAGAGTGTCATTAGTGGGCATCTGTCAAGGTTGCCACCTTCATGCAGAAGCAGGTCCCCTGCTGTTTTGCTGTTATTTCTCTTCCCTTCTCCATCTTTTCATTAGCTCTTATTTCTCCTCTCTAAGCAAGCAGCCGTTTATGAGCACGAGAGGATAGACTAGCATCCTCTATTTCCTGGCATTTCCCCAGTGTAACGAACAGTGGATAAGAACTAGATGTCTTCTGAATATATAGAACCATCAAGGAGAAAGACTGTCCCCAAAAAACCCCGGAGCTGGAATTGCTTTTTCTCTGTTACATTTTTTTAAAAAAACAACAACAACTGGGAGCCCAGTCTAGCTTACTTTTGCTATAAGTTGAGAAAGTTTGCTAGTGAGTACGCAGCTCCTAAAGGGACAGCAGTTTTCAGAAAGCAATAAAAGCAAATAAGTGAACAGCAAAAAGGACAGGGAAGCCAATTAAATTTGCTGAGAGGTGTGCAGCCTTTGCAGGCATGGTTGATATGATTAATTCCGTGAGGAAACCAAAGGAAACATGTATAAACTAAAGACCTTACATTTTTCACGGTCAAATTGCAATGATGATGATGATATCGGCCTTTTGCCTCTTTAAGGAGGTAAAGTTAGTAACAACTGGAGGTTATTAAATCCATCCCTGGAGGATTAAGTTTAACATGGAGTGAAAATTTGCAGGGAGCCGGCAGTGGTTGAAACCAAGAACTCTAACTAAAATATATATTTTTTTAAAAAAAAAAAATCACTCCCTATCTTTCAGGAAGTTCAAGAAAAAAAAAACCAACCTTTGTTCTTAGAACTCAGATTAGCAAAGAAGAAATCTCAGAGGCAGAAAAAAAAAATAAAGCAATAATTATGAAGCAGCTGAATATAATTTCTTTATCTTCCTGTGTATAAAAGAGTCAGGTCTTAGTCTTCTGACATACTTCCTTGCAAGTAAATGAGAGGGCAAATTTCATTTATTAAGCAAATTTGTATAGCTGCCCAATTCACATAACTTGGCTTAATAAATGCTACTTGGGAAGTGTCTTATCAGTGTCATCAATTCAGATCTATACTAAAAAAAACAAAACCTTGGTATATTTTAAATATAAGAAGATCCAAGCTTAAACTTTGCATTCAACATAAAATACAAATCCTATAAATACAGTAGGATTCCACGCTTGAGTTCACTCAGTTCAATTGATCTACTTAATTCTAGTGCCTTGAACCAATGATCAGGGTCTATGTATAACATTAGACCAGTGGTTCTCAACCTGTGGGTCGGGACCCCATTTGGGGTCGAATGACCATTTTACGGGGGTCGCCAAGCAAGGCTGTCCACCATTTTTTCCCCCTTTTCTTTGGCCACGCCCCTGGCACCCGGTGATGTATAAGTGGTTGGGGGTCACCACAACATGGGGAACTGTATTATGGGGTCGTGGCATTAGAAAGGTTGAGAACCACTGCATTAGACTATAAAACATCTTTCTGAAACAAATAATTATTATTCACACAACACAGAAAGCTACTAACAAAGAAGCTACATCTGTGAGGGTTGCTGGGAAAACAAGATGAAGAAAGAAAATGCATCAGATTTTAGCTTTGTGAGGGCAGGAAGGGTGTAGAAACAGATTGCAACTTCAACTCTTATTTCCTCCTTTAAAAAATACCTTAATGAGTATTTATTTACTGAGTGCATGTAACATTTTGCTATCTTACAGAGAATGTTGAGGAAACACAATTAATAACACTTTAAGTCGAATTTGTGAGCTGTAGAAGTGACACTTTTTTTTCTTAGTTTACTTCTTACTTTGTTTTGTTAATCTCTAGCATGTTATTCATTTAATGCATTGCACGCTAAGGTTTGGGAAACTTTCCTCCTTTATTTTTAAAGCCCTTGCACGCTGCTTGAAGATAAAATGACATAAAGCTAAATAGAAATTTAATTGTTAGCTTATTTTTGTGTTATGAATTATTACAGGATTCCAAAAAGGTAGGTTTATTTTTAAGAACCCCCAACTCCCAAAAACCCACCTGAAGTTGGATTAAAGTTTTCTTTTCCCCATATAAAACTGCTCTAATTCCTGGACACGTTTTAAGAGGCTGGCACCTCTTTATATCATTTTATGTATTTCTGCTTACAAATGACAGCCCTGCGTGAATGTGCATATTTTCTGAGCAGCAACTCTGCATGATTGGGGGGGGGGGCTCAGCAATTTTAGCTGCATTCTCTCCATTTCTCTCTCGCTGTGATCAATAAGGCTGGTTTCCAAAATGTTTAAAGGAAAGCAGAAAGGCAAAATCATCAGGCCCAGGAAAAGTAACTGAGTTATTTCTTTCTTATTTTCAATACAGAGCTGGCTCAGGCATCAGGGACTAATAGTAAGTCAGTATTTCAGGCACACAGGAGGGGAAGCAAGGCTGTTTCTTGACTTGCTCTTCCTAAGATTGCCAGCTTTTCTGTCTACAGGAAGTCCTTGATTTACAACGGTTCATTTAGTAACTGCTCAAAGTTAGAACAGCACTGAAAAAAAGTAACGTAGGACCGTTTTTTTCACATGACTTTTGTAACCTCCCTAGGATTATGTGATCAAAATTCAGACTCATGTGTCCCAGGGTCAGGTGATCCCCTTTTGCAAGCTTCTGATAAGCAAAATCATGTTACTAACGTGTCAACTGCAGTGATTCACTTAAGAACTGTGGCAAGAAATGCCGTAAAGTGGGGGGCAAAACTCACTTAACATATTAATAACATAAATTTTGGGCTCAGTTGTGTCGTAAGTCAAGGACTACCTGTATTAGATGGCAATTCCATGAATGCTGCCAAAGGGCAACAATAATAATAATAATAATAATAATAATAATAATAATAATAATAATAATAATAATAATAATACCTGGGAAACTTTAATAATAATAACAACAATAACAACAGCAACAATATAATAATAATAACAACAACAACAACAACAACAACAATAATAATAATAATAATAATAATAATAATAACAGAATAGACGAGAAAGAACTGGAGAAGATAACAAAATACAAAGACCTACAAATAGAAATAGAAAGACTGTGGCAAAAGCAAGCAAGGGTAGTACCAATAGTAATAGGCTCCTTGGGTGCAATCCCAAAACAACTGGAGCACCACTTGAACACCATTGGCATTGACAAATTCGCTATTAGTCAATTGCAAAAGGCAGCCTTACTAGGAACTGCTTCCATCCTGCGACGATACTTGTAATACCATCAAACATCCACATCTGCCTATCCCAGGTCCTGGGTAAGGATCGATAGGTAGACAAAATGCCAAATCCAGTCTGAACATCTGGCTGACTGTGCGATGATCCATAATAATAATAATAAAAAGTTGAAAGGGACCTTGGAGGTCATCTAGTCCAACCACCTCTCAGGCAGGAAACTCTATATCATTTCGAACTTTAAGACTTGTGGACTTCAACTCCCAGAATTCCTCACCCAGCAGAGCTAGTGGGAGAATTCTGGGAGTCAAAGTCCACAGGTTTCAAAGTTGCCAAGGTTGGACACCTCTGTGCTACTTCATAGCTCCTCCTCCATCACCAACCTAGCTTTTTATCATGGCTAGAAAAGATCTACCTGCCAAAGCTCCTTGCATGGAGAGCAGGCATCTAATTCAGTTTGTGCAATGAAATCTCGCTCTAACGTTAACAGAACTTGAAATGCCCACATGGCTGGCAAGGACTTTTATTTTACTTTTATGTTTATCAGCAACACCTGTGAAAGGAAACAGCAGAGCAACAAATACGGAGGGGGACATCACTTTTTTTTCTCCTCTGAACAAATGTGGGATTAGATAACTGTTGTTTCTTTGCAGCCAAATACAGCAGAGCTAAAAGCAGCGCCTTCTGTTGTATCAGCTAATATGGCACTTTATTATTATTATGTTTTAAAGGAAGCTGATCGAGGTTTAAGAAAACACCAAGAGCATGGAGAGCAGTTTGGTCACAGTGGCATTGTTTTGATCTGAAGTTGAAACAGGGTCTTGGTGATAAAGGAACCTGTTCTGTGCTCTGAGCTCTTTTGACTCAGAATATTTAATATTTGTATCATTTTGCACCTCCCAGTTATAGCTTTAACTATGAATAGGCAACATTGTTGAATGTCCTCACTTTTGCAGGAGATCTCAAGCACATAGATCTGGCAGTGAGCAAATGCAACACCTGCTAGTTTGAAATAACTATAGTTTAAACCTAACATGTTGACCATAGTAGGAGGATGGGGCATTCACTGCGCATGCCTACATTTGGGAACCTCACTTCCCACTATTATTTAATATTCTAAATGTTGGGAAATGTTACACAGTCACAAACAGAGCGATGGAGAAAGAAGCAGGAAGTTTCTCCTTAGTTCTAGGCTGCTTCTCTCCCTGATTAGTTTCCATCTGTTGCTTCTTGTCCTGCCTTCGGGCGCTTTGGAGAATAGCTTGACTCCCTCTTCTTTGGGGCAGCCCCTGAGATATTGGAACAAAGCTATTATGTCCCCCCTCGTCCTTCTCTTCGTTAAACTAGACATACCCAATTCTAGCAACCGTTCCTTATATGTTTTAGCCTCCAGTCCCCTAATCATCTTTGTTGCTCTTCTCTGTATTCTTTCTAGAGTCTCAACATCTTTTTTACATCGTGGTGACCAAAACTATATTGTTGTATATAGGCTTGAGCAATAAATCTTCTGAACTGCAACTTAATATATGGTCTTGATTTTTTTGTGCCTGACAAAAAAAGCACAAAATAGCTCTACATCTTTGGGAGAGATGGGTGGCTATATGAATTTGACAAACAAACAAACAAAAAAATTGTTGTGAAAAATATAGAGCAGCATTCATCAAGTCAATCTTGACTATTTTAAATATTTTTTTTCTAACTCCGAAGAAGAAATTTTCTAACTCCGAAGAAGAAATTCCTATCAAATATTTTCATTAGTAAATGGGGGATAAAATCAAACTGCCACCTCATATTCCTGTAACCTTTTCCTTTCCAAACTTGTACCTGCAGTTGGTAAATATTTGGACTCTTACTGCCTGGCCCAGCTTCCATTTGCGTGGAGCCAAGTGGAAATTAGTTTCATTCCAGCACATTAATTGAAGTTGACATTAATATTCACCATGAACTTTCAATTTGATTAATTTCACAATTTACAGAGTCCAAGTTCAAGCAGAGGTATTTGTCCAGGAAAACAAAATAATTGGATTTGGTTAGCAAAGACGAAGAGCATGGTTCAATTTCATTTTCTTTAAAAAAAAAAAAAGCCTTAATAATGACAGGGATAACGGCAACGATGAACATGTTTTAATGTGCAGAATCATGCCATTCAGTATTGCTGCCTATTTACTGCTGAGACCACAGTTCCAGCTTTAAAAGCCATCACGCCCCTTAAGATAACTGGAGGAGCAATTTGCAACCATTTTGACAAGCTTCCTTGACAGTATTTGTGGCAAAATGACTATATTCTGACACACCAATGTCTCCATCTGTCAAAAATGGTTAAAATTAGGTATTTGTCTATATGATCCATTAAGACAGATTTTTCCCCCAAGATGGTTTTGATTTATTCTTCATGACTGTCAACCACCAAAAAATCCACATTACTCTCTTTGTTTCAAAAAGAAATTTCCATGCAACATTTCAAGGAGAATATGGGCCTTCAAGAACAAGGTATTTATTAACTCCTAAGCACAACACATTTATCACGAAGTATCTTGTCTTGCATCTGTGTTAGTCCATGACTTACTTAAGTCCCACTTCCAAATATGGATACATTCAGATGTGACCTGTGTGCATATTGGTAAGCAGATAGTGTTTCCATATTGCTATCCGCATCATCCTGATGCCCTCTTTAACTTCTCCCATAAGGTATACAAAATACATATATTGAACAAGCTGAAAGCAAGTAATGTCCATCATTGCTAAGGGTATTTTGGTTTCAAGTTCTTACTAATCCTGAAGATAATGTTTTCTTCTTCTCATTTAACATTTACATTGGAGCCATCAGATTCTATATCTACGGTACAAGATTGATCTGACTGGAGACTCTGAAATTTTCTGAAAGTGTCTGGAAGTAGCACACCAGGGATAAATTACAGATCCTCATATCTTCCAAACTTACCATGCTCCTAAATGAAGTATCAGAAGGGCTGTCCTTGAAGAAAATGTGGAAGCTTCAGCTGGTGCAGCACACAGAAGGAGGAGCAGTTTAGTGTAACTAGTTTTGCAGCGCATGTGATAACACCTTTGTTCCATGAGCTGCATTGACTTCCAGTTTACTTCTGGGTGCAAGTCAAGGTGTTTAAAGTCCTTCATAGTTTGGGACTTGGCTACTTACAGGACCTTCTCTCTCCATCCAATGTGGCAGAAGGAACATACTCTGGGGGTCATAAGCTTGAGGAACATCAATCCATCTGAGGTTATATTGACCCTCTGGCCTTTCACAAGATCCTAAAAACTTGGTTTTGTGCCCAGGCCTGAAGTGTAATAGAGTCTGTTTCTTGCCTTTGTTGACAGTTATTTTATGAAGCTCAGCTGCCATGTGTTTTTATTTCCTGTTAGGTATTTTATTTGTTTTTCATCTATGTTATTATAAGCCAGCCAGAGTCACCTATATGAGACTGACAGTGATATAAATCAAATCAATAAAATGTCTGCATCAAGGCTACATCATTGGATCTATCATCTTCCTGGTTCCTTTCAAAAACCGGTGTGCTAGACACCTCGTAACGTATCAAATAAAAAGAGTATTGGAAGACTTTTACTCAGGTTATATTTCGACATTATGATCAAACCCCTTTTTTTGGGGGGAGTGTCTTCACATGGCACTTAAGTTTAATATATTTTGTGTTAATAGCAAAAAACCCCATAAATTTTAACTTCAGTTTGAGAGACGCAGGTAATATTTCTATGAGGGATTACTAAATTGTAGCAAAAAGAAGTGTGTGCGTGCGTGCGTGCGTGTGTGTGTACATGAATGTGTGTGTGTGTGTGCCTGTGCTTATGTGTATATATGTGTGTGTATGTGTGCGTGCACACACACACACACACACACACACACACACACATACCTGTTTCTTATCTCAATCAGAAGATAATCATGCATGCTCCTTTTATGATCAATAATCATAAAAGGAGCATGCATAAGGATATATACAGAGAGGAAGATCAGAGTGCCATTTACAGTACTAACACCTAGAGTGTTATAATTATTTTGAATTCAAAAACCCGCTCCAGAAGCAAAATGTATTTGCAAACAGCATATGGATACTGTCAAAGATTAAACTAATAGAACGATCATCTATCTAATATTATACCCATTAAAACTTTGGAATATGAAATTAAGTGGATCAAAGTGCTATGCTGAATACTAGACTTTAAAATTGCTTCAACTGTGTTACGAAGGCTGCATATTTAAGAAGTCTCAAAAGCTTGTATGTGGGTGTCTCTGTGTGTGTGTGTGTTTATATGCATACATTATTATTATTTTTAAAACACCTTTAAGGAGGATAATGTATGCATTCCTTCTCGATTACATTTCTAACTTATTTAAATATAAATACGCTGGGCAATCTCATAATAGTTTGGGCTCTCCTTTTTATCTATTTATTATTTATATCCCACTTTTATTACCCTTCTCCTATTTTCCCCACAAAACCCTGTGCTAAAGTGAACTAGAATGAGCCTAAGGTGAGACTCGAACTCACAGTCTCCTGGTGGTTGGTCCAAAGTCATCCAGCTGGCTTTCATGCCTAAGATGTAGCTATAACTCACAGGGGTGTTAAACTGCTAGCCCGTGGGCCAGATGTGTCACAACAAAACCACACCTGCCCCAGCAATGGTGAAAAGGCTCTGATACATCGTGCAACGTCGCAAGTTTGACATGTCTGTCTAGAGTCTAGATCAGACTGACTCTCTTTACTATCATTTACTCACACAGAAAGAGGAATACTTTACTTTTTAAAGCACTACGCCAGTGTAAACATTACCCACACCTCGAATCATGTATTTTATCATCCAAAAGCAAGTCAAGAGAGGTGATCCTTTCCATTATCCTCTGGGAGAAAGCAGGTGATGAGTTACATCAAACAGCTTTCAACCAGGGATGAGGTTTATCTAGGGGAATCATTTGTGTACCATGGATTACATTTTGTTAATATATTCAAACCCTTTTCTGCTACTTTTATGTTGACTAAATTCATTTTGAGGAAGAAAGTTGGAAGTTTAAAGTCCTGGAATACTCTTCCCAATTCTTCTTCACTTAGATACCCTTTCTTGAGAATACTGAAATTGATTTGTCCACCTGGAAGGCAACTGGATATATAATACAAAGTACTAGAGGTGGATCAGAAGTTGCTAAACAACAACAATGAAGAATCCTACACCATTAGACATGAAACATGTGAAGATTTGTCCATGTACTTAATTTTTCAGAAAAGTTCTGGATTCATCCGGTGAGAAGATTTTAGAGACAATGTAGAGATTTAGAGTGAGCTTCAATGGACTCCAGAAGATGATAGAGGACAGGAAGGCCTGGAGGAACATTGTCCATGGGGTCGCAATGGATCGGACATGACTTTGCAACTAACAACAACAAGCGATTTAGAGACAATCTGATAGGAGTTGCTCAGGATTTTGCTAGACAGCCAATAAGGACTATTGTTCTTATTGTATGAATTTGGAGATCATCACCAAGAACAACCAGGGATATTCTTTTCAAGTGTGTGTGTGTGTGTGTGTGTGTGTGTGTGTGTGTGTGTGTGTGTGTTAAAATAAACAGAACTTTGTTAATTGTCCACATCTGTGTCAATGGAAGAAAACTTTCATTGCTGCATTGATGATCAAGGTACCCACTGGTGAAAAACAATATAAACATTACTAGAACAACCATAGACACAATTTCTTATTGGGTCTCAGTAATATCCTAATATTCTCTCGAAGCAGCCACAGGAAATGCAAATACTTTTTTTAAAAAAAGAACCTCAGCACTATAAAGTAATATGCAGCAATTCTACCTATTTGTATATAAGGAAGCTAACAAGCAGAACGCAATAATCTAATGATATCTCTAATAGTAAATATAGGTTACCTGCTTACTATAATGTGCTTTTTCTTATCTGGAAAATCAATGCAATACTAACTGTAACAAGCCATTTCCTTCGGCATGGCTGCTAGCGTTATGTTTTCTCTCCCGTAACATGTATTCCGATGCAGTCTCATTGCATGGACATTAGTAACAAAATGTGCCATGCTCACTTTCATTTTCAATTCTCATACTGCATGAAACATTCATGTTGCCTCCTAGGAAAGTTGTCAGATGTTTCACACACATACACAAACACACACGCACGCACACACACACACATACACACACAAATGGCCATCAAGGGTGCCTTTTGATTCTCGTCTTTTCTGATGAAAAGGGAGGAGGTGAGAAAGGGACCCACTTAGACAGAACATTCATCCCAAACAAGCAGTTTATTCATTCCATTTGCCAACTTAGCGGAATCCAAGCGAGTCCCCCTTATCGTTGGTGAAGACACCACCTGAAACTACAGAGAGTGCTTTAGAAGCCATTCAAGAGGTAAAAACACACAGCACCCTTGAGTTGTTCCTAAACTAGTTTACATCATTTGGGTCTGGGGCAAAGAGATGGCGCTTTTGTAAAACAGTGGGCAGCTTAAGACAGCAAAACCTGAAAGAACAGAGAGAACTGCCAACTCTCTGGAAGGCATCCAGAGACTAAGCAAAGCCAAAAATCTGCATTCCATGCACATTTTAGGCTGTAAGCTAAGCCTTAACATTCAGAGGCTGACTAACTGCTGCATGCTAATTAAGATCACACATTGTGCTGAGCCAATGCATTGATTCCTTGATTTTGACTTAGCAGGATGGATGGCTTAGCTAAAAATCCATGGTTAAGCAAACCACGGATTAGGACAATGTTCGAACCCTGTTATGTGTAGTGTTGCACTCAGAAAAACTGACCTTACCCCCCCCCCCCAAAAAAGATGATGTGGCAAAATAAAAAAAAAAGTAGAGCATATTAAGAGTAGAATAAATGGATAAATGTGATACGGTATCTTCAGCGATAGCCAGCCAAATGCCTTCGAGGCAGGACAACATCTTCATTTGAGCCAGTATTATTTCTTTTTCGAAATTGGATTTCACCTTAAAATACAAATGTCTGTCTACAAGATTTCCCCCTTTCAACCAAAAGGTTGAAATGAAAAGAGAAGAGTATCAAGCTAGGCTGTTTTTCCTAGACCAGGAGTAGACAACCTTGGCTCTTTTATGACTTGTGGAATTCAACTCCCAGAATTCCTGAGCCAGCCATGCCTACCCCTGTCCTACACAATACTCAGATGAAACCACATGCTAGATCAGCGGTTCTCAACCTGTGGGTCGGGACGCCATTTGGGATCGAATGACCATTTCACGGGGGTCGCCAAACAACGCAGTCCACCATTTTTCCCCCCTTTTCCTTAGCTGTGCTACTACCTTTTATTCTATTGGCTTTTGAAAGCCAATAGAACAGACTCTCTTGAATAGAGTCTAATTCTATTGGCTTTCAAAAGCCAATAGGAATTGTCCAGGCTGACTCTGCCCTGCTGAGCCCGCCAAAAGCCCCAGTCTGCAAACGGTGCTGCAAGTTGTCTGCAGTGAAGGCGAGCTGTCTGGAAGTGTCCACCCCTCCCTGCTGAGCAACTACTAAAAATGTAAGTAAAAGAGGGCCAGGGGTGGGAAGTGGGAGTCCAGCGGGCGCAGGGAGAGTTGCTGGCGCGCGTGGGGCCCGGCGAGTGCCTTACCTCCCTTGGGCTGGGCCCGCTGGTGGCCCAGCCGGTGGTCGCCCCGCGCCATCTCTGCCGCTTGCCAGCTATGCCTCGGCCAGCGCAGGGGGTGGCACCACGCATGCGCGGCGCTCCCAGGCAGGGAAAGTCCTTGACTTACGACCGGTTGGCTAGTCCTCGACTTATGACCAGTTGGGGATCGCGGCATTAAAAAGGTTGAGAACCACTGTGCTAGATCAAGACATTTTGGAAGGTGAAGAATCACCAACTGGTACAAGGAGAAGGTATTCCTCGCCTATCAAAGGTCCTATCTTGAAGCTTAGCAGGTCCAATCAGAAGGATCACAAACAAGCAGATCTTGAGCATCACCATTGCCAGACTATATTTTCTGGAGAGCAAACAGTTTGATTTGGCATCCTTTACCATATCACTTGCCTTGATGGTTTTCCAGTGGGTCCCTTTTCAGCTAGTCTTGATTCTTAGATAACATTCATATAACGCGCTAATAACCACGAGGATTGCATTGGCTTAAAGCATCCATGAACACTCAACTTCTCTGTGTTACTTCATGTTACATTTCCAAACTGCCTTCTCCCAATTTAACAATCTCCCTGGCAAGAGTTTTTACAACATTTCAAGGGTGATAAATTAGGCATGGCCCTTTAACACCCATAACTAGCAATAAATCTTTTCCTTCCTCTTCTAAAGACAAAAATCACCACATTTCCAGGCTCTTGGCAACAGATTCTAGTAGATTCAGAAACTGAGTCAACATTGTACGTGCCAAAACTGGCTTTTCAGTACCAGGAATAATGGGGGTAGGGTTTAGTGTGCCTGTCTGTGCACACCACACAACTTTTTGATAGAGCTGACCAGCCTTCTTTACTAATGAAATTCATTGTTTTGGAACCAATGATTTAAAAATACTTTCACTGAGGACAATCTGCCTCCATTATATAGACATAACTGCTTTTGCTGCTTGCCAGGCTATTACTTTTCTATTGTTATCTGACTAAGCCATCAACTCTGTAGACACTGGAGTGATAAAAATGTGTCCAGCTGACACACAAGCTGATATCCAGCTGTCTTGAAGCTCCATAAATTTCTTGCTTTGTTCTGTTTTTTTTTCTCCATATACAATCATATCTAGCAGTACTAGCTTGCAAATATTCCATAATTGGGAGCAAAGTCCTACCCATGCTGAGTGATAGGATTCTGTTTCCTCCTTGCATTCATCAAACTGAGAAGGTAACCAACAGATCCATAGAAAGATTTGCTAATGCAAGTTGAGCACAGTCTAACGGAGAGTGTTACACATGCAATTGCCAAGTACCTCACAAGGGATTTGAGATGTGTGTTGCCTTTTGCATTAAGGCATTTTTAATGTGTTAGTTTTTATACTTTTCATACGGATTTTATGGCAGTTTTAACTTTTGATTGGAAGCCGCCCAGAGTTGGCTATAAGTTGCAGCTATGTAAATGTTTTAAATAAAGCAATAAATCTTATGAATATTAAACCCAGGCCGAATTATGCATAGAAATTTTGTGATGCAGAATATCTTATGCATAGCTTGGAACGTGCAAACTCACCAGAATTTTTCCATTCCATAAGCAAGATGCTGTCAGATACTGGAGCTGTTCAGATTGTATTCATTGCTTTGCTTTATTTTGCCCTTTAATCTCTTCAATATACTTTTTTTTTTTTAGTCCTGGCACCACGGCTGATAATAGAGGCTTCATTCTCTTCTTTGCATGTGGCAAGGTGAAAATCTGATGAATCGATAGTTGCCGCATAAGAAATTTCCAACAGGTAGATATATCTTGATATGATTAGCCTTAAAAGTTCCAGATTTCCAATGTTATTATTTCATAGGACTGTGTCACTCTTCGAATGTTTAGATAAACGTCTGCTTCAAAGCATCAGCGTATGCCCACAAAACATCTGAGAGCATTTTCTTAAGGCAGCTTCTCCTTTTCATGGGGTTATTTAGTTGTGTCTGTATCTGCGGTAGAATGATCTTGGGAAAAGATGCATTTGGACGAAGGAGTTGTGAACAGGTGCAATCTTGTTGCTACGAGGCTTCTCCAGATAGTTTGCAATTTCACATATTTTTGTCCCCAATGACTTATCTCCTTGAGGGAGAAATCAAGAGCTCAGAGATCAGTAAAATTACACTACTCCAATAATTTTTGTCAACTGCATTTCCTAGCAGCCTTCATCATTAGCCAAGTTGGCTTCAGCTCATGGGAGTTGTGGATCATCAAGAACTGAAACCTAAGTTTTCCACTGGTGCTTTTACTCCCTTCAAAACACAAAATTATACAAATTAGTTTTGTTGTCTCATTATAAGCCATCTGTTGTATGTACGTAAGTGTAATTTTTTCCCTTCATCTTCATTCAACCTTGCACAATTTTTAGACACTCTCTAGACAAGTCACTGCATTTCTCTTGGCAAGGTTTTCTGAAACTTGTTTGCCATTGCTTGCTTCTAGGGCAGAGTGAAAGTGGCTGGCCCAAGGTCACCCAGCTGGCTTTGTGCCTAAGGCAGAACTGTAACTCCTAGTCTCCCAGTTTGTAGTCTGATGCCTTAACCACTACATCAGATTAGCTCTCATAAGTTCAATAGAAGAACATTAATAAGAGAAGAGTTTTGTTGGATTATTCTGAATTAATAATAATCATGAGTCTTGCATATATGGCTGTAAATAGTTTTATAAGACTTTGCCTTCCCAGGGTTGTTATTGGTCCTGAATTGGGGGAAAATTAATTAGGAAAAAAAAATAGAAAGCAGACATTCCCTCTTTAGTTATACATCATTTAAAAAAAATTAGGCAGTAGCGAAAGAGAATGAAAAATTGAGCGGGACTAAAAATGTATCGAAGAAGAAGCATTAGAAGAACTAATTACAATCAATTATTCCATACAGTTAAAAATGACACCACTAGTCCTTAATTATTTTTAGGGATGATTCCTTCCCCCCCCCCCCTCTTTGTTTTCTCTGTCAAATCCCCAGAAGGAACAGGTTTTAGCCAGGGTATTAAATCCACCATTAATGAAAACATCTAGCTGACATTCATAGGAAAATGGCTTAGAATGTCAGACCTAAGCCATACCTTCTAGCAAGGCCAAAATCAGAGGGATGCATTACATATCAAATGAGAAAAGCATCGGCAAATTCCCATAGCTATATTAACTGCAGAAATACAAACAGAAATAAAGCCACTCATTGATGCCTTTTTCAAAGACATCTCCAATTTTAAAGGTCACAAAACAATCCACAGGGCAGCATAGCATGTTGGAAATACGCTGCTGATGTTGCTATATGGAGGCGTTGATGGAGGTTCAAAGCCCCTTGGCCCAATGGCCTCTGAAACGCCTTTATGCACCTGAGGGTACCTCTTTATCTCATCAGTCTTGCCTTTCCAGTATTTTTTCCCCCTTTCATTTCAGGTCAGCCTAGCATTCTTTTCTCAGCTACTTTCTTGCATTTAATGTTGAGAAGAAGGCTAGAGTCGCTGGAGAGGAAAACTGCATTCACGCCTGATTGATGGATTGATTGACTGGTTCTCCCTCATCCTTTAAGAGAAAATGGGGGAGGAGGGGGGCGGAGGAGGGGGAGAAGGAACAGGAGGAAGAGGAGGAAGAGAGGGAGGAAGAGGAGGAGGAGGGGGAGGAAGAGGAGAGGGAGGGGGAGGGGAGGAGGGGAAGAGGAGGAGGGGGAGGAAGAGGAAGAGGAAGAGGAGGAGGAGGGGGAAGACGAGGAGAAGGAGGAGGAGGGGGGAGGAGGAAGAGTGGGAGGAGGAGGAGAAGGAACACGAGGAGGAGGAGGAAGAGGAGGAGGAGGGGGAGGGGGAGGAGGGGGAGGGGAGGAGAGGGAAGAGGAGGATGGGGAGGAGGAGGAAGAGGAGTAGGGGGAGGAAGAGAAGGGGGGAGGGGAGGAGGGGGAAGAGGAGGAGAAGGAGGAGGAGGAGGAGGGGGGAGGAGGAGGGGGAGGAGGAGGGGAGGAGGAGGGGGAGGAGGAGGGGGGAGGAGGGGGAGGAAGAGGAAGAGGAGGGGAGGAGGGGGGAGGAGGAGGAGGAAGAGGAGGGTGAGTGGGAGGGGAGGATGGGGAAGAGGAGGAGGAGCGGGAGGAGGGGGAGGTGGCATGGGTTAATGGAGGTTTTCTACTGAATAGGGAAAGAACTTGCAACCTGGACATACAGGTTCAGCAGAGTTCTAAACCTTCTAATAAATTAGCTTTCTGAACATCTCTGCTGAAATTCATCATTTCTTACTTGGAAATGTAAAAGAGGACTACTAGTGCTGCTTATCCTCAACTGGAGGTCGTCACCATAATCCCTAAAGGAGTTTCTCCTGCAGGTCTCTCCAATTTACTGTCAGCCGCAAAGAATCAGGAACGTAGATTTATTGCTCAAGCCTACACACAGGAATCCAGTCAACCAAAGTGCAGTACTAAATTGGCACCAGAAAAAAGGTCAACAGAATTCAGGAGGGTTAGACTCAGAACATTTGTGGGAACGTAGTGACTCTAGGTTGCTGACTCATTTAACTCCACCCTTCCAGCTCTGCCTGCTCCTCTCCTACATTTAATCACTTATTGGCAAGGTTCTCTCAGGCACAGCTGTGAATCTAAGTTCTCCACTTATTAGTCGCTTATTCAAGAGTTCGATTTGTGGGAAGCAGTCTCACAGATATAAATTGGGTAGATTCATTTTTTTAAAAAAAGCAGACAAAAAAGAAGCCATATCCCTAGAAAAGTTCTCGCTGTTGCATTGCAGACAAGTCTAAGTCAGTACCCATGTTCAAGATTTAAATTCTAACTCATTTCTTCCTGAGATAAGAGAGGTTGGACCATTCTCACTGTTGACAAATTGGTGCTATCTGACCTTTGACTCACTAAATGCAACCTCTCCAGCTTCAATTCTAATGAACCACATGTATACACATGCTATGCATTTAAGATCGGCTTTCCACCTCCCCTTGCTTTGCTGAAATAATATTATTTGCATTTTGGTAAAATATGTTTGTTTCTGGTCTTTAGAAGAGTAAATAATATGAAAGTAATGAAAGAGAGAATTCAATGTTCACAATGTTCTCCCTACCTTGCCTTCCTACAAATCATTTTCATAAATTGACAACTGCCTTGCAGTCAATAATGTAACATGCTTCCTAAATGAAGATCAAGGTTTACAATTTAATCTTGTGCTCCCATTATCTATTCAAATTCTATATGATTTATGAGTACAAGCACACTTGAATGGAAAATATCTTATTATTTTGTGCACTGCCAATTCAAATGCACACATCTGTAAGATCAATTTTTACAATAATTTTATATATGAGGCTAGATTCATTCAGGCTGTGACCATAAACACACTTACTAAGACAAAAGATCAAATCCATCCTTTGAGGTGTGGGAAAATACAGCTGTGTACTATATCTTTCTTGTAAAAAAAAAGCTATTATTACTTCTACTTAACCAAAGCCTTAGTATTGATTAGACCACAGGGTGGCATGGATCCAGATATATCTTATCAACAATTCCTGGGGAAAGCTCTCTAAACTTAATTCTTTATAGAACATATTTTTATTTATTTTACTTATTTATATTAAATTACCAAATCCTGAACTTGAAACTGAAGTACTTTGGCCACCTAATGAGAAGGAAGGACTCACTGGAGAAGGGCCTAATGCTGGGAAAGATTGAGGGCAATAGAAGAATGGGAGGACAGAGAACGAGGTGGCTGGATGGAGTCACTGAAGCAGTAGGTGTGAGCTTAAATGGACTCCAGAAGATGGTAGAGAACAGGAAGGCCGGGAGGAATGTTGTCCATGGGGTTGAGATGGGTCAGACACGACTTCACAACTAACAACAATTAAAAATACTAAAAATGTATTATTAAATACTTTATTTGGCCAAGTGTAACAACAACAACAACAACAACAACAACAACAACAACAACAACAACAATAATAATAATAATAATAATAATAATAATAATAATAATAAAGTTGGAAGGGACCTTGGAGGTCATCTAGTCCAACCCCCCTCTCAGGCAAGAAACCCTGTACCATTTCAGACAAATGGCTGTCCAGTCTCTTCTTAAAAACTTCCAGTGTTGGAGCATTCACTGCTTCTGGAGGCAGGTTGTTCCACTGGTTAATTGTTCTCCCTGTCAGGAAGTTTCTCCTTAGTTCTAGGTTGCTTCTCTCCTTGATTAGTTTCCATCCACTGCTTTTTGTCCTGCCTTCAGGCACTTTGGAGAATAGTTTGATTCCCTCTTCTTTGTGGCAGCCCCTGAGATATTGGAACACTGCTATCAAGTCCCCCCTCGTCCTTCTCTTCGTTAAACTAGACATGCCCAATTCCAGCAACTCTATAATGGAATAGAGTTTCTTGCTTGAGCAAGAGGTTGTACTAAAAGACCTCCATGGTCCCTTTTGTTATTCTGCTATTCTGTTAATAATAATACTATTAAACGGGGGAGTAAAGAAGAAGTTCAAAAGCACTACAAGTTTATCTCATGCCACCTATTCACAAGAATCTGATCTATTAATGGTCAAGGTGAATTGGTGCCAAATAAGAGTCAGTGGACTTAGGTCTCTTATGGAGATGTAGAGACTTCAAAATGATGATGTGTTTGATCCCACCTTCCTTTTTAGCCTGCTCATCTCTTACAATTTAATGGATAGAAACTATTGGGCAAAAGTGATCCCTCAGGTATCCTAGTCTGGTATTGCTTTAAATTTTTTATTCTATCTTTACTTATTTTTGGTAAGGAAGGACTATTGATTGGCAAGATTTTCTAATCTATATGTAGATGTCATGTCTCTGAAAGAAAATCACCTGGAATCAGAATCTATATTTTAGCTTCTTTGTTATTGTGTCTTCCATCTCAGATCATTTTTTTCAATATATTTTGCCTTAATTTCCATTGACTTCCTTGTTGCCCTTTTAGTGATACTGCCTTACTTATAGAAGAAGCAAGCCTGTTCTCCTTCTGAAATATACTTTTCAGCTACAGAATATCACATTTTATTTTATTTCTGTGGGTTTATATTGCACAGTTTTCATCTATCTCTTTTGATTACATCTACGATAAGTTATTAACCAAGATCAATTTTATATAGCCTACAACATAATTTAAAATGTTAAGGCTGCTATTCATTTAAGACCCATTATAAATGAATGAAATTACTTTCGGTTCATTAATGTATTACTTAAGACAGTACTAAAGTTTCAAATGGGGAAGAGAATTAAATTAAAAAATGCACACAGAACCAGAAGCGATGGATGGAAACTAATCAAGGAGAGAACCAACCTAGAACTAAGGAGAAATTTACTGGCAGTGAGAACAACTAATCAGTGGGACGAATTGTCTTCAGAAGTTGTGGATGCTCCATCACTGGAGGTTTTCAAGAAGAGATTGGACCACCATTTGTCTGAATGACATAGGGTCTCCAATATGAGCAGTGGGGTAGACTAAAAGACCTTGAAGGTCCCTTCCAAGTGTGTTCAGGTAACTTAGGCATATGCCACTTTAGATGTCACTGTAGGAAAGGCATTTCCCTGTTCCTACTCATAAATGAGAATGTTATTTTTAAGATGGAAATTAACCCTGCAACTTCTATCGGAACTTGAATACAATATTGTTCTTTCCAGTTTCTTTTTTTAAAAAAAAAAACAAAAAAAACCCTGCAGAACAATTAATTAGGAGTGTTATTTTAATTGATCACTGTCATTTCATAAACACTCTGTGCGTTCAAGGTCACCTATAATAAGCTTTGTGTATTCAGAGATACATATAATTTGGTGGAACAATATACATTATTTATTAAATTATCTGCCACCCATCTCATGGTTTGAGGTGACTCTAGATTACTTAGCAACATAATAAAACACAGAGAGATATATAAAAAAAACATTATAAATATAAAAACAGATTAGAATGACCAAAGATTAAGAAGAGAATAAAAGCCCACAGCTTTGGAACAGAGCAGTGGTGGGGTCTTCTCTTTAATTGCAGCAACTGCCTCTAGTCTACAGCTTCTCCTTTGGGTCACCATGCCAACTGGCACAGCCAGGTTTTAAGGCTCTTCCTTAAGGCCAGAAGAAGGGCAGATCTCGCCTCTGGTGGCAAGATGCTCCAAAGGAGGGAGGGGGTCATGGCAGAAAAAGTTCTTCTGGACCTCACCAGCTGCTATTCCTTGGCTGATCGTATCTGCAGTAGGCTTCTTCTGCCAGAACAAGTGGGGCGAGCCGATCCCATTGGGGAAAAACAGTTCCTCACGAAAAACAGAAAAAATGTACCTCTGAATTTAAGCAAATGATCTAAATCAGAGTTTCTCTGATGTCCCCCTCCCCCCCAAAAAAAAGCAGTAGCAAGAACTCATGGGGTCCAACCTTTTGATAACGAGACTCAACCAGTCACACGTAGCCCATGAGACAAGCCTGATAGATGGAAATCTTTAATGAGCTGATAAACATCTATTTGAGAAAAGACAACCTGGAGAACTAAAGGGATTAAAGGCTGATGGCATGTTAAGTACCTTCCTATTTTGCACAAAATATGCAGTCTGAGAGTTAGAGTCCCACATATTTTTACGCACATTGGTTTCACACACCTCCATCTATTTTGCCATCTTTCTGATTAGAGTGTAATTTTTTTTTTTTTTTTGTGCACAAACAGAAAAGCCTGACATACAAATATGAATACAGTCTTTCTGGGTGGCTATGCATATAAAGCACTTTATATCTACAAAAAGTCTTTATATCAAAGACATTTTTTGTCCCAAAATACAGAGATCTGTTGAAAAATTCAGAGAAACCATCAATGGCTTTTGCAGAACAACAATTGGTTCTTCTTCCAGTATCAGGGAAATGATCAAAGATGTTTATTTGCCTGGGGAACCTGTAACTAATCCCGGTGCTCTCAAAGTCTGCTGTATGCATATCCAGTAATTCTTTTCAGCTGACAATTGACATAAAGAGTTGAAAGGAAACAAAGGCAAAGAAAAGAAGCCAGGAACCTTGCAAAATTCAGATTTTCTTTTTTCTAAAAACAATTCCAAGCTTGCTTTGTAACTTGTGATTACAAGGAACAAGACTGTAATAGGTAGCAGAATATGATATTCAGAATAAAACCACTGGGAGAAGTAAATTTAAAATCAGTATTCTTCTACTACGGTAGCTAACTTTTTTTTTCTTCTCTGTAGAGAAAATTTAACATTGCAATTACAGGTACTATGTCATCAAACCCCATTTCAACTAAATCAAGGAATCTGCCGTTTTCACATAGCGTTAAGCTGTCGTCCTCTGGATACCTTGTAATATTTTCAATATATTTTTTACCTTGTTTACCTAAGAGAACCTTGCCAGAATCATTGGAAAACTGCTATTCAAAAGCCAGAGGATCAGAGATCATAGTAAGAAACTATTCTGGATACCTAAGGAAAAATATCATTTGAATGGAGAATTTAAAACTCTAGACTAGAGCAAAAGAAAATCTTATTAGGCCAGATCACAAAATATTGCATAAGCTTTCAAATTTGTAAGAGCTGACTTGGGAAGGAAGGAAGGAAGGAAGGGAGGGAGGGAGGGAGGGAGGGAGGGAGGGAGGGAGGAAGGAAGGAAGGAAGGAAGGACATTATTAAGGACCAACTATGATAGCTTCTAAGATCAAACAAGGTAACTAGATGCTGCCTCCTGCTGAAGTCTTAATGGAGCTCCAGGCATCCATTTCAGACAAATCTCAGCATCATGTTACATAGAATTTTGAAAGAGTTATTTCAAAAATCAGCCCAAGCAGTCCTTTGGATATGAACTTTGTTCTACGCTCAATTGAAAACCATCGTATCCATTGTATTAATTCACTACATGTTCTGTGAAAAAGTTTATTAATTCAAACTCTTCTCTAAGGAGTTCCTCCCTAACTATATTTCTACTAGAAAGAAAGCAACCCTGTTATTTTCCATCCCTTTTTCAACTTCATCACGATTAATGCTAAAATCCTACATAGTAGCAGGTAGGCATTGTGGGATTTTTCTGATATGTTGATCTTTCTCCTTTAAGTATCAATGAAATAATACCAAAAAAAAAAAAAAATCTGTGAAGTCAGTTCTTGGAACTGATTCTAGAAACATCTTCCATATTATGCTTTCCACCTAAACACAATGTTTTTTAACGCCCTTGTTTAAAAATACAGAAGTCCTTCAGAGGCTACTTTTATATTTAACCAGAATACACATTAGTCAATTCTTCTAGTGAGGTTCCTGCATAAACTGTTTGGCCCTGACAAGACACATTAGCATATTACATCCTATTTTAATTTAAATATTATGTTACTCCTGATGAAATTCTAATTCTGTCATTTCCTTACATTTGGGGGAGGAAATAGATAGATTTTCTGTTCCCACCCCTCAATTAGGGAGTCTAACACAATTTAAAAAGTTGCTGATATAGTTTTCTTCAACGCCAGAGCACCCTATTAAGATGCTTTGAAAGGTGTCCCATGAACTGAGATCTGATCAATGATGTTTTTATTACAGCTAAATGGGTATTTATCAAATGCTTATTAAGATGAGTGCAGAAAAAGGTGGAAAAAATGATAAATCCCTCATGAAGAAGGATGGCATTTTGGCTTCTAATGAACCAACATTCATCATCCCCCTTCTAAGGTGTATCCTTGTCCCTTCATGTTGAAAAGAAATTGGTTTTCTGCTGAGTCATCTCGGATATCAGATGACAATGTAAGAAATCAATAGTCTAGCATGGCAATTGAGCAGTTCTCATATTTCCATTTGTTTTCTCTCCTGGCCTTATTTACTTCTTTTGCCCATGACTCTCATTCCTTTCCAGCTGAATTCCAAGTACTCCTTATTGATTGTATTCCCAAAATTGGTGGCCTGTGATTTTCATTTTTTTTTTACTTTGAGTAATTAGCCTGAATCCTCACCTGGAGGGCAAAGATATTGCAAGATATTGTAGGAACTAAAAGTTGTTTTGATTATGAAGCAGATGTTGGGTATTAATTTAGCATTAGCTTCATTTGAAAGAAAAGAGAATATCTTCCCAAAACACAGATTAGACCAAAGTAATGATCAATGGAAACAGAGCCGATACCCAGAGATTGAGACAGGATTTTATCTTGTACCTATATATAATTTTCCTTCAACTTTTGTGATAGGATAGCAACCTCTACCACATCTGTGTCCACAAGGAGTTATGGGCAAGACATATGAACAGATAGTTAATTCCATTCTCCAGCCCTTTACTCCCTTCTTCCAACATTTAGTTCGTGAAACAATCGATTGATCCTACTAAGGTCCTGTTCTGAATATTCCTCATTTTAACAAGCAGAATGGATGGCCATCAGGTTCAAAAATAAAGGCAATGCTAAAGGAGAAATTTAAAGAGGCAGGGCTTTAATGGAGCTAGGAAATGAGATTTCCAGAGGTTAAATGAAGTTAATTTAAAGAAAAAAGTTAGTCTGAGCGTTGGGAACCTGAGATTTATAAATCATCATAGGGTAGGTGGTTTGAAGCTATGTGCAAAATCTTTGATTATCACATAGTTAAAAAAACCATAGTTAAGCATGTTGGAATTTTACCCAATATGTAAATACAGCAGTTACATTTTCCAGATGACGGCTTATGGGCTAATGACTGACAAAGATAGCTTTCTCAAGAAACCATAGTTCCCCAAATCAATGTTTGATCATTATTGTGAAACAAAAGCAAATAAACCCTTGGCTAGAATGCTCGTAAAGTTCAAATATATAAACAGCACACTGAAACTTTATCAAACAGTGAGACGTCCATCAATTCTATTCTTCCAAATCTGCATTCTTGTTTCCAGAAAATACTATTTTAAAATTTGCAAAGTCAAGCTTGTCTCTGAAACCTAAAATTCCCAAAGTTATCTAAACATCCAGATGACACACTGCTTTTTTTTTTATACCAACCTGCTTTATTTCTTTCCAGAACTTCTGAAGCAAAATAATTGATACATTTTTCATATCGGAATTCAAACCTAATATGCATAAATCAACACTGCTACCATCTTCAGGGCGAAAGGCAGCAGTGAGAAGGCTGCCTTGAACAGAACATATGTCCCTTTGAGTTAGCTTTCTTTGGATTTTGATATTTGGACTTGAATATTACCCCCCAAAGCCTGTGATCTGTACAAAACTAATTATATGCAGCTATTAAAGCAGATTGCATGAGACACCAACAGTTGGAGAGGCCTAATGGCCAGCTGGAATGAAAAATTTCTCTGCTGTCAAAGGGTAATTCTGCCCAGATTTTTTAATACTATTTGCTACCAACATCAAACTTAGGTTGTGCTTGCTGATTGGGGATAGTTTGTGTGCTGTGTGTATGTTTGTGTGTGTGTTATTTGTGCATTTGTATATTTAAAAAAATCATTTGAGAGTGTTTGATAAGTGTATGTATTAGAAGTTGAAGTCGGCATGATGGGGAAAAATTATGCCATATTTGCTGCACTAAATTATGATGTATCTATTTTAGAATTTCACCTAAGCTGTGAATTTTTCTCCCTCCCTCCCTCCCTCCTGCCACACATAGACACACACACTTCATAATCTAACCAGCCTACATCTTCCTGAAATATATAGCTGCCATATAATTAAAGTTTCAGAAACTGATAGGAAAAGTGGAGTTTTTGGCCATCAATCACACAGAAAAAACTTCCTTTTCTTATGTTAATGCACGGTTTCTAAGCTGCCTTTGGAGATACTTTCAAAGGATGAGAACTTTAGGAGTTTAGGAGCTGTGTTAGCTTCTGTTTTAGAAACCCAGTTCAATCTGTCTGAAATGTTTCCTGTCTGAGCAGGGGGTTGGACTAGAAGACCTCCAACCTATTCTATTCTATTCCTTACTCTATTCCCTATTCTATTCTATTCTATTCTATTCTATTCTATTCTATTCTATTCTATTCTATTCTATTCTATTTTTCATTCCATTATTCTATTCTATTCTATTTTTCATTCCATTATTCTATTCTATTCTTCATTCCATTATTCTATTCTATTCTATTCTATTCTATTCTATTCTATTCTATTCTATTCTATTCTATTCTTTCTTCTATTCCATTCCATTCCATTCTATTCTATTCTATTCTATTCTATTCTATTCTATTCTATTCTATTCTTCATTCCATTCTATTATCTCTAACTCTAACTCCATTCCATTCCATTCCGTTCCGTTCCGTTCCATTCCATTCCATTCCATTCCATTCTATTCTATTCTATTCTATTCTATTCTATTCTATTCTATTCTATTCTATTCTATTCTATTCTATTCACTCTAACTCTATTCCATTCCATTCCATTCCATCCTTGAGTGTTGCCAGTATTACTCAGTGGGGTCCTTGTTGCTCTCTGTGCTTGTTTGTTCTCTTGCAGAGGTTTCATTATCCAACTAAATAACATCATCAGTGCAATTTTCTTGCAGACATTTCAGTGGGTGAGAAAACATCTGCAAATAGACAAACTCAATGACCCTCCAGTTCAACCCTGAGCTACAGATATTCTCTTCTGTTGGTAGTATAAAAGGTAGGCTGGCAAAATACAATGGCAATGCAACAACCCTATGAGGCTAGAAAGATGGTGAGGATGCAGAAAATATCTTGGGCACTGTAATGGAATTTCTGTTTTCTCTTTTTGAAGCTGGCCAGTTGGAGACCCTGAGAAGTACAGATGCTTATTTTCACTAAGGGATGCCTTTGTCCCCTTCCTTGAAGAGCATTAAGTTGAACTTTGTTTCCTCACCAAGGGAAGAAAAAATAGCCCTAAGAGAAGACTAAGGATAGGAAGGGGACTTTTATGACAGCTGAAGAAGGCTGGCAAGAAATGAGGTAGGAACAAACCATGGGAACACCTGTGTTTGAGCATAATGCACAGCAGAAAATAAAAAGAGTGAGCATGGAGGTGCTTGTGGGATGGGTTTGCACCATACACTTTAGATGCATCTAGAGAGTAGCAAATCATTTTTTGGGTATTGTTTGAATGCAACCATAGCATTGTATTCCAGGTTACATTCTACATCTATGATCAACCTAAATAACTTGCTACTTCAAAAGCAGTCCCTGCAGGCATCACTATGAAGTTTGATATGTAGACACAGGCAATGAGATTGGAGATGTTGCTTGCATAAGTGGATGATTCCTTCCCTAAGATCTGACACAACTTATGCAATAGCTTCCAGGCCTGTATATTTCCGACTCAATATTAAGCTTTCAACAGAAATAAATTGAAAGAACCAAGGGAATAAAGTGAATGAAGCATTTACAAAAGAGGATATTTCCACTCCATGGGGAAGTGTTGGTTAAAGGAGTTGATATGAATTCAGTGGATACCTTGGGTTCTCTGTCAGGTTCTCTAGACTGGGACATAGCAACATTTTCACTTGTAAAGGTACACCATACAATCTCGGCAACTGAAGTGTTGGCTTTTTGCCTCTGTCTAGCAGAAGAGAAGCACCATCTGTCCAAACTTTGAAAGAAAGAAGAAAGTTGGCAGGTCTTAAATCCAGACACTTGGTATGAGACACAAGAGGGAATATTTCAATTATGTTTTTGCTGCCCAGACTGTTTAAGCTATTGATAGATAGCCGTTGAAACCTGGACTGGCTGTCCTAAAAATAACACCTATGTCGGTAACAATATTCTCCTCTTCATCTTCTAAAACAGTGGTTCTCAACCTGTGGGTCGAACGACCATTTCACGGGAGTCGCCAAACAACGCAGTCCGCCATTTTTTCCCCCCTTTTCCTTAGCTGTGCTACTCCCTTTTATTCTATTGGCTTTTGAAAGCCAATAGAATAGACTCTCTTGAATAGAGTCTAATTCTATTGGCTTTCAAAAGCCAATAGGAATTGTCCAGGCTGTCTCTGCCCTGCTGAGCCCGCCAAAAGTCCCATTCTGCAAACGGTGCTGCACCAGTTGAGTAGTCCTCGACTTACGACCGGTTGAGTAATCCTCGACTTACGACCGGTTGGGGGTCGCAGCATTAAAAAGGTTGAGAACCACTGTTCTAAAACTATTATTTTAGCATTCTAATATCATAGCCTGCATTATGCAACTGCCATTATTAGTGAAATTAACTGGCTTAAATTGGTTGTCAGTTGTCCTCGCACAGCACACAATCTTTTCCCTAAGGACCTTCAAACTTCTTCTTGAGCCTCTGTCAGGTCTGCTTGTCAAAAAGAAAAGCAAGAGAAGTTTCCCTTAGAGATTTAAAAGTTTCTAACCAATTAATTCCCCAAGTCACTTCAAATAAGGACTTATGAATTTCAGCCATCCTGCAGGCATATCCATATCTGGCTTGATTTGACTATCATGTCATCTCAAAATGAGGCCATCACTTTGCAGGGAAGGTGGGACAACTAGGAAAAGCCAAATAAATATCAGCAGCCCTAGAGCAGCCATCTCATGCCAAAACTGACAAAAGCAAACAGGTAAAGAAAAACCTAACATGTGATTCAAGTTTTATTAAAGATAGCTTTGTTTTTAAACTTATTCATCAGCCAAATAACAGAGTTGGAAGGGACTTTGGAGGTCTTCTAGTCCAGCCCCCTTCTCTTCAAGAGACCCTACAGCATTTCAGACAAATAGTTGTCAAATCTCTTCTTAAAAACCTCAGTGATGGAGCAGTAAGGCAAAGCGTTCCACTGATTGATTGCTCTGTCAGGAAATTTCTCTTTACTTCTAGGTTAGTTCTTTCCTTGATTAGTTTCCATCCTTTGCTTCTTGTCCTACATCCAATTGCTTTGGAGAACAGGTTGGCCCCCTCTTCTTTGAGGCATCCCCTTAAATACTGGAACACTGCTACGGTATTAGTGTTATGTTTTATTATTGCTATTTTTATATTCCACAGACATCTTCAATTGCATTTCAGTTCACATCTACCTCCCATGCAAACCATCAGAAGAAACCATGAATAGAAACACACGCATGAGCACACACGCACAAATACACGCAGACACAAAGAAGTGTACATAGTTACAATCCATTTAATGAAGTCATCCTGCAAAACCAAAAGCCCATCAAGCTTTCAACATAAAATCTTTGCCTTCTTAAATCAAATGATTTTCAGGGCTCATTGTTAAGGCACTCTCCCCGAGTAATATAAATTCATTTAAGCAAATGAGAGAACAAATTGTCATTTAATGAAACCGCTCCAATTTACATGTATAAAAAGAAGAACGATGTTGCCTTAGCATGGTGAGATTTTTTTAAAAAAAACCCAGTTTGCAAAAAATCACTGTACTTGTAGAATTTTTCTGAGGACTGATGAAAATTGGATACCTTTTTTATTAATATTAATGGTTCATTTCTCGGCTAGAAGAACAGATATGGGGAGTTTTTGTCTAGTAGCCTGACAAGGTTCCCACTAAAAATCTTCATTGCTTATATTCTTGGATAAGCCTGAGAAATAGAATGAATATCATCTTCTCCTCATCTTGAGTTCATATTTTGGAGATTCAATCAAGATTTCTTTGGGAAAGTTTGAACAATTTCCCCAGTGTTTTCTAGAAACTTGAAAATGTGGTGGAATGACCTGTCCATCTTTCCTTTATCCCAGTCAATCTTCTCCTTAGTTTATATCTATTTGTCATCCATCTCACTGTCACACAACTCTGGGTAGTTCACAACACAATAAAACCATAATATTTAAAAAGCAAAACTGTAAAACAATAAATACATTAAAATTAACAAGAAATAGCTAAGATAGCTAGGGTATACAATAGAGTGGAAGTGAGATCTTCTAGTTAATCTAAGTTCTGGTTATATCTAGTATATCTTCCCTTTATTCCCAAGTAGGTGGGGGGGACAACTATTATTAAGTTGGGAGTGTGTCTTGACATTGGAAATTTGGAGCATGCTCAGATATTTCTATCAGACTTTTCTTGGGAAAAATCTCTATAGCTGGAATTTCTTTTGGGAAGAACCTGGAGTGGCCATGAGGGACAAGATGGCAGCCTTGCAACATGAACAAAGCCCACCTATGATGCATACATTGGGGGCGTAGACCTTTGATAAGAAAACCTGGCCATCATCTTTCCTACAAAATGTAGGAAAAGGACTGGTAGATCCAGAGGGAAGCGTAAAAAAAGGAATCAGTCTAGAATCTCTACGTAGCCACACATAAACTAAGTCCAATTTCCCTTGACTTCCCTTGACCCTTATCATCTAATTCTAACTAAGATTCCTGTGCATGGGCTTTTAGCAACCAATCAGTTAAATTGAACCTCACTGTGTGGACCTGGTTTTCACACCTAGTGCACACACCTGGCGCACATCTCCTGGGATGAGCTACAGGAATGTGAAACAATAGCAATCTTGCCTGTCTGAGAAGGCAGGCAGTGCCCTGTCGATGGATGTTTAATTCTTCTTTCACTAATCACTGTGATCATTGCAAATGCTAATTAGATTAGCAATGCCACCATTCCTGTTTCCTCTTCCAGGAGGAAAAATGATTGCCATATCTAAAACATAGTCCTCAATTTACGACCACAACCAAGCCCAACATTTCTGTTGCCATGGACATTTGTTAAGTGAGTTTTGTCCCGTTTTTACCACCTTTCTTGCCACAGTGGTTAAATGAATCACTGCAGTTGATAAGTTAGTAACACGGTTGTTAAGTGAACCTGGCTTCCCCATGGACTTTGCTTGTCAGAACGTTGCATTGTAAGTTTGAACAGTCATTAAAGATACTGTTGTAAGTCGAGGAGTACCTGCGCTGCTAAATTTCTAAACTCCATTATGAGGACGACTGACTCCGTTGCCAAATGACGCAGCGTTTCCAGCTACTCCTGAAATTTGACATCGCGCATAAATCCAGAACCAACCATTGTTACTTGTGATTAATGGCAAAAGAATTGAGATTTGTTTTGTTGGGTTCTAATTATTGATGAAAAGATCTCTTACAGCAGGCAAAGCTTTCTGGAAGACAGCTTTATTTTACAGTTAAAAACAACAACAACAACAACAACAACAACTAGAAAGCATCAAACCTGAAAGGGCAAATAAAAGAGAACATAAAACTGATTTAGGCACAAAGCAGAAATGTTGCTGCGCTAGTCTGCATTTTTGCAAGCCGTGTGCATTTTCAGGAGCCGTTCTGTGTCAGACTAATATTATTTATTTGAACCTTAAACTAACCCAGCCAATGAAAAATTGGCTTTGAGGAATAACGCTTAGTCGCTCTGATTCTTTCATTAAATAATTATCACCTCCCCTCACTCGTGGGTTGTGAAAGGGCTTCAAATTGTCGTTTCATAATTTGCATATGTTGTGCAGATTAGTAGGAAACCTGCCAGAAGGAACATTGTGATCACCCCACTGCAGTTACTGATAACCTGTAAGCTGCCCGTTTAGTGACTGATTAAATGCCTAAGCTTCGCTGTAATTGTTACTCGGGCTCAGAAAGTGTTTATTGCGTACTACAAAGAAACAGATAGCATCTTTTAATTATTGATTTGAACTTGAAACAGTCCTGCCAGCTAATTTTTCCCTAGCCCGGGAATAATTGAGGCACATCCAGCAATTGTTAGAGGCCCAGGTTCAGAAAGCAAATGGAATTTAATGGAGCCATTAAAAATAAGATATAATGGTGCATGCTGACCTTTAGGAGCAAACTGCAAAGGTGTACAGAATGAGATAGTACTTGTTCTACTAGAACATATGACTTCAGTAGCCTGGTGTTGTTGGAGCATTTTTGGAGTAAGCATTGAACTGGAAACTGAACTAAAGAAGGGAGGAGGAGGAGGAGGAGGAGGAGGAGGAGGAGGAGGAGGAGGAGGAGGAGGAGGAGGAGGAGGAGGAGGAGAAAAGAAGACATCACTCTGAGATTGTCATCTTTGGCCAGAGCTGATCCTACTGTAGTTGCACAACTTTGAGTCTGGAGGAAGGAGATACATATATGGAAACCACTAGATTCTAAGCTATTGATGAAACAGTTGCCAAGTAAGGTACAAGCATTTAGCAAAGGAAATCTGTACATCACTCATGACTGTATGCTATCATTTAATGTCCAACACATAATTAAGGTTCCTAATGAGTGCAATATGCAATCGGACAGAAAGTACACGTAGAGCTAAGAGGAGAAGCATGAGGAGAAAAGATGCAACTCTTAAATGAAAATCATGTAAATGGATGTAACAATGATAATGAGATATAACGAAGTTTGACTTCCCCTGGTTAAAAGGACGGCTCTAGTCAAGGATAACCATCTCTATTCCTAGTTTCCAAGGCATCAATAAAGATAATGAAATATTGCGACTACAGATAGTTGTTCAATGTAACGATCATGTTATCTGTCAGTCTTGTAAGGTAGACCAGACAGGAAACTGGAGCAGACGAGTTAATTCTATTTTATTGTAAAGCTAGGTTAGCAGGAACTTGCAAATCTGACAGTACTTCTCTTTCCCCTCTCTCTCACTTTTACAGTCCAAGAAACTAGGAAGAGTCTCTTTTGAACTTCTTGCTTTGCTCACATTCCCAGTGTGGGCTATGTTGCCTTTTATCTGACTAGCTTTACCTCCCAAGGTCATTCTCACATACCATATTACATATAATGTAAATGTTTTGATAGGTAATTTGGAAGTCGTATGGGGGAAATGTTTTTGGAGATCCTGGAATGTAGATGATTGGATTAAGCAATAAGGGGAGAGAAAAGCTATCAATGTCTATATATAGCATAATATCACCTGGTTTTCTTAACCACACATGGACTAAGCAAGTGTTGGCTAACATTCCATACTACATAAGCTAATCAATCATGGCTTGCAAATAATGGCTTTGCCTGTCACAATATACCAAGCAAGCAAAATAAATTGCATTATAACTTAATACATTGTGTAGGCAGAGCCACCAACAGTTAGCAATTTTGTTTCCCAGTGTTCGAAGTAGTAAACCTCTTGCTACAAGTTCCTGGAGGAACATGACTGGGAAATTGTTAATGTCTACATTTTTTTTACCCATTATTCTAGGCATAAGAATAACATGCTTTGTTTGCCACGATACCAAGATAACAGGAGGAGATTCTGTTCTATATTTGTTTTCAAACATCAGTCTTACTACCTTCTTATAAGAAATCTGACTTTATGGAGGAAAAGTCAGCCAGCTCAGCCTGCTTGTTGTTTATTTTCTCCACTTCCCGGGATCACAATCTGTATCCCCAAGTAGCAAGATGTAGATGGCTATCCAGCTTGCTCCATGGATGGTCCTGACTGTGTAGAACAACAATTCCAAGTTCGATTAGAAGATTAGTAGCTTCTAATGGTTCTCATTAGTTTATATGGCTACAGTCAGAAGCCATTAAGCTTCTGTCTCAGAATATAAAAGAAGCTCATAAAATGTAGGGAAAGTATTATTTAACTTAGCTTTATTTTTCATTATGGAAACACTGCAAACAAATTAATGTCTGAAACTTGCAGAGGTCACCCAAAATCTGTCTTTAACAGAAAGGGACTCAGCACAGCCAAATTTAAATGTGCTGAAATCCCTTTAATTTGGATGGAAAAGTTAAGCAATTGTTTTATGGATGGGTGGTGACACCCTTCTTTTATTTTTAAACTTTGCTTTTTTATATCACTGGAGTTCTTCCATAATACAGAATACACGAGAACGTTTGGGGGTACAATTTTCTGAAAATGTACAGGATATGTGAGGATAACAAGTGTGATGCACAAATAAAGTTTAAATATAGATTTTTTTCCCCATAGGCATACACTTTTTTTATTTTTAAAATAGCTTCCAGGCTTTTAAGAGGAGGGAGGGAGGGAGGGAGAGAGAGAGAGAAAGAGAGAGAGGGGGGGGGCAACACATCTCTCAATACTTTTTGTGCTGGAAAGATTAAAGTTCAACACTTCAGAGAAATCTCGTACACACCGAAAGTGTAACCTTTAAGTCTGCTACTCATGGCTGACCTAGCAACTGACATTAACCAAGAACAAAAATGTGGTCCCTACTTTTATAACATCATATACCTGGTGAGGGCATTAAATTAGGCCATGAGATGTTCGTTATATTGCGTTCTTAGTGTTCTCTGTGCTTGATTGCTTTTTTATTTTTAGTACGTTTCATTACCAAGCTAGGATACATCATCAGTGTTACCTAGTCTGGTACTGAAACATCTGCAAGAAAATATCCAAGCTCAGAGACTAGCAAGAACCCCACAGTTCATAATCTCAACTTACAACAATTCATTTAGTGACTATTCATTACAATGGCAGTGAAAAAAGTGATTTACAATTGGTCCTCGTAATCACAATAGTTGAAGCATCCCCACATGATCAAATTTTGTGTGCTTAGAAAACTAGCATGTATTTATGATGGTTGCAGCATCCTGGGGTCATGTGATTGCCATTTGTGACCTTCTCAGCCAACTTCCAGCCAGCAAAGTCAATGGGGAAAGCGGGATTCATTCATAAACAACTGCAGTGATTCCTTTAATAACCATGGCTAAAAAGGTCACAAAAATCAAGCACAACTCACTTAACAACCAGCTTGGTTACCAATGGAAATTCTGATCCAAATTATCCCAAAGGTGCTTTTTCACGAGGCAACTGGACTTTCTTGTTTTTCTTGGAAGACCTTTCGCTTCTCACCCAGAAGCTTCTTCAGCTCAGAAGCTGGAGAAGCTTCTTGGATGAGAAGCGAAAGGTCTTCCAAGAAAAACAAGGAAGTCCAGCTGCCTTGTGAAAAAGCATCCAGCCAAGAAATTAAAAGACACTTGCTCCTGGGGAGGAAAGCTATGGCAAATCTAGACAGCATACTAAAAAGCAAGACATCACCCTGCCAACAAAAGTGCGTATAGTAAAGGCCATGGTTTTCCCAGTTGCAATGTATGGCTGTGAAAGTTGGACCATAAGAAAGGCTGAGCATCAAAGAATGGAGGCCTTTGAACTATGGTGCTGGAGAAGACCCCTGCGAGTCCCCTGGACTGCAAGGCGATCAAACCAGTCAGTCCTAGAGGAGATCAACCCCGACTGCTCTTTAGAAGGCCAGATCCTGAAGTTGAAACTCAAGTACTTTGGCCACCTAATGAGAAGGAAGGACTCACTGGAAAAGGGCCTGATGCTGGGAAAGATGGAGGGCAATAGAAGAAGAGGACGACAGAGAATGAGGTGGCTGGATGGAGTCACTGAAGCAGCAGGCATGAGCTTAAATGGACTCAGAAGATGGTAGAGGACAGAAAGTCCTGGAGGAATGTTGTCCATGGGGTCGCGATGGGTTGGACATGACTTCGCAACTAACAACAACAACAACAAATGACCTGGATGACAGAGAATCTCCATAGACATCTGGTCCAAATTGTGATCGTGAATCAGGGACCACTTGTAGAACAATCCATTGTTATGGAAAACATGCATAGACAGCTGGCAATGCAAGGGTACAAAATGTCAGATGGCTTGAGGTCTTTTATGGTCCCTTGAAGGCCACACTTAGTAAGGCAGGGCCAGAGCCCATTTTTGGAGGGAAGTGTAAGGTTTCTGTATACTTAAGGCAAATCTTTTCCCCCTTAAAGCCTTCCAGCCCTTCTCTGTCATTGCAGAAAATGCAGAACTGCTGAATAGTTGGCATGGAACCCATCCAGACATTTCAGAAACCTGGAGAGGCTTTTGGCAGACATGTTTCTTCTCCTTCCCAAACTCCCTTTGAGACAACGCCAACATGTGCAAACCCCAAAGCCAAGTGATGGAAACCACACACCCCCTCCCTCCCTCCCCCCAGATCATTAATTCTCTTCAAGGTCGCATCCAATATATTTTTCTTGAATGAGTTTGTTTCCAGATCTCTACGAAAAGAATGAAAGCTATTTCAGATGAACTGTGCTGTCTCTCCACAGGAGCTTCCAAAAAGTGCTATTATTTCATCAGCCAAGCAAATTGGCTGGCTTTGATGCTCATCCAGAAAGCCATGTGGTTCTATAAGGTTCACAGAGAAACAGCTAAAATCTTCAGATGCATTGCAAGACACCAGTTGCATTGCAGCAGGGCAGATCTGGAAAAATTAACCAACTTTTATGCTCTGAGAACTGGATTCTCTGTTGCAGCTGCCTTCTTCCCCGTGGTCTCTTTCTGGCTTGCAAAGGTCCAACAATTCACACCAACGACTGCCCTTGGAATCGGATTCATTTGGTCTTCTTTCATGCATGTATTCATGACATTGCTTGCCTATGCACGTGTGTGCCCTCTATTTATATGTAAAATGTAGAATCAGAGAAAATTTATCCTGCAGATTATACATTTACAGGGGAAGAGCATTCTACTGTTTCAGTTCTACACTGTCGATTGTCACTCTTGATGCGGCAAATCAAATGATCCCATCTGCAAGAAGAAACTAATGCAGGGAGATGACTCATAGCCAGAACTGGTGAAATCGCATTTTCGGTCTGGGGTTGCAGAGAAAATTATTCAGGCTGGGCAATCAGAAAGGTAGCATGTTAACAAATCAGTTCATAATTTATATACAGGCAGCCAGTTTTTTAACTTCGGTGAGCGTGTCACCTGCCCCCCCCTCCCACCCTCCTGCTATATGCATTTGCACTTTTTATGAGAATTTTATGATACCTGCCAGGCACACCTGGACTTCAATTTTGCCTAGAGGATAACAACTCAGGAATATCAAGAAAGCCAGCACAAAAACCAAGGGCACAAAATCTTCAAACAAGATAAGACAGGAGGAAAACAATTAACAGATCATTAACCAAAACTTAATGGACTTTTGAAATCTTATCCTTTCCATGAGGTTGGATCCAACCTCAAATAGTAGTTTTATCACTTTACTTACATGTATGTATGTTTCTGTCTCTGTCTCACTGTCTCTCTCTCTCTCTCTCTCTCTCTCTCTCTCTCTCTCTCACACACACACACACACACACACACACACACACACACACACAGAGAGAGAGAGAGAGAGAGAGAGAGAGAGAGAGAGAGAGAGAGAGAGAGAGAGAGAGAGAAAGACAGAGACACAGAGAAAGAGAATCAAGGACATCAACCCAAAACATTGAAAAATCATTCTCAAATGGGAATTTATTCCCAAGGATACCCTCTTTTTCCAAAATAAAACTCAACTTATATCCTCTTTCATGGAAATTTCTGCTATTCCTAAATAAGGCTATACTAAGTTTCTGATAGAACCCAAGGGCAATATTCCATTTTGTTCAGTCAGGTTTCAATCTGTGTGAGTCATTCTGCTACTCTAAACTTCAGCGTCTTCTCCAATGACTCTTCTCATTATGCACCTGAAATATTTAAAATTTAGCTTCATTATTAGTGCTTCCGATAAGCAACCTGGGACTAGTTTATCTAATGTTCAATTACTTGTCTTTATGTGGTCCAAGGTATCCAAGAGCTATGCTGGCACAATGGTTAGAAAACAGAATTGCAGGCTCACTCTGTCAACTGCCAGTCCTGACCGGCTCAAGGTTGACTCAGCCTTCCATCCTTCCAAGGTCAGTAAAATGAGGACCCAGATAGTTGGGGAAAATATGCTCTGTAAACTGCTTAGAGAAGAGCTGTAAAGCACTATGAAGCGGTATATAAGTCTAAGTGCTATTGCTATCTTCGACAATTTTCTCTACCACTATATTTCAAAGGCCTATATTGCGAGTAGGATGAGTATAGCATTGACAATATGTACCTTTAAGTTATCCATTATTGGTATCTTTGAGAATGTTGCAGTTTATAGAGACACTGAGTTTGTGGATCAAAATTACAAGTCCAGGAGAAGGCACGTCAAAAGGCACGTCGTGGTGGCATATATAAGAAAATGATTTAGCAATTAAAGCTACTGTGGCTTAAATATATTGACTTTTTCATTAAATGGATAAGCAACAGTAGATGTACTCAGGAATCATCAATGTCCTATGTTATGAACATATAGAAGGTTTAAAAACTACAAACGTTCCCTTTGCATAACCAACAATGTTTTGCAGATTTATGTTTTTCTTAAGTAATTACATTTTTATGTAGCCTTTTCAAATGTACCATCAGTTGTCTCAAAGATGTTCACTAGTAGACAAGATATAAATTGCTTTGTATAAATACATTAAAATTGTATTCACATCAATACAATAATCTCGTCGGTATGATTAGGAATATCATGTGATGGAATGTAGTGAGGAGATGGATTCCTGGGGGGGGGACTGCATTCCAGAGGAACAAGGGGCAACTCAGCCCAGATATCTGGTGTGGGAGAAAGAGGATGAAGATAGCCCCTCCTTAATAGTTTCCAGAGTGTATTGTAGATGCAGGTAGCAGAATCCTCAGTCTGGCGAGATTTTTTGTCTAATAAGTGTGAAACCATAAAGAACTCAGCTTGGAAGAATTCCCACGTGTCATTCTTGGTTTTGGGCCTGACATACTATCAGTAAATAATGCTAAGAGCCCTAATACTATGAATGAAGGCAAATATACATGTTCCAGCATAACGTTGCAGGATACAATCTGGATCAGTCACTGTGATCAGAGGTTTATTTTCCAGGCTTTCACACTCGTTCTGGAGACAATCCTCAAGGAATTTCTCTCTTCTGGTGAGACAGAAGTCCCTGAGGATGGGCACCAGCAAGACTTAGAGGGAATTCTAAGTTCAATAATTTCAATTCAACACTGCATTGATGAGACCATACTTGGAATACTGCATCCAATTCTGGTCACCACAATACAAAAAAAGATGTTGAGACCCTAGAAAGAGACCCTAGAACAACAAAAATGATAAAAGGTTTGGAGGCTAAACCATATGATGAATGATTTATTTATTATTTATGAGACTTATATACCACTTTAAGTGCAAGCACTCTCTAAGCGGTGTACACCAGTAAGCAATGTATATATATTTTTTACATTGCCCCCAACAATCTGGGTCCTCATTTTACCTACCCCGGAAGGATGGAAGGCTGAGTCAACCTTGAGCCGGTGAGATTTGAACCGCTGACCTGCTGAACACAGTCAACTAAAGTGGCCTGCAGTACTGCACTCTAACTGCTGCGCCACCTCGGCTCAGTTACCTCAGTTACCTGATTGAGGTAACTATCTCTGTTCTAATGAAGAGAAGGACTAAGGACGATATGATCTTCTAGTACTTGAGGGGCTGTCACAGAGAAGAGGGGGTAAACCTATTCTCCAAAGCACCTGAAGGCAGGACAAGAAGCAACAAATGGAAAGTTATCCAAGAGTGATCCAGCCTAGAACTAAGGAGAAATTTCCTGACCATAAAAACAACTAATCAGTGGGACAACTTTCCTCCAGAAGCTGTGGGTGCTCCACCACTGGAGGTTTCAAGAAGAGATTGGAGAATCATTTGTGCAAATGGTATAGGATTTCCTGACATGGACAGGGGTTTGCACTAGAAGATCTCCAAGGTCCCTCCCATCCCCATTATTCCATGTACTATGATAAATTGGGTACGGAATTTCTCCTTCAGAAGAAGTTCCGAATTTTTTTCAGACTGCAAGTCTAGAAGATAATTTCACAAGTTGAATCCCTCTTCATCTTCCAAGGATCAGACTTCTCTAAACTGGTGTCTTACAGGTTGCAACTCCCAGCATTCCAAGTCAGCAAAGGGAATTCCTGTCCCAATACTTTTGAATGGAGCCAATTTGGGGAAGTGTAGCTGATAATATGGGTTTAACAGTAGCATGAATTTATCTAGATCGCCATTTAGAATGTAAATTTCCTTTCCCAAATTCTCTTTTTTTAAAAAAAAAAAATGCCAATGTACTTTAACTATAATTCTGTTTCCTTGTTAGCTTAGAAATCATTCTTAATGTTGCACCGTTTTTCTTCCCCATGTTTGGTCCCTACCTAAGCTTTGATTTCACCTCTTTTCCAAGCAGATGGCTCTTGCTCCTAAGTAGATAGATTATAACTTTGAACAAAAAAATGAAGCTGTGTATTGCAGTTGGGGGAAGAAGCAGAATCCTTTGAGTTCTAATTTATATTTTGTTAAAAAAAAAAAACAGAAACTTTTGTACCTTAAAAATAATGAGTGTAAGTTTTCAGGGGCCAGCAGGCTCCACATATTAATGCCTCGTTCTCGCACCCTCATTGGCATATTCTTGGCATCTTCCTATCTGAGTGGGGATTATTTCCAAATGAAAGGCTGTTTGGCAGCAGGAGAAGCTGAGCATTTATCACCATCTTTTTGGATCCAGCATCAAAAGTGCAGGGGTTCAAAAGAGAACCACTCCTTTGTTGTAAACCTGGCAATTATGATAAAATGCAAACATCGCCATATGGAATATGAGGGAAAAGAAAAAAAAAACTGAAATCCACAGAGGCAATACTTTTTATTAAGTCAGGCAAAGTTTTACAAAATCACAGCAAGTTTTAAGTTTCAAGAACTGTTAATCTGCCGATGGCAGCCCTTGCAACGCTCATATCGAGACTTATCAGGTGCAGAATGAGGCCCAGTTGTGATGGGGGAATTCTCTAGGAACCAGCTGAGAAGCAGTAAATGTTGGGGGGTTTCATGAAATAAATATTGTAGCTCTTAAGAGTCAAAGTGTTTTTGATTTTCCATTTTATTCCAAGATGTAGACATCTTGGAAAATGGAAAAGAGCAATGAAATCAACTGTAATCTGCATTAACAAAGCCGGACACAATTTAGCTTGTTACTGCTAGTCTAGAGGCTCACCAACACACCATCTGTTCCTATAAAATTGGGGGGGGGGTGTCAAATGAACAGAATTTCCAAAAGACCTCATATTAGGAAAGTAAGCAACGCCTCACGAGGTAAGGAAACAAAGCAGCCAGACTCTTATTTCATGGATAAAAAAATAAACTCTGTTGAATAAAAGTCAACTTCTGATGACCTCATGGTCACATACATGTGGTGTACTTGGCAACAGTACAAAAATAGTTAATGGGTATCTTCCTCCAGGATATGTTTTCAAGTTCCCTTTCTGACCTTTAGCCCATCCAAGGACTAACCACATTTAACCCAGTTTAGTTTTTCAAACTCAACCAAACTCAGTTAGAGATTGCTGCCAGGCTCAGCTGAAGACTTGATTCCTGGTGAATTGGCCACAATTGGCTTTTGCCTTCTTCTGGGACTTTTCCTTCTAATGTCCACCAGAGATGTCTTGCATTTCTCTTTCTGAAGATTTGAAATGTAGAATCCCGTGCTTTAGGGGTAAGGATAAAACACAGATCTTTCACAATGCAACTGGATCAGTCTAGTTTTAAAGTTAACATCCACTTTCTGTGTTTCGACGTAGATGAATATGTTACAAAACAAGTTGTGTTGTTTGCAATGGCCACATGAAAAATATGAAAACACATCGTGACAAGTAGTGCTGCTAATACTGCAGGCGATGTATTGAACTAATACGGCCTATTGTAATTTTCTATGAATTTTGCTAAAACCTATGATTGCAAACAAAACCATATACTACAGATTTAAAATACTCAAAGAAGCAATAATGTTTTCAACGGCAATAAGGATTTACCACCCAGTGAAAATTAAATGTTGCATTTATCTTTCAGTCTGTAACCTTTAGAGATATCAGTATCCTGTTCATTCATTTCCTATTTTAGAGTTTTACGGTGTTATAAAAATTGCAATATAGGGTATAATAGAAAAATAAGCCAGACCAAGGTTTAAACAGCACAGTCAGTTGGAACTGAATGGCACCAAATTTAAACACATTAAATAAATAAGTATCCAGACAATACCTTGGACAATCTAACTTGGCTGTTTTAAAGTCCTCCAACATACATGCTTTCCAGTATGATACACGTTGTATCATACCCTTCTCATAAAATTTGAGAATGAACAAAACTTCTACTTAAAATGGTATAAGGAGCCTTCAACAAAGTGCTTGTGAGGTTTAGAATTTTAAACTGAGACTGGACAGATTCTGGTTCAAGCTTCCTCTCAATCATGACATTTCAATTAAGGAGAATATTTGTAGCTCAGGGTTGAAATGAGGGGTCTTCGTGCTCTCTGATCTTGGTTGTTTTCTTGCAGAAAAAGTGCTGATGTTACCAGGCTTGTTTACTAAGAATTTTGTTTACTAAGTAATTTTTGACTTGGTCATTTTGTCTCATCCCAAAAGATGTTGCTTGATTTAAAAAAAAGGATTAGAGGATGCATGCTTCTTAGAGCGTCATAGGCAATAAACGATATTAACAAACAAACAAAACCAGTGGATTCTAAATATTTTGGATTGCTATCCGTGGCATTCTCACCCAATAAAGTCTGGAATTTATAAACCCAACAATGGAAAGCATCCAATTGAGTGTGAATTGTGTCAGCCATGAAAACAAGAAGCTGGCATAATGGAATATTTTGCAATAAAAAAATAGCTAATTTAAATGCACTTTCCTCTCTTTCTAAGCACCTTCTGCAGCGTCTTGTGATTTTAATCTTATGAGCACTTCATTTTTGCACTATTTGATTATTTTACCACAACTTAGAATAAAATTGCTGTAGGAAAGATCAGATCTTTAAATTGGTGCCAAGAAAGGCACAGCATCTGAATCTAGGGAATATGTTTTTATGTACTCAACTGAGGATTTTTAGGAATAATCTGTCAGTTTTATAGCATTATCTATGAATCTAACATTGTTTTGATGGATAGGATGACTTGCCACGATGGGCAAACTAAGCCAAGGAATCATTCTATGAGTTGTTGATGATTTCAATGCAATCTCATATTTCATTGTATGAGTCATATTTCCCCCCCCCCATGGGAAATATCCATCCTCTCTTCCATTGGAGAAAAGCTTTCCCAACTCAAAACAAAAGATTCTTCATTAGTAGTTTAATTTTGGAATAATCAACTCTTCCTCCAACAGTTCCAGAAAAGCACTATTTCATTCTCTACTGTTGTTAGAGTGAAAACATACAGTTCACATATTACTTTCAAATTAATGCCAGAGCAGCTATCGTCTCTGAAAAAAAAAAAGGCACAAAAGCCAAGGCTTTGCTATGAAAATTATGCAAAGAGATGGTGGCAGAAAATCAAGATAAGCTCATATTATTTTTCCTCTGTCTCTTTAGCGAGGCAGATTATTTGCTCAGTATAATGATTTAAGTAGCCAGTAGGAATGGCAAAAAAAAAAAAATTGAAAAATATATAAACATGAATGTTAAGTCAACAGAAACATTATTATGCAGATATTTATTAACCGTTAAGAGCATCCACTTGAAAAGAAATTACTCTCTGCTCACAAGCGATATCTACTCCAAGCGTGATACTTGATAATTTTAGCACATGGAGAAGGGTATAAATACTTCAAATGATGAATAGAATGAGCTGTGGCTTTCTTCACACACACAATATGAATCACTATAAAAGGATCCATTACAGTTCAATCCTGGCATTCATCAAAAGAACCGAGGAGTCAAGTAATAAGCTTTTTGCAAAAAGCCCAGACAGATGGTACAGTTTGCACTTCTGTGAAGCCTTTTACCTTCCATTAAATTTGTGCATTTGTCTTTATCCACATGTGCATATTCAAGGAAAAGATCCCAATTCCATCAACAGGTAGAGTTTTCCCTGGATTTCTAGAACATACTCCTACAGACTTTTCGGGAACAATCAAGAAACTCTTCGCTTTTTAAAAAAAGAACTGTTTTTAGTTGCAGCTCAGAAACCAGCCTGACATAAGATATCAAGTCAGAACTTCTACACTAAATAATGAAAAACAAACTCTTTGAAGCAGGGATGAAAAACCTGCAAGTTTCCAGGGATGCTGGAGAAATACTGGGAATTCAGCAAGATCAAGATCAGGCTACATTGCTGGCTGTGGAATTCTGGGAGTTGAAGTCCACATGCCTTAAAATTGTCAAGGTTGAGAAACACTGCTTTAGATGTTGTTAATGTCTACATGTCTATTGATGGCTGATTTGTCAGAGGGCCAGGCTTCTAGACATTCCCTGGCATTTTTGGATTTGGCCTGGTCTAGGATTGTCACATTTTTCCAATTGAAACGATGGTTAAATCTGTCTAGAAATTGTGAAATTAAAGAATTTTCGACATGCCTTTTGACTGCCAGTTGGTGTTCATGGATGTGTTCTGCCAGCCTTCTGCTTGTTCCATTTGTCCTTATGATGATGGGCTAGTTTGACTGTCATATGATACATGGTTATGGGAGTCATATTGGTCTAGTGGTGAAAACACCAGGCTAAACATCAGGAGACTAAGATTTCTGGTCCTGTCATAGGCATGAAAGCCAGCTGAGTGACTTTGGGCACATTACGCTTTCTCAGCCCATGATGTTAAGCTCAGGCAACAAACTGGTTGGTCAATTCCTGTTGCAACCAATGGATCAACATTTAGTTGATCTGAAAAAAAGTGGATCCTACACTTGTGGGAAGTTGCTAGAACAGGAAGGAAAAAATACAATCCACGTTTGTCTGGAGAGTACATTGAGTGAAGATCAATTTCTTTTAGAATTTCTTGTAGTTAGCAGTATGGAGAGTTGGCAAAAGCCCAGTTCACACTCTTCATTTTATTCTATTCACTCGGTAATTCTGAGAAATTTTGCAACAGTCTGGAATTAAGAAAGCAGAGTTGACAACGAGAGCGACGGAGTGGCTCACCCAGCAGTGAGAAATGAAAATGGGGGCAAAGTTGACGTGGCTCGTGCCAACATGGCCCTTTCAGAGCAGAAAGGAATAATTTCACCTGAAATGAGTTTTTACAGGAAGATGAAATTAGATGTGATAGCTTGATTAAGCTCAATAACAAATTAGTTAGGATTGCATTTGTGCCAAGAATGCTAATTAGTCTCACCTGGGAGGCTGAGGAGAAATTCCAAGAAGTCTGGCCCCCTCCAGAATCCTACCTGACATTTGAAAAATGAATAAAATATGAGGCATAAATAACTATCACAGAAGCCAATTAAATCCGAAACTTGCGGCAAAGAAAAAAAGAGTGTGTGCATTCCATATTTCTCAGTGGTGAGACTCAGGAGGTGGTAGAAAGGAAAGGAAACATAATTTTATTTTATTTATTTGTACCCTGCCTTTATTATTTTTTACAAGTACTTCAAGGCGGTGAACATATCCAATGCATCCTCCTCTTCCTATTTTCTCCACAATAATCCTGTGAGGTAAATTAGATCGAGGGAGAGAAGGAGTGGCCCAAAGTCAACCAACTTGCTTTCAAGGCTAAGGCGGGACTAGAACTCATGGTTTTCTGGTGATGGGCCCAAATTCACTCAATTGGCTTTCATGGCTAAGGCTGTTCAAACAGGATATTGAGAAAGCTACGGATTAACTAATGCAGATCACTTAATTTCCATCGAGTCGCTCAATGGTGGCATATAAATTCAATAAGTAAACAAAGCTGATGGCCAAGTTCATTAATGGGTATTCATCTCTCGATTTCCACCAGCTGACCATTGAGTTGAATTCATAAATGTCCATCCATTATTTAATCTTCCAGGGGCTATGAATTTGATAACAAGTAAGAGATCCACTAACGTGCCTAGGTCATTCAGTGGCAAGAGAAGAAAAAAAAAATCTATTTAGTTGAGGCTTCCTGACATCCTATCCCTTGGTCACAAGAGAAATAAGATAAGATTCCATCATAAAACACCATCAAAGTTCCGTTTGTGCTATTATAAGTAGAGTATCATTAGCCAACATTAATAGTGATATTAGTTAATTATCAGTATAAGTGTGTGAAGTTGATTAACTTCACCGCTCAGTAAGTAGTCCATGGAAAAGCATTCATAGATGAACTTCATTTTAATACCTGTTTTAATTATAGTCCTTGTCCTACAACCATTTGTTTAGTGACTATTACAATGGCACTGAAGAAAGTGACTTACAGCCAGTTTTTACTACCTACAATTGTTGCAGCAACCTCATAATCATGTCATCAACATTCAGGTGCTGGGCAACTGTCATATATTCAAGATGGTTGCAGCATCCCAGGGTTACATGATCACCATTTTGTGACTTTCCCAACTGGCTTCCAACAAACACAATCACTGGGGGAAACCAGATTCACTTAATGATCACATGATTTACTTAACTACAATGTTTCACCTAACAACAGTGGCAAAAAAAGGCTGTAGTATCGGGTTGGACTTACTTAACAACTGCCTTGCTTAGTCATGGAAATTTGGGTGACAATTGTGTTCCTAAGTCAAGGGCCACCTATGTGCGGTTATTCTCAGCAAAGCTAAGGGGGTGGAAGAGATGGATTTCTTGACCACGCTAGAGGTCTCCAATGCTTTCAACATCTTAATTGGTAAATGTGGTGGAATGTAAATTTATCATTAAAGAGAAATGACAAGCATATATGAAGTTATGCAAAAATTAATTACAGTAATATTGGAATTTTATGCATCCTGTTCACTCAGCCTCATTGTGCTCAAAGGAGCCCACTCTGTAGAACATCAGGAATGTCCTTTCATCCTAAAAATATCTGAGGTCAACTTTAGCAATGATTAATTATTATGTTCACTCTCTTGAGGGCTAAAGGTTTCAAATCTCTGCTGAGAAAGTGCATTTTGTTAAAACTGTGCTTCAGGGAGACAAAAACCATCAACTCCCCAAAATCTGAAATTTGGCCATGATAGATTTTCCCCCCCACCCACAAAAGTCTCTCAGATTAGTCAGCATAGACTTAATTTAGCAACTGGCTTTCTATAACTGTCACAGCTTGTTTAGACACAAGAAGATTTTGCCACTGCCAAGGTTTATGCAAAGAATTGAAAGCATTTGTTGGCAAGACTGTTTACTTTTAAAAATCATTACATTGTGATGAAAACATAAAAGCGCCATACTACCAAACATGCCACTCTAAGCCTACTCATCTGAATATGCAAATTTATTTATTTATTTATTTTCAGTGTTTAGATGCCGCCCAATCCCAAAGGACTCAGGGCGGCGTACAAAGTTAAAACAATGATAAAACAATAAAATAAAGCAGTCATACCGTGAGTCCGATCATATCCCGGCCCCCCGGGGACATCAGCCCCAGGCCTGCCGGAACAGGAGGGTTTTAACGGCCTTCTTGAAGGCCGGCAGGGTGGGAGTAGTTCGAACCTCGGGGGGAAGTTGATTCCACCAGGTCGGAGCCACCACAGAAAAGGCCCTTCCCCGAGGGCCCACCAGCCAACATTGTCTGGCCGACGGGACCTGAAGGAGGCCCAATCTGGGACCTCACCGGTCTCTGGGAGCTGTGCAGCAGAATGCGGTCCTGTAAGTAACCTGGCCCTATGCCAAATCTTCAAGTTTAATCCTAGAACAGGGGTCTTCAAACTTCAACTTGTGCCTGGCTGAGGACTTCTGGGAGTTGAAGTCCACAAGTCATAAAAGGGCCAAGTTTGAAGACCCCTGTCCTAGAATATCAAGGTATAGCCAATGGAACTGTTTAATTGGAGGTGGGTTTTGCAGAGAAATATTCTTATTAAGAATTTAGGGCTTAGAATTTGCTTCTGAAAAGGTACTTCTGAACTTCACCTTTTTCTCAGGAACATGCAGTTGCCATACAGTCCTGAAAACATATCTTAATGCTTCACTAACCTGTGCTGCACCTCTGCACTTAGAGATTGTTATCTACGTTTTTGGGATTTAGCCTGCATAGCAGTAATTCCATGAGCTGCTTAGAGAGCAAAGCTCCCTTTAAGTATGTTTTTTTTAAAAAAATCTGTGCATTCAAACAATGTGCAGACTCCAATTCTGAGTTAGCTTGCACTCATAAGCAGCTCAGCTTCTCAAGTCACTGTTGAGCCTGAATTTTCACTTACTTTTTAGGCAATACTTTTGGCATTTTTCTCCAAGTCAGATGCAAAAATGCTACCCAGCTACAGATATGGAGGCCAAGCTGAAGGCTCCAGACTTTTAAAGCAAAAAGTTACTCCTGGGAAGTTACATAAGAGATAACACAGCAGATTAATGCCTCATGTGCCACTTAGACTCTGCTTGTTTGAAATGGCATATCAGAATTTAGGATAAAAGGGTATATATAAAGGTATACCAATATCTAAATATGAAAAGGAATAAAGCAAAGGAGCAATCTATCTATTTCAATCCCTTCTACAAAGAAAAGCAGGATCTATGTTTAAAAAAAAATCAACATTGAAAAGTGATACCAGACTTTCAAAGTATTTGAAAATATTACAAAGCACCATAAAATATACCAAAGCAGACAAGAAGAATCTATGGTCCAGGTGACATCCCAGTTCCAATAAAATTCTTTTTTACTTCAAGAAGGAGCTTTAAAGCTTAACAATATTTCATTTTCCAGGGAGATTCCCAACGTGGCTTAAGACCCACCGAGGGCTAAAAGCAGAGATTTCCTGAACTCAATACAGTAACGCTCTATCGAACATGTCACCGCGGCCCAATAATCATTCACGGGTCTTAAATAAATCATGTTACCTCTCCACCCTCCTCTCTGCAAAATAGAAACAATAATAAATCTTAACAATCCTGTGGGGTTGTTATTGGAATCTGTCTTTTTTTTTTTTTTTGCAAATCCTTAGAAACCCTATATGCATGTTTAATGTTATCATCATGCTAAGGGTATAAATAAAAAAGGATGTGATATATCATTGGGCAGAGTGGTTCTTCAATATATTTATAATCTTGCCCTGCTTTGGCTTATGACCTAAGATCAAACAATGCTTGTCCATTGGGAATGCTAGCATTTTAATTTTCTATTAGTTAGGTTAAAAGGTCATTAATCTTTGGAAAAAAAAAACAAACAGAAGTTGTGCTTCTAGTAGATAACAAGCAATAAAGGCCTGCAAAACCCTCATATCAACAAAACTAATAGTGCTAGTGGAGGGTTTGAACGCACTAACCATTGTTTGCATTACACAGGTCGCTAAATCCTTCACAAAATATTGCCACACTTAAGGAAACAGTTCATTGTGTATTCTGCCCCAATTATGTGTATTAAAAGGAGTAGTTAGGCTGTTTAGGGGGAAAAAAGAATGAAATTAATGAGGTGTAATCATTGCATTGCAAAATGAGTTTATTTTCGATTTATTTTAAGGTGGTTTTATACCACTCATTAAGAGACAAATGTTTCAAGTGATTCTGGTGTTATTTAAGTGCTTAAAAGCTGCCGTCAGGTTAAAAGAAACGATTCAGAGAATGAAGCTCTCTTTCAGTAACTCATCGAAGGAGGATGAGTTAGCAGTGATCCTTTCAGGTGTGGGAAGCAAATGGGAATCAGTTAGATCAGTCATGGGGAGGGGGGGTGTCAGTCTGTCAAGCAATGTGATAGTATACTCATTCCTACTGTAGACACCCCAGCATGATGGAAATAAACAAGTACCGTCTGTTTAGGGGTTCAGGCTAAGGTCTGCTTGTCAAAATGAACAGGGCAATCTCCAAATAGATCAACACTGACACACCACCCATGAAAACAAGTTAAATAATACACATTATCTGTAGAAGTAGGACATCTTAAACCACTGAAGTTAAAAATCTAGCATGACCTTGGGGTCTCAGTGAAAACACAATGGTGGAAGCACCTCCTCATGTAAGAAATTCCAAGCTATCTATGTAGATAGAGGTAGTGTAAATTCTCCCATTAAAAAGTGAATGGGGGAGGACCTGTTAAAGCTAAAGTTTCATTAAACAGGATCTGGAGTCCCAGAACATAGGAGAAAACCTACTTTAATGTTAATAATGCATTGTTATTTTGAGAGGAAACACCAGGCGTTATCTGGACAGAATCACCAAACAAAGGTGAGCAACTTTGTCTGTTTAGAGAGCTCAGTCCACAAAAATCTTATATCATGTTGTTGATTAAATTAGTAGCCATTGAAAGAAAAGTCTATTCAATGGTGGATCTACTGTATTCTGAATGGAAACTGGATTTAGAAATGGGGGAAGAAAGATATTCAATAAAAATTCCTAAGCTTCAAGAAGATTTGGTTTCTTGAAGAAGACACAAATAGAACAGGAAGCCTTTACACTTCTGTCTTTCTGGGAAGAATGCTCAGCGTCCATGGGAAGAGACAGTCCAGGTGCTGAAAATAATTTGCTAAGAAACTGCAACTTCCAGCTTTGGGGTTGATCACCCAACAAAGTGGTTGAAAGATTCTTATACCTTTAAAAAGTTTCCCCAGCCTATAAAGTTGTATTTCAGGAAGTGTTCTGACTAGAGGTTCAAGAGGCCAAGAATCTTCCTAGCATGTTCAACTATGATATAAGAGAATATCTGTAGCTCAGAACTATACCTTAGAACTGAAGAAGGTTCTTGGTTGAGAAGTAAAATGTCTTCAATTGAATCATCCCTTCATTTTGGGATGATTTGTAGCTCAGGGTTCAATTGTGGGGTCCTTGTTGCTTTATAAACTTGCTGCCTTGCAGATGTTTCATTACCAAACTAGGTAACAGCATCCAGAACCCCTCTTAGGGGTGAGATGGGTGGTTTAGAAAAAAAAATGATATAGAAATAAACTTCATGCGCTAATGAACGAAGGCAAATGAAGGCGAATCATGCACTAATGTTGTTACCTAGTTTGATAATGAAATGCCTGGAAGAAAACCATTAAGCTCAGCTATAAATATGCTCTTTCATCAGTGTACTCAACTGTGTTCAGCCAGTCTTCCCCATACTCTTGTCCCTCCTCTTTTCCTCAGATTCCTAGTTTTGCATCTTTCCTAGCTTTCCCTGAAATAGCAAATACAGAATAGCTAGCTGACTTGGCTGGCCATAATGACAAACATATGGTTGACAAAAGAGCAAAAATCAGCTCTTTTCCTTTGCAAGCCTAAGTACCTTTTTTTCTTCTTCTTTTGATAAAGCAGCAATCAATAGGAATATCCATCAGGATCCAGCCAGCCTTAGCACATTGTCAATGCACGTTTCATCTGCAGCATCACACTTCCAACCCACCCTGTATACTAATAACCAGCACTCTTTCGCTCCAAATGCTCCTGACTGCAGAAAATGGTAAACAAGAAACAAGAAAAATCAATAGTTTGACCCTGCACTAGGCAGGGACCACTAACAAGTGCCATGTCCTCATCAATATACAATCCGAGAGATTTCCTAAGAATTGGATTGCAGAGTCAATTGCTGAGGGGAAAAAAATGATGATGGGAGAACAAAAAGGAAGGAAGAAAAACTCTAATCTGGCGAAAAGGACATTTTTGGTTGCTGTTCCCGGGTCTGAATTTCTGTCGTTAATTTAAGATTGTTTGAGCCCACAGCTAGGTAGGTACAAGTTAGACTACCCTGATCTCAACTATGTCTAATTCAACTGGATTTAAGCCAAACACTCTGAATAAATCAAATGTTGATTACAGAAAGACCAACATAAGGAAGATGGGATATAACCAATTAAAAAGCATAAAAAATACCTCGCAGATCTAAAAAAATAATAATTATTAAGCTAACAGACATAAAAGGAAGGGGAAGCAAGGAAAATGAAACTGTTGTTCAGGCAAATATTTTTTAAAAAAATCTTGTTACATAAATAAACCAATGATTTAGAAATATTAGCACATATGGTCATTGTGTTCTAGCTGTACAGCTATGTCTTGAAGCTACAAAATGTAATAAAAGCCGTAGAGTGGTGTGCAGTGTGGCTGGTTGATGGGACCTCTGATCAAAGATGGAGAATAACACTTCTTCCATCATGGAAATGATTTTTTTTTCCATTATGACTGCATCATGATTGCTAAAAGGACTCCTTTCAATCATGATCCACTTTGGATCCAGTTGTTCCAAGTAGAACAACTTAGGATGTGATTTTATCCCTTGGATTGATCTGCTTTTGGCCTCTCCTTAGTAATGAGATAAACCTTGATCCTGTTTACCAATCTCTCTTTTTCTTGATTTTTTTTCTTAGACACGTTCAGCCAAGTCATGTTTCCTATTGCCCTAACACAGAGGACCCTTAGCTCAAAATACTTTTAAAAATGTAGGAGTACTATAAGTACCTTTAGGGTAAATGCAAATTGCCAGCATTTATGCATACTCTATATTCATTTGGATAATATATTGGTGTAAGTGCAGAGTCCTTGCGCAGCACTGAAGTCATTTCAAAAAATGTAAATGGGGACAATTGCTAGAAACACAAACATTAAATATCCACTTACAAAACCTAAAACAGAAAGACGCATTCCAGAGAGTTGCTCCTTTGGGGTCAGAGTTTTCATGACTATTTCATAGAACTTGGACAGAAGACAGAGAGATTGAGAGAGAGAAACACCGCTGTTTTAATGTGGAATGATACACAAAAGATGACTTAACTGCTTTTGTTAGAACAACTTTCTCTTGAGGTACAGGGAGTAGAGATTAAGCTTAATTTCTCATCAATGCATTAGATGCCATTGCCACTTTTTGTTGCATTTTAGTATAAATGTTATAACCAGTGGTGGGATTCAGCTGGTTCGCACCACTTCGGCAGAACCGGTAGCTAATTTTTTGTTGCCCAGGCCCAGAATGGACTTCCGGAAGTAGCATCCACACAGAGAACTGGTTGTTCACATATTTGAATCCAACCACTGGTTATAATGTATACGAAAAAGAGCTTCAGCTACAAGCAAATAGAACCACTCACTTCTTTTTATGCAGCGCTTCCAAAATTTTGATACAGTTGTTCTGGAACTCCTGTCATTTCTCATCTATGCGATTAGAATCTCAACACCAATATGCTAAATACTGGACTCATATCTTTAATATCCATCATATGGCCTTGAACCTCATCCAGTAAAAATCCTCCGTTAAAGGGGGGGGGGAATAATCAACAGTTTCTCTTTGAATCACTAAAGTTCTCCTTCTCTTTCACCACTTAGGGCAGTGTTTCTCAACCTTGACCATTTTAAGGCATGTGGACTTCAACTCCCAGAATTCCACAGCCAGCATCGCTGAAGAAGTTACATAGTTTGGGTAATGAAACATCTGCAAGAAAGCACCAAGCTCAGAGAGCATCAAGGACCACATAGTCGCCATCCTCCTCCTCCTCCTCCTCCACCTCCTCCACCACCACTACTACAACCACCACACAAATTCTACTTCCTTCTACCACCAATAATGTTACATAGTTGAGTAACGAAATGTCTGCAGGAAAGCACCAAGCTCAGAGAGCATCAAGGACTGTATAGTCCTCCTCCACCACCACCACCACTATCACCACCACCACCACACAACTCTACTCCCTTCTAGCACTGATGATGCTGCATAGTTGGGTAATGAAACATCTGCAAAAAAACAACACCAACTTCAGAGAGCATCAAGGATCCTTCAGAAGAGCCTGGATTTAATTGATTTCCCAGCCCAATGCTGGATAATTGGACTGGATGACCCTTGGGGGTCCCATCCTCCTCTACAATTACATGAGTCTCCTTCTGCCTCTGATAATCCATGGATTTATGCCTCTGATTCAACCATCTGAAAAACACGACTATATTATCCCTGTCTTAATTCCCTATATGTGTGTTAACAATGCTGAGATTTGAATCTTACAGCCTTTCTTCCTCTCTCATCACTGTAGGAGGGTGAATTATCCTAAGTGATTTCAGTTTAGTCTAATCAAATGCAAACACAGATTAATGAGCTTCTTCAAATCAAGATCTCTGTAATATATTTTCTTTAATTTAAGCTTCTGTGGTCTTATAATATCAAGTGGCAGTGATTAAATGCAGTGCGGATGCTCTTCATCAGTGAGCAGACCCTAAATCCCCAAGTTACCAACATTTCTCCCCCCCCCCCATAAAAAGCAGACTTCTGTTCTAAAGCCTACCCAAGGGAAAACAACACGCGGGTCTGCTAACCAACCCCTTTTGACTAGCAAAGAGAGAAAAATCAGAGCACTTAAAAAACAAACCTAAACATCTATCCAGAGGCAATATAAAATGACTTTCCTGCACCTACTTTCTCAGGAAAATAGATTGTCTGACCCAGTGGCTATAGAAAAGCCAAAGCAGCACGTTACCTAGAATTAAAAAAAAAAAAAAAAAGTAGGGAAAGAAAAGCATTGCTAACCTCTTGGAAACATTCAAAGTGTGTATTTGTGTTCCTAATTGGAACACCCAGTGAAGAATTGGAAGAGGGGGGGAGGGAAACCAGGTCGACTACAGACTCCGCTGCTGTAATGCTGCAGCTTTGTATTTTTATTGGGATTTTATTCCAGTTTTTTTTTTTCTATCCCCAGACAAGAGAAGGGGCACCAAAATCAAACCCATTGGGGAGGGTTGACTTTCTGAAGAAGAAATGGTGGATTGAAGACCACTCGGCGAAAAATGGAACTGACAACTTTGACAGAATGAATTGCTGGTGAGTAGAGTAGTTGATTTGATAATTACTTTCCTGACAAAGAGAGGACAGTTGATTCTTAGTAGGAGAGTACAAGATAGAACTCTGGGAGATGAAACAATAGCCATTTTGCTCAAACTGTGGTAGGCACTTTTGAAAGGACATTAAGTTCGAATACCGATTGGTAAAGTCTCATGCAACTTTGATCCAAAGAGGCTATTTTAGGTTTTCCAATAAATACCCAAAAGTCAGCCACATCAAAGCAAAACATGTTCCAGTCACAGACCACTATAAATGTGATTAAAATCAACCTTTAAATCAATCACAGATTCTCCATTCTTATTCTCATTCGATTCCTCCTCATTAAATGTGGTATCTGTTATTTTTTTTAGAAATAAGACATTCTTATTGTCTCATTCAAGGTGATTTGTGTTGGATTTGGTCAAAGAATCATTAGAAATTGGGCGACCATGTAAACAGAATAAATCAATTGATTTTTTCCCCCTAATTTACAGGAAAAATTCAAGTGTTGTGCTTTATTCTGAGCAACACTAAACTTAAATTCAAGCTGGCTGACTAAGCCAAATATCAGGAATAATGTTATGAGGAAGGAATTAAAACAGGACACAGGAATAATGTAAGCTCTGTCAAGGGACTACAGGCCAAGATATAATCAGGGGAATAAATACTGTAAGCTTGGGAAATAATTTCCAATATTGTTCCAGCAATTAGCCAACTTGAGTGGAATATTTTGTCCCTTGGAGCCATGCCCAAGTCTCAGCTGTAATTTATCCCTAAAATATAAAGAGCTTTATTTGGAGGAGAGTTTCTAGTCTTCAATCATACTTTTTCCCCCAAGGAGACTCTGCTTTGGAACCTTTAAGAGTTCATTACTATAGCAAATGGTTGTCTGAGTTTGCATCTTCCAATAGCATCAGTCCAAAGAATTGAAACATAGATTAGGTCTCCTCTTATATTGAGGTAGCAGGTCTTCACATCCCTTGGTCCTGACAACTGATACAGTCCATCAGGCATATAAATTTAATAAATAAAATAAAATAGTAGTAAATAATCCTGTTCCGAAGAATGGGATCTTCTTGGTCAGCCTTGGATAGTCATTCCAAATGTCTGGTCTTAAGGGGTGTTGGCTGATCTTCAGAAGAGGCATCATCTAGGAACTGCATGCACAGTGCAAAGCATGGTAATTCAGTAGACGGAAACAAACTTTGGATGCCAAAAGTTCCAGATTCTTGGCATCACCAAGGGGTGATATGAAAGACCCCCCCCCATCTCAATCTCCAAGAAACCCTCACCTATATTGACCCAGATGAACTAACAGGTGGAATCAATGTCTGGGTTTGTAAAACATGCTAAGCCATGTTCCTTCTTTGCTTGCATGGTGAGAACTCTATAAGTTTCGAAACCATGGTTTATGGTTTAGAATGCCATATGAACCCATCCAAATATATTTATATTCAGTAAACCATTGAAGTCCATATGTCTTAAAGTCTCCAAGGTAGAGAAACTCAAAATAACAGAACTGGAAGGGACCTTGGAGGTCTTCTAGCCCAACCCCCTGCTCAAGCAGGAAATTCTATATCATTTCAGACAAATGGTTGTCCAAACGTAAAAAAACCTCCAGTGTTGAAGCACCCACCACTTCTGAAGAAAACTCAAGGCAGCTTTTAAAGTTCTGTCTTCATAGTCTCCAGTTATTTCCATACATCAGGGAGCTAAAAACTTAGACTTGTTATAACCATTGGATTAAATACACCTTATTCACTATTCCATTCCACATCGCCTTGTGGATCAGTGTGCTTCCAAGTCAACAGGCAGAAGCATTTAACTCTGCAACACATTTCTGGGAACAAGGGAGGGAGGCCTCCCCTAAAGTGCTGAATCCAAATTGGATGATCTTTATTGAAGGAGATTAATGCATTGGAGAAAAGAAGATTAACTCATGCAAACAAAGAATTTCTTCTGCTTTGTCAATAAATCCCCATAGCTTATTCACAACTGCACTCAAGAGAGACATACAGAGGGAGTGGAGGAGGGAGCTGTCTTTGATGGTACAAAGATGACCATTGTCAAGACCGGCAGGAGGGCGATTAAATTAAAAATGGCTGACCAATCATTAGTAAATTGAGGACAGACTGACAGTGCATACATCTGCATACAGACTGTATGCAGATGTATGCACTGCGCTTATTTTATGCTTTCTTTCATTTGGTTTAATAATCTGTTTGAATACAATCAGATATGGCTTCTGCACCAAACCATGGCTTGGTACGATGTGTGAAACTAGCTGTTTATTTTTTTTTTCTTGGCAACTAAAGAGTTTGCATTTCCTCATAAATAGGAAGTCAGCATTTTGTATACATAGTGCAGGCTATAAACCATAAACATTCAGAGTGTAATATACGGAATACATGCTTTGAAATTTATCATTGGCAGTTGCTTATTTCCTGATTATTGCCGCTAGTATCAGTAACCAGGGGTCTGCTTATCTCCTCCTGTTGTGTCAGGTCTGTGACACAGCTTGGCCAAAGCCTGACAATTGGAGATAACCTTCAAAGTAGCCACATGAGTTTTCTATAGGACATAGCTGCTTTAAAGCTTTGAGGAGTTAAAAAGCACCCTTTCAAATACTGTGCATGGCCCTGTTATCCATGGTAGCTAAATGGAAATTCCACAAAAGTATCAGATAATGGAGTTATATTATCATGTCTCATCTGGGCACTTCCCTGATCATCCATAGACTGCAGGACTACACAGATCTCCACTAAATATATATATATTCAGGTTCTCAAGCAATTTTGAACAGTGCCCTAACCATGAATTGACCCACATACTTGGCTTCAATCAAAATTCTTTGAATTTAATGCAATTAGGAGGTAGGGTGCTCTCAAATTCACTACCTCAAATAAAGTCTTCCATGAAGATCGTGGTTCAAATAATAGATTTGCTCTTCAAAAGTTAATTGTATGATAATCATAATTAGGCTGGGAAGGTGCACCATAATAAGACATGGGACCACTCATAGAATCTGGAAGATAAGAGGAAGGAAGGATTGAACAGTTACCCCCAGTTGCTGAACATCGCCCAGCCTTTGCTTCTAATGAGGCAGACATCCCAAATAATAAGAAATTTATTATATTCAGTTATATGTCCAAAGGCTTTTGCAATGTACAGTACGTGCATTAGGGGGCCAATTAAAGTTTATATGGCCGACTTTTGCTATTATACAGCACTGGAAAGCTTATCCGCTTAACCTTACCCTTTCTTAATAGTTTTCAGCATCTTTTACAAAAGACCTAACAGACGTCAGCTATTGCCCTGCTGCAAAGGTTTTGTTGATGACTAGACAAAAACAGCAGCAGGTAATTATCTGGATAAAGTCATTGACTAGCTTCCAATAGTCCATGAAGCCATAGTTTAACTTGACAATCACAAGTTGAGTTCACACAGCACAGTAAGCCATAAATCATATACTGTAGTTGAAATATTCAACATACTAGGTCAGGCTTAAGAGTGGCAATTAAGGTCAGGCAATCAGGCTTAAGAGTGTGGATTTCAAAAAAAAAAAAAAAATCCAAAAAAGCCTCCAAACAAATATGGTGTGTCTTCCCAGAAGACGTCTGAAAAGTTAGAGTTGTAACCTGAAAATTATTAAACACACAGGGAATAATACTAACAACAGTGTTTAATCAATGCAACTTGAATTCTCTTCAAATGAAATCAAAGTCAGATTAGTTGTTTTCCTTTCCCTCACAAGTATTTTGGAACAGTAAGCCTCTGTCATAGCATTAAAAAGTAAAATATGGATCTCAAACTATCTCTGCCCAAGTAATGTGTCCCTCCCTCTGACAGCCTAAGCACACCACAAAATGGCTTAGTACAGGGGTCTTCAAACTTGGCCCTTTTACGACTTGTGGACTTCAACTCCCAGAATTCCTCAGCTAGCACGTTGGCTGAGGATTTCTGGGAGTTGAAGTTCACAAGTCATAAAAGGGCCAAGTTTGAAGACCCCTGGCTTAGTACAATGTGTAAAATCAGCCACCATAAGAAGTAGAAGCTATCTTTACAGGACTCCATTCAAACAAATGTTTTCTTCAACCATAAAGGGTCAGTTGGGTTAGACCCATTTCATATCTTCATGAGACTCCACTCCTTTTTTCTTGTAGCCTAACCTCTTTATGTCTTGGTTGAGAATGTCTAAAAGAGACTGGAATTTAAGCCCAAACTTTGTCATGGGCAAGAACTCTGAGAAAAGCTTAGAAGTGATGATTAAGAAAATGCAAAGAATCCATATTTAAATGGAGTAAGCAAAAACACAGAATCCATATTTAAATGTCTACAACTCCAATTGTCCTACTGGTCAATAGAAGAAACAAAGACCTGTTGGTGACAAAATGTTTGGGCCAGAACATATTTAATCGCAGAGGTCAATCTGGTCACATTCCCAATCAATTCCTATTGTTTGATCAAGATGATTTTTGCAAGGAATCAGATGCAGCTGAAACAGCTTCCAAAGTATAGTAGTGCAATGGAAATAGAATTAACAATAAGGGTTTCCCCCCCCCCCCTTATATATGCAGTCTGTCATTTATGACTATCCGGTTTTTGTATTTTAAGTTACAAGAGCAAAATAAAAAATTAACTGAATTCAGCATGATGGAATTAGCCACTAGATGTCAGCAAAACTAACAGAGTATTTTAAATTCTTGCAGGACACATTTTCATCAGCTTGTATATAGCATAAAAAAGTACCTCTGAACATATGGACATAAAATTCAAGAATTTTTGTAGTGCTTTCTTTATAATCAGAAAAATTAAATTCATGTCAGGATTAGACCATAAATTGTTGTTGTTTTTTAAAAATAGATACTAGTAAAATGCTAACCAAAGCAATCTGCCATACTCATACAGCAAAATGCATGCATAATTTTATGCAGTGAAAAAGTGTGGGGCACAATCTTTTATTGGTCAATAGTTTATTTCATTACAACTTGGGTCATCAAAGACTGACAGGGCAATCAATGAAGTTGTCAATACATGGCTTTCAGCTTAGAAATATAAAACCACCAAAAATATACTGTACGTGATATTCTGAGTATTTTCCTGCAACAATAACAACAAAAGGACCTTGGAAGGGCAATTGGTGGAAGCAAAATTAAAAGAAGATGGCAATTTAAAAACATTTTCAGAATTGGTAAGAGGTTTTAAAAAACAGCCAAGTTTCCTTTGTAATGACTTGCAATTGACTCACTGTAGAGCTGAATTGCATTGTGCATTATTTTATTTTTTCTGGCTCATGAAATAATTTCCTGTAAACTTCCAGCCTTTTTTCCCCATGGACTTTAAACTTTCGCACTGGCTTATATTATTTATGAAACAAAAACTCACAGATCACAGAGCAATGGTTGGACAATTGGATTTGCAAATTGCCTGAATATATTAGAATGCGGTACTGCCTAAAACTTCAGAATTGACAAAGAATGTTAATAATAAAGCTAATAAAATGTTAATTCTGGACAATTTCTGAGTTGAAAAGGGCAATTGGAGCAAGGAAGAAAGACACTCTACAATTCTATGTAATCCAGTTCAAATCAAGAGGAATGGTTTCACCCAAGGTTTAATCAGTAGAACCCTAAATGTGATTATCCATATTTAAATGTTCTGAAAAATTGTTATTGGATTAATTGTATAGAAAACCCATACTTACAATATACCTTGCTGCCCTTAATACTTTCAATGGATAATTTAAGACAATAAAATATTAAGAACAGAAACAATTTTTTTTAAAAAAATACAGCGAGCCTGAAAACAAATAGGACAATACTTCATGTGATCTTGATTCTTTAATACAATTCATACAACATGCTATCATCAAACTCAATAAGCGTTACTTAAGTTCTGTCATGTTGGATTATATGGGTCACAGTTCAGGTGTTTACAATCTCCAACTTCTATATATACTAGTTACCACTGATAATCACGAGGAAGAATGAGTGGCCCAATAACGGTCCATCATCTGTCATGATACTGGAAATGATGCTGAAAATTATGAGAGTTTTAGAATCTCAGGGACCACGGTGACATTAATTAACTATATGGAACCGTACAGTTGGTGCTCCACTGAGACTTCAGATCACAGGAACTTTGGGGCTAAAATGATAGGAATTAGTACTGCTTTCATAACATTTAACAATTTGACAGAGCAATCCTATCTAGACTCATACCAAACAGAGAAGGGCTCGTGGCAGGGTGACAGCTGCATTTCTAAGGTTTTTGATATACTGTCAGTAATTGAAGAATAAAGAGACATATTCTAAAATATCCTTTTACCCTGCTATCATGATAAATTGCAGTCAGGGGAAAAAAACAGAAATACATTAGGATTCCAACATCTAGCCTTGTTGAAATCATAGCAAAGAAATATGACTCATGGAACCCTTTGCCAGATCAAATTATATTGTCTATTATATTTATTTTGGGAAGAGGAAAGGGAAAGAAAAGGATGTAATCAACCTGCATGGTATTTTCTCCATTTGACTTCAGAACTTCTCTTGAAGAATCTCTTGGACTATTAAGACAATGGATGCCATTGTCCTTTAATCCCTTATTTCTTTTTTCTGGAACCCACTCCATGTGCTTTTCTAAAATGGAACCAAAAGCAGCCAAACTTTCTAATTTCACTCTCCAAGCATAAAACAGACCAAGACATCTGCTTCATGTTTTTTGTATTTGTTCTAGCATTGTGGCTATTAATATTTGCTATGCATCATACACTGTGGAGTCAAGAATAAAGTCTGGGCTTGGGGAATCGAAATTACTTTTGTACACTGATGACATTTTGTTCGCTGAACAAATTTCTTCCCTCAGTTTATCCACTCGGTCTTTTAACAGATCAGTTTGGCAGCATCCTTGGATATGAAATTAATTGGCCCATGACAGCATTGTTCCCCATTTCACAGGGTGACTGGCATTTTTATCTTGTTTTGTCTCTGAGATTGCCTCAGATAAAATTAAATATCCAGCAATACGGTTAACCCCTGGATTGAACGGTTTGGTTCATAAAAAAATACCCCAAATGATGAACTTCTAATGATTTCCAAAAGGAAATTGCATTTATCATTACCTGTGAAAGTTAATCTGGGGGGAGGGAAAGGTCTAATGAAATAGGGTTGTGTTATTGCACTCTTTTGTTTCTCCAGATATCAGGGATCATCAGATTTAATCAACATTTGGCCAGTTTTGGCCAACTTGTTGGTTGAGTTGTGTTCTTGGATTCCAACTCATATCACTCACACAGCAGGCTGTGTTCAACAGTTAGAGATAATGGTAGCTGCAATTTATCAGTAATCAAAGGATGGATAGGCTTTATACCATTTGTTATTCATGAAATCTTGTAGAAAAGCATACATAGAACAAATGAAATACATACATTGTCCTGGTACATACATTACACCTTATCTTGGTTTTTTTTGCTGTAGTTAATTCAATAAACCACAACAGTCTCAAATCGTCCCATACCAATCCATAAACAAACAAATCCAATATCAAACCATAATTCCTAATGATTTAAAAATGGTGGGGTTCACACTTTGTGCTAAGCCAAGAACAAGCAAATTGCATTATGCTTCATGTGGTGGAAGATTTATATTTATTTAGAACCTTTATATGTACTCACCCAATTCAATTATTATGAAACTGGATTCCATAAGAAAATCATCAACAATTGATGTAAAGCATAATGCAAACAACCCTTAGTGTGTTGTCTTCTCATCCTCTTGGTAATTCCCAGCATTATAAAACTTATTTATTTGTTTTAGCAGAGACACTCAACACGATGCCAACAGGAGGAACTTTATTTCATTTAAAGTTGGTCTAATATGTTAGTTGACATAGACATGGATGACCTTGAAAGGGTTCTGGAGGTTTCATAAACAATGTGTCAGGAAATTTACACTAGGCCCAGAAGAGCTTAAAATCACCCATTCCATGTGGTATCTGTTCTTCTTTTTCTGAACATCAAGCAATTATTCCTTTGAGTTCCAAGAGATATTTTTCCCCTCTCATATTGCTCAGCACAGAAATGGCAGCTTCATTACATATGCTTCTTCTCTTTTTTTCTTTGTTTGACACACTAGGCATCCAAAGCTTAGAAGACCTTGCTTTAGCATCTATTCATACAAGAACCCAGTATTACTGATGAGAGAGATATTGGTGCCTTGTGGGATTCAGCTCTTGAAAAGAAAGACATATTTCTAGTAAGGCTGTGTGAAAGTATGGATTTAAACAACAAATGGGATTCCCAGAGGTGCCTGCCGGGAACCTCTTCAACCAGATGTGTGTTTCCTAGGATTATGCCTCAGCTATAGAGAGCAGCTGAGCAAATCCAAGAAAAGACAGAAATACATTAAGGTGTCCTCAGCAGATTCTGTATGCATACCTACCTGCACTTCAAAACACATTTTATCTACCTTTCTGCATAGCCCTAATTACTAAATCAATATCAGGCACAATAAATCAGGAAGCAAAGCAGTTCAAATGACTACAGGTTTATTGCATGCTAAGTCTCTCAAAGCAAATTGGCGGTAGACAAGAGTCAGTGGGATTCAATGGGCTTAGTTCTTTTGTAGGTGCAAAGAGATTCAAGACTGATGACGTATTTGACTCCTCCCTCAGGCTTAGCCTGGTCATCTCCTACAATCAAGTTCTGATTTGAGAACATTCCTAAATCCAATTCTTTCACAAATCAGCCCTTCCTTACTTTTCTAACTCCTTCTCGGATTTAGAATTTCTTTAAGTGATTTTTGTTTTTTGAAGGTAAGTTTTACAAGATCCTGGAAGAAATTATTGTTAAACAACTTCTGTGTTAGCCTTCACTCTGTCATTTCATGGCTGTCCTCTCTTCCTCATCTGAAGTATAGAGAGGAGCTTTCTTGCGATGGCTTCTCCTAGGGCTTAAAGTCTGTGAAGCCAGGCAGACTACAAAATGCTGGAGGGAAGATTATATTCATATCTAAGCAAAAATGGAGAGATTCTGTAATAACATCAGGACATTTGGTGGAAAGAGGGAGTTCCATCACTCGAATTCTTCATCCTTTTGAAATGCAGCAGTAGTGTTTGTTGATTGTCCATGGAGGTTGGGATTATACAGGAGAAAGTACTTTAAACAATTTTCTTTATGTGGTAGCATTGATCCAAAACTCTCAAATGCATAAGTGCTATGATTAGTCATGGAGGATAAATCTTCTGCCTTAAGAAAGCTTATATATGTGGATTTTTTTTTCTGCCATGACTAATATTAACCTCAGAGGCCATGCTTTAGCTCAGTAGCTAAAGATTTTCTCTGTGTAAAGGGAATTAACCAACTCTCTCCTCAGTCCCACCATGTTCTCTCCATGGCTGAATTTTGTGCTGCCATCAACTCTTGTGGCATCCCCGATCTGTGTCCAAAAATCCCACCCCATTCTTCTGAAAAGGGATAGAACCCTTGCTAAAAGAAACCCATTACCTAAAAATGGGCCACCTCCGAGGAAATAAATCTCTGGCCTATAAAACTCAAGACAATTTAACACGACTACTTAATTCAAATTTACAATAAAAGCACAAACAAACAAATTAGGAAGGATGAATTCTCAAGAGAGGCTTCGTTTAGAATCTTAAAAAAAAAATAAAAATCTCTGCCAGTCTGAATAATAGCCATTAATCCATTTCTAATTTAAGAGTTTTATGGAATATCAGGCAAGGAAAGTACCAGATTTCTAGAAAGAGAGAGAAGAAAATCAAATTCAAAATGTGGACTTTAGAATGCAGGTAGATGAGGGTTCAACCTCTGGATTAAGCTCAGATGCGGACTGCTATTTCTTTTCTGGTTAGTATGCTGTGAGGAAAACCAATTCTTAATGGAGTGCGAGCATGTCAGCATGTTAGAAACATTGAAGGAATGTGTGCTAATTGGGGCAATGTAGCATAACTGATAAGTTTTTTTTTCATTAATTCTTTCTTTAGATAGTAATAGTAGAAGGGCAGAGAAGTAACTTGTGTTTGTTAATTAGGAATTTTAATGCTTACATCATATATTACCCGTGCATATATATGACTGCATCATTTTCAGACAGAAGACAGACCATCTGAGAACACACCAAGTCCAAAAACATTAGAGAATTCCTGGAATTCTGGCACAAATCAGCCATCAACAGACATGTACAGATAAACAACATCTACACACCATTCAAAAGAGGCAATCAAAAAACTCAGAAGGAAAGAAAAAGACCAAAACATCTTTTCAGCAGCAATCAACACCCAGATGAGCAGAAATTAACAGCAAGATTAACATCAGACCAATCAATAAATAAATAATACCCCAGTCAAGGAACTGCCAAACAAACATGCTTGATAACCTCCAGATGTCTAATCACTGCTTTACTGCTGAAACTTAGACTTTTGAAAGAGTTTGCTTTTGGCTTACTATCCTGTGCTAAGCCAACATGCATTCCCGCTGACATCATCTCCCTAAAAAAAGATTTTTTAAGAAAAAAATATATTGTCTGGCTAGTTTCTACTGGGAATCACCAGTGTGCTGACAATCACAAGGCATGGCAAGCATAACTTGCATTGAGCTTGCTTGAAATCCTGGAATAGCTATGCAAGATTCAACAAAAAGACTCCCCAGTGATTTCTCTGCATATATGTACTAATATTTCACACTTGTACTCATATATTACTAGACAATTACCGGGACTACATGATTTTAAAAGGTGCTTAGAGTTGTTCCTCAGATATGCCATTTAACTGACAGATACCCTATTAAGTATTGTTCAAAGCTGGCTCCAAAGCTTTTCTATAATTGTGTTCTTGGTACTTAAGTGTTTTCTATCAATACTTAATGGCGATGCTGGGTTTTTATCATATGCTAGATCACGCTTTATTCTGATTGAGTCACCCCATCCAAACAAATATGCTCACATTGTTGGAAAACAAAACACCCCTACTAATAGCAAGCATTTTTTATTGTTAGCTGTAGAACTGAAACTTGCCGAGAGAAGATGAAAACATGTCAAGTGCCACTTTGCACTCCAATCAAGTTTTCAATCAATAAATGCAAATTCCCAACAAACTGTCCATTGGGTCCCGCTGGCCCTCTCCAATCTTCGTGGGTCCTGAATAACTATGGGTTTGAAGAGAAGCAGTGAAGCCTTTGGAGCAGTGCAAATCAAAGGAATGTATGCATAGAAGGTTGTGTTTACCATACAAGGTATGAAGACCAACATCTCTAGTACATTGGATAGGACCAACCTTTATAGTTTAGACCTTAGCCTGTTTTGCAAAGGGCAGCCCAAGATTCTTGCTACTTTCAGCAGGTTAGCAAAGATAGCATTGATGGATATTGGTATGCGTTTGCCTCTTTGGGCCATGCAGCACTAAAACACGTGCACTGGTGATATTACATAGTGGGGTAGTGAAACACCTGCAAATGGCAACTGGGCTTTCTTGATTTTTCTTGAAGGTGCTTCACATCTCATCCAAGAAGCTTCTTCAGTTCTAATTAACTGATAGGGAATGGAAAAGATTTATATCGTTTTCTGTTAGCTAGAAGTTAGCATGTTGCTAATACTCTAAGAATCTTTGAAACACCTTTGGGACAACCACCACCTGAATGTCTGAGAATCTCCATAGAGGTCTGCAAGTAAGCAACCAAGTTGAGAGGACACCAAGGACTGTGCTAAATCACATATCCAGAAGGGATGGGGGAAATCCATCCACCCTGGTTAATTCAGCAAAGCATAGTTAATTGAAACAGGGCGTAACTGAACTTCAAAACTTGTTTGTGAGCACACACATTCTGCAGTTCTAAAATCATTGAAGTCCACACGCAAACATCTATGCAAGTTAGAAAACAACTCATGCAAATCTGTTGCTTCCTGTTTTTCTAGATCCAGAGCTAACCATTTCCTATCTTTTCACTGATAGGAATTCAGACTTGGGGCAGTGGTTTGCTATACATAAGACTTCTGTACTTAATCAGATCTTCTAGATCTGTTTTTTCGATCTGTGGGCTCGAAAAACCGAATTGTAAATCAATTGGTTGTCCATGGACTCATCAGTTTGTGGCTGATTGAACTGTAGTTTGCTGAATTAATAGTTGCTTGGGCTTGGGTAACACTCTAAGCTACAAAATAAACCTACTGGGAAGATAGGGACCAAACTCAAGCCATAGAACCATATTTTAATCTGAAACATTGGATGAATGACCTCTGAGTGTGAACCAGCAAATCAATGCCACAAATACTGAAGGACTGAGACGTCCAAGCAAATAGATCTCTGGCACAACCTACCAAAATGATGACATTAATTCACTCAGAATGTGACATAATGTTTCGGAAGGAAGAAAATGTAAAATACAAGAAGGGTGTGCGTGTGGTGGTGATGAGGAGAGAGATAGGTCACGGTCACAGTCCCAGTAGTCAAGAATGGATGTACATTCTCAAGCTTTGCACCTCCCTAACCCTTTCTCATGAGTAGAATTGAAATGAGAATGGTAGCTCCCTGCAGCATATGCACGTGACTTGGTACATGCTCTCTAGCTTTTCATTAAGTTGGAAATCTTTCTCAGTGCAGGAGGTGATTCTGTGTATTCTCTCTCTCTCTCCTTTCCTTCCTTCCTTCCTTCCTTCCTTCCTTCCTTCCTTCCTTCCTTCCTTCCTTCCTTCCTTCCTCCCTCCCTCCCTCCCTCCCTCCCACACTAACAATCCTCAAATCCTAATGCTGCAATCCAGTTATTGAAAAGTCTCTCTTTCTATTTTGATCTCAGCGTATTGTATTTTAAACCCCACTAAATCAATATATAAGAGTCCGAAGTAGTAGTTAAGGCAGCAGGGTAGAAATCAGAAGGCCATGAGTTCTAGTCCTGCCTTGGGCACATTGGATGACCTTGAACCAGCCTCTCTCTTCTCAGCCCCAGGAAACATACAAGGGCAAATCCCTTCCCAAAAAACCTTGCCAAAAAACCTCTAGAAATTTGTCCAGGCTATCACCAAGACTGACTTGAAGGAGACCCCCATTCAAATCTATCAATCAAAGAATCTTTGTGTCACCCCTCTTCATCTTTTCAAAAGGAGATCTATTTGCATTTACAGGTTTTCTCTTATTTTATCTGTTATGAGATGTTTTAAGGACACAGACATTGCAATAATTTTTACTGTTATTACTGTAAAAACAAGAGCTAACTGAGACTGAAACAGTGGTTTTCACTATAGAAGAATTCTGTCCTTAAGACCCAATCCCAAAATACCTCTAAACAGGCCTTTTTTTTGTCATAGAACCCCCAGAATGGAGTTCCGGCACCTTTTTTGGATGGAACCTTATAGGGGGGTTGTATGACATGTGTGAGTTCCAGCACCTTTTTTTTTTTTTTTTTTACAAAAAAGCACTGCCTCTAAATAATAAGAGAGATAGCTAACTAGCGCAAAACATAGTTTCAGTTTGATTCCTTGGAAACTGTCCAAAGAGAGAAGAAGCCTGAAATCAAGGAGAAACTTCTTAACAGTGAGGATAATTAACTAAAAATTGTGGGTGCTCCATCACTGGAAGTTTTTAAGAAGACACTAGACTGTCATTTGTCTGAAATGGTATAGGTTCTCCTGCTTGAGCAGGGGGTTGGACTAGAAGACCTCCAAGGTCCATTCTATTCTATTCTATTCTATTCCTCAGTCCAAAATTTCCCCAACTTGTTCCACTGTCTCTCTTCTGAGATGCTCAGTTCATTAGCCCAGCATACCTGACTGGGGTCAAACTATATTTTTCAAAAGAGAAACGATGAAAAGATATTTTTTAAAAAATGCTCTTAATAAGTTGTTCCTTGTGGCAAAATGCTAGGTAAGTTTTCTGGCAATGTAAGGTCTGTTCTATGTACAAGTATTGAACCAAAGCTTGGTAGAGTTTCCAACTAACTAGGTTTAAATGATGTCTGCACAGAAAGTGGTGCAATGAGTTATTGTTTGAAATGCTTTCAAACTCAGAAAATTAGCAGCATTAGGCTCTGTTATTGTGCTCAAGTAATTATTGATGAAGGACTAATGGAAAAGATTGATTCCTAGAGCAATGAATGGCAAGAGGCCTGCTAAGTAAGCACTAATCTCTGGCACATACCCATGCATTAAAAATAGAGAAAAAAAAGCCATGGTAACATCAACATAGGGTCATAGCCAGGATCAACAGATTCAGGCTGAGTCACTTCAAATGGTAAATCTTTCTAATTTAGATCCAAAAGTCCAGACAAGTACCAGAGGCAGTAACGTGAAGAAAGCTTACAGGTTTTTTTTTTTTTTTTTTTAATTTTAGGACTGCCCAAACCTGGGTAAGTTATCCAAAATTGGGTAAAAGTGTTTTTTTTTCTGTAACGACCGACCTACCCATTAACCATCACAGCAGTCCTATTAGATTGACTCAAAGATTGCCAAATGAATTAAAATATATTTGAACATCTCCTTAAGTATTCCAATTAAGATGAAAACTGATGAAATTACCAAAGGTAATTTCCTGTTTTTATAATACAGGTGATCCTCCACTCATGATCATTTGTTTAGCAACCGGTCAAATTCACTATGGTGCTGAGGGAAGGAACTTACAATCAATCCTCAGGAGTTTGACAAGAATTTGTGTTAAGCAGTTTTGGGTAATGCAGGAAAAGGTTTGGGAGGCACTGATTTATTTGTTTTGCAGCCATAATTAGCACCATGGTTGGTTTTTTTTAAACCCCTTATGGGTAATTCCCACTGAATATAGTGCTGAAGTCTGCAGAAAGCAGAGCTGAGCTGCACCACACATTTTTAATTCTTCATAGCATTCAAGCTACATTTTAAAAGAGTGGGTAATTAATCTTAGTATATTTTACATCTTTATCTTCAGGTGAACATAAATACTGCTCCTCAACTGTAATGGTATGTGAGAATGACCTTGGGACAGAAGAGGAAGAACTTCAGACTAGACAACTATCTGATAAATGAAATCGGAATCCAAAGAAGGGAAGAAGGTGGAGGAAGCATCTGAGAAGGGATCCTCCTGTCATGAGCAAAAAACCAGGAGCTGGGAAAGAGTTCAAAAGTGCTACAAGTTTATTCACAGGAGCTGACATAGGTCTGTGGTGGGAGTGTAATGATTCCAAACTGATGACGCATTTGACCCAATCCTCCAGCTCAGCTTGATCATCTCCTACATCTCTCTAATTTTGGGGAGAACAGAAGGGGAGAGATACTTTCAGACTTGCAAGTTTCTGTTATTGTAACCCCACAATAAAGGTATTGTTAATACTCATTGCTGGTTCTTCTTGCCTGGATTACCTTGAAGAGCTAACATCAAGCATACTGCATCCAGAGTTTGAAAACTGAGATTCACTCATGAAGGAGGGAATTATTCAGAAATTTAAAAGGACGTGGTTTGCTCTTCTCTTCTATCATCTGCTTCTATTGGCCTGATATTATTTTATACCTTTCCTTATAATACCTTGAAACTAGTATTTAAAATGGATAGGAAGCTACATTTAAAACTAACTGAGAACTAGAAAATCTTGGTTTAAAACCTACATATATGAAGACGGGCAAATTAGTACACACTTTTTATTAACTGGGATTTTTGGCTTGGCATCTCATGCAAATATAGTTTATAGTTCGATTAAAAATGCCAGCGTTCTTGAAAGTCTAACTCATGACAATGTCTGCACAGCAACATTTTTTTTCCTGAGACTCATTTTTCATTCCACAGTCAACTCTGCTAAACTGGATATTTGTTGTTTTAAGGTCTTTGGCTGAAGGGACAAGTTTATTTATAGTCACACCTATTATTATTTTGACAGAGGACATGTCAGGAAGCTGAGCGTGCCAAGAATCACAGCATCAAGATTTGGCTTAGTCAACTTCCCCATATACTCCAAACTAAGTTTAGCCAGAGATAAGGAACCACATGCATTGAAACACCCCCAAGCTATGGTTTAACTATGATTTGTTAAATAAAATTTCTGCTTATCAGAAGAGTGATGATGTTTGCTGTCTTTTTCACCCTTATTTATTTGTGTGAAATGAAAATAGGTAGGATGGGGAGCCTGTAGTTGACAATCTTGCCAAATTACAATGGGAGAGCTTCAGAAATTTCCTCACAATAAAATGACAGCCTATGCCCCTGGTTCCTCATTTAAAGCAATGAGGACAGGAATAGAGTTCACCTTGTCTGCAAAGAACATACAGAGAAATTAGGTTCAAACAATACACAGATGACCTACCCAAAGCTAAAATAATAATTACAAATAAATAAGGGTGAAAAAGACAGCAAACACCACCCCTCTTCTGATAAACAGAAATGTTATTTAACAAACTGTAGTTAAATCCAATTCCTCAGGCAACTTCTCTCTAGCAGAGTGTGTGATTGTTCCTTTGCATAATAATTTATTATATGCAAAGTAGGGTTAATACAGTATTTTCCAAACATCTTTTTTCTCAAAACCATATGTGGTTCAAGCACCATATCATACGTCATTCCAATGAATCATGCTGACAAGCTTACCAAATCAGAAAAACAGATTCCAGGTGGACCTTTCGGCTTTTAGTAGGAACTTACTTTTGTAAGTTTCTTTTTAAAAAATGATTATTATTTTGGCTTTGGGTAGGTCATCTGTGTATTGGTTGAACCTAATTTTTCTGTAAGTTCTTTGCAGTCAAGGTGAAGCTCTATTCCTGTTCTCATTGCTGTAAAGGAGGCGACGTTTTACTGTGAGGAAACTTCTGAAGCTCTCCCATTGTAATTTGGCAAGGATGTCTTCTACAGAGACTCCTTGCTATTTTCATTTTATACTGCCTGAATAAACAAAGAAAAAGATGCTACATGCATTCCCTATTATAGCCAACAGTTTAATCTTAGATCAGATCTTGAATGAGTTGGAATCAATTCTTGCAATCAGTGAAAATTCAGATTAAAAGTGGCCACCTTTGAATTTAATCTTGGCTGATTTGCCCAAACTTGGCATTAGAAATATTGGAAAATGGTAAAACATTTTGCTTTATGAAACACAGCAGGAGATCACCCATCTCCATTCAAAGGTCATTAATGCACCAGCAGATTTTGATTGCTGCCTTCATATCCCATGAACTTTGCTTCATGATTGGTCTGTCCTTCTATATATTCTTTCAAGGATATATGAGCATCCTGAAGCACAAAGAATGATGCAGTTGTATCCCAGCATACAGCACCTAAAGAATATGTCCCTGGGTCCCAGAACCTTTCTGCATTCACCCAATCACATAACTACAAATGCAGTACTATTTTGCTGAACCCATCAATGGCACAGAATCAGATAAATCAGATGAATCAGAATGCAAGACAAATACAAAGGTTTGCAGCAGCTAGCAAAGAATGGAAGCATAAAATCAATTTTAATAGTTTTAATAATCATTCTATTCTGTACGTCATTACAATGTTTATTAGCCAAAGATTACAAAAAGTGAAACAAGCAACTGCTACGTAGTGTAAATGTTTGGTCCTGGAAGCTTTTTGAATAGAATAGAATAGAATAGAATAGAATAGAATAGAATAGAATAGAATAGAATAGAATAGAATAGAATAGATCTGGAAGGGAGCTTGGAGGTCTTCTAGTCCAGCCCCCTGCTCAAGCAGAAGAACCTATACCATCTCATATAGGTGATTGTCCAGTCTCTTCTTGAAAATTTCCAGTAATAGAGTGCCCACGATTTCTGGTGGCAGGCTGTTCCACTGGTTGATTGTCCTCACTGTCAGGAAGTTTCTCCTTCTACCTTTGGTCAGTTTCCAGCCATTGTTTCTCATCCTTCCATCTGGTGCTCTGGTGAACAACTGACCCATACTGCCTTGTGGCAGCCCCTCAGATACTAGAACCCTGCTATCATGTCTCCCCTATTTCTTCTTTTCTTTAGACTAGCCAAACCCAAGTCCCGCAGCCGTTCTTTGTATGTTTTAGTCTCCAGGCCTTGGATCATCTTAGTTGCCCTTCTCTGATTTTTTTCCAAACTTTCAACATCTTTTTGTGATATGGTGAGGAAAATTGGCTGCAGTATTCGAGGTGTGGTCTTATTAGGGCTTTATAAAGCGGTACTAATACCTCACTTGATCATGATTCTATGCCTCTGTTTATACCCAGGATTGTATTTTGCTTTCCAATGTTATGTTTAGAACTGTCTTCCTGCAACTTTCCTTACTGGTGCTGGTAATTGTTCTCCTGGGAATATTAGAAGCTAACAGTATTACAATTATACCCCTTCTGGACTATTCTATACCTTATTAGCTCATGTAGTATAACTGCCTTTCTCATTATTATGGTGATCAACATATCTTGCATCTGGTTGCTCAATGGTTCAGCAGAAAGTAGCAGCAGCAAGGGTTTCAAAATAATATTGAAAGTTTGATTAAAATTGTACTTTGTCTTCCCCATCCTGGAACTGACAAAAGAATCCAAAGAACACTTAAGCTTTAAAAAAAAATGGAAACACACTTTGCATCCAAAGCAAATAATTTGCAGTCTACATTCTGCAGAAAAAAAAAAAGTTGGTTATCACAGCTAGTTCTACCCAGCAATCTAAGTTGTAAAGAACTCTTGAATGAGAGAGAGAGAGAGAGAGAGAGAGAGAGAGAGAGAGAGAGAGAGAGAGAGAGAGAGAGGGAGGTTGCTGGCGTGTTGCAGCATTTGTTGCATATCAGGATAATTCATCATTGTGGCAGCACAAAACATAGATAACACTTGATCTTCTGATTGCCCCAACAGTTGTTTATGATTGCTAATCCATCAGTCGGAGTCGGAAGAGTGTCATTGGCATTGTGTTTGCTGAATGATGTAAAAAAAAAGGGGGGGGACCCAAAATATTACAGCTGAGAATGTGGTTCAGAGCGAGGCAACTTCATTGATCAAAGGACACCACAAAAGCAATGATGGGAAACTAGAATAAAATATTCTCCGATGGTATCATTACCAGCTTCAGAACAGGAGGCAGATGTCAGCCCCACCAAGAGGACATTTCAAATAATCTAAAATGTTCTCTCTTGGCACATAATTAGAATTACTGAACCCTTGCAAGCCTGCAGACCTTTAGAGGAGCATACAGTTCTTCGGAGTGCCTAGAGACTTTTCAAAGAAAAGTGGGTTATACTTGTTAACAGGCCAAATGATGCTAAGGCAGAAAACTCTTGCACAATTTTTTTTTTCTATCAATGACCTGTAGAGAATGGTGACGTGGCTGTGTACCTGACATATGCCAGTATACGGTTGGATCAGTCTTACAAGGCTCTTTGTAATTGGTACAAGACCACTCTATCGCTACCCTGCTGATGTTTGTCACTGTCTCCGAGCAGCTGCATAATGTACAGCTGTGTGCCAAATAAAGAAGGATAATCTGTCTTCACCTGTAAACTCCCCCGTGTTAGAAACTTCTTGGATTTGAGCACACTAATTAATTAATTCGAGGAGGGGGGGGAAACCCCATTGCCTTTTCTTTTCTTTTTTTTTTTACGTCAGCAGCTGTGAGTAAATTTTTTCCCTGCTGCACCCCTAATAAGTTCAATTAAAAATTAAGACTAAAATCAAATTAAAATGACTTTCCTCATTATCGAGCATCCTGCTATCCAGCTGTTCGCAGAATTAGCATTAATCTGTTTCATATATGAAACAAATTGTCATGCTCTTCACAGGTTGCCTCTGCCCCATTGTTACTGACTGTATGGAGTTATGTCTATGTTTCTGCCTGGTTTTGCTTCCTTTCCCATTTTTGTGGACTTAGGTGGTCAAGTCATATAGGGAGGTGCTGCGCCATGCTTTGATACAGTGCATCTTTATAAACTCACTGGAGAAGGGCCTAATGCTGGGAAAGATGGAGGGCAATAGAAGAAGGGGACGACAGAAATGGCTGGATGGAGTCACTGAAGCAGTAGGCGTGAGCTTAAAGGGACTCCAGAAGATGGTAGAGGACAGGAAGACCTGGAGGAACGTTGTCCATGGGGTCACGATGGGTCGGACACGACTTCGCAATTAACAACAACAACAACAACATCTTTATAAACAGACTCACTGATGCAATGCAGTTCTGTCTCAAGGTTTCCTCTGTGAGAAGTCAAAATGAGTCAGAACCATATATTTTCTTTAAGGCCAATATTTTCTTCTCCAAATATCTAAACAAACTTTCTTAAGCACACATTTTCCAAAATGGTTAGATCACAATTCTAGCCAAGGTACCCATTAACTAATTAAATGAGGTGGTCATTGAATGAGGGTGAGGTCATTCTGGAGTGGTTAATGGACTAAGACCCCAACTTCTCCCTCCCTTGGTGAATCTTACCCCTTCCTTCCCATCTTTGTCAATTTTAAATTAATGTTCACATTCTTTGAATGTTTCATATTGTTGCTTTTATTGATTGTAAACTGCCTAAAGTCTCCTCTAGATGAGATGGATGGCATATAAATGTAATAAACAAATAAATACATAAATAAAAATGGTGGCAGATTAACCTAACATGCTTGAAAAGTACAACTTGGAGAGGGAAACTGATGTAAAGAACATTGAAATTGAAACAAGACGAAGCCAGCGTTCTTGGATAACTGGCATCCTCGTTTATCTAAAAGCGCTCATTTAAAAAATGAAATAAAATGCTTAGAGCAGTTGAACTTCACATTAATTCTCCAGGAATGTTAGTATGAAAGAGATCAGCAGAACTGAGCAGGAAGGACAACATCCTTGAATCAAAAGCAATCTGCAAGAGAGGAGAGCTCCACTGTTCGAAGCTACAGTGAAATATCATATCCCACTATACATATTAACAACTTCAGTCATATTAGATCTCTTAGTGATGATCACCCATTATGTTTATGGTACCCTGTACTCAGCCATACACAATTCTGGCTGTTCAGTATATGTTAGTGGTTGGTATAAATATTCTCTAGAGCTCTTTTCCAAACAATTCTCATTTAATTACTGTAGATGAAATAGAATGTGTTTTAGAGTATCTTCCAGGGCACTTCTTCCATCAGGCCTTTTCAATGTTCAGTCTGAAGAGGGAATCCTACATTTTTCTATAGCAGGTGTGTCCAACTCAAAGCAATGCAGCCCCACAAGAGCTATATATATAATTTATATATAAAATATAAATAGATACAGGAAGTTTTTTTATTTATATACATTAATTATATGTTTTATATGCAGTTCAAGACAACTGCTCTTCACTCGATGCTGCCCAGGCAAGCCAAAAGGTTGGACACCCATGATTTAAAGCAGGGGCTCTTCAAACTTGGCAACTTTAAGACTTGTGGACTTCAACTCCCCAAATTCCCCATCTAAACTGTTGTTATCTTTCATCCACAAGGATCGCTGTACCTAGCCCTCTCTTTTTGTGTATCTTTGAACATCTTTGAGTATCACTGGCCCAAAGGTTTTCATCACTGAGTGGGGGACACTCTAATCTCATTGACTGAACTCTTAACAGAATGATCCATTAGGAGTCCCTTTCCCAGTTGACCTATCAACCATCTAGTGCAGTGGTTCTCAACTGTGGGTCGGGACCCCATTTGGGGTCGAACGACCATTTCACGGGGGTCGCCAAACAACGCAGTCCGCCATTTTTTCCCCCTTTTCCTTAGCTGTGCTACTCCCTTTTATTCTATTGGCTTTTGAAAGCCAATAGAATAGACTCTCTTGAATAGAGTCTAATTCTATTGGCTTTCAAAAGCCAATAGGAATTGTCCAGGCTGTCTCTGCCCTGCTGAGCCCGCCAAAAGTCCCATTGTGCAAACGGTGCTGCACCAGTTGAGTAGTCCTCGACTTACGACCGGTTGAGTAGTCCTTGACATACGACCGGTTGGGGGTCGTGGCATTAAAAAGGTTGAGAACCACTGATCTAGTGATAACTATTGACATTTGGCTTCTGTGTATCACAGAGAATCAAGGAATTGCAAGGAAAGGATCAAGCCAGCATTACCTTATTTCTCACAGGGCCACTAAAACAAGCGAGGTGACCAGATGTGATACAGGCCTTAAAAAAAGAAAAGGCTGGAAGGAACATCTGCACAGATGGCTGTCAGAAGCTACAGTCACTTAGAGGCTTCCAATCATGCTCAAACCTCTTATGGAAGTTGGCTCATAAAAGGAAGAGAGATAAACAATGCATCAGCTATAAAGTTGTGGAATAGGCTAAACATGAAGAACATCTGGTGTAAAAATAATGGGAAGCAAATGTTAATTCTCAGGCAAAAAAAGGTTGAAAAAGGATCAGTTATGATTATAGAGGAAGTGTCAAAAAGCCATTTTTGCACAACATTTGAGGGGGAAAAAGAAGACAAGACTCAAGGGAAGAACATAAGCTCCAAAACCAATCCCAGTCTGAGGGACATGGCAGAACTGAATCACCTTGATGCCTTGGCTAGATCAATTTTTCTCACCCTTGGCAAATTTCAGATGAAAGGACTTTGTTTTCCAGAATGTTCAGTTATGGTCAGGTTGGCTTTGGGATATGAAGTCCACTTATCTGGAAGATGCCTTCCCATGGAGCTTGGCTAGATGGACAATAGTTAAGCACCTACATAACGTCTGGACCATATCTGAATTGCTGGGGACCATCTCAGCCTACCAATTTTTCATAAGGCCATAGAAGACTATTAAGTGATACTTACCAGGAGAAAACCAAAATATTTCAGTCAACTTTTTTTATGGGTTTTAAGAACAGGAATGGTTCTTAAAACCCAGGGGCTTCAGGGAATCTCCTGTTCCCATCCCTATGATCAATTTTGAAAATATTAAAGAAAATGTTTTTGAAACATTTGGCAAAATTTAGTGCTATAGGCTCAGGGTACAAGGCTGAAAATGGGATGTTGGTGATTAATATGCCAATTCTTTTTCATTCCATTTTTTTTCAGCTGCAGAATTTCAAACTGGTCAGGGAAAACTGGACAGGGAAATTATAGATTTTATTTTTCTAAATCATTTTGGTGGTGAGGAGGTATTATTTTCTACCTAGTAAATATATGTTATTGCTTCACTTGAACAAACTTATTTAATCAATGTTGAGGCAAACAAAATGTATTAAAGTTTCCTAAAGGTTTCCTTCAGGCTTTCAGGATGCAGGCAAGGAGCAATTAAAAACAGGATAAGTTGAAACATTTCTCTCCGAGTTATTGAAGTTTCCCCCCCCCCCCAGCAGTATCATTCAGGAAGCAAGTTACCTGCAATGATTTACAACTTTGCTCTTTGGCCCAGTCTACAAAGTGCACTACAGTCCCCAACAATGGTAAGGCAGGCTGTGAAGTCATGTAAATTCAGCGGCTATGAATGGCCCTGTTGAATATCTGCCAGGAAATAAGCACAGCTTGGTTCAAAGGGCAACCTGCCAGATCATCCGTTCAGCTGCACCAGTGAAAGAATCAGAGGAAGAAGCTTGTCAAGGCAAGGAGAGCTCGCCAAAAGTTGGAGGAACTCAAATAAAAGCATCTGCAATGGTTGTAAGAACTGGGTATGTCTACTCGAAATAAGAGAAGGACTAGGGGTGACATGAGACCAGTCTTCCAGTACTTTAAGGGCTGTCACAGAGAAGAGGGGGTTCACCTATTCTCCAAGTCACCTGAGGGCAGGACAAGAAATAATGGAGGGAAACCTATCAAAGAGAGAACCAACCTAGAATTACGGAGAAATTTCCTGACCATTAGAACAATTAATCAGTGGAACGACTTGCCTCCAGAAGTTGTGGGTGCTCCATCACAACATGCTTTCAAGAGAGGCTAGACAGTCACTTGTCTGAGATGGTGTAGGTTCTCCTGCTCGAGCAGGGGGCTGGACTAAAAGACCTCCAAGGTCCCTTCCAGCTCTATTCTATTCTATTCTATTCTATTCTATTCTATTCTCTTCTCTTCTATTCTATTCTATTCTATTCTATTCTATTCTATTCTATTCTATTCTATTCTATTTACTCTACTCTACTCTACTCTACTCTACTCTACTCTACTCTACTCTACTCTACTCTACTCTACTCTACTCTATTCTACATTTTCCTGCTTGAGCAGAGCGTTGGACTAGAAGATCTCCAAGATCCCTCCCAACTCTGTTATACTGTTACTGCTAATTAGTCTACCGTATAGGAGAGTACTGAACTCAAATTCAAAATATTTTTTTTCTGATCAAGATAGCCAGGAGAAGGGTCCAAATACCAGTTTGCAGCATGAGGTTGCAACAGTAGTGCTGAACAAATTACTACCAAGGACTATTAGGCCTTCATCTTTTGAAATATTTAATATGCAATGTTATAATTGGTGGCTAGAAGGCAAAAGGGCTAAGTGACTATAACATCATGGTGTCACATAAAGAATGGAGGCACTTTCTCTTTTTTCAGAAAATGTAAGTGACACTAAAATTATTTGAAAACGTTGTGACCTTATTTCTTTGGTTTTAAGTCATAATGGGAAGATAGAACTGCATAATAGCTTAGACACATTAAACCTTTTTGGCTAATATGTAATCAGGCTAGGCAACCCTTACTCTATTAATCTAGGCTACTTGACCTCATGTGTTTCTACAATGCTTTTTCTACCATTATTATATAATTATCGCTCTACTTCAGCCATAGGCTTTAAAAGCACCATTCTCACTCCTGTTTCCTTTTACGCTTAGATCAAAATGCGTACCCAAATCCAAAAGTATTCCCATCTTCAATTAATTCTTCCTGCAACAATTTACTATGTCAAAATCAGAAGGAAGTTTGGCACTTAGGTTTTCCTTGGACACTTGCGAATTTCAGAATGAAAAGTTCCCTAGAGCCTTGCCAGTTTATCTAAAACAGTGACAATAAAAGAAATACAACCATTTATTTAGCAATTATTCAAAGTTACGGCACTGAAAGTCGTGATTAATGACCGGTCCTCATATTAATGACAGTCACAGCATCCCCAGGTCACGTGATCAAAATTCAGGCACTTGGCAATGGACATGTATTTAGAACAGTTACAGTGTCCCAGAGTCACGTGATCACCATTCCCAGTGATTTTCCATAAGCAAAGTCCATGGGAGAAGCTGGATCCATTTAACAACAGTGGCCAAAAAGGTTGTAAAATCAGGTGTGACTCACTTAACCACCATCTTGCTTAGCAATGGGAATTCTGGTCCCAAAGGTTGTACGTTGAGGACCATCTGTACTACCTTTCCAGGAGTAAAACTGGTCCCAAACCTCCACAATTACATAACTGAATGCAAAACAACAGATGCACATACTGTATCTAAATTTAAATTCATGGCGCTTGAGATATATACAATGCACCTTGATTTTTAAAGTGTGAAAATTCTCTCTTTTATTTCCATTAATGGCTAATTTTCCCTCTGCTGCTTCTATGTATCCAGGCAAGGAGAACAATCATGTCAACAATAATGATTTCTGCTTAGAATGGCCTATTGTCAATGCCATTTCCTTTCTTGACTCCTTTCCCAACTTGTCTTGAAAAGTTTCCAAAGCGCTTCGTGTGGAAAGGTATTATTCACTGCTTGCTCTATGTAACCCACCAACAATAACTTGATTAGCTTGGTTATTTGATGGGCTTAGCAGGAACACAGCAAATAAATGAAGCATCAGCTCTCGGCATCTGTGCTTGTGAAGTGCTTGGTGATTGGACTAATTATCAAGGTGAATACCATTTCTCAACAATGGTGTTTGTCAAGGCAGGGGAAAATGTGTAATAGAATAATTGCTTTTGCAAATGAATGCTGGCACTCTATCACAATTGCCATTCTTATTGCATTGGCCAGGGGAGTATTTCAGCTTTTTTTTTTTTTTAAATCCCTTTCTTATAACCTTCTTTAGTCTACATAGTAAGGCTAAGCTAAGACTAGCTTTCCCATCACACAGTGGTTCTCAACCTTTCTAATGCCGCGACCCAATAATACAGTTCCCCATGTTGTGGTGACCCCCAACCACTTATACATCACTGGGTGCCAGGGGCGTGGCCAAAGAAAAGGGGAAAAAATGGCGGACAGCCTTGTTTGGCGACCCCCGTGAAATGGTCATTTGACCCCAAATGGGGTCCCGACCCACAGGTTGAGAACCACTGAGTTAGACGATCTGGAGGAACAGAGGATGACAGCAATGGGTTGGGAGATTGAGGTCCTCGTGATATGCACCTTGTTGTTCTCAGATTAGGTGAAGGATGCTGCCCTGGATCCTGTGCTGAAAACTCAACTGGCATTATCCCATAATAGAGAAGGGCATCATTTTATTGTTGGCCTCCAACAGCATGAAATGGGCTGACCCAGCAAAATGGCTTGGCTGGAACCCATGCCTGGAAACTACCAGATGCAATGCAAAGCTTCTGAAATAGGAACTTGGAAGACAAAGTTTAAAAGATGACAGGTAGAGAAGAGGTATAGCCCAAGTATGACTGCTGACTCATAAATAAACACTTTCCCGCTTGCCAAGAAGAGTGTTATGGTTTTAGATGTTGCTGGCTATTCAGCAGACCTCTTTCTAGTCAGAACAGAAAGAACTCCAGTGAAGAACAATGAAATGATTTTATTGACACGATTTATATTCTTTCTATTAATATGTTCTCTGGGCATCTTCCTCTCAAGGAAAACCAACTCCGCAAAGTAATGGAACACCAAGTCCACAACCATCAGCTTTGAACAAGAGGACAAACAACACAAAGAGGAAAGGAGAGGGAATGCGACAAAGTCACCCTAAGTACTGTAAAAGTCCTAAGCATTAAAAGGGACAATAATTCTTTAATGCCTTGAAAATTATTGCTACAAAGTTAACTGGGGAGAAAATGCTCTAAAATTACCAAATCACTCTGGGAAAGGAATAATATGGATAACATTGAGGACAGGATGGCTTGGGTTAAATCAGAGCTTTGAATACATTCTAGTTTAGCTTGAGTCACTTTTCCATGGAAAAGTAACATGGAAGGTTATTTACCAAATGAAAGTACAGCATATAAAATGCAAAACAAAAGAATGTTGCACTTTCTAAACAGTTTACTATCCCAGCACATAACCTGCCATTGGACCCTACAAACGGATACTGCAAGAATTAGATTGGACTGACAATATGTATGCCTACACCATTAATACAAACAAGAGACCAAAGCATGAAGACACCAAGCAAAAAATATTCTGACATAATTTCCACGTTTAATAGTAGCTCTTTCTTTCTGCATAATTAGATGAATGCCAATCTATACTAAATATATCTCAGGATTTACTTCTGATTCAATAGATATACAATTGTCTAATTCGGAGACAATTGCTAGGAGAATTGTGTGCATGAATATTCCAGAGGAAAATCATTTAGATCGGACTTAAGCATGTTTAGCAAACCTAGAGAAATCAATGGGCTTTGATTGTCCTAGAACTCCAGTGGTAACTTCAATAGATCATTAAGTGCAATATTACTGCACTACATTAGTATCCTATTAATATACTCCTTTTCTATATTAATGCCCTGTCCCCTTTCTTCAACCACTTTTCTCAAAATACCTTTAAATCCTGTGCGCTCTCTCTCTCTCTCTCTCTCTCTGTGTGTGTGTGTGTGTGTGTGCGCGCATAAAATAAATCACTGTACCGTTCTTTAATCATCAACCTTAATTTCATTGTGCTATAAACATATCACTGCTTTTCTTTCCATGACCGATCCTGTTGAAGCACTTCATTTCAAAAGCTTGCTAACTCAGAAACCAACACAATCTTTGATTTCGTTCCAAAATATTTATCCTACTAAGTTTTTTTCAAGTGTTCCAGATGAATTAAAATTTAATGATTAGAAGCAACTCTAGGTACACAATTAGTCTTACGTGTTTGCCCAAATAGCAAAGTCATTTGGGCACTAAAATTTAAACTAATTCATATGCAGCTGAACAAATAAGCACAACAAACATGATTAATTTAATTGAGAATCAGAACGATGCTTTGCCAGCTGTTTCATAATATTGTTGAATTGGTTAATATTGTCCTGCCCATATGCATATCTGTGTTTGTTTGTTTTTATTAAAATAACAGCCTAGGATCTACTAGGAAGACATACTACAAGGACCTGCTCACTCGTTGTACTAAATCAAATACAATCGTTTTGCTTTAAGCTGAGGATACTGGGTGAAATTCAGTCATTTGGGATTGTAAATCATGGCTTAAAGACCTAGTGAGCCCTGGTAGTGCAGTGGTTAGAATGCAGTACTGCAGGCTACCTCTGCTGACTGCTGGCTGCCAGCAGTTCGATTCTCACCAGCTCAAGGTTGACTCAACCTTCCATCCTTCCGAGGTCGGTAAAACGAGGACTCAGATTGTTGGGGGCAATATGCTGACTCTGTAAACCGCTTAGAGGGGGCTGTAAAGCACTGTGAAGCGGTATAGAAGTCTACATACTATTGCTATTGCTAGTGCCATGTATGTATGGATCCTGGTTGGTTCAACAAAGCACTAAGGAAGCCATGATTTTGCAGAGTTGTCCCTGCTGCATTCAGCCCCCAAACCCATCTAATCCAGTATTCTGCACTCTCTGCCATACAGAAAGCTCTCTTCACTTCACATTTTTAAGCAATTGGGCTTTTTCATAGCAAATTCACTCTAGACTTTTTTTTTTTTTTTTGTAGAACCCCATCTGTCCCTTTGATTCATTGGAACAAAACAGAAAACTGGTTCTTTACTATCCAAAAACAAGCTATCCCCAAAGTGTAAAAATTGTCCAGTTCACAAAACAACCTCTCCTTTTCCTTTGACCTTTCTCACCCCATATTTTTAGAATGACAAAACTCCACCATTACAAGGGAAAGCTAAAATTCAAACTTCCTTAAATGCACACAGAATTTATGCAGATCTTTTCCCAACGTATCGGCCAGTTTCTGAACAGAACTATGTTACTGTAATTCAAAAGAGCAGAAAGACAAAGTTACTCTGACTTTCTATTTTCAGATATGTCCTTTGATAGCCTCATCTTTTTTTTTTTTAACTTTTCTATGTTTTTGTTTTTATTTCAGGGAAGTTTACACTTGTAGGAAGATTATTCTATTCATTGGCCAGGAACGCACAATCCATGTGGTCGTCCAGATGTTACTGATTTGCAATTCCCATTAGCCATCTTGGTGAGAATTGGGAGTTTTATCCAACTTGGTATAAGCCATGGGAAGGAAGATTGCGTTATTTACTTATATATATGTATTCATTTGGCTTATATCCCATCTTTTTTTTCAAAAGCTCAAGACTTGGTGTCTTTTAGAATAATTGAGGGATTTATTCACCATCTCCCTTCCATGGGTGAGAATGGACCAGTGTAGATAGTCCTAGTCCAGACCCTTTAATTAAAACATTCTAGATCATTCACCCATGTTCTATTGGCTGCATCTCCATCCAACAAATTGCTTCCTTTGTGGATTACAGGAAATATGGATTACAGGAAGTTCATCTGGGGTCCTACTTTCCCATCTCTATTCTGCTGTTAGGTCCATCAAAGGATTAAAGCAGCTAAGAACCAAAGGTCACTTCCTTTGGGACTCTTGATGTTAATTATCTATAGTATTGTTTGTTTTTAGAAGCGTTGTTTCGATTGATTCCGGATAGTTCTCTGCTTTGTAATATATATTGTATAAGCCAAAAGTATAGATTGTTCATATTAAGTTTTCTGCCCTCTGCTAATTCTTCCTTCCTGCCTCTCTCTCTCTCTCTCTTCTCTTCTCTTCTCTTCTCTTCTCTTCTCTTCTCTTCTCTTCTCTTCTCTTCTCTTCTCTTCTCTTCATTACTTCTCTTGCCAGTTGTTTTAAAGTTTGATGATGTTTAATTATCAAGCTGTATTTTTACCTGCTAAACTGAGTGGTGTTTTTGCTTGCTCTGATCTGAATATAGGGAATGACTAATATTGTGCTGGGTGCAAACTAAACTGGAAAACATCTATAGTAATTCTGCAATACATTCCAGTCAAGACAATTCTGCCTTGGACATTTCTATCTACACATACATTGACCAGGAAATTATGCACTAGTCTAGAATATTTTCATTCATTCAAAATATGTAGATCAAACATATATCTGGCCATTAGGAATGCTGCCTGAGATGACTTCTTTGAAAACTGGTGGACATCCACATACAGTTCCAAAGTTTACATGGTTTTTCATTGCTTTAGACAGAGTTAGGTTTTCATCTTATCTTCTCTTATTCAATCTCTTTTAACTGGAGGTGTTAGAGTATGTAAAACATGGCTTTACCACAAAGTGTCCTCCTTATACATAACCTATATGTATGTCATAAAGATCTCTGATCATTTGCTCCCAAAATTCCAGGTAACGTCTTATTCAGTGGGTATATTTCCAAAAAGGAACTGGAAATAATGGAAAATCTGAATGTATCTTATTCCAAAATATGTCCCCTTCATTTCTAATTCACGATTGTAGACCTCAGAAAGAAAACTGTCCGAGCTCATTTTGAATCCCTGTAAGTAAATCTGGACTTTTTTTTTTTAAATTAAAATCATCACATAAATCATTTTTAAAATATCTTTAGGAGGAAAGGAGGAAACTCTGGAGAACTCCCTTCCAAATAGGCATAGACTTATACATTTGAAATATGTAGATTTTCATATGCCATTGAGGCTAAATCCACTGGCTTTTCTGCTTATAGCAAATTTAAAAAAGTTATAACTTAGCTAAAATTATATTGCACCATCAGTAGATAAAATAGGTTCAGCCAAGTGGCAATTTTTTCCCTAAATTACCTTCTTTGCTTGTAATAAGGCAACCATAAGAAGGTGCCACCTTGAGAAATAATTGAAAATCACCATAAAGAATTGTCATAAACTGAAAGCTCCTTTTGGCACTTTGTGGAAAGGAGTAATCAATATTCATGCATAGATAAGAGCTTTATTTATAAATTATGATTGTACAATGCACTTTATTACTGAAACATTGCCATCAAAATGAAAATTGCTTGCTTGGACAACATTAATAGCCACTTGTATATACAGTATAATCCAAACTCTATAATACAAAATTCACTCCTGCTTTTTTTCTGACCCACTACTGTATATGGGAATTAAATTAATGAACTCTTTGAAGACTATGGGTATTAATCATCCTACTTTTAATTCTACAGTATATCTCATTATTCTTTGGAGAATTTACATTTCTAAAAATAAAGTTCTTCCTGGCATTGAAATACATATAAATCTTAAAAAAAAACAAAAAACAAAGAAAACACAACAGAAAGGCGGGAAAAGGCCAAGGAGGAAAGAATTGTTAAAGCATTATTTTTGTTCTCAGGAATATTTTCACACCTGGTCATCCAAGTTCCCACTAGCAAAATCCACCCAGGCTGTGTGACTCATCTTGCAATTAAAAAAAAAGATTGCTTGAGCAATAACCTGACGTATTGCTTTGCAAAATGACAGGAAAAACAAGGACCAGAGACAAAGGAACATCTACCTGATGTCCAAAAATGGGGGTGCGCTTTTAAAGTGCTTCCTGGTGCCCAAATAAACCTGCCAGCTGCTGTTTTAAGATTAATCTGAGATCAACCCACATCTGACATTTACTGAGTGCATACAATTTCTAGTTTACAATAACAGTGAAGGAGAACAATGTCATCCATGGATGAAATCCATCACCGATGATTTAGTAGTACATCCCCCTGCAAGTTTGACAAGATCTGCTGTGGAACAAAGTGAAAGTCTTGGGAGGGACCAATTTCTCTGGGTGTTCTGCAGGGAGGCAAAAGCAAATAAAAGCAAGGGAAAAATCTAAGTGTAATTTCTTTTTCGCGTAAATATTTGATTTGATCTAATTAAACCCAGCAGATATTTCAGGTGTGCAGAAGTGTGGATTCAAAGATCAAAATGGGATTAGGATATGTGGGCAAGCATGTCCTGCCTAATAGGGGCACTACTTATTTAAAACAAAGATGCAGTTTTGAAAGACATAATAAATGTCTGACAAGGGGACATACTGTATAGTAAGAAGAGATTTATTGAGGTTGTACAATTAATGCTCAGTATAAAATTGATTATCACGCTGGAGGGGGTTGATGGACTAAAAGCTGATCCCACCTCTCCTCCCTTTACGTTCTGCATCCTCATTCCCCACCCCTTAATCATAAACTGTGTTTTTATTGTATTTGAATATAGAACAGAACAGAGCAGAGCAGAAAGACTAGACTAGACTAGACTAGACTAGACTAGACTAGACTAGACTAGAATAGAATAGAATAGAATAGAATAGAATAGAATAGAATAGAGCTGGAAGGGACCTTGGAGGTCTTCTAGTCCAACCCTCCAGTCAAGCAGGAGAACCTATACCATATATGTGTATATATGTATATTTTTATTGTTAAACTGTCCAGAAACTCCTCAGGGCAAAGATGGATGGCAAATACATTTTAAAAATAATAAAATAAAATATTGAGCATACCAGACAAAGTACTTCAAGTTAATTTTAAAGTAATAGAAAAGAATATAGATCTTTGAGCTTTGTGTCAAAAATCTGCACTGTATTTTATTTACAAATGCTTTAAAAAAGGAATAAAAGTAGGCATTGATCCTGCCACTAAAAACAACATAGATAAGTATTTAGCTTCTGATATCCCCCTTTGTACTCTAACTAATTTACTGTATTTATAAACAGTAATAAAACATGTTTGTGTTTGCCTTGCTGAGTGAAATATAGCATGGGAACAATTTAAACTAGCTGCAACTTTTTCTGACTTCCATGACTAATGCTCAACATATGGAAAAAATGTTCACTGCTTTAGCCTCCTCCAAGAAGAAAACCATCATAAAAATATGAGCAGGAAGTGGCAGAATCAAGCTAATTGTGGCTTGAAAATAAGATATATTTGGCTAAGAGACCACCAGACCATCCTAGTAAAATAGGAAGGAAAGGGAAATTAAAAAATGTGAAGAGAAGTCAATGAACACTACTTTAAAAACAGTGATATCCATGCGGTTAATGTAGTCATGAGGACTCTGACTTAAAAGCATCTTTTACCTTTATTGCTGGTGCTATTAATGCTAATATTACTCTTAATATTCCTATTACTAATGTTACTAATGCTAATAAAAGTTGTAATATAGAGAGCACAGGCTAAGGTCAAACATCACAGTTTGTCAGCCCTTCAAGGTAGTCCAGAGAGGAAGCACAAGTCAACAACATATCTTTACTGTAAGATTACAATAACCAAATCTTGCAAATCTGAAAACACTTCTTTTAGAGGAATGCACATACATATGACAGCTGTATTTTGAAAAACAAGTGAGGATTTCTCACTTTCCGAAGCAACAAAGAATATTTGTACAAAACTTGACTAAAGGGAACAATTCTTCACAGTTTCAGAAAACCAGATTCAATTTTTGCTGTGTTAATCCAAGCCTTTCCTGTTCAGAAGACTGAGCTTTCTAGAAATCTATGTTTCTGTGCCCTTCATCTTTGGAATCAGCAGTTTCACTTATGTGAATGGACATTTTACGACATTTTAATTTATCTCAGAATCTGAAGATTCTACTTGTTTCATCTCCAGTCAGTTGATTTTAAAAAACTGATCAAGGACAAATGGAATGAGAAACCCAGAGGTTTTGGTTGTACATATCCCAAACCTGCCCTTATTCAACTTTTATTGTGGCTTAGAATATCTCAAAAGAATTTGAGAACTTTGGAGACCTCATTTCCTTATATTTACATAACCAACTTTGTAAGAGTATCAGAGTAGATAAGTAAAGAACAAGAACAAGCAAGTCAGTTTCTAAGGTCAATAACACCTTTTTTTACCACCATCCACATTCTCTGATGTTCTTTTATGGAATAAGAACATTTTTAAGTGCAAGTCTCACATATTTCAAATTCTTAAGCGGCAGCAAAACAAGTTTCTAGAGCCCAGGAACAGAATCTAAAGTTTTGGAGTTTTTTTTGAACATACTCACCACACCAAACATTCAGAGAATTTGAGGAAGTTTAATGTGCCATCAAGTGACATTAGATTGCAGCCTAAAAATGTCCACATAATGCTTTTCTGCTATGACTTTTAGACTTCCCCTTTTTTTCTCTCTATTGCAGAGTTCCTCTGAGAAGTCACAACTGCTTTCAAGCTGTGCATTTAAAATATTTAATTTCTTTAGAGTGCTGTGTTCACAAGTGCTTTCGTTTTGAAACAAAATCAGCTCTGGGATCTCACAACGGAAGATATTCTAGTGGCCAAAATGACATTGATTTCCTGCCAAAGGTATCAGTAGCAACAAAAAACCCTACATGGCTGCTTATGGAACCAGCTTTATCCCATCCCATCAGCCTATCCCACCTGGTCATGGTGCAGATCCCGTCAGTTAAAGAGCTCTGAATGGCGGGGTCCAGGAAGAGAGCCTTCTCTGCCATTGCCCCCCATCCTGTGGAATATTATCCTCCCCCCCCAGAGATGAGGGGGACCCCCCACCTCCTGGCCTTTCAAAATGGAGTGAAAACATGACTCTGTAACCTTGCATGGGGAGGCCAAAGAAGCACAGAGCCATTGGGCTGGCTGGTGGCATGAGACACCCCCCCCCTTTGCTTTTGCCAATTAATTTTAAACAAGGCTTACTTGTTCTTGCCTCCCTATTTTTTTTTATATAGTTTTTAATTTTTTAAAAATTCTAAAATTTGTGGATTTGGTGACTCACAAGTGTAGACAGTTTGATTCATTCTTCTGGGCCAATCCAGATAACTGAATTTTCAATTAACCATAAAAAATTGACCATGGGTTACTATCGTGTTTAAACATAGCTACACAATTGTGGCCATTTTTATTTATTTATTTGCTACTGATCTCTCTAGGAGACTTACAATAATACCATCGTGTATGAACACATCTATACAATTGTAGCTATTATTTCTCCTTTCCCAGAATGTATCTTCAGGAAAGGATAAGAGCAACAGTTACAGTTGCAAATTAGGGTTAAAATAACTGAAGCAATTAGCACTCAGTAATTTCACCCATCTGCACAGGGAGTATTGTTTCCAACCTTTGATTTAGCCTTTTGGTTTCCATATCAACAGGAATCATACTGGCCAACCATTGAGGTTCTGCTTAATCAAACAGGAAATTAGTATTTTTCAAGATCTTTATGTATTTGCTCCTAGGCCAAATCTAAAAACGATCTTGATGAGCTTCTTGGATCCTTGCCTTATGTATCTGTATACGCAAGAACAAGCTGATGTGCTTTTTGTGCCTTGGGGGTGGGAGGTGAAGGGGGAAAGGAACTGGTTGAATCCATGAATCATTCAAGAAATTAAATAAAGACATACCTGTGTATATCAAAACGTGGCATGCACAACGTCTTGCACGACATTCAGGCTCATAAAGTAAAAAGTACATTGCTTGTGAGCCATGGTGGCACAGTCGTTAGAATGCAATATTGCAGGCTTACTCTACCCACAGTCAGAAGTTTGATCTTGACCGGCTTGAGGTTGAGTCAGCTTTCCATCTTTCCGAGGTCAGCAAAATGAAGACCCAGATCATTGGGGGCAATGTAGGTTGACTCTGTAAACTACTTAGAGAGGGCTGTAAAGCACTGTGAAGTGGTATATAAGTCTAAGTGCTATTGTGCCAAAGAACATTCCATTTTCTGAGGAAACTTGTTGCCAACACATGGTGAGAAGCTTACACATCACATGATTAAACGAGGCACAGGTTGAACCATTTAAGCTCAAGATGCCTGACTTCAGACAGAAAGGTGGTGGTGGTGGTATGAATTTCCAGCTGAAGGCAAAATGGTCCATGCTTGTAGAAATTCTTGTTGACCCACAAAATTAGCTGTCGCTCCTGTGATAGATGCCTTCATTTTATACCCAGCAAAGTTATTAAATGAGTATTAAGCACCACCATTTTATGTCTGCTGCAACGATGCGGATATACTGATAGTCGCTCCCTTAAAAGCAAAGTTTCATTTCATATAAAAAATGTAGGATCCAGAAAGGGGAAAATTGTTAATTTGAATTTTAAAAGATTAAAAAAAAACTTTAATAAAAGTATAAATTTATATAGTTCTAGCCCAATGCCAGGCCACGTTGATGGCAGGGATATTTTGGAGCAGCAATTCATTTTATGTGCATGTCAGCTGTAAAAGTTGGATAGTTGTTTGAATAGTGCCACATTTGCTGTGAATATCCTTGTCCTCAGGGGGAAAACCCCATTTTAACACGCGGTCTTTAGTTTTAGCCAAACTAATACACAAGTTTATTCAAACATCTCCAAAATGTCCACTCTTCCTCTGGACCTGCAGGGAAGCCCTCAGGCGGTTTTATCCAATTATGAAGGTGTTTAACTTGATGTTTTCATCTTTTTAATTGTTCTTTTTGAGGTAGCAATCTCATTGGCACATTATAAACAGCTCCTTCTTGATTTCAATAGCGAAGTATTTTAATATTTTTCAATCACAAAGTTATATTTTTTGAATTGTCTAAGCCGGCAGTTTTCAGAATGTGGTCTGAGGACCTTTGGGAGGGTCCCTCATATCCTTTCAGGGGAGCAATGAAGTCAAATATTTTAACATTTCCGAGTTTAAATTTCTAATATACTACATAGCGATAGTATATTAGGGGTCCTCCATGCACAGCAACACGGGCATGCATTTAAAATTATTATTTTGTCTATGTACGCGCTTAAAATGTTATTTTATGTGCTTGTGGGTTACACGTTTGGATTTATTGCAAAACTATCCAGTTTCATGATGAATTCCCTAAAAAAAGAGGTTTTCAGGTGATGGGCGCGTATTCCTCAGCTTGTCTAACGCCGCCCCTCAGGTTACTGCCTCCAGCCCGCACTCTGACTTCCGCCAGGCTTCCCTCGCTGGCGCCCTTTCTTCGCAGGCGCTTCCGGGTCCTCCTTGCCCAGCCTTCAGGTGAGGGCAGCTGCCCAGCGGGGCGGCTTCGGAGACTCCGAAGAGCGCGCTTGCGCAGAGGGGGGCAAAGAGTGTGTGTGAGCGCGCTCCCGCGCCTGCGCTCTGGCGGCCTACTCCCGCAGCCCTGGGCAGAGAGGCAGGGAGGATGCCTGACTTCTCGCCGCCTCGTTCCCGGCTCGACAACGCATGCGCAGAGGCGCCTCCTGAGCGCCCTGACAGCCGGGGCGGGCGAGCCGGGAGCCAGGCGACCAGCAAAAAGGAAGCGCCGGACCGGCATGGAGGGCCAGGGGGCCGGAGGGGAAGACCCGCCGGGGAAGGGCACCCCCAGGCGGGGTGGCAGCGGCGGGGGGCGTCCCTCGGAGGAGGAGAGTAAAAATAAGCCCAAGCTGGTGAGTGCAACTCGCTTGCGGGTTCAGACGTTATGAGAAAGCGGATCAAGGTTGCCCACTTGCCCTTTTGCAAGACCTAGCTAGTTCCACAGCGCTTCCTGGTTTGCATGATCCCAGGGAGATCCTGGCTAAGCCAACCCGAGTTTCCAGGGTTGCAAGGAGCATCTAGGGCTTCCTGGTTGTGTGAACCCAGGGGAATCATGGCAGAAGGCAGTAAAGCTTCCCCGGATGCATAATCCAAGGGAAATCCTGGTGAGCCAACTTCAGCTTTCTAGTTGCATGAAGCAAGCAGGGCTTCCTAGTTGTGTGAACCCAGAAAATTGTGGCTTGAACCTGGCCTGCTGTTGCTTCTGATAAGAAATTGTGGCTGAACAAAGTAGGTTTTGGTTTATTGCTAACCATACTTTTTGCTTGTTGCAGGAACCAACCTCACCTTGGTAGACCATAAGTCTCTTGAGTTTGCTAATCTGTGTACTGGCCCTTTGGTGTACAGGTCTCTCTAGCTAGTTGGTCCCACTCTTTGTTGCTTGTGTTGCTAGAATTTGGGGATTCTCCTAAACCAACTGTTTAGTTACAGTTGATTGAATACCACCAACCTAAGCTATCTGGTCTTTTTTGTCCTGTGTTACTCATCCAACAATCTTGGCAACCTCTGTTTCTTCAGAAAACTTGAGTTTAAACTCTTGTAATTCCTAGCTCTTTTGGCTGATTCAGTTAGAGGGGCATATTGGGGAGTGCGACACGTGTGTTTCACTGTTGTCACTTGTGTGTGTTACAGAGAAGCCTGTGATCTCCCACGGCCTGATGTTTGTGTCTCCTGGAAGAGATTTCTTCACTCTAGTGTTATCCAGATGTGTTCGCTCAGTATTGCCTCTAACCAATTTACAATGAGATCAGAATGATGACACATGCATCATTTGGTGGTGAAATTATGTAATTGCCTCACAAGGTCTTGTGCAAATACATAGGTTGGGTCATTTGCATTTTTGATGTGATCACGTGTGTCATTTGCTTCCTCCCAGTAGAGGCAAGTGCCCTCAACTGTTGTTCTCCAGCCCTTGTGGCCTTCAGCATCCATCCCTTCTGATCTACAAAAATAGAGAGATTGAAGTCCAACACATCTGGTGAACATCAGGTTGGTGAAGGCTACTGTAGAAGTAGCCTTCAACAATTGGTGAAAAGAAGCAGTGTTGGTAGCTGGAACTTTCCATAGCATTGCTGATCAAGCTTTTATTTGTACTTTACACAACAGCTGCTGATAAAGAAGTTTATTAAAAGGTGTAGCTGCTGAAGTTGCTTCAAAAATTAGAGTTCTTTGAAAGGGGGAAAAAAAAGCCTTGGGTAAGATGTTTTGAACAAAACCTGTGCTTTGGGAAAGTGATTGCTACTTCTTTCACTAGTTTTGGCTTCTTCAGACAAGGTGCTATTCAGTTCAATTTATTATTTCAGGAATATCTCGAGGGCAACATCCTCTAGGTTGGGTAAACCAACTTGTCTGGAAAGACATAGGAGATCTTCTGGTCACATGGCCAGATGAAGTAGGGCTGGACATGTTCAGACCAATGTTCAGCTGACTTTAAGCAAGAGCATGAGTGTTTCAGTTTTAGAAATCTTGCATCTGGTAAGCTGCGCCCAATCCATTCTCACCCTTGCGTATGTCTGATTTAATAATTGCAGTGCCAATTTTTACTGGTGTGATCTCCGAATCTTTGAGAGGTCACAGAAGTGATTCCTAGGTTTTCCACCTCATTGCTATCAAGGGGCACATGAACTGTTTGACACACTGCGATTCTTTGAAAACTAAAGGACAGACAAATTATGACTTGAAAACATTTTTATGTTTATCTGTAATGAACCCTTGAGTGGAGTTGGCAATTTTTCAGGATATGACCTCAGCAGGCAGTAAGCACTATGATAAACAGAAGTTAGAGGCCAAACAATTTGGTTGTCTCGTATTTTCAGATTTGGAAAAAAACTTCCCTGACCCATTTCTCTGTTTTTTTTTCCCTATAGTAAAGCTCCAAGAATAAGCCTCTGTCTGGAAAAGGTTGGGTGTAAATCCTATTTGAATATTTTCTTTGTTGCCAATGTTTGGGTGAAGTAATTGCAGGGCAATTAAATCAGTTTTAGAGGAAGGTTTGAGGTGACATCATAAGTGAGATCTTTAGGAAAAGAGGAGGTGAAAATGAAATTCCTAGTCAATAACAAGTTGAATTTTGAGTATTTGTATACATTACCTTAAGCTACAAATGTAGCAACAGTAATTCACAATGTATCAACTAAAGCTAAAACTTAATTTTCTCAACAAGCAACTTGTAATTAAAACAACAAAGTAGACACTTTGTATTTTAAATTACAGGCTATTAAATGCAATGAAATTTCTGTTAATAATGACTAAAATGCCCATGTGACATTGCAAACAGCAGGAAATTGTGGGTCCTGATTTCAGCTCATGAGCAGAACACAAAATTAAAAAAAAGCTAGCAAAATGCATAAGCTCATGATGAATATATGATATCTTTTTTATCTGCAGTTTTGTTAATGGAAGACACCTGGGTTCAGGCCTACGGCTTTGTTACTATGATGAATATACACTGGGGAACAATTAAAAAACAAACAAACCCAAAGGGTATACATCCTAAGAATATTTTTTTTTTGATAGAATATACCATGCTTGAAGTCATAATTATCACAGATGAACAGGGTTATAAAATCATTTTATACTACAGAACTTATAACTGGGCAATAGAAATAAGCAAGTTATGTTTGCCATTCTTGACTATTGTGTGCAAGGCAAGGAACAGTAAATAATCATCTCTCAGCCTTGATTACATTTTATGCTTCTGTCATTTACTGAATGAAGGGTACTTAATTATTCACAGGATTGGGCTGTGGAAAAAATGGTTTCATGATGGTCTGTAATTTTAATATGAGTAGGAATGTGCAAGGTACTTGTTTCAGGATACAGAATATTGGTGTCTTGGAAGCGTTGATCTTTTTTTTTTTGCCAAGTACAGGTAGACCAGTGGTGGCGAACCTATGGCACGGGTGCCAGAGGTGGCACTCAGAGCCCTCTCTGTGGGCATGTGTGCCATCGCCCCAGTCCTAGGCCTTCAGCTGGATTTTATAAAACCTTTTCACTTCAGGCCTCCGCTGCTGTGTGCAAAAAAAAAAAAGGTTCAATCAATCAGTCAATTTCAACTTCTGCGGAAAGAAAAAATCTTGCAAAGTTGGAATTGATTGATTGAACTTTTTATTCCCACCCAGTCTGCTGTTACCACTGCAGCCATGCCCAGCCAATGGGCCACACCCACCCGGCACCCGACGATGCATAAGTGAATTTGGGGTTGCAGTTTGGGCACTTGATCTCTAAAAGGTTTGCCATCACTGAGGTAGACCCTTGGCAACTGACTCATATTTATGACAGTGGCATTGTCCCAGAGTCATGAGACCTCCTTTTGCAACTTTTTGACAAGCAAAGTCAGTGGGGAAGCCAAGTTCACTTCACAACTGTGTTATGAATTTAATAACTGCAATTGTTCACTTAAACGTGGGAAGAAAAATCATAAAATGGGACAAAACTCACTTAAGAAATGTCTCACGTAGCAAAAGAAATGTTGGGCTGAATTGCGATCCTGAATCATGGACTACTTGTGCCTCCTTGCATTAGTCTGTGCAGTGTCTCTTTTATTAATGTGTTTTAACTGTATTTTATTTGTTGTGTTTCTATGGCTATCAGCCTTGATTGCCGACTCTGATGGAAAAGTTAATTGTAAACAAAACAAATAACACAGGATGCACAGAATGAATGATTCAGTCTCGGGAAAAGGAGTGGTGCTGATTGACAAGAGTAAAGGGGAGGGATTTGTACACCTAGGTCCTGGGTTGAGGGACCCTATTTTGATTTTATTTTGTGAGAAGTCTTTCGATTCTTGGCTGTGACCTTGGGTTACATTTTTTTTTAATGATCATCTATGGTTCGGTGCTATTAGTGGGAAAGTTTTGTATGTAACTTGATACAAACTCTTAGGATGTAATACAAAGAGATGGTCAAGATTAGGAATTACACAGACTTCACTAACATATATTTAACGCTAATCTGGAGGTAATTACAAAACCTAGGAAACTGCAAGAGGAATTTTCCACCCTTATTTACAGTGAGTTTTCCTGGACTAAATTGTTCTTTATGAGATAAAGTACCAACAAACTCTTGTTCTCTCTCTTGATTTTTTTTTTAAATGTCTAATCTTTTTTCCATCCCTTTACAATCTTCCCACAATCATTTACACCAGTGGTTCTCAACCTTTTTAATGCCGCGACCCCCCAACTGGTCGTAAGTCGAGGACTACTCAACCGGTCGTAAGTCGAAGACTACTCAACTGGTGCAGCACCGTTTGCAGAATGGGACTTTTGGCGGGCTCAGCAGGGCAGAGACAGCCTGGACCATTCCTATTGGCTTTTGAAAGCCAATAGAATTAGACTCTATTCAAGAGAGTCTATTCTGTTGGCTTTCAAAAGCCAATAGAATAAAAGGGAGTAGCACAGCTAAGGAAAAGGGGGGAAAAATGGCGGACTGCGTTGTTTGGCGACCCCCCGTGAAATGGTCGTTCGACCCCAAATGGGGTCCCGACCCACAGGCTGAGAACCACTGATTTACACAAAGCTGGTTATATCCACATTTGAATTAAACTAGTCTCCAAGAACAGGGAGGCAGGATATGTTATGGGTCCCCTTTCTTAAGGAGATCCATCTAATGGGACCAAGAAGAAGGACCTTCTCTTTGGTGGCCCCATTTCTGTAGAACATCATCCCTGCAGAAATAAGATTGGCTCCCACTTGGACTCTTTTGCAAGGTCCCGAAGATATGTTTCTGCCATCAGGCCCAGGGACCCCAGAGTGATACACTGCCCCATCAAGGGGTCAGTTTGATTGTTGTCACCAGGGTGATGTGAGTTTATTAGCTTTGATATTGGGTTTTACCTTTGTAAGATGAAGTTATCATCAGCGAATTAGATGGCCATATGCCATTTTCTTGATAAATAAGTAGCAATAGCACTTAGACTTCTATACCTTCTATAGACTTCACAGTGCTTTACAGTCTTCTCTGGGCAGTTTACAGAGTCAGCCTATTGTCAACAATCTGGGTCTTCATTTTACCAATCTTGGAAGGATGGAAGGCTGAGTCAACCTTGAGCCGGCGAGACTCAAACTGCTGGCAGCTGGCAATCAGCAGAGGTAGCCTGCAGTACTGCATTCTAACCACTGCACCACCACTTGAGTTTGGTGTCTGTCCATTCTTTAGGTTTGTGGTTCATCTCCGGCTTCCTTTCCCAAATGCCAGAATATTATGCCAGAAATAAGAAAAGTCAGTAGCGTTTTTTTTTTACTACTTGCATCGTTATTTATTATCCTTTTAAACTTCCCAATAATTTCAGTCCTCCAGCCATGCATATATCAATGGAAAGCATAAAGTATAACATTAAACTGTAATGGAAAAATAAACAATAATGCAGAAACGTTCTGTAACCTAGATAAAATGCACAGTGATAATAAAATGCAGAATATAACAACAGTAGAACTATCAGTTGAATAATGGCCATGTACACAATCACTGCTGGATGTAGTTTGGTAATTCGGCCTATTTTTGATCAGCCTAGAGAGGTAGTCCTCAATTTACAGCTATTCATTGGGGCACTGCTAGGGAAACTTAGGACTGTGGACTTGACTGGGAAATTAGGGAGGAAACCCCCATATCTGGGAAGAAAGCACAACACTCCCATAACACTCCCCCCAAAAAGCTTCCTGTATGTCATCATAGAAAGTCAAACTTGCCTTGAAAGCATCTTTATTTTTTATGTTTTGGGAGTGAGCATTGAGAAATCAATCAGCTAAATCCTGTTGACTAGCAAAGCGTTGTTTGTTTAAAATCACGTCAGAAGCATCACAATTAAAATAAGGCATACTGCATAATATAAAATTAAAAATGTAAATTACAAGATTAAAATATGTAGAAGTTAAAGAGAGGGGTCCTTGGTGCTCTCTGAGCTTGCTTGTTTTCTTGCAGACGTTTCATTACCCAAACTAGGTAACGTCATCAGTGCCACACTGATGACGTTACCAAGTTTGGATAATGAAACATCTACAAGAAAATAAGCAAGCTCAAAGAGCACCAAAGACACCTCATTTCAACCCTGACCTACAAATATTCTCCTTTATAAGTTAAACAGATCATGCCCAGAAACTAGCAACATTAATTGTATTCTGTCATGCAGCCATGATGTCCTCAAGTGATCAAGATTTCCATATTTCCAAGCTTTCGCCAGACCCAGGTGCCAGTTCCTCCATTAGTTCCATCCAATGTTGGTTCTTTGTAGCTTTCCATAGGTCCTCTCTGCTTTTAAATTCTTCAAGGTCTTCCATCAACCTAAGGAAGCTTTTTCCTAGATTTTAGTCTCTGATGAACCAGTTGTAGGCCATAGACAAAAGTGTTTATAGCACCAGGATTTTGAAAAATCCTAAACTAGACTTAACAAGGGATGGATTTTGGAATTCTAATAATTAAATTCATTTCAGTTTATAATGCAAGAAATATGCTTCAAGAGAAAGTTTGTCTTACTTATTTTTGGCCATGTAACTGAAGAAGTTGTCTAGGCAACTGTGTTGCACATAATTTAGTTGGGTGGTAATTCGATAAACTAATTTTATAAGTTTGGCAGTCTTTTAACCTGTCACTTTGCACAGATGCAGCTCAGATAGGAGTGGGCAGCTATTCCTTCCTTCCTTCTTCCTCTGTTGGTTTCCACATGGATAGCACAAATCTCAGGCACAACCGTCATCTTGGGAATGAGACACAAAATAACCACACAACTTTAGTTCTACCAATTATTTTGCAACAAAAAAGCTGTTAACACCTTTTTTAAAAAAAAAAAGAAAAAAAATGCCAAGAGCCTAGTATCTCTCTAAAATAATTGGACACTTTTTTGAACATACGTCCCAATTTAATTTTGTAGTGTCCAGAACTTAGTATCTTCATGGTAATCTTCCATGCTTACCATTGAGTAATTTGTTGTTAACCTAGTTGTAATGTTAGCTTTTTGTCTCAAACATTAATAATTCTTTTTCTGCAGTGGTTCTTGGGCCAGTATATGATGACAGTATAAATCTGTCTCCCTGTAAATCAGCATGCTTTGCTTTAAAAAGAAAAATTGTATATATTTGCCATACAGTAGTTCTTTCAAGCAAGTTCATTTTGCCCTTTCTCCAGGATCTGCTTTCCGAACAGTTCTAGAATAGCTGTTTAATTCCTTTGGATACTTACTCAAGGACTTAAAGCAAATATGTGTAGGAGAAGGATAGGGAGACCCTGGGAGTGGATTCAAGAGAGTAATCAGCCTAGGGTTGTTACTTTCCCACGAGTGATCAAAGTTCAACCCCTCTTCAATTCTGTTAACTCTTATCTAATGTTAATTTAATGCTGGCCATTAGTTGACTAGATTCTTGGGTATAAGCTTGAGCAATAAATCAGAATAACTGGAACTCTGTGTGTGGTTCTGATTTTTCATGCCCGACAATATATTCAGTAAACTCAATAATTCAGTTGACTCATCCATTCACTATTAGATTCAAGTTCTGGTCATTCATGCAACTGATTGGATAGCTTCTGGCTAGCCATACTTTCTCAACCCAACCAACCTCACAAGATTATAATAGGAATACCATGAGGAAAGGCAGAATATGCATTCCATAAGGGAATAAAATGCATAGGTTTTCAGTAGAAATCAAACCGATTTATCAAGTCTGGAATTCTAAAACCTTTCCCAGCACAGGAATTAAAGCAATGTGTTTGTAATACATGCCTTGAATTCCATCGCGTTGACTTTGGTATGACAACATCCCCAAGGAAAACATCTCAAGGATTATTAGTCAAAGTTTTATTGCTTGGGATGCTGGCTATAGGGCCTCCTTTAAATATTCTTTATCTCAGTTTGGAATTTGTTTTTATGTATGCATTTTTCTCCAGGTATCAGTTTTCAGCTTCAATTTGATAAATAGTCCCAGCAAATAGGTATGTAGGGTGAGTATGAAGGTTTTTCAGTACACAGCTCATTTTTAAACATTTTAAAATTTAAAATGTACACGTTTCCCTTACCTCTTTTTTCTCAACACATTAATGGCGTTGTTTCTGAACATATTTATAGAGTTGTATAGTAATTGAAGATTTCATACTGGAAATATATTGTAATGTGACTCACATTGGCAGTGTGGCTTCACAGATAAGGTTGAAGTGTTAAAATCCAACTTTACCTAGGAACTCTTTATAGCTTTTGTGGATATTACACAGTTAAGCATTTTCTAATGCCAAATAATGGTGGACTGAAGCAGGACTAGATAGTATATTTGCACATTAAATAGCGCTTGTTATTGAGCTCTGTGCATCTGACATGAATTTCATTTCCTTATGTTGATGTGCACTCTTTTAGAACTAAAAATATTGATTTGGTAAATCAGCTTTGGTTGTGTCGTTCATAAAGAGGCAAGTGGGCACATCTCTGTTTACACAAGTGTAATTGCATCATCACGTTCTTTCTATGCACTGTGAATTAATCTCAAAACAGGGTCTGTACCAAAATGTTATTTAGGAACATATTCAGTTTTTATGCTGAATGCTCATTTTACATTTTAAAACAGGGCGAAAAAAAGTGATATGTACGAATACAGTAAATTAAGGTCACCTTAGTGATCTTGAAATGTCTGGCTAAATTTATCTCTTGTTAGTGAAGTTAAGCTGCCTTGAGTCTTCCACACTGCAAAGAGATTTTAAACCTAATAAACTTTCCAAATGGAAAGTGAATGTGTACTTTCTGAACAACATATTGAAGAAACAAATAGGAGAGTGAAATATGTCTTGAGATCCCATAACTGCTATTTCACTGAATAGTACCATAGTTCACCATTACTGTGACGTGAGGATTGGAGATCTTTTATTCTAAATTATGGGATTTCAGACCTGCAGAATCTCTGCTGTTCTGATAAGATTGAGAAACTAAGGAATAAGGGAACTGAAACTGGCACCCACCTAAAATAGGAAAAAGCTTGATGAATTATGCAAGATCTCAGTTAGAATAAATGTAGAAATAGCAAAGTAAGTCTGCTTTCCATGATTCCACAGTGTCAATTTAATTTCCTCACCTTTAATTTCCCTCTCTCTCATATGAATAATTTTATGTTGAAAATAAAAAAAAAATATTGAGAGACTTTATAGTTCTAACTTTCTAAAGACTATATGGGATTTACCAGTAATGAACATTTCCTTGGGTTGAAAGAGTTCACATTTCTCACAGCCATTAGTTTGTCTTGTAATATAAACCATAATCATGATTCAACATTGTATCATAGCCAAGAGTTCCTCTGTAGATTTTTTTTTCCCCCCTCTGTGCCTTTCATGGAGATTTGTTTATAAATAAATTTGATTCATTTTACCAGATTCCTATGTTGTTTGCATGCAGAAGCCAATAATTGTAACTAAAAATAAATTGTAGCCAATTGCTACATAAAGTTGGATTGTTTTTTGTTTTTTTTTTTCTTATCTGGTGAACTGGACTTTGCTTTAAATCAGAGTCTGCAAATTTGGCAACTTTAAGACTTGTGAAATTCAACTCCCAGACGTCCTCAGCTAGCCATGCAAGTCAGAATCTAGGATTTAAATTCTGACTAGCATATAACAAATTGTGGTGAATTAAGGGGGTATGTAAACCGAATCTAAGGGCCACCTTAGTGGTTAGTGAACCTCCAAAATTATAGCAAACAGATTAAAAAATGGGGCAGCATTTTTTATTTTTTTAAATTTCTTGGGGGAAAGGGGGCAATATACAGATTTCACTTTTAAAGAGGGTCATATCTTCACTTTTAAGATCTGGCATTAGTATAAATCAGGGGTCTTCAAACTTGGCCCTTTTATGACTTGTGGATTTCAACTCCCAGAATTTCTCAGCCAGCTTGCCTGGCTGAGGAATTCTGGGAGTTGAAGCCCACAAGTCATAAAAGGGCCAAGTTTGAAGACCCCTCGTATAAATCATATCACTAGTCATAGTCTTGTGGCCTTCAGTCACTAGAATAGACACAGCTATCTCTCTTTGTATGTTTGTGTGTATATGTGTCTGTGTTTCCATATATACTGTATGGAAAAAAAAGCTGTCCCAACTTAAAACCCGCTTTAGTCAAGCCTCACAGACCCAAATCAATGGAAGAGATTGTTATGCAGGTGGCTATATCAGAATGTCCTAATTTATCAGATTTAGAAATCAAGACAACATAGACAAGTACTACAATCTGTCTGGAATAAATTTGAATGAATTCAGTTGGGCTTTCGAATAAACATTTCAGCAATACAGTATTATTCTTTGATTGGCCTGGTATTAGTAAGAATGCATTTGATATAGATCTGCATTTCCAGTGAAAATTTCTCAATATATTTTTGGAAATGTATGCATTACAAAATGACAATGCAGTAAAGCAAACAAAGCGATACACTTAACTAGATATTCAAACAAATTGGAAAGTCCCCTGTTTATTTATTTATATATATAAACATCATTGTGCTCTATAACACTAACAATTGATTTGCTTCAGTGAGACTTTGAATTGAGCAGAAGCATAAAATACAGTATTTAAGAGTCAGGTTCACACAACACAGTAATCCATAGTTTGTTAACGATTGTACGGACTAATTAGCTGGGCCATTGCAGTATACTAACTGTAAAACATGATTTATAAATCTAAATTGTTTCAGACATTGGTTAGGCCAGGATGAAAAGACAGCATTATGTCTTACCTCCGTACCCAATCTTGAAGTAGTATAATAAATTAATGTTTTATACTGAAGTGTAAACAGCACAGAAGAAATAATTTACCTGCAACTGCATTGTCTGTAAGAGACTGACAACCGCTGACCTCAATAAAAGTATTTATAGTGATCCAAATTTGTTATTCCATATTTCATTGTAGATTTGCTTTATTGTGGCTGATGTTAACTTGACAGCATATTGGAAAAGCAACAAAAAAAAATGTGAGATGCTTCTGGATAGAAATAACTTCAAGGATCCAGTGAGCTGGATGGTAATTCTGCTTACTTACTAGGCTAAAAAAAAAAAAGTAATCATTCAGCAGGTTTTGCAATTTGATGTGTAAACCTGCTATTTAGTTTGCTTTGTACTAAAAAAGGGTTTAAAATAAAATAGACCAATGCTGCTTCTTGAAATGTTTCAGCAAAACAGCAGTTAAGAGTGGAAAATATTTGAACAGATTGAACCAATATATAGTTTAGCTTAAGTTACCTCAGTATAAAATTGCTTTTTCTGAAGAGAGTGACATAATAATGAATATAGCTTATAGCTTAATATGTCCTATTCCTTGCCACAGAATAAGAACTGAGGCATTCAAGTGCCAGGTTTACAGATCATTTAGAGACCTTTTAAAGCTACAACAGCACGGAAAAAGTGACTTACAACCCTTTTTCACACTTAGGCCCATTGCCGCATCCCTGTGGTCACATGATCAAAATTCAGACGCTTGGCAACTGACTCATAGTTATGACGGTTGCAGTGTCCCTGGGTCATATGATCCCATTTTGTGACCTCCTGACAAGCAAAGTCCATAGGGATGGCAGGTAACTGTATTACTAACTTAACAGCTGCAGTGATTCACTTAACAACTGTGAAAGGTTGCAAAATGGGGCCAAATTCACCGAACAGATGTTTTACTTAGCAACATAAATTTTGGGGTCAGTGTAGTTTGTAAGCTGAGGATTACCTGTTATTTGAATTTTGGTTTGAATATACCTTTGACAGATGTCTTGGTCTGTCTTGCATTTATATATTTATTTATTTATCCACCTATTCCCCCGGATGTTGCCTCAGACACTGAAGCAGTTCTAGGTAGGTTTAAAATGATAGCGTAGAAATCATATGAAAAGCACAATCACCTCAAGCACGTGAGTAATTCTAGGTGGCGTCCAAAGTAGAGCTTAAAATAACAGCGTGGAAGGAAGACGAAAAAGGAAAATAACAAAATGGCAATGATAAATACCACATTGAAGGGGAGGAAACTTACTTAAAGGCCAAAATACTTTATTGGGGATTAGATCATCTTAGGCTGACCTTGAAAGAGCTGGCTTTTTACAGCTTTGTGAAAGCGTAAGTAATCCACAAGTGATTACTACATGTAGTAATCTAATAGCACCACATGCTAGATTACTAAAGAATATAAATTTGTACCCCACATGCTTAACAGGTTGTGTGTGGTATCTTTTTCCCACAAACATAAGGTCTTGCATTTCTCCCTTCCTAAAATTTGTGATGAAAGAAAGAAAAAGAAAGAAAGAAAGAAAGAAAGAAAGAAAGAAAGAAAGAAAGAGAAAGAAAGATCTTAGCTTTTCATTCAAAACAATCCTAGACTCTCAATTTTAGATCTACCCATTATTCTTGGTCAATTAACCCAAATATGACTGCGAGCATCCACATATGGGAATAGCTAATAATCACTAGGGTGTATTTCTTGTTTTTAACACTGTCATAACTGAAAATCACCATGACAATTTTATATGTTTATTTAATTTCCTCTTTGTAGAAGATTATTGTTGGTATTACTACACAACATGAGGCATTCCTCATGTGAATAACAATAATACTGGGATACCAAATGAGCAAAACTACAGTTGATACTGGAAAAAAAATATAGCTAAAAATACTATGGTTAAAAGCTTTTCTACTTTATTAGAAACCTCCAAATTATGTTTATTCTTCAAGCAAAGTAAAGATTGTTACAAAATCATTACAGCATTAGTAACACACAAAAGTGGCTATTTGTACTACATTGTGCGCAAGGCAAAACATTTAACTGATTAAATCAGGAAAGAAAAAAATTAGGCTGTTTTCAGGAATGTTTCTCTCTAAGGCTTTCAGTAACATGGCAAAATGCCTGCAGATTGTGCCAGACCTTGTATAGTCTTTGCGTATGTATGTGAGTCATTATTGACTCCTGGCGATTTCCTGGACTAGTTCCTGAGTTTTCTTGGCAAGTTTTCGGAAGTGTTTGTCATTGCTTCCTCTTTAGGGCTGAGAGACATGGTTGGCTTCATGCCTAAGGTAGGACTAGAACTCATGGTCTCCAGGCTTCTAGTCTCAATCTTAACCTGACACTCTTAGACCTCTTTTTTATGCAGAGGTATTAAAAAATTGAAATTGTCTCTACTTTGATGACAGCTATTATTATTATTATCAGTCATCGCACAGTCAGCCAGATGTTCAGACTGGATTTGGCATTTTGTCTACCTATCGAGTCCTTACCCAGGACCTGGGATAGGCAGATGTGGATGTTTGATGGTATTACAGGTATCGTCGCAGGATGGAAGCAGTTCCTAATAAGGCCGCCTTTTGCAATTGACTAATAGCAATTTGTCAATGCCAATGGTGTTCAAGTGGTGCTCCAGTTGTTTTGGGATTGCACCCAAGGAGCCTATGACTATTGGTATTACCCTTGCTTGCTTTTGCCACAGTCTTTCTATTTCTATTTGTAGGTCTTTATTATTATTATTATTATTATTATTATTATTATTATTATTATTATTATTATTATTATTATTATTTGAAAAAATAGACCTCAGAAGCCCTTGTAAATTATGCTGAGGACAGAACGTCCTCACGAAAATTTGTTTACAGTCTGTGGTCTTTCAAGCATTGACATGGACTTGAATGGCACATAATCAATGAAATATGCTTAAGAAATCCAGTTTATTTTAAATTCAGAATAAAGAAAACCCTGCACTTCAGTAGCATCAGCATGAACACGAACTCTTCTGATTTATTTAGTTGAATAAATTGCTTGCTTGATTTTAATTACTCCTGAAGTGAAGTCCTTTTTAACCCTCTTTTCTTTTGCATGAGGAAACCTTACGTCTTGTGGTTCACATGCTTTTCCCTCCGGTTAAACTTTGGTTAGGATAAGCCACCATCATTTTTGTAAAACATATCTTTTTTTAAAAAACCGCAATTGGATCATCTGCTTGCCTAGCCAATTACAGTGGCTAAGCAAATTATATTCTTTGTGGGTGGAAGGTGCATTTTTGTTGTCCCAGATTGTGGTCCTTGTGGCTTTTTTTTTCTTCTTTCTGTTTTTGTGGGTCTTTTTCTAGTGTACTGCTCTATGTTTCCAGATGTTGTGGCTTCCGGACTCCTTTGCAATGTGTTGCTAGTTGTGTGGAGACTTCTAGTGGAATTAATTGGAATGGATCTCCTTTGGTAGAACTCATGACTCATTAAATAAGATTAGACACTTTCTGATGACTCTGGATTTACTAATTAGTAATGCATCAGCATTAGTTGTTTCAGGAGATTTGTTTACGTTATATACTCATTATCTGATTTATGAGTGCTGTGCAAGTTGAAATTTAACCAACATGCTTTTAAAGTGGCAAATTAAGGCCAGGCGAAGAATAATAAAAATATTCATGTATGTTGTCTTTTTGTCCTTTCCACCATTAAATACTAGCAGGGGGGTGGGGGGGTGGATAGAGGGGATTTTCAAATTGAGCAGCATCCAGATCATGTTTCGTTTCCCCATCAGCTTGCTCATTTCTTGAAGCAGTGCACTTTTAGAAATAAATGCAAACATTAGAGTAGAAATTACTTGCTTATGTCCTATCCAGCATGGATTCAATTTCCTAAATAGATAGGAAAAGCGATCAGCATTATTATTTTTTCCCCCTGCAGTTCAGTAGTCTGTTGAATAAAAGTGGATTTTAGACCAAACTTGTTCATCTCAGGCAATTAAAGCAAGATTGAGTTCAGACTGTTAACGGTGTTAGGCTTCAAGTCGTCCTTCAAGGATGCTAGTTGCAATAATTGACTAGTTACACCTTGAATTATGTCTGCTTTTCTATGGCAACCTTGATGAAACACTAAAGATTTCCTGTGCTATTACAGGAAGAGTTAATCAGTCATAGTTAAAGCTCGAAAACAAACTGGATTGTACTGTAATAGCTTTTCTCTTGTTTGTGATGAGCTTTGAAGTGAAGAATCTTATGTATTATTGATGAATAAAATACATTGGAATAAATAAGTGTAGCCGCATTTAATACAACATGTGGTATATTGCTGGGGAAAAAAATAGGAATACATCCAGAATGCAACAACAGCTTCAAACTAACTTTCCAAATAGCTTTGCCTGAGTTATTATATGAAACAGAAATGTAGTGCTGCGTGTTCTTTCTAAAAATAGTTTGGAATACATAACATAAAAGAGAAATGTTCCAGTCGCCACTGTATGGGTCAAATGAAACAAATGAGGTTAGGTGGCACATTGGATGAGAGAGTAAATATCTAGCAGTTCTGTTACTGTTCCCAGAGAAAATGTTTTTGTTTAGCAGAATAAGAGATTGCTACTTAAGCAGCAGTGACCCCCTGAGTTTCTGTGATAAATCATGATTTTTTTTTTAAAAGCTAGTTCTGTGTCATAGTTTGAAGGACTTTTCAAAATTTTACAAGCAACATTTTACAAGCTAGGTTTTTGTTCCTAAAGAAGCGGCTCTTCAATATGCGGTGAACCTACTTGTATTTTAATTAATTAATATGCTAGAGGTCAATCCCCACTTCCTATGCATGTACACAAGATCAGATACGTAGTAGTCCCTTCCAACATGTTTCCTGCATTCCCCATTGCAGTGGGAGAGGATGGCTGGTCTAGAATTGATGACTGAACCGTGGCCAAAGATGTACACGAACCTGTTTTGTTTTTTTCCAATTCCAGTCCAAGATCCTAATGACTATACCACTGTAGCTCCAATTGAATTATGAAGAATTGTGATCAAAGGCCAGGATAGTTTGATTAGAAGTAAGCTATTCTGGAGTGAGTGGGCGCTGCTGAGCCCATTTAGAATGTTGAGAATGTACTCTGGAGATTAATCAGCAAATAGGTTAGGTGTAACCAGTTACGTAGTAGCTATTTACCAAAAAGGAATCTAGTGAGGAATCTGTGGTGTGTCTATCATTTTTGCTTAACATTATTTTGTTAGAAGTAGGTGAACACCCTTCTAGTAAAGCAAGTTCGGTTACTTTTGTTTTCTAAGAATCTCTGACAGCATAGTAACATTTTAGTAAAGAAGGAGTCTGGTGGTTTGAGTCATAGGAATCAAGGTTGGTTGCTAGGAAGGAAGGAAGGAAGGAAGGAAAGGAAGGAAGGAAGGAAGGAAGGAAGGAAGGAAGGAAGGAAGGAAGGAAGGAAGAGGAAGGAAGGAAGGAATTGGGACAAGGTGCCATATTGTATATTTTGGCCAAGTACATTATCAAAACTTCCAAGTAACTTCTTGTTTCACATTATATGTTGACAGTTTATTTTAAGGTTTTGCAGCAGTGATCAAAATGTCATATCTTATAGACCCAATTTTCCAATTACAAGGTTTTGTTTTGTGTTGATTCTAAATTGGCAGAATGAAAATAATATATCACATCAATTATTTATTTATTTGATTTTCTCTCTTTCTGTTTGAAGATCTTCTCCTTTAGTTCGTATTCTTTGTACAGGTTTCATGGTGAAAACTGGAAAGTGGAATGGTTGAATAGATGGGTTTAGAGCAGGGCTGGGCAACTATGGCAACTTTATGACCTGTGGACTTCAAATCCCATAATTCCTGAGCCAGCCACACCTGGTTTAGAATGATGTGGGTAATAACCTGCATTCTGGAGGACATTTCTGTGATGGCAATAAGTTTGATACTCTTTGAGGTTGATATTTACTCATTTATTAGTGAGAAAATAAAGATTTTAATATATATGAAAAGAGGGACCTCTAAATTTAATTTACAGTAGGTAACACACATTTTCTTGTCTTCTTGATTTGCATAGAATCTACAGATAAAAACTTTGGCAGATGATGTGGTAAGATCCTCATATGTGGGTTTGTATTTCTACTGCATGTTGCTTACAGTATCTTGCATAACTTTAATTATAAATAGAGATATACGATGTGTTCCAATTAACAACCACTAACATCCTAACTGGTTCTTATACTAGGGTCACAAGCTGTCACCTCCAACCAAAGAGAATTGTATTCCAAGGAAATCTCAAAATTAAATTGGTTGCCATGATGACAGATCAAAATTAGGATCTGGGTACCAGCCTTCCATGTGTTGATATAATTTTAACCAGTCTTCTAAAATGGGAAGTAGATAACGTCGCCTGATATTATGATGCATTCTGATTCCAAAAAGCAATTATGGCACCCTTAGTGATGACTGATCTGTTTATTTAAAAAAAAAAAAAAACTTCTATCTCCAATTCAACACATACTATAAATTCACATCTTCTTGAAAGGAATTGGCCACTACTGCAATTTTGCACTCTTATGTATTTGGGGCATTGGATGTATAGCTTGTTGCAGTAAAATCCTCTGTGATTTACCAAGCTACATCTGTCTCATTCATCTCAGGAAGGTTTCCCTCCATTCGAAGTGGCCCTCATCCTTTTGCTGAACCTCGTTATACTGCATATATTCCAGCTAAGCAAAAGCCAAACTAGGTTCTTTTCTACTAATATATAACCAGGCTTGCATGCAGTGCTGAGAGAAACAATAGATTGAGCCCTTCTGCCTGCAACATTGCGCTTCCTAATGTTATCTTCAACTAATGTTATGAAGCATGTAACTTTATGTTACGTAAAGCATCTTTACAGCTTATTTGCTTCTGTGATGAGACTGTACTTATATCATGGAGGGCCTTAAAAATGCTTTGGTTCAGGCTTTACGAAAGGAACTTATATTCAGTTTATTAAACATTCTCCAGTCAACAGTTTATGGAAATGATGTCCCTTTTATACTCTTTTATACTCTGAAGCTGAGCATGCTGCGATTATGTAAGAACAAAACTAAGTGTTAGATATGTAAAAATGTTCTCAAAGTCTAAGTGTTCTTTCCTTAAATACCTTATTTTAATTTTATACATGAAGTGGGTTTTCGTATTGACCTAAAAGACTTCAGAGAACAATGTACTTCTGGAATCTCAGTCAGATTGTGCCTTATTTAGTTGCAGAAGAGATGGATGCAGAATAAGAATTGGCTCAGTTTAAACTTAGCTTTTCTGGTTTCAAAACCTACTTGGTTTCAGACCTGGAGATTCGCTATTTTAATGAACCACATATCCTGATTCTGTGCAGTAACCAAGATTAGGTAGAACAAAGCACATGAAGTACAGTCTCAGAAATAAGTGGTATGGCTTAATTTTGGGCATGATTATTCCTGTGTTAGCATGTGAAGTAATGAGTCAGTGCATTTTCTCCTAGAATCTACGTTTAAGAATATTTATTTTCTTTTTGCAGAGGGACAGATTAACTAGTTTTAGGAAATCTGGAGTCAAAAAGGAGAGACTTCTTATCCAGCACCCCATCGACTCACAGGCCTCTATAATTGAATTGCCAGTGCCTCAACCACTGTTTGATGAACGATCAATGAATTTATCGGAAAAAGAAGTTATGGACCTCTTTGAGAAAATGATGGTAAGTTTTATTTTTGGGTGTCTATATTACAGTGGTTCTCAACCTGTGGGTCGGGACCCCATTTGGGGTCGAACGACCATTTCACGGGGGTCGCCAAACAAGGCTGTCTGCCATTTTTCCCCCTTTTCTTTGGCCACGCCTCTGGCACCCGGTGATGTATAAGTGGTTGGGGGTCACCACAACATGGGGAACTGTATTATGGGGTCGCGGCATTAGAAAGGTTGAGAACCACTGCTATATTAGGAACAGCGCCTTGTATGAGAGTTCCGTGTCGTTGGTCTATTAAACTTCTGAATGAAACTGTTCCTTTCCCTAAGAAAAGTGAAAACATTAATTAAAAGTTGACAATTTGAGGATGGAGGATTCTAACATGGCTTGACATTGGTTTTCTTGAGTAGAAGGCCAGAAAGCCCATTTTAGTTCATATAAAGATGCTAATAGGCAGCCCTTGTGACATTTTCATCTTCTCAGTGACCACATAATTGCGTGTAATAGATTAATCATGTCTTAGCCCATAAAGACAATTTTTCAATAGTTTGCAATTTGCCACTAACAGTTTGCAACTCAAAATGCTCATTAATGATTAGGGTGCCGATGGGTATGGAATAAATTCACCAGTGAGTGAAAATAGTTTTGAAAATGAAAGCCATCTGGTAAATAAACCTTATTTCCATTATTTTCTAATGGAAGTTATTAAGGATTTTGTCAAGAAGATTACAAAAATTTAAAAGCACCCCTTCGTCGTATTTATCATCAAGTTAGCCTGTTGCAGCGAAAACAAAGAAACCAATACATTTTTTTATGGAATATGTGTTTTCAGGCTGTCGTCCATTTTAGCAGAAATATAAAGGATTAACATGAGGTCCTGTTCTGCAGTTCATATTTTTTTAAACGAAACATGTTGAACCTTATTACCATAACAATTGCATCGTGAAGAACAATTTTATAAATGGGCATTTGTTAATTATATGACTGTTGCTGTTCAAACTTCCTATGTTTTATTTCCCTATAGCCTCTTTATTTATTTATATATCAAACTTCTTGACCACCCATTTACCTCATAGAGGAGCTCTGGAAGATGTACAGTTTAATCAATATAATAAAACATTAAAACCCAAATAATTTAAAATTAAATATTTTAAAAATGTAAAGGAACATTTATAAAATTGCAAAAAAATAATAATAAAATCCTATCCACAGTGAAGTCTTGCTTTTTAAAAGACTAATTGGAGAAGAGTGATGATTATTCAGAAATGTCCTCTTAATCAGAAAGTAGAGTACCCTGGAGATTTACCTAATTTGCGTAGTAACATTGTGAAGAGACATTTTGCTACGTGTATGAATTTATGACTTTGGCCTGATGATACATTTGTGCAAAAGTCATCAATTACTTAATGATGAGATGGCTCAAATGTTATAGAGCAGGGGGTGCCAAACCCCTAGGCTGTGGATCAGTACCGGGTCACGGCATGCCAGCAACTGGTCCACACAAACAAGCAAAGCCCCATCTGTGGGATGCAGGCAGCACACAAAACTACGCACCCCCCTGGTCCACAAAACAACTTTTCTCCATGGAATTGATCCCTGGTGTCCCAAAGGTTGGGGACCTCTGTTATAGAGGTTTGCAAATGATGTAAATTGCAGCAGATCTTAATCACTATAGGAGAAGCTCACCCTGTTGAGGATGGTAGTGTACAGGTTTTGCTCTATAAAGCTTAAGCCATTAAAAATTATTCTTAAGGATCAGGTGTTATTTTTCTGTTTTTATTTTGTATAGGTTGCTGTTGCTTCAAAACCAGATTCGATGTGTTTTTTTTTAAAGACCTTTTGTGAAAGTTTTGTGAGATGTTTTTATGGTAGTCACTGGAGGTCTTCAGTTGTTATCCAAGGATTAAGCTCTGCTTGTTATCTTGTAGGAAATAACATAATGGAGGTTGATTTGCTCTCTCCTTTAGCGTGAAGAGCCTCAGCTGACAGTGGTTGTTGGCTAGGTTTGTCTGCCTTGGCAACTGCCTCTGTGTGTTTGTGGTTAGTCATTGTCTGGAGACTACCAGCAAATACTAGGGATGATAGTCTACAAAAATCAGGAAACACGGTGTTGGCAAACCACTGCAATATTGATGCCAAGAAAAATCATACGGATCGGTGCTCATATGTGCCACAAGGAGTCAAGCATCAACTTGCTTTTCCATTTTAATGGGCCGTAATGTAGTGGAAATGCACTGTCCTCTATTATTTAAGCAAGCAATTAAGCTGTTTGGTCTACTGCTTTTCATGAGAGCGAATGCGTTCTCGTGAATTTCTTGGGGCTTCCGTATCCCACTTCATGTCCAGTTTTACATACCACGGAACTGAAGAATCCAAGTAGTAAAGCAATTGCAAGCAGTCTTCTCTCAAAGCCTGCTTAAGAAGAAAAACAATCTATTCTAGTTAATAGATCTTACAGTATGACATTTTTGTCAGACTTCCTGTTTTTTTGAACAGTCCAGCCCGTGTTTTTGTGTCATAAATTTAGATTTTTAATGAATTCTGTTCTTTTAAAAATTCTGAAATGGTTTAAACTAGAAACACCCAACTCCTGACAAGCTTTTTCTCTTGCCCAATGCCATATTTTCCCCTCGGCAGTATCAGATGTCACATATAAGAAAAGAGCCAGCTCTGAAAGACCCTGCCTTTGTCTTTCTGGAAACCACAGAGAATGTTCTTCTTCATTGCTCTTTTTATAGCAAAACTTGTACCAGATTGATCTTCCTTCTGATCAGCAGATACCTTGGTTGCTCAGAGTTGGCCTATGCCGAGATGTTAGTCATAGATAAATTGACTTTTATTACAATGCATGTAGCTTGGTTTTTACACCACAGCATGTGGGATCCACCAGACCCCTCATGAACCTTGTTCTTGCTATGCAGATGCAATAGCTAAAGACCCCTGGTGGCACAGTGGTTAGAATGCAGTATTGCAGGCTAATTCTGCCGACTGCCAGCAGTTTGACTTGACTCAGCCTTCCATCCTTCCGAGGTTGGTAAAATGAGGATCCAGATTGTTGGGGGCAATAGGCTGACTCTGTATACCACTTAGAAAGGGCTGTAAAGCACTGTGAAGTGGTATATAACTCTAATGCTATTGCTATAAAATGTAATAACCTCTAGATACATATACTAGGTAGTGTCTACAAAGGTCGTGTCTAGTCTTTGATATCACTTTTTTCTAATTTAATATGTCATCACATTTTATGTAAATTTTAGTTACTGTCACATTTTTGTAATTTTAGATGCTACCCATTTTATACAATTTTAGATACTACTTTGTAATCTAGAGATAGGTTTGTTCCATTTGGTCTTTATTCCAAATGGATTTCTAGACAAGTTGTTTTATAAACATATTTTAGTTTTGTCTTAAATTTTATTTACTGACTCTTAAGATAGATTTATAAGCACTCAGAGCATTAATGGATACATTGCTTCGACTGGTCTAAGACTGACTGAAATTCTGAAGTAAACAAAAATGTATATGTATTCTATATGTATGTATGTATGTGTGCATCTGTTGTCACACATTAAATATGCTGCTTAAATGTAAGACTGATAGTTATTTATGCTCACCATCAAATTACATTTATCATAATCATTCCTAAGTGCTAAGTATTTTAAAATCTGGGATACATCCTTCCAGAAGACAATGTTGGGAGCCATGTTTAATGCAAGTTATGTTAACACTGTTTTCAAAATGTTGTCCACTGTTTTAATGTGCAAATTAATGGGGTAGTAGAGAAAATAGAGAAAATGGCTGCCTTCAGTCTTTATACTGTTTTCCAGCCCTTCTCAATTTCTGTTGGAATAAATAATTCCTTGATGACTTGTTAGAACAATTTTTGAGCTGAGACACATATCTCTTCCCTGTCCTGCACTAATTCCGGTCTTGGCTTTGGGTATGATATGGGGGCTAAAAAAGAAGAGTTTGAAGTGTACATTAAAGCTGTTTCCATAAACTAATAGCTTAGGATAATGATGAGGAATAGCCTGACTCAAGTAAAGCAGTCAGCCCTATATTCTGCCTAGATGTAGAGCGATTCTTAGCATCTGCAGTCGTGAAGATTAAGTAAAACTATGACATAATAATCCAATCTTGGCAATGTTATGCCTATTTATTTATAGGAAGACATGAATCTAAATGAAGAACGAAAAGCTCCTTTACGGAATAAAGATTTGACCACAAAACGTGAAATGGTTGTCCAGTACATTTCCGCAACTGCCAAATCTGTAAGTAGAATTTGTGCCTTCCTCGTTTCCTAAGATAGGTCAGACTAATACTCTTAACAACATCTGTAGTTTTCAACCCAAATCTCCAAATTTCTGCTTCAGTTTATCATTATTAAGAGCATCTACAAAGCTTCCTTGCTGAAATCCTTTAAAATGCCTTCAAGGGTAGATAAAAAGCCTTAATTAGAATGTATTGCATATCTCACAACCTGATAGCAATTTGAAACATGATTCTCTCTTTACAGTAAACTAATAAGTATTTTAAATCCACTGCTCTGGAATAATTATCAAGCTTTTTCCACAGTGTCTCTCGCATGCATGATAGCAAAATAAAAATAAAACTTGGGAGTTTCTGATTTAAGGTGCAAAAATATCTTTCCTAACTGCCTTCCTGTTGACTGATGCTATAAATTTGGTGCAATTTTTTTTTAAAAAAAAAACCTGCTGGGATCAATGATTTCATTTTCCTATGCTCTTTTTTCTTGGGATGTTTCCTCTCCTGTCTCGTGATGTTCAAATCTGTTTGGATCCAAGAGGAATCCTATCTATGATTGTTAGTATACGTAAAATTCTGCAAGAATTGTGCAAGCAACACTTTCTTTGCGAAGTCGCTTTTACAAAAGGTTCTCGAGTCTAATCAATGGCTTTAAAATACAAGATACAAGGCCGAGCAGTAAACACCTTTCAAGGGCTAATAAAACAGTCTGTTGTCGGTTTGGTTGTGTTGAACTCAAATTGGAAACTTTTTTGTTTTTTGTTTTTTCATGCCTTGAAACAAATTGTAGTTCTAGGCCAATAAATTCCTTGCCTGTGGAATTACACGGAACAGGCAGTCCTTGATCACAGCTGGATCAGAATTTTAGCTGATAATGTCAGTTATAAACTGGTTGTTAACTGAGTCACACCAGATTTCGTCATCTATTTTGCGAGGGTTGTTAAGTGAATCCCTGCAGTTTTTAAAGGACTCATGGAGTCATTCCGCCATTGACTTGGCTAGTCAGAAGCCATCTGGGAAGTTTGCAAATGCTAATCAGCGACTGCAGAATGCTGCAGCCAGTTATGACCGTGGGTATGCTGCAGTGGTTATAAGTGCGAGAACCGGTTCTAAGTCACTTTTTTCCCAGTGCTATTGTAAATTTGAACTGTTGCTTATACAAGCAGTTGTAAGCTGAGGACTTCCTGCAACTCATTTTGTTCTCAAGTCTTAAAAGTACTGTATTTCAGATACATTTATAAAAATGCTGTATTCAAGAGAGATGGGATTTTGACAGGACCTTAAGGCAACAGACCCCAAACTTTGTGCCTTGGGCGCACAAAGGCGAAGAGGGAGGGAGAGGGGAAGGGGGCAACTGAACTTTTGGGGTCAGGGGTGGGTGCAGCTGAACTTACGTGAGCAGCAGGACGGTGTGTATGTGCAAGTGTGGGCAGCTCAACTTCCTCAAGTTGAGCTGTGTGCATGTGTGCACATGTGCCGGCCCACCACTTGCACAAGTCAAACTGCGCACACACATGTGTGTACCGGCCTGCCACTTGCGTGGCCCGGTTCCAAATGGGCCACGGACCAGTGGTGGTCTGGGGGTTGGGCATCCCTGCCTTTAAAGCGACATTGCTCGTGTTCTGCTAACAGAAATATGCATTTGATGACTTCCAAACTACCACACCGAAAAGATAGTCCTTGATTTACAGCAGTTCAAAGTTACAACGGCACTGAAAAAAAGTGACTTAAGACCATGTTTCACACTTACGACCATGGCAGCATCCCGATAGTCACGTGATCAAAATTCAGATGCTTGGCAACTGACTCGTATTTATGACGGTTGCAGTGTCCTGCGCTCGCTTTATGTAGCCTTCTGACAATCAAAGTCAATGGGGAAGTCAGATTCACTTAACAACCATGTTCCTAATTTAACAACTGCAGAGATTGACTTAACCACTGTGGCAAGAAAGGTCGTAATATGAGGGGAAAACTCACTTAACACGTGTCTCGCTTAGCAACCGAAATTTTGGACTCAACTATGATCATAAATCAAGGACTATTTGTATCCACTGTAGCATTTTCCTATATTGATGGAGAAAAAAAACAGCACTGGGATTGTAAATAACACAATCCTATTAATATCAGGCTCCAACTACTTAAGATTGTAGGTTTTCTCAGATATCATCCTATGTACAAAATATCTTTTGCTATACCTAACAAACAAGCAAAATAGGAAACATGGCAGAGATGAAAACAATAGCGACAGCTTCTCTTCTTCATTTTTTGTTAAAAATTTTACAAGCTGGTACCACAATCAGAATGGATAGATTTCACATTCTTTAATTTGCTTGGTTATCCAGGGGCAGAAATATGTTTCAACTGATAAGTGCTTTTGCCCCTAGCCTATTTTAGACAGAATTATGCAATGGATATGGCTTTTCTTTGAAACCAAAACCCGCCAAATCTTTACTCAGTTTTGTGCTCAAGTTACTGTATTGTTTGTAGCAAGGTGATTTGGCGAACACAAGCTTGAGTATTCCGTTCCCTTTTTCAAATACCTAAAGGCAGAATTAGAATAATTCTAACCTAACTAAATCGGAATGCAGAATGGAGATAACGCTATATGAATACTCATGTGTTATATTAAAGCAAACTTCATAAATGAGATTAGGCACATGTTTGCCCAGTTTTTTTGTAAATAGAGAACAGAAAGCAAGCAGCTCCAAATGCACAGTTGAACACATGCAAACATTTTAATAGCATACTCAACTGTACATATATACATGCATTAGTATCCATCAGGCTGGTCCCTTTTTGGGGTAAGCAATGTTACGCAAAGTGCAAAACAGGACAAACATAAATAAAAGCATTTATTTATTTATTTATGAGACTTATATACCGCTTTAAGTGCAAGCACTCTCTAAGCGGTGTACGCCAGTAAGCAATGTATATATATATTTTTACATTGCACCCAACAATCTGGGTCCTCATTTTACCTATCCTGGAAGGATGGAAGGCTGAGTCAACCTTGAGCCGGTGAGATTTGAACCGCTGACCTGCTGAACACAATCAGCTAAAGTGGCCTGCAGTACTGCATTCCCTAAGCTTCTAGAATTGCAAATTATCGTCCCTTCCACCTCATTTCTACAAGTATATCACTTCATCCATTGGATTTGGTAGAAAAAGAATGAACTGGGGGAAGAAAAATTCCATCGTGGGAAAGCAAACATTTCCAAGCATCAAAACTTTTATTAGGGTGTAGATAGGTACCAGTTAGCTGTGATGCAGCTACAGCTGTCAATTTCCTGTGAATGGGAAAGCACTTCAGTGCTTCAAAATAAATAAATAAACAATGCATTAAAATATGGTAGTGTAGACCCGAGGCCCCCAACTTTTGGGGGACCAGGGACCGATTCTGTGGACCAGAGGGGGCATGGTTTCATGTGCTCCCTGATCCAGTGGATGGGGCTTTACTTGTTTGCGTGTCCTGGTTGCTGGTATGCTGCGGCCCGGTGCCGGTCCACGGACCGGGGGTTGGGGATCCCTGATGTAGACTGTAGCACATCAGGAGCCACCGAAAAAAAGACGGACTCAAAAAGTCAATGGCCTCCTAAGCATACTGATGAGCTACAAATCCACTGGAGGTGTCCATTTTGCTTTCTGAATTCATGGAGACCTGACCCTAACCCTAAGTGGGATTTTCCCCCAATGGGATTTTCCCATGTATTTTCCCAGGAAAGATAGATAGAGCAGGCTTGAAAAGTCAATGCTATCCTAAGGATACTGGTGGGCTACGAATCCATTGGCGATGTCCATTTTGCTGTCCGAATTCATGGAGACCTAACCCTAACCCTAAGTGGGATTTTTCCCCAATTGGATTTTCCAATGTATTTTCCCAGGAAACGTAGATAGAGCTGGCTTGAAAAGTCATTTCCGTCCTAAGCATACTGATGTGCTACAAATCCATTGGCGATGTCCATTTTGCTCTCTGAATTCATGGAGACCTAACCCTAACCCTAAGTGGGTTTTGCCCCCAATGGGATTTTCCCATGTATTTTCCCAGGAAACATAGATAGAGCAGACTTGGAAAGTCAATGCCCTCCTAAGCATACTGATGCACTACGAATCCATTGGCGATGTCCATTTTGCTGTCCGAATTCATGGAGACCTAACCCTAACCCTAAGTGGGTTTTGCCCCCAATGGGATTTTTCCATGTATTTCCCCAGGAAACATAGATAGAGCTGGCTTGAAAAGTCAATGCCCTTCTAAGCCTACTGATGGGCTATGAATCCATTGGCGATGTCCATTTTGCTGTCCGAATTCATGGAGACCTAACCCTAACCCTAAGTGGGTTTTTCCTCCAATGGGATTTTCCCATGTATTTTACCAGGAAACGTAGATAGAGCTGGCTTGAAAAGTCATTTCCATCCTAAGCATACTGATGTGCTATGAATCCATTGGCGATGTCCATTTTGCTCTCCGAATTCATGGAGACCTAACCCTAACCCTAAGTGGGTTTTTCCCCCAATCGGCTTTTCCAATGTATTTTCCCAGGAAACGTAGATAGAGCTGGCTTGAAAAGTCATTTCCGTCCTAAGCATACTGATGTGCTATGAATCCATTGGCGATGTCCATTTTGCTCTCCGAATTCATGGAGACCTAACCCTAACCCTAAGTGGGGTTTGCCCCCAATGGGATTTTCCCATGTATTTTCCCAGGAAACATAGATAGAGCAGACTTGGAAAGTCAATGCCCTCCTAAGCATACTGATGCGCTACGAATCCATTGGCGATGTCCATTTTGCTCTCTGAATTCATGGAGACCTAACCCTAACCCTAAGTGGGTTTTGCCCCCAATGGGATTTTCCCATGTATTTTCCTAGGAAACATAGATAGAGCAGACTTGGAAAGTCAGTGCCCTCCTAAGCATACTGATGCACTACGAATCCATTGGCGATGTCCATTTTGCTGTCCGAATTCATGGAGACCTAACCCTAACCCTAAGTGGGTTTTGCCCCCAATGGGATTTTTCCATGTATTTTCCCAGGAAACATAGATAGAGCTGGCTTGAAAAGTCAATGCCCTTCTAAGCATACTGATGGGCTATGAATCCATTGGTGATGTCCATTTTGCTGTCCGAATTCATGGAGACCTAACCCTAACCCTAAGTGGGTTTTTCCTCCAATGGGATTTTCCCATGTTTTTTACCAGGAAACATAGATAGAGCAGGCCTGAAAAGTAAATGCCCTCCTAAACATACTTATGTGCTATGAATCCATTGGCGATGTCCATTTTGCTCTCTGAATTCATGGAGACCTAACCCTAACCCTAAGTGGGATTTTCCCCCAATGGGATTTTTCCATGTATTTTCCCAGGAAACATAGATAGAGCAGGCTGGTAAAGTCAATGCCCTCCTAAGAATACTGATAGGTTACGAATCCATTGGCAATGTCCATTTTGCTCTCTGAATTCATGGAGACCTAACCCTAACCCTAAGTGGGATTTTCCCATGTATTTTACCAGGAAATATACATAGTCAATTCCTTTTCTTGCTGGGTCTTTAGCATGCCCGTCTTGTCTGTGAGAGTGGAACAGGCTAATCCTTGTTGCAGTTAGACAATTCTTCAGGTATTTGAATTTGAAAGCCCTATATTTAAATGGGGACTTGAACTCAGATGTTTCTGGCACGCATTTGGCCTCTTAAGTCTGTATTCCATTGCATGACTGCATTAAAATGTTTTCTCTGTATCAGATATCTCCTCTGATCAATAACATTCCATCTGGTAATAGTTGGCAAAAGATACAGCATTGCTGGCTGTGGAATTCTGGGAGTTGAAGTCCACATGCCTTAAAATTATCAAGGTTGAGAAACACTGAGCTAGAACAATGGTGAAGCAAACATCTCTTTGTGCTACAAGAGCCATGGATAGACAGATGGAGATGGAGATGGAGATGGAGAGAGAGAGAGACAGAGAGACAGAGAGACAGAGAGAGAGAGAGAGAGAGATGATAGATAGATAGATAGATAGATAGATAGATAGACAGATAGATAGATTGACTGATTTTGCTCTTTCTTATTATTTCAAACTACATCTTTCTTCTATCCAGTCTCTTTAGAAATCAGGTCTAGAATTGAGTCAGCAGCACAGTTTTCTCCTGTTGTGAACCCTTTGGCGTGATAATTGCAAAAAGAGAATTATCTTGTATTCTAATCACCTTGTTTTCAAAAAGTAGGAACATAGAATTATATATAGTAATTAATTGTAAATTGCAAAATGAACACAATGCAACTCTTTATTATGACTGGCATTCTATATAGATGCACTGAATGAAAACAGACAGCCATTTAAATTTTAGAGTGAAAGCATAATAAAAGTACTATTGCAATTTAGTCTGCTGGCTGCAGCTGTCTTAACCTGTAACAAGCTTTTCCCAGGAAAAAGAGGCAGTTTTGTGAAAATGTGTGCCTAATGAATTCTTCACTGTTTGCATGCATGCACTAATATACACCGTGTTCTTAATCAAACAAGTCCTCTTTGTTATATTAATCTGTTATGAATATATGCAATTAAGGTATCTGTTTTTATAATTCATGGACTTGCTTGTTTACGAATATTTCTGCTTTAATTTTAATCATCTTTTAACAATTTACTAAATCCTAAACACTTGGTGGGTTGTGTGAAATGCTTCAGCTTATTTATTGTACCTTTTTTGTGTTTTGTTTTTATTTATTGCTATCACTTCTCTCCGTTGATCACTGCATGCAGATAATTGGAAGTAAAGTTCCGGTGAGTATATCTGTTGTCTGTCATAACTTAAAATGCATGCTATAACACTAGTAAAATTAGATTGTTTGCCAGTATTATACCTTATATCAACTATTTGCATGTCTCTTTAATTTGCTATAGTAGATTCATCTTCGACATAATTCTGACCTATACATTTAGGATAATGAAATCAAATTTAAGTATTTTCATCCCAATTTTCCTGTGATCAGTCTGTGGGTCTGTTAAATACAAATGAAGCCTTGAGAGGAGATAATTGAAAATTTGATGAACTGAGAATGTCAAGATTAATAAAAATCAATTCCAGTCTTAAACTGACTGATTGATCACTAACAGGTTCCATTTATTTTTCTATTTGTGGTGTGCTGATATAAGAATGGATTACATATTGTAGGGAACCAAATGCATTAGGTTTAATAGCTGTAAGATAAAGTATGCACTCCTGATTTAAATCCCAAATTTTGGTAAGGAACCTTATGCTACGTGTGGGTGCATTTATAGCAATTGTGTGATTTTAATCTTTGATCCTGAGACTTTTAGGTGGGACTGGAAAAGTAACTTGTTAGGCACAGTAAATAAGGACCATTTATAGTACAGAAGATATATTCAGCTCAAGAAATCAACTGAAGGTCAATACTAAATTGATGCCAGATAAGAGTCAATTTTGTCCATTGTCAAAGTTGCAGTAGAGAGGGGATGCTTCAGATGCTGCCAGATAAAAGGTTTGGGACTGGAAAATTACATTCCCAGTCATAGTTCCTCCTCTGGATCGACCTTGAGATTAGCTGACACTTTTAGCTTTTAGAAAATGTTTGAAGATAGTTTTAAGAGTTTTCAGTTGTTAAGAAGGATTTAATCAGATGGAAATAAGTTATATCTTTTATCTTATTAATGCTTTTGATTGGTGTACTTGTGTTCTCATTTTTATTGTAAGTCTCTTAAAAGCACTTTAATGGAATATTAATGGGGATTAATAAATAAAATAAATTAGAGTGTTAAACCCTCGAAAGAAAGCAGTTCTGCAGTTGCAAGGAACAGTCTGCAAATTAAAATGCCAAAGTGATGGTTGGATCGTAGTGAATAATGAGGTTTTCTTCTTCTGATTTTGCAGTCTCCCAAAAAGCTAATTTGAAAGTCAGTGCAAGCCTAAATATAGGAAATATATATCAGAGGCATCATCACAAGATTTCAGTCTAAACATTAAATGTTAAGAAAGCGGTTTGTTTATAGGCAGCTGCGTTCACTTCTCGTGAATCCTCAGTCGATTTAATAGGACATCTTGGAATATTGCTGTGGATAAAGAGACAAAAGAATAGGCTGGCATGCTTCAGTTGTGAGTATTGAGCTAAAGCAGAGCCATCTCTGGCTACTATAAATACTTTCAGAATAGCAGATTTGGAAGGGACCTTGGAGGTCTTCTAGTCCAACTCCCAGTTGAAGCAAGAGATCCTATACCATTTCAGACAAAAGATTGCCCAATCTCTTCTTAAAACTGTCCAGTGATGGAGCACCCACAGCTCCTGTAGCAAGCCATTACCCTGATTAATTAATTAAATGCCCCACTTTATCTAGCAGCACAGGGATAGATAATCGTAGGCTGCTTACTGTGTTCCACCTGGTGCGCTTTAAGTTTATTCTCTTTCTCTTTTTTAAAAAGGAGGATTAGAAGAGAAAGCTTATGGACCCATTTCCCCCAGTTTCCAAAATAGTCCAAAATTGTTCTTGGGAATGGGAATGATTGTCTCCCAGAGACTTCCCAGTTCTTTTTCTTAGCCTTAAATCCAGCCACCTACCATAGATAAAATTCATCAAAAAATGGAACACATCTTCATCACATCACTGGAAACATCATGGTTGAGGAGGTGAGTTGTGGCCACAAAGAAGTGGTCCATTGCTATAGTAGGAAATTAACTCTTTTCATCTATTCACACAGAGAAAAAATGAGCCCTGCTTTAGTGTGAGATGAAACATGGATAACTAATCTTTTCCTTCCTGACCAGTATATAAATTAAAACACAATGTCATCAAATGCCTTTGTAGTTTCAGTTAAGTGTATGAAAAGGAGGGAGGGAGGGAGGGAGGGAGGAAGGAAGGAAGGAAGGAAGGAAGGAGGGAGGGAGGGAGGAAGGAAGGAAGGATACTTTTGAACCCTAATTTGGAATGGCAGTGAAACTGCATCCAGATCATGTTTGAAAGTATAATTTATCCTGAACAAGGACTGAATGCAAAGGAAGAAAAATAAATCATTGATTATAAAGCTTCTTAATTGCTGTTAGTAGCAACATTATTTTTTCACTGATAATGAATTATTTAGGATCTGTTAATTTATTGCCTCTCTTGAGCTTAAAAAGTTGGACACATTACAGTGAAAGTTAACTAATTTAAGTTGGGAAAAAAACCCATATCTTGGCACGATTATCACAGTGAAATCAGTGGCCAATAGTATTCTTAGCTTAGACTAAATTAGATTAAAATTTAAATTTATATTCTATCTGTCTTCCAGTAGTTCATCATGGTATGAACCAGCTACCAATTTTCTTTACCACTATAACCAGATTAGGTGAATTTGGCTGAAAGAGAATGATCAGGCAAAATGAATCAGTTGACTTTACTGACCCCCCCCCACCAATCCTAATCGAACAGCTTAACTACTACATCTAGATCAGAGATTCCCAACCTTTTGGGCACGAGGTTTTCTGCAGACCGGAGAGTGCGTGGTTTTGTGTGCTGCCTGCATCCCACAGATGGGGCTTTCCTTGTTTGTCAGACCAGTTGCTGGCATGCCGGACTGGGGTTTGGGGAACCTCTGATCTAGATGGCATGTTTACATCCTAGTGAGTCTAGATCTTGGCTTTAATCAAAGAGTAGATAATTGGAATGAAACAAATGTTTTCCATCCTATTAAACAGGAATGAGAATTAGACAGGAATCAGAGGTATCTCATTGTAGCCTGGATTAAGTAGGGTGGAGCTGTACTTCTAGTCTTCCGCAAATGTCATTCTATAGATTTTATTTATTTATTTGAATCCAGCTTTTATTATTTTTACAAATAACTCAAGGCAGCGAGCATATCCAACACCCCACCTCCTCCACACAATAATAACCATATGGGGTGGGCAGTGCTGAGAGAGTGGGACTGACCCAACTGGCTTTCATGGATAAGGTGGGACTTGAACTCATAGTCTCCCACTTTCTAGTCTGGTGCCTTAAACTCTAGACCAGTGGTTCTCAACCTGTGGGTCGGGACCCCATTTGGGGTCAAACGACCATTTCACAGGGGTCGCCAAACAACGCAGTCCGCCATTTTTTTCCCTTTTCCCTAGCTGTCCTACTCCCTCTTATTGGTGGCCCCACCCACTTGGGGGTCACCACAACATGGGGAACTGTTTTATGGGGTCATGGCATTAGAAAGGTTGAGAACCACTGCTCTAGACCAAGTGTCACTTGTGAGCACTTTTAAGTGGCTTCTTAAATTGAGGGGTTTCTAGAAGAATTCCCAGTGCAGGACTTAGGCTTGGCTAGTCTAAAGAAAATAAGAAACAGGGGATACATGATAACAATATTCCAGTATTTGAGGGGCTGCCCCAAAGAAGAGGGGGTCAAATTATTCTCCAAAGCACCAGAGGGCAGGACAAGAAACAATGGTTGGAAACTGACCAAAGAGAGAAGCAACCTGGAATTAAGGAGAAACTGCCTGACAGTGAGGACAATTAACCAGTGAAACAGCTTGCCTCCAGAAATTGTGGACGCTCCATCACTGGAGATTTTTGAGAAGACAGTCACTTGTCTGAAATGGTATAGGTTCTCCTGCGTGAATGGGGGACTGGACTAGAAGACCTCCAAGGTTCCTTCCAGATTCTACTCTACTCTACTCTACTCTACTCTACTCTACTCTACTCTACTCTACTCTACTCTACTCTACTCTACTCTACTCTACTCTGTTCCTCTTTTCATTTATATTTTTTTTCTATTCTTCATGAGACTGTACATCAATTCTAGAGAAACAGAGTGGCTTTGTGGTACTCATATCCTGCTTCTTTTAAGAATCTGATTGGCAGTGGAAGATGTAAAACAATGGGCCACATCTATCTCCACAGCATGGCTCTTAATGTTGTTACAGAATTTGTGAGTCATCAGATCGTTGGTAACATTTCAATCCAATTTATAGTCTGAAACATATTTCTTGGGTGGCACAGTTGACAAATGGTGAAAGGATTCTTCCTTAAGATTCATTCTTGAAAGGAATAGGGTGGGATTCTTATTTTTCTGTTTTATTTTTTCTTGCCCCTGGCTACATTTCATTTTACCAGCACTGATACTTTACATTATTTTAATCCACTTGGTTAAGTGAGGTCCGAAAGTTATTTTTTTATGTTGTGGAAAGATGAGTTACATTAACATAACACCTATTGCTGCACTTTATACTCTCATTTATAGTCCCCAAGTCCTCAGAAATAATCATAAATGGAATTTAGTGGCACACAACACAATTAGAGAAGTTGGATGTTTTAATAATAGTGAAGAAGATAGTTCAATGGAGCAATCGGAGTAATTTTGAAAGGTAGCTCTTTAATTGGTTCAGGGGTGCAAATTCATGCTAGGAAGAACTTAAGAGATGTAAAGTACTCCAAGTAAAATATTGTGCAGTAATATAAATATTTTTTTTCCTTCTATGTAAAATAAGTACCGGTCTTAGCATTTTTGTACATTTCATTAAAGATAAGCAGCTAAGTAATAAAATTGGAGGTTAAATCGTTTCTCAGATTCCTTACGTCTGAATCCTCTATTAAAGAAACAGGTCCAGGGTTTAGCATTTTATATTAGCATGTCTATAGCAAAAGGAGTTGAACAGAGTTATAATGATAGGTAGGCTGCAAGCAAAAATAACATTGTGAGACAGTAATCCTGTTGAGAATTATCCACTTTGAACTATGGCTAGCAGTTGGGAATATGCAGGTGAAAAGCTTTGAAAATGGATTTTGAAAACCACTTTTTCCCCAAGACTATCAATTTTGAAAGAACTGGAAATGCTTGAATTATCACTGTGTATTTAAAAATGGCATAATAATTGCAAAGGTGCCAGTGACTTGCTGCAAAATGTTGTTTCCTTGTATTCTTTTTCTTTTTTGTTTCCCCTGGGAATTGAGGAAGCCTGTCTGACTTTAGGAAGTTTATTTTCAGGGACTGCCTTTGACAATTTAGTGGTTTATGTACGTATTTCTCAGGCTGCTTAAATTCAGCATGGGGAAATCTTAGTTCCAAAATAAAAATCTCTTTTAGCTTTTAGTAGTGCATAAGGATGATGCCAACATGTTTAAATCTTGAAGACATTAAGTGTTAAATCCCAAGCAAAGTAGTAATGACTAAATATACGGCATTTCCAAGAAAGCAGTATAATTTAGAATAAATATCGGTTTGTGTGTATGTATCAGAATTACCTGAAGTTAAAAACTCTTTATACTATTGGAATTTACTCTCAAGTATGGTTTTGTGCAACGTGCATAACACAGAAAAATCCTTACCTAGTGTGGTAACCTGAGATTTAAATTTGGTTTATGTTTTGCCCTTGGATGTAAGAGAGACCAAGATGGCATGCAAATTTGAAAACACCATTATTTCTGCTTGGGCAGTAAACTATCTCTCATTTCCATTGTTGCTACTTTTGTACGGTGGCATTCTGCAGTGTTCCCTAAATATGTATTTGAAACAAAACCATCCTTTTGGAATAATGGTATCTGTGTCCTTCAGAAGTAGAACTAAAAGCATCTTCAAATTAAGAGCAGTAACTGATGACTAAGGAAACATTCATATAGTTTTATTGACAATGTTATGGAAGTGATCTGCCATTTCTACTTAAAGGTCTGTGTTTTGAGTATGGGATACAGACTTCCTTTCATAGCTGTCTCCCATCCTAGTAATAACAAAGTGTGACCTTGCTGCATGCAGAAAAGGTTGGCCAAGTACTGTTGCCTGCTAAAAGATGTCCTTAACAGAATCAAAACACAATCACTGAAACAAGAAATTGAGGCATCTATGGAGATTCTCAATCATCCAGGTCATGCTTATTCCAAAGGTTCTTTTTCAAGAGGCACCTGGACTTTCTTGTTATTCCTTGAAGACAATTTGTTTCTCATCCAAGAAGATTCTAGTTCTTCTAGTTGACCTGAAGAAGCTTCTTGGATGAGAAGCGAAATGTCTTCAAAGAAAGTCCATTTGCCTCTTTAAAAAAAACAACTTTTGGACGAGAGTCTGAGACAGTGATCAAACAGCAGGCATGCTTCTCGGTAGGCTAGTACCATAAATTCAAGAAGTTGCAGAAAGACTTGTGTGATAGAGTTTCTCAATTTCTTCATTATCTTTCTATACTCTGTTAAGTTCTAATAGTCTTAATGGTTGATACAGTTGTGCAAATCGAAATACCTCCATCTAACTGCTGAAAGATGCACAAAAAGGATTAGTGAGCTTGAGGTGGTCCCTGATATAATTAACTATCAGACACATACAAATCCTATTAGGGATGCTGTGGGTGAAAAAATATCTGACTTGACTTCATTAAATTCAGGCACAGACTATGTCAAACTAAGGAGCTTTAGGAATTGTCTATTAATAATAACCAGTGTTCTGAAATAAGCCAATTTCTGCAATTTACTAGAGCTGTAGCTATGATGTAGTCTTCTTATAAAGAGATGTTTGCTTATCTATCAAAGTTGGGAGAATCACTACGATGCATACTGGTTAGTTGGTATTTCAGTAGAAGAAAAAAGTTGTGTTATGTAGCAAGTTCCATTGCTACCAACTCGGTAGGAAGGAGACATCTGTCAAACATGGCTTTGTGATAAAATAGATAAGACATGCATTCACTATTTGAAACTGGTTAGAAGAACTTTGAGTCAGTAGGCATAAACTATGTGATAACCTGGATATTCCCTCAGGCATAAGATCTGAAGATTGAATGAGTCCATCTTTGTTATTTTCTCTGACATCATTGTAGTTATGTGGTCTGAATTTGATTCCCTTCACATGCCACTGTGCTATTATTATGTTGCAGAATCCAGTCTGGGTTGGTCACCAGGACCAGAGTTTTAATCTTCCTAACTTTCGGATTCATGCTGAAACCCATTCTGAGGGAACTTCTCTCTACCAGAATGTTCTGAAATGTTCCAGTAGAGGGAAATTTCCTGAGGATGGGCTCCAGCATGAGTTCAAAAGCTAGGAAGACCAACCCAGATTGGATCCTGCAACAATATTCTGGGAGTTGTACATTTATCTATTGCAATGGTTCTCAACCTGTGGGTCGGGACCCCATTTGGGGTCGAACGACCATTTCACGGGGGTCGCCAAACAAGACTGTCCGCCATTTTTTCCCCCTTTTCTTTGGCCACGCCCCTGGCACCTGGTGATATATAAGTGGTTGGGGGTCACCACAACATGGGGAACTGTATTATGGGGTCGCGGCATTAGAAAGGTTGAGAACCACTGATCTATTGGCTTCTGCTTCTATTGGCTTCTGCTTCTAACCTGGTTCCTTAACCACTACAGCCAACTGACTCTTCCTTTCCTGCTTATTCCTACATAAACAAGAATCATATTGCTTTGTAGATAATTTAAAACCTTTTTCCTTAATGAGTCTAGAAATGCATTTGGGTTAACAAATGACAACATGTACAGCATATTGATATACGACATGTCTATCAGACACAGGTCTTATTTGAAGGTAACATTAGTTGCAAGCTTTGACATAACACTCTTTGCTTTCTGAAGTTATTCAGTACAGGCACCTCTTAAATCAATTAATTTTGTTATGAGATTTTTTAATTATTATTGCTATAGGTAGATATTTATAAAGTAGTTTCTCTCATCCCCTTCATACGTCTGGAATGTTTAGGCAGTTGTTTCCAGCCATTTTAATAGAACTGAGACAGAAATTTGTAAGCCAAACAGAATTGTTGGATACGAGCTGGGCAGCAAATAAATGTAATAAACAAACAAACAAATAAATTCTAAGATTATTATTATTATTATTTATTGAGTTTATTTGCAGCCATCTCACCATGAGATGACTCTGGGTGGTTACAGTGTTAAAGATTTTATCTCCTATTTCTGCCTACTACTCTGTTATTCTAATAAGAATGTTAGGACTACACAGAGTGGTAGATTTTGATATTGCTACACATAATAACACAAATGTATGTATGTACTGTATGTCTTAGGTTGTTTTCATTAACTGGGCTTGGAAGTTAGGTTGCAGCTCTCTAGGGGCTCCTGGACAGCGACCCAAAAATGCTGACAGGGCAATTATTATTGACACGTGAAATTACTTTCTTTCTTCTCCAGCGCTAATTAATACCGCCTTCTGACTTTTGTGCTCCATAATTGGCTTTGTACATTTGCATTATGCAGACCCTTTTGATCAATGGAGATATAAAAATGTGAAGCGGTCTAGAGGTTAAACGTGTTCCTCTTGCCCTGCCTCAAATGAATGGTCTTGAACTCTTGTTGTACATGCGATGATGTGGCTGTAATGGAGAATCAACATCAGTGAAGGATGTTTGCCTTCTTGATACAACTTACAAGGTAATGGGTAGAAAGGTGAAAGTGTGTATGTGTGTTCATTGGAGCTGGCTATAGCAAGGCAGCCTGTGTTGGACTGCATTAATCTCTTTCCCTGTGTGCAGTTGTGCTCTCACTTTCTGTCCCTCACTTCATCATAAAAGTCCTGTGGTAAATTATTATAGACTTAAAAGGGTGCAAAAATCTGGATCTGATTAGGACTACTTGAAATAGGCAATCTGAAGCTTCCCCAACATTATAGCTAAACTACAATAGCTAATATACTGATATTAGTTTGGGCAGCTGTGACATCTTCATTAAATTAAACATGGCTTATTTTCTTATTGTGGTATAACCTTCATTATTAGTAGAATAGAAATGGAATGAAATAGAATAGAATAGAATAGAATAGGGAATAGAATAGAATAGAATAGAATAGAATAGAATAGAATAGAATAGAATAGAATAGAATAGAATAATAGGGAATGGAGTGGAATGGAATGGGGAATGGAAGAATAGAATAGAATAAAGAATAGAATAGAATAGGGAATGGAATGGAATGGAATGGGGAATGGAAGAATAAAATAGAATAAGGAATAGAATAGAATAGAATAGAATAGAATAGAATAGAATAGAATAGAATAGAATAGAATAGAATAGAATAGAATAGAATAGAATAGAATAGAGCTGGAAGGTCACGATTTTAAAGTAAGCTCAAGTATCCAATAGAAGAGAAATGAACCAGTAAGCAGCTCAGAAATTTTATTTTTACATGTAAATTTGACAGCCTTGTGTGTTTAATTAAAGTAAACATAATTGGGAAAACTGCTCTATATAGATTTTAGGGATCTTAAAATAGTTTTGCAGTAAAACTTGAACATCTGTTTAAATATTTTTTTGGCATTGTGTATACCGAACACATTTCATTTCTTAGTACATGTGTAAACACACCCCATAATTTCCAGCAGGTTATATACTGAAACGTAGCATGTGTTAATACTCTGAATGCAAAATGTGGAGTTAGACCAGAGTTCTAGGGCTTCAGATTCTCCTGCCAGATTAGAAGAAAAGTTACAGTGGGGAAATTTACTACTGAGAATAACCTTTCTCCTCCATATGTTATTCTTCTCAACTGAAACAAATAAAATCTTAGGTTGGTGGCATTCAAATGGTGGTATGCAGAGGGGTTAAGAAGTATATTGAGAAGGTCTTTGGAGTCAAAGCATCTCCTAAACAAATGAAATAGCTTCATGATTGTTTATTATTTGTAATGGTAGGGGATTCAAGAGTTGCTTTAAGATTGAAAAGTAAGAGAGAGACACGATTAGATGCCTCTCGATTGGCAAGAATCGAGACATTTTGACGTTTCAAAGACTGAGTACCTCAAGAAATGGGCTTTCTAATCATATATAAGAATTGATATCAGTTAACTTTTCTGAGTATAGGTGCCTTTTTGAGTCCTTTTCTTCAGTGGTGATTCAAATATACTAGTTTTAATGTTTGGGAAGAAATAAATCTATAATACATCTAGAATTAATATTTTAGAGATACCCAAATTAATGTCTACTGTCTTTATCGGTAAGAAAAGGGACAATTAAAGTGCTGATATTTGTTGTCTGGTGTTTATTTTAACATTAGTTGTGTAGTGGTGATAATTCTAGACCAATCTTCATTATATAAGTTTATGTAATGGATGCATGGTTATCTTGAGGAACAGGTGGAGGAGATGCTGCTTATGAAATAATCAAACAAGAGAGGGTGGTTAATGGTCAAAGAAAGAAATTGAGAAAGGGCCTCTCCTAACAGGTGTAGCAGTTAAAAGTGGCTGGTGGGAAGTTTGTAGTCTCAAACTTGCAAGATTCTATTAATGTAACTGTCATGGTTCCGAAAGAAGAAGCTCTTCAAAGAACTTTGGGGCATTGTTTTCCTTAAACAATCTTTAACAGCAACATAGCTTCTGCACGTACATAGAAGAAGCCAAAATCTGAATTCTCCTCCCCCAAACACACAGTATCTAAGCATAACTCACTCCTTCATTTAACAGTCATTAATCACATTCTCCAATTAGTTTGAAGTGCACTTTCCCTCCTGTTCCATAACCGCCATTACTTATCACCTCTTATAACCAACCTGGAAGAATACTCTACTGAGATATTGTTATGGCTAACTAGTCCCCAAGCACATTCTTCCCACTCCCCTCCAGCACCATCTAATTTTAACTCTAAAAGTAATACACAGGTTAAATAGAAAATATCTGCATCTTCATATATTGTCAAGCAAGAACGTCCGATGTTGGCGGCATTGACAGAAATCTTACAATAAAGTAGATTTAGCTCATCTGATTTTGTTTCCTGTCTCATTTACCAGGGAAGGCTTTCTCTCTCTGCATACATGTATATAATGTATTTTTTTTTAAAAAAAAATAATGTGCCCATTCTCTTCTCCTACATACAAAATGTAATAGAACACGTTAATAGAATATAGAACACACATCGAATTTAAGGCACCCATTTTAACCGTGTAGCTCTGTAAGGGATTTGAAACCAAGGATTTAAGGCTTTTTTTTTTAAAGTATCTTCTTAAAACCAAATTCCCATGAGAATTATGACTGTCATTAGAATTACATGGTTAAATTGATTCAGTCCTAACTTTGATCTCAGCTAAAGTTGGGTGAGAGGATAAGTCTGTAAGAAAATGAAGGGATGGGAACTATACAATCCTATAACTTAATCATGAGCCTGGTTAAGTAAGTAATTATATCTGCCGAGTTATGTAGTTTTAAGTTCATTGGGCACGTAGAGAACTTACTAAGAAGTAAAGCCTGGCAATAAAGCAGCTTGCCTGCTTTTCTTCGATTACATGCACCAACTAACTCTTGTTTCCCAAAATAATTTTATCACTTGATTTTCTTTTCTCATTAAGGGTGGCCTGAAAAACAGTAAACACGAGTGCACATTGTCGTCGCAGGAATATGTCCACGAACTACGATCAGGTATCTCAGAAGAAAAACTTCTCAACTGCTTAGAATCTCTGCGGGTGTCTCTGACAAGCAATCCAGTAAGGTAAGTTTGGGGAATTGTTATTCATAAGTGTCGCAAAGTAGGAGTCTGTAAAATATTGTACGCCGTGTTGAAATAAAATGTAGAATTTACACCAACCACATCAAAAAGCCACATATTCAGTGGGCGTTGGGTTTTTTGGGTGGGGGGCTGTCTATTATCTTATTTACTTACTTAGTTCTCTGCCGAGTAGTAGGTCTTTAAAACGAGGTAGTGACTTGTTAAAAGTAATTGCTCCAAAATAATAGTCTTATGGATTTATATCTTCATACACTGTATAAAGTCACTTTCATTGAAAGAGTATTGGAAGGATAGACTCTTTATTTTCTTAGCTTCAGATTTTAAGGGATTGATCCTGTTATTTACCTCTGGTTAAATGAGGCACAGGGCTGAATATTAAAGCTGTTGATGGGTAAGCTGTGAATACTTCTATATGCACCAACATATGGCCGGTGTGCTAATATTATGCCTTGTTGCATTCCGAACCTGTCCTCAAGCTGTCTTTAACTTTGTAATTGGAATACATTAAACTGGGCCTGACAGTTTGCATCACTTGATATGCAAGGAATTTTGGCAAGTCTGCTTTACAGAAATGCAACACTTGTCTTCACAGGAAGTTGAAAAGTAACTCCTGTTAGAATTTCCCATAGATTATCCACGAAATGAAAGTAAGGGTGATTGAAAATGTAAGAAGCCTCCGAAGGATAACCAACCTCTGTGAATCTATTGATGTTGTTTGTTTTGTCCTCCCCATATCCAACCCATACTAAGTGGAATTCCATCCCAGTTGGATTTTCCTATGTATTTATCCAGCAAACAAAAAAATATGAATTGGATTCTGGACTAAATTAGTTACTCTTAGTTAAGTGCTGCATCTCATTCAAGTCCTATTGTATCTGGGTAACTAATTTATTGTCAATCCAACCTGGTGCAAATAGACAGATGGACAGATGGATGGATATGGAAATAGATAGATAAATGATGGATGGATGGATGGATAGATAGATATAGAGATAGATAAATAGATAGATAAATGATAGATGGATGGATGGATGGATAGATAGATATGGAGATAGATAGATAGATAGATAGATAGATATGGAGATAGCTAGCTAGCTAGCTAGATCAAACACTTATCACTCAGACTTATATACTGCTTCATAGTGCTCTACAGCCCTCTCTAAGCAGTTTACAGAGTTAGCATGTTGCCACCAACAATCTGGGTCCTCATTTTATTGACCTTGGAAGGATGGAAGGCTTGAGTCGGTCATGATCCTTGAGCCTCTCAGGATTGAACTGCTGGTAGTCGGCAGAATTAGTCTGCAATACTGCATTCTAACCACTGTAGCACCATGGGTCTCATAGATAGATAGATAGATAGATAGATAGATAGATAGATAGATAGATAGATACATAGATAGATAGATAGATAGATAGATAGATAGATAGATAGATAGATAGATAGATAGATAGATAGATAGACAGACAGACAGAGAGGCAGAGAGGCAGACAGATAGAAGGATAATATTTGTTTCCATGTGATTTGTCAGTATTTTTTTTGGGGGGAGGTAGTTGAATAAGGAAATATTGTATGACTACATTGCCTAGCAATAATTTATACATGGAAAATAGCATAGTTCTACTTACACTTGTATGATCAATGCGTTGCTGTAAAAATACAGAAGGACATTGTTATTCTGAAAATTCCTGCTTATTTTCAGCAAACAAAGAAACTATGTAACTCAGCACTAGGGACACGGGTTTGAAATATGCAGGAAGAGACTAGGAAATAAACTCAGATTTTGAGAATAGCATTGTGTATTCCCATAACATTCTTGTTTCCAATTCTCATTTAGTAGTTTTTTTCTTGAAAAGTTCAGGAGGTCCTGCATAATAGATTTTTTTTTTAAAAAAAAAACACATTTGACTTTTTGGAGAAAAATCTATACACAAACAAAAATAGAAAACAGATGAAGATTTATGCAAATAAAGCACAAATGAAGAAAAACTGTATCTAAAAATATAGAAATTATACAAGGGAATAGTTTTCTGGTATCTCATTAGTAAATTATGAATGACTGAATATATTGTATTACTTTCAGGAGCTAAAGTCATTATCAACATAATGGAATGGGATAGAATATCTTCTGCCTTGACTAACTGCCCAGAATCATGGAAAATTGGGTGACTTATAAATTTAATAAATAACTACAACTTAGTGATCTTAAGAACAGGACAACTTTGTGGTTGTGACGTGGCTGTTATGAAAGTCAAACCACACTTTTTGTGGCCATTGGAAATGGCATTAACTGCCAATTACTAATGTGTAGGTCATTTGTATTTTCATTGCCATTTCTTCTCTTTGTCACCTTATGTTTTGGAAGAAATAACACTGATTTCTTGATATTAAACAGGAATAAAAGGATGGTGCTTCCCATTTTGTCCAAAACTTTAAGGAGAATATTATAGTAAAACCAAAATTCAAATTTTACTGTGGTACCTTAACCCCTGGCAACCGAAGAACTGCTTAAAATAATAAACCATGTGAAAATATACATAGATGGATGAAAAATAAGTTCATTTCCCAGAGCTTTTAAAAGTAGGCTCTATCCAGAGACATTAAGTAAATTATGCAATAAATCTTAATGTATCTGAAATAACTCACCAAGGTTACCTCTGTAATCACTCGTTGCCATGCTTGGTAGTATTGTACATGCCCCAGCAGAAAGAAACTAATAATTTTCACTTTTGACCCGCTTCATTTACAAACAGGAATCCTTGCTCTGGGGTTATATCACCTGACATTCATTGCCATTTATTGTTTGTTTGAAAAATACATTATTTTTCCTCACTGGACCTTACCATATACAATATTCATCCTACTTGAACAGTATAAAGTCTGCTTCTAAGAATCCTTTTCTTTTGCTGACTGTAGTGAAGGAAATCAACATGTAATATATTTTTTTTAATTTATAAAATGTATTGGCCACCTATCTTACCACAGGTTAATTCTGGGTTGCTTACAGTCATAAAAATATATTTATACATGTACATTAAAACATTAATAAATTAAAATCTAACATTAAAATGACACATGGGGAGGTGGGGGGGGCAAAGTGGAGGGAGTTGAGATCTGTTACTCGATCAACCACCGCATAATTTTGAGTAAGCTTGACTTTGAGATGCAGCTTCCAAAATAAAAGCAGAGAAAGGTGATTTGAGTCCTTGGAGACTTATTTTGTTTTGAGAGATTCTCAAAGTTGTTTGAATTGTTGAGTGCAAGACACCAACTCCATCAACTGTTTCATAGTTGCCCTTTGCCTGTTAATTGCTGTAGCATTTTTCTCACCAATGAGTGTTATCTCTGTTTTGCAAGGCTATATTCAACTTTCCGCATATTTTCCCTTTTAGTTGTCATTTTTCTTTTACTCTTCATTGTCCTTTTTTGTTAAAGGGCGATGCTTCAGCTTATCTATTTCTTTGCTGCTCTCAATTGCTTCTGTAGTTCTGTCTTTGTTCAGCTGACTTTGAAATTTCCTTTTAACGTACAGCTGAATTTGGTATTGTTGGATTCTGTCAGAAAAATATGTCTGTAAATGTTTTAATATTTTCATTTACTCTGTATAAATCTCACTTCTCGTTCCATCACTACCCTGAGTGATGTGTGTTCATAATCTTCTCTTTTAAATATTTTCCTTCCTTCCTTCCTTCCTTCCTTCCTTCCTTCCTTCCTTCCTTCCTTCCTTCCTTCCTTCCTTCCTTCCTTCCTTCCTTCCTTCCTTCCTTCTTTCCTTCTCCCTTCCCCTCCCCTTCCCTCCCTAGAATTGAGGATTTCCTTTATTTTTCTAAATTAAATTACTTTGATCCATTTTTAGAACTTAACACTATATTTTGAAGGGCTTCCAACTTCAGAAAATGGGGCCACCAGTCTTTCATCATGGGTGTAAAATCTGGCAAAACCACAAGGCTTGATATTCTGTAGGAGAAATGCTCCAGAATTACATCATCACTGCAGATTTAACTTCCAGAGCTACACAAGGCAGAATCCTTCAACTGTCATAGAAAACTGAGGACGGTTTGTGTGGATCATTACTAATTATATGAATTTCTCGGAGTCCCTTCATTGTCCTAGGCTCATTGTGTTATTTTGTAGACCAGTGGTTCTCAACCTGTGGGTCGGGACCCCACTTGGGGTCGAACGACCATTTCACGGGGGTCGCCAAACAAGGCTGTCTGCCATTTTTTCCCCCTTTTCTTTGACCACGCCCCTGGCACCCAGTGATGTATAAGTGGTTGGGGTCACCATAACATGGGGAACTGTATCTGGGGTCGCGGCATTAGAAAGGTTGAGAACCACTGTTGTAGACGTTTTGATTCTGACTCCTCTTTGGTCTCTTCAGAATGCATGTTCTGAAGTGCTTCTCAACTGGTAATCAGTTTTAACCTTGATGGATCTGCAGAGACATCTAGTGACGAGTTTTGCATGCATGCCAAAAGTAAACTAATAAACAACTGCAAATGTGAACGTACATAGAGAAACCCAAGGGCTCAAATGTTCGGGTGTTCTTGATTTAATTGCTGCTTCTTGATGTTCCTCCTGTCAATGTCCAAACTCTTTGAGCTTTTTCAAGAAAGGTGGGGAGGGGATGGCTGTCATACATTTTTGAAGCACAAACCTTATTTAGGGTTTAGTGGATATCTAAGGTTTCAGAAAGATTAAACCATTAACAGGATGTTACGGATTTTGACACATTTCATGCTCTACTCATTTATCTTCCATTCAAGAACTAAACTTTAGATGCTGACTTACAAGTTATTTGAAAGAATCAAACACAGCATTGTAATTGTGGTGCTGTTGTAAATGTCTTTGCTTATTTTAATTATTTGTATCTGTGTGGCAGTTCATCTGTGTGGAAAATTGGAAGAACTTGAGGATGAAGTTTATAAATGTCAAAATAATACTTTCTGGGAATAGAGAAAAAACGCCAAATTAGAATAAAGTTAATTATTGTAAGGCTGACGTTTTAAATTTCTTTCAAAGGTGGAGTTGCCTGCAGAGGCATACTTTAGAAACCATGTGAACCATGACTCCATACACTGACTGGAGGTTCATTTGACTGGTCCTGCCCTCAGCCTCCTGACGCTGGCTAGACTGGCCTCTCCTTCATCTGTTGAAGATAGGTAGACTAGTTCTAACCTAGCCTTCAGAGGGCAGTCAGCTACAGTCAAACTGGCAGGAAGGACAAGGGGGGACATGATAGCAGTGTTCCAATATCTAAGGGGCTACCACAAAGAAGATGAGGTCAACTATTCTCCAAGGCACCTGAAGGCGGAACAAGAAGCAACGGATGGAAATTAATAAAAGAGAAAATCAACCTAGAAAGAAGGAGAAATTTCGTGGCAATGAGAGCAATTAATCAGTGAAATGGCTGGTCTCCAGAAGATGTGGATGCTCCAACACTGGAGGTTTTTGAGAAGCGATTGGACAGCCATTTGTCTGAAATGGTATAGGCCAGGGGTAGGCAATCTTGGCTCTTTTATGACTCGTGGACTTCAACTCCCAGAATTCCTGAGCTTGGCTGGCTCAGGAATTCTGGGAGTTGAAGTCCATGAGTCATAAAAGAGCCAAGGTTGCTTACCCTGGTATAGGCTTTCACGCTTGAAGAAATCCTCTACAAGGGAGTTGGACTTGAAGACCTCCAAGATCCTTTCCAATTCTGTCCTTCTGTTATTCTGCTCTGATTAAAGTTTGGGTTTTCCATTTGTAATGCAAATGCTTGATAAGTGAACGAGGCCTCTTATATTTTGAGTACATATTTCTGTTAACTGTGATTGTGAAGTATGGAGGCTCAACATCTGCTAAACCATGCTGGAAGTCCTATCTGTAACGAATAGTCAGTCATCAGAGTGTTTATGTATATTCAAATTGCACATGGGAGCAAGCATGAATTAATTTGCAATTTACTTTTTTTACAGTTGGGTTAACAATTTTGGACATGAAGGTCTTGGGCTTCTCCTGGATGTCCTTGAAAAACTTCTTGATAAGAGACAGTAAGTATAGAGCGTATAAGACGGGGGAGCAAAAAAAGTTGATTAATGTAGGACCATCAGTTAATTATTATTATTAATTTTCAGGCAAGAAAGTATTGACAAGAAAAATCAGCATAAGCTTATACAGTGCCTCAAAGCGTTTATGAATAATAAGGTAGGAATTTCATCCCCGGCTGATTTTTTTCTTCTTCCTTCAGATAGGTTCACTTTAACTGGTAATGAATGACTGTCTTTAAAGAAAGAGATGACTTTAATGAAATGGAAATTTGATCTACTAATGACGACAGTTTGCCTGTAGTTTAATAGCGCTGCAAAGAATTTGGAATAAGGCAAAACCAGTTCATACGTTATTTCAAGGCTTGAAAACAGCATCAGGTTTACCGAAGTATAAAATATTCCTTTATTTCTGAGAAATGGAGGAGGAAAAAAAAACAAAACACCTCACTTTTTTTTTTAAAGGTCAGCTCCTACAGACTAGGAAGCCAAAGTCATGCAGGCTAATATTAGTTTTATTATAAAGATACAGTAACGGAATCTTGCAATGCCTTCCCCCCTCCTTCATCTTTGTGAAAACTAGGGAAGGTCTCTTCAGAATTTTTTTTTTTCAGGTTACAGCTCTGCCCCAGACTCAGGTTTCTTTTATCTGATTATTGTGCAGGAAGCAGCTGTTCTTCCTGACCCCCAAGGTCCTTCTGCTCATTACAAAGCTTCAAGGATACGGATCCCAAGATAATAGTGTAAAAAAGTAAAACTTGCATGAGTAACCCAACTTTGGATAAATCTCTCCACTCTTCCTGTGAACTTCTGGGGCCAGATTTAGTGCTATCGGAGGCTTTAATTTTAGGAAGAAGGTGTAGAGTAGTATGTGAGGATGTGGGAAATGCGGCAATATCTTGAACTAGTTGAAGTATTCTCAGTGTATTTTTAAAGGGACATTCAGAAAAATAGAGAGAAACCAAAATGGCCTTCTGGTTTTACTTGCATGTTGTTGGTCTATTCCTGGCAAGAAAATTTAATTTTCTAGGGATTTTTTTTTTCATAGAAAGAAAGAGCATTAAGAGGACATGGCAAATTAGACAGGGAAATAACAATCTATATAGCATTCAGGCTATGTTTCCATCATGAAATACAGTTATTTCCCTGTTAAGCATGGACAAAATATACAGTGTAAGAAGCATTTGCTATATTCCAGTAGAGATATCACCTTTTTTTTCCAGTGTATTAAACATGTCCTATACATGGGGATTGCTTTTGCTAGAAATCAGTACTTTTATTTTTAAGTATGTTTCATTGTCCTTCACATGATCAGTTTTGAGAAAAAATGTTCTTTAAAAAGGGGATAATGTAATTTGTTTAGGGATTCTAAGACTTTCTAAGATTGCGTGCGCTGCGATCTCATATCTTTTAAACCATTCCTTCTCCCCCTCCAAGTATGGACTACAAAGAATACTGGGAGATGACCGAAGCCTTCTCTTACTGGCCAGAACAATTGACCCAAAGCAACCAAACATGATGACTGAAACAGTGAAAATACTCTCTGCCATTTGTATTGTGGGAGAAGAAAACATGTAAGTAACAGAACTATTTAATTTATTTATTTAATTAAAGAAATTTATAAACCTATTTTTAGGGCAACCTCTGTAATTATCCATTTAATTTTCCTTTAATATGTTGACTTCCATATGTTTTCTTTTGGCCCTTGACTCCCAAAAAGATTTAAGAGTTCTTTTATGGCTACTCATCTGGAGGATAAACACATCTGCTATCTCCTAGATCAGGGGTAGGCAACCTTGGCTCTTTTATGACTCGTGGACTTCAACTCCCAGAATTCCTGAGCCAGCCATGCTGAGGGGAAACAGAGAGGTTTCCAAGCTGAGCCATGCTGGCTCAGGAATTCTGGGAGTTGAAGTCCACGAGTCATAAAAGAGCCAAGGTTACCTACCCATGTCCTAGATCAAAGAGAGCATGTCAGAGTTGCTAGAGAGCAGCATTTGGATGAACAGGTGGACCTTTTTTAACAACTATTTGTTCAGCAGCCGTTCAAACTTACGACTGTGCTGAATGAGTGGTCCTTGAGACCAGTCCTTTAAAATTCTGGCCATTGCAGCATCCCCTGATTACATGATCAAGACTGGCCACTTTTCATTGCTGGCTTTCCGCAAGCAAATTTAATGGGGAAGCCGGCAGGAGATCAGAAGTCACAATCAAACGATATCCTCGCTTAATGATTCATGTAGTCCTCACTTAATGATGGTAACCAATGGTGGCCAAAACTGCCATCCTTAAGCAGTGCTATCACATGACATCCCACTTTGCAACCGCATCACTTAGTGATAGGAAGTCCACGCCCAATTACTGTTGTCTCTTGTAACAAGGCCTTGCTGGGGCTGTTTTATTTGATTTGAGGTCATTTTTGAGTGCAAGCATAGCTGCAAGGAGGAATATAGGATGGAATCATTTTTGTTCTATGAACTTTTTCAAGTTAGTTACCTAAGGAGCCAACGCTTAAATAATCTGACTTCATTTAAGAATCGCAGCAACAACAGCAGCAACAGCAAACTCAAAGATTTATTCCCTTGATTAGTAGCAGATTGCTTTTTAGGTGCTGGTTTTTAAATCAATTTGCTGCAAAAGAGGGGAAAATGCCTTTAAGAATCTGAGGTGTGATTTTTGAATAGTCTGTTTAAAAAGTACCTGCATATCTTTACAACCCATTGAAATAAATCTCTATTACAGGCTCGACAAAATTTTAGGAGCTATAACAATTGCAGCTGAGAGAAATAACGGAGAACGATTTGCTAACATAGTGGAGGGGCTTGAAAATCACGAAGCTCTGCAATTACAGGTAGGATTTCTTGGATTACAATTTAGAAAATTAGATTAGGCAACAATGCATTTTAATTACTACCTGTATCAAAAATGTTTAAAATGGCTGTGGATAATTTTGGTTCCGGTGACCTTGTGTTGGGTAGAGGTTTCAAATCCCAAATAAATATTCGTCTAAAATCTCTGGAACAAAAGCTTGATAATCTTCTTTTATACTCTGCATAAACACATTTGAAACACCCATTGCTATCCATTGCAGAAATTCACTATTTACTGACTTTATTTTAACCTGTTTACGAATGCATAGGATTATAAAATAAATGCTTCTCTTTTCTCTATGCAGGACAGCATATTTTAGAATATAAATTTTTGGTTCATGGAGACAATCTTTACATACTTTAAAAAATTCGTTTCTGGATTCAGAGTTTTGTGTAGAAGGAAGACCGATAAAGGAACATTTGTAGTTCAGGTTTGAAATGAGGGGTCTTTGCAAATGATGATATTACCTAGTTGGGTAATGAAAGATCTCCAAGGAAACAACCAAGTTCAGAGAGCACCAATGATTACTCATAAGGAAGCCTCATAACCATTTTGGGTGCACTAAAGGCCATGGTTGCCCATGACCTCCTTGCAATTATGAATGGAACGTTACAGTAGGATGTATAAATGGTCAAATTTCTGAATTTTTAGCTAAGACATTTCTCCATCCGAAGATCTCTGGGAGTATAAGACTGAGATAGAACTCTTTGGATGGCTAGTTAGTGTTCAAAGAGCAAGTCTTCTCCCAGACTGTCTCTGAGACAAAGATAAAATCAAAACCTGGAATGAGATAATGATTGAGTTTGTGACTTCTGTCTTGTAAGGTTAACTCCATAAGACAAGAATTATTTCTGTAATCTTGACATTACAGTAGGAAAACCTGCAGTGCTACAAGGAACTGACCGGAAAGATTAGGTTCTCCAAAGGTCAGATTACGATGCAGTGATATCCCTTTTCTCTTCTGAAGGCAACCTCTGGGGTGGACAATGTAATTTTTATTCATGCTTGCCCTGTGAAAAGATCTCCTCCTCTTCGAATAAATACACAAACGGTCTGGGACAATAAATAAAATTAACAGTAAATAAAAATAACAAGAATAGGTAAGAGTAACACATTTGCTTTAACATCTTAAAGCAAAACTCTAAAGGCAATAAAATACTGCACTAAATAACAGCTGAGGCTGGCCATCTAGATTAAGTAAGGGTGTGTTTTTTTTAGAATTTCAACCCTTTTCCATCAGTCAATAATTTGCTATTTTGCTCAACTGAATGTTGATACACCTGTTTTTGATTTTCCCAGCGCTAAACTTGAATTGCTTCCCAGTGGACAAATGTACCACTGTGGTTATTATTTTCGGCTGCTCTCAAGGGTGGAAGGCTTAGCAGAATTGATGCTAATGACTTTTATTTGAATAATAAAATCCTCTTGTCAACGTCAAATATAACCACGTTCTGTTTTAGCGCCTTGGTTTTGAAATGGAACCACTGATAATTTAGGGTGGGGTTCTTTCTGCACATACTGCCTTTAGTGTGGCCTTAAGGGAGAATCTGTTGAGCTAGATCAGTGTTTCTCAACCTTGACAATTTTAAGGCATGTGGACTTCAACTCCCAGAATTCCACAGCCAGCAATGCTGGCTATGGAATTCTGGGAGTTGAAGTCCACATGCCTTAAAATTGTCAAGGTTGAGAAACACTGAGCTAGATAAATAGAAAGATCCAATCTGCTTAGCTGTTACATACAACACAAGAACATTAAAACAGAAGTAAGTGCATTATGCACTCTGCCTATGTGATACGTTCTTGTACAGTGATTCCAAAGTCAATCTCCTTTAAGGACTTTGTGATTTTTACAACTCTCACATCCATACTCCGTGACTGAAGGTACAACTGCAGGACTCATTAACTCGTCTCTGACTGAAATGGTCTCTCTACCAGTATTAATACAAGCAATTAAGCCAGAATTTCTCCTGGCAAAAACAATCACAGCAGATGGCACCTTTTCTCTCTATTAATTTCTGATTGGACATGTACTTTGACTTGTTCAGTTATGTCATCGCTGTAACATAACAAGGATAATTCAGGCCACTAGAATACAGCATTACAGGGATATGTGCATTGAAAGAATTTACCAGCTTGCAGTGTTTTATATATTATATATTAAAATTATATTCACTTTATGGAGGATTGAGTTATAGGTTTCAGTGCAGCAGTGTTGATAGAATAATTTGAGGATATGTATCCATTTTCAAAAGCACATCTTGAGCTGTCTGTAAAAAGGTTAAGGATTAATAATCTGTTCTAAGCATGGCTTGCAGTTAATTTTTTTCCTAGCGTTCACTCTGCTTTTAATTATTGTAAAGGTATTGACAATATGAGGTCTGTCGCTCAAACAACAGCATTCTGCTATAAGGAGTCCTCATTTACTGACTGCAATTAGGATCAGCAAATGGTGCAGTTATTGAGCATAATGTCACAGGACCAAGTCAAATCAAGTAAATTTGTAACAGTCAAAGACCAGAGACCAGAACAAGTGAAAAACACTCAAGGAATAAAAAAATTCTAAAATAAAATAATAAATAAAAGATAAAATCTATATTAAAATCACAATTTGGCATCCAATCTATCAGTTACACCTGAGCAAAACAGAGCATGGCCTAGCTCAGGGGTAGGCAACCTTGGCTCTTTTATGACTCGTGGACTTCAACTCCCAGAATTCCTGAGCCAGCATGGCTGGCTGAGGAATTCTGGGAGTTGAAGTCCACAAGTCATAAAAGGGCCAAGTTTGAAGACCCCTTTTCTAGGTTGCTTCTATCCTTGACTAGCTTCCAGCCATTGCTTCTTGCTCTGCCTTCAGGACAAGGAAAATAGGTTGACTCTCTCTTCTTTGTGGCAGCCTGTTAGATATTGAAACGTTACTATCATGTCCCCTCTAGTCATTCTCTTCATTAGACTAGACATGCCCAGTTCCTGCAACCATTCTCCATATGATTTAGCCTCCAGTTCTCTAATCATTTTTGTTGTTTTTCTCTGCACTCTTTCTAGTTAGTTAAAAATGTACATTTCTTTTATTGTTTTCTCCAGTTTTATTGCACACGTGCACTGGGTGTGCTGACTCTAATAAGCTACATTAACTATAACTTATATTTACAGGTTGCATGCATGCAGTTCATAAACGCCCTTGTCACTTCTCCAGAAGAGCTTGATTTTAGGGTACATTTGAGAAATGAATTCCTGCGCTGCGGGCTAAAGAAAATATTACCAGTAAGTTACTTGCAACAGAAGTGCTAATGTACCGGGTTCTATGATTGCTTGCTTTGTGATGATAAATCTTACAAAAGACTTGCAAGATACAGCTAAGCTTGACTTTAATGGTCCTTTATCATTTTAATCATTGTGAAAGGGAAGCAGAATGCTGTAGCATTAAAAATGTTCAACAGTGAAAAATAATTTTCTTTTTATGACAAATGATTGCTTACACTTACTTTTATTGATGTAGGGAATTTTAAAGTATGTATTGGATAGTTAATAGTGCCATGAACTTATGATAGGGAGAATCAAAGCTTAAATCAAATTTAGACTGGGGGCTGGCTGTGTTTAAGCTTTAATTCCAAAATGACTTCTAAGGAAGTGTAAAGAATGGGAGGATTTTACATTTATGGTAAACTATAACTGTTCTTGGACATACTATTCATTTTAGATATGTTTTTATATTTCTTTGGGTAAGAAAAGCATATGGTGTGTATAACATACAGCTTACCACAGAAGCTCTTCGTATAAAAAAGTTCCCCTTAAATTTTAAAGAAAAAAAATAGCTATCTTCTATTTTTAAGTTGAGAAAGAACTACTGTTGAGTCCTTTTAAAGAAATAAAGTAAATGAAACATGTCCAGCGCAGGGAATCAGGAGTCTAGGCAGTTCAAATGGGTATATAGGTTTATTGTATGCTAAAACTCTCTACAACAATCTGGACAATCTAACTGTGAAAGTGAATTGGTGATAGCTAAGTCAACGTGGCCTGGATGTAGATCTTTTATGAATGTGACTGACGCCCAGTTAGAAAAGGAAGTATAGAAAAGTTGGTCTTCATCTAATCCTTTCAAAATTAAACTGTAATCAGCATCAGCTGATTTTGATATCCAAACAATCTGTAGAGAAGAAATAAATGGAAATGAGTAGTTTGCTTGTAACATAGATGAAAAGGATTTAATGCCAAAGTTAACAGTAAAGACGTAGATTATTTATGTAGCATACGCTATGAGGGTTTTTTTTTTACTACAGTTCATTTTTTTTTCAATACTGTAAAGGTAGAAACAAATATTACCATCTTAAATATGTGTTTTCTTAATAGTAGCAGAACCTCTTCACTCATTCATGTTTCTAGCAGTTCTAGGAACCGAGTAATATCCTCTCTGTTTGAAAATTAAAATGCTGTAATTAAATTACCGCTTCTATAAACAAATGGCCAAGATAAAATCTTCTGGCAAAATTCCCAATATTCTTCAAAACTAGTCCACTTTCTCTATGACAGGGAGTGAATTTGTCTCTACTCTGCATTGTTCAGGAACAATTTACGGTGGGGCATTTTGCTTGCCTAAAAATGGGATCAAATATTCCAATTCCTTATGCATAAAGCACCAATTTAAAAAGCTGGCTTGGGTCAGGCCCATTGGAGAAAGGACGGGCAGCAAGATGTTGGTCTTCTGTTTCATCATGATTTCATCTTCATTCTAGAAGACAGAAAACCACTTTATGGGGTATCTGAAAAACCCACATGGTTAGCCTCTTCTGTTAAATAGAAAAGACGATTACCAATTTGGATTAAGTCATTGTGCAGAAGAATTTAAGGCCTGAATACCTATGAATAAGAAAGACAAATCATACAGGCATCCTGAAATGTGACACGCTAGTTAGATGATTTAAATCCAGATGACCCATGTCAGAGTCAAGGGGTATTCCTAGATTTTTACACAGCTGGGTAACATCTATACCTAATTACAGGCTGTGCATTTTTTTTTTTTTACCTAACATGCCAGTTGCGACTGGAATCTTAATGGTATTAAATGGGTACAGATAGTTGACATGGAAAACTGCAGCAATGTGTTTGCCTCGGCAAACCCCTTTTGCATTCTATGGCATGCAGCTATAATTTTTCACAGCCCTGAACATTTGGCATTTGATCATGCAAATGCAGTAAAAGTAATATGGTTAGCCGGGGAGATCTGAAAATGCGTCACCTCCTTTTCTTGCAGCTCTAAAATAACAAGTTCTCAGATCTCTGGTGAATTAGTTCATTTCCAAAGCAAGAAATCCATTATTTCAATTTAATCACATGCCCTTTCTTGAGAGCCATGGCTGGCTCAGGAATTCTGGGAGTTGAAGTCCACGAGTCATTAAAGAGCCAAAGTTGCCTACCCCTGTCCTAGATTTTAGGTTGGGCTTGGATTAGACTGGCTGCAAATGAAGTTGCTGTAGAACATCTTTTAGGTCACCTCAGCTCTTGTTGGGAAGAGATGGGATGCCTTGGCTAGTTGCCCATTAATGCTGAGTACAACTTTCCTGCAAAGCTTGCAAGTTCTGGTTAATTAAGAGAGATCAGCTTCATCCTGAAGTTCAAGTACGAAACTGGGTCTCAGGAGAAATTCTTGTCATGTGAAGAAGACATCCACTTAGGACGTCATGAGCTATTTGAGGGTATTCTATATTTCTTCAGATCTCTGCTTCCCCCTTTTCTTTCTTAGTTAAATAATGGGAAAGAATCATTGACTGAACTGTCAAAAATAAATACTCCTATCATGATGCAAATGTTTCATCTTTTAAACTAACTTTTCCTTCTGTTTTAGAATGTTAACAAATCACAAATGCAAAATAGATACATAGATACATGGATGTATAGATGGTGGATGATAGATAGATAGATAGATAGATAGATAGATAGATAGATAGATAGATAGATAGATAGATAGATGATAGATAGAATCCCTCTGTAGATTTTACTCCGCTAGCCATCTCCGTTTCAAGATGATTGAGCCAGCGCTGTCTGAAGACATTTCTGCAGTCATGTGGCCAGCATGACATCACAGAGCGCTGTTACCTTCCAATCGAAGTGGTACTTATTAATCTACTCACATCTGCATGCTTTAGAACTGCTAAGTTGGCAGGAACTGGGATGAGGACAGGAGCTCAACCTGTCATGTGGTGCTCAGGACTCAAACTAGGCTCCTGGCTTTCCAGTTGACAAGCCTAGTGTGCTAACCACTGAGCCATCGTGCCTCAGATAGATAGATAGATAGATAGATAGATAGATAGATAGATAGATAGATAGATAGATAGATAGATAGAGGTAGGTAGGTAGGTAGGTAGATAGATGGACAGACAGACAGACAGACAGACAGACAAGACAAGACAAGACAAGACAAGACAAGACAAGATAGACAGATAGATGTAGGAATTTATTCAACCAGTATTTCTCAATCTTACCAACTTTAAGATGCCTGAACCAGAGTTGAACTCCAGAATTTCCCAGCCAGCATACAAATGAGAAACACCATATTAGACTAATAGAAGGATTGGCAGTCTTGCTAAGTGGAGTCATAGCATAATGTAGCATGGTTGCATGTATATGTGTCTTTATAAGCCTGTATGTTTATCGTGATGTTTGAGTAGAGATGTCTGCTTTTTGTCTTTTCAAATATGTGAGAGTAGGAATCAATCAGCTTATCTTGACTACTAAGAGACAAGTTGAGGATGCCATGTTTGAGAAGAAATAGAGGCACCATGAGGTTTTTCATGTTGTTCCAAGTAGCAACAGGAAGTCATAGTGTACTACTTTATTTACGCTAAGCCATGATTCTTAGAAATTCTGACTTCCAAACCCTTCCATTTGCTCCCTCCAAAGAAAGCGGTTGTGAAATAAATGGATTCTATGATTGCAAAGCTATATAGCGGTGCAATGTAATATATATTGGAAATATGGCAAGCCATGACCTCACCTCACTTTTCTTGATGATTATCATGTTGAAACATAATATGAACCATTGCTTTTCATAGCACAGCAAAACACAGTATATTGTGTAAGGTGTATTTTTTTTCTTTTTGAAAGTATTTCTATTGTTTTCTCCACTTTTCAGAGCAAAATGGTTATATTTTTAATTTCTTTATCTCCGCAAGATGCAGTTCAGACAACAGACTGCAAATCAAGATGGTTTCATAACCTTTGCCATAATTTAGATTTTAATTTGCCTGGTGATTTAAGGTTCCAATTTTAAGAAGAAAAAATAAAGTACACAGAATGATAAAGGAAGGTAATAGTTTAACGGATGTAATCAGTCATCCGGTAAACTATTACCTTCCTTTATCATTTAAACATTTAATAAAGCTGGACATGGGGAAATTTGATCAATTACATAGCAGTTTTTGAGAACAGCTACTGTGAAGCCAATTTTTTTAACAAACCGTCATGACTGACAGATGTACAGGTTTAATTAAATCTTTTATTCTACAACTGCAGGTTCTCTTGTTTAGGACCTCAAATCACCACAATGTCTTTTAATGAATATAATTTATGAGAATAATTATGCCATTTAAAAAGAAGAATGTAGTGCACATTAAAACAGAATTACCTTTCTGTGTTCAATTGAAAGAGCGGCTGAGATTAATAAAATCTAAATATCTATAAAAGCTAAAATGGGGAGATGTTACTAATCTAATGATCGGATGATTTTTTATTTTATATATATATAAATTTGACATGGGAGAAAACCCGAATAACCAAAGACCTACACACACACACACACACACACACACACACACGTGTGTGTGTGTGTGCGTGTGTGTATTCCCTATTGAGTTTGTTGCCCATACAATCTTAATATAGCTTTACTTGTCAATGGGACTATTTCAGAATTAAGTACATTTCTAATTTTAGGTAGAAAAATTCTTATCCTGACCATGGTAGAAACTAAATTTATGGCATTAAATAGCTCCCTAAGATTTTTTGTGGGCATTTGTGATGTGGCGTATCATCATATTCTTATAATCATTAGATGATAGTGCGGTATTTATGATGTATTTTAACAGTTTGTAAACAGCATAAGTTGTTGTGATGACCTAGGCACAATGCATTCAAAACGCTCCCTTTCCTTGCCAATAATCCTATTGTCTTTCTGCCAATCCTTGAAGGAAAGGACAAGTCTGTACTGCTGCCTTGATTTATTTTTTGTTTGAAATATTTCTATAGCACCTTTTTAAAAAAAAAAACAGTTAAGTGTATAAACCTTCAAAACTATGAAACAATCACCCTATTAAGGGCACCTAAAGACTTGCCTCTGCCAATTGGTCTGGGGGAGAGAAGGTGCCCAGTAAAGGAGATCGGTTGACTACAGCAGAGATCCCATCTTCCCCCACTCCGCTCCACCCTCCACCTGTATCCTTAGGTTTTAATGTTTGATTTTAATTATTTATGTTTTAATTGTACATTCATTGACATATTCTATGACTGCAAATTAATACCCTTTACAAATATATATATATAAGGAGTTATGTATCCAACCGACCTTCTTGATAGGCAAATCAAAAGATCATTACTTGATTAGTTGTTTTCTTCATGGCTGACCTCAGACTCTACATTACTGAGATTTTTTTAATATACACTCCACACCTCATCTTTCTACTCTATTGCCATCTTTGAATGTGATTATGGAACGTTACTGGAAAGCTGCAGGATTAAAAACATGATAGTAAAATAACTTCAAGGCAACATATTAATCCCTAGGATGGGCCAGTGTGGCGTGCTATAAAAGTTTAGATGTGCGCACCTCGAGTGCACTGCAAATAAAACCTAAAACACTAATATTTAAACAGTACTTGAATTCAGGCCACATTAATTTGATATAAATCCATAATTACTTGTATTAGAGTTAAAAGGCATCCTGTGTGAGCTTTAAAATTCACAACCACAATACATTTTTTATAATGGCACAATACATTAAATTAATAGAAATTGCATGCACTGGTGGAAAACCTATTGTGTGATTTTTAATGATTGATAATGTAATGCAATTACCATTTAAGTAAATGAGGACTATCTAACTATCAGGACAGCATAATTTTATCTTCAACAATTCTCAGGTATAGTAGAAAAACAAAATGAATGTAGGCAATGTGATTTATAAACGCTTTAAATCCAAAACTTTTGATTTTAATTTGTAGTTATTTTAAACGTATTTGTTGTTTTGCCATTTTTTTAGTGGATTAATAAAGAAACAGGTACATTGTTGTGTTATCTATTTGTAATTTCGGCAATTCTTTATGAATATAATTGGCTTCCTTTGTAATTCAATTTATGTTATTTATTTGTTACGTTAAAGAATTTACATGGCTGTCCACTTCCAAAAACGTGGCTCTGGATGTTTTACAAGAAAAATAATTTCAAGATAAAGCCATAATTAATCTCTGTTTTAATTCAGTGCTTTTATTTGTTTGTTTGTTTTCTGGGAAGGTTTTACCATATTCTTTTTCTGTTCGTTTTACCATACACTCAAAGTGGTTGATGTTATAAAAAGGTTACAAACCGTTGTCTTAAAAAAAAAGAATTGCAGCATTAGAAATAAAACTGTCTGCCAAAAATACTATATCACCACAGGCGGATGAACTTGAAAAATGATTTTGATATAATTGGTACATTTGTAGAATTCAGAATATTACATGTTGTCAATATCTATATTGTAGACATGTTTCATGTTGCAGACAATATAACTAAAATGCTATTAAGTAAAAATTAAACACACTTGGAAAATAATATTCTTTGCAATTTAGGTTAATAGTTGTAATTTGATTTTTATACATAAAATGCTTGGGTAAAAGAGATTATTTAACTGCACATTTCTTGGGATAGACATTCACATTTTTTATAGTGGTGTTCCCAGCAGTTTTACCAAGTAACATACTTTGTGGAGCTGTTGTGGTTGAATATATGAAGACAGTCAATGTTTTAAATAATTTGATTATAACTCCATGCCATACTGGTTAAGGTGGTGCTGAACCATTATATTGGAGCAATTATTTATTTGGTCTAGTTAAGTTTGTGTTTGAGATGTGCGTCAAAGTTACAGACCCTTTTTGTTAGATGTAAAACATTGAAGGACCTGAACTGTCTGCATTTTGCTATGATGAAACAGAATCACAAATGAAAATAGGATAGATAGACTCCTAACCATATTGTTTTGAAAGTCAGCCAGTTTCAATTTCCATCAGACTTTGCCAGATGCATGCAGGTACAAAGTTGAAAAATGAATGAGTATTTAATATTTGTTTATGCTTTATGGCACCATATGTTGAGAAGATGTAAATTGTTCAAATTGCTTTATGAAATACTAGGACCTAAAAGAGAAGGAGAATGAAGAACTTGATATTCAGTTGAAAGTATTTGATGAAAACAAAGAGGAAGACTTAATTGAATTGGCCCATCGTCTCAATGACATCAAAGTGGAAATGGAATATCCTTTTTTTAAATAATAATAATATATATACTATTTTCCTTAGAACTGAATGGTAAATAATGAGTAAGACTAGAAGACAGAATAAGTTTCATTAGGGTACAGGAAAAGGTACTGTTTTTGCAAATAAATAAGAACAGTGATAATTATTTAGGATAATGTGTGAGTCAATTAAGAGTATTGCTAAATGAGTCACACATGAATTTATATTGAACTTTCTTCTTGGTACTAAAGACATTATTGGATTTATATTAAAGTTTTGGGGCGAGCTAAAATAAACCTTGTGGTTTTGCTTAAGTCGCACAATAACTTTACAGTGTGGATTTATTTTCTTCATTGTTTTAATACATTTTAAAAACTTAAAGAGCTAGAGGTATTGTTAATTTGGGACAATTCTCATATTGAAAAATGAAAACAGGCACCTTACTTTTAGCAGTAAGTACAAAGATGTTACATTAAACATTTAAACATTCCAATCTTAAATCATAGCATTTAAAGCAGTGGTTCTCAACCTTTCTAATGCTGCGACCCCATAATACAGTTCCCCATGTTGTGGTGACCCCCAACCACTTATATATCACCGGGTGCCTGGGGCGTGGCCAAAGAAAAGGGGGAAAAATGGCGGACAGCCTTGTTTGGCGACCACCGTGAAATGGTCGTTCGACCCCAAATGGGGTCCCAACCCACAGGTTGAGAACCACCGATTTAAAGGTTACTTTAAATTTTGTTGTAGCAGTAAATGGAGGCTTAAAGTACATGTCCCGGTTTAGAGTTTAAAGTTGGTGTCCAATATTCGGTAACATAGTAGAAGAATTTTCAAGGCTTTTTCGGCGTTGAGTTGCAAAATATAATGATTATCTATGGTTCATCTATTCTGACATTTCCTTAACGGTTCTTTTACTGATGTGAATGAAGTTTACCACTTGTTGTATAATATGTTGAGAGAAACAACATCAGAAAACTACTTCCTATCAATTTTACAACATTTTTTACTCATTAGGAATGATTATTATGTACGGTAAGCAAGCTATTTTGCTTTTCATGTTTCAATGATGCATCCTGTGGCTTAATTAAATGAGGATGTAATATAGTAAAGGGAACGTGAATTCCCATCTTTCTTTTCAGGTGGAACTATCAAAGAGGCATTAGCAAATTAATTACTAACACTTTCAAGTTGATTCCATTGCAGAGGAGAAGATCCCAGTGTATTGTGGTATTGTGTTTTATCTGTTTTGTGGCAGATAAAACAGATCTTTTGTTTAAATCAACAGAAAATGTAAGGTTTGAGGGCTGCTCTGGTGTGAGTTAGCTTAAATTGAGTTAAGTCTTGTGGTCTGTGGCCATGGTCTATGGCCACAAAAGGTATTTAAAGGGAGTCCGTGGTGAAGGAAAGGTTGGGAACCATTGGATTATGTGACTTTTTTTTCTTTTTTAAGTGTGCCTGTTGAATATTTATTACAAAAACAATTGCATTTTATTTTTCACACTAGCCCTCAATATTACAAGATAATAGAAGAATGTGTTTCACAGATAGTGTTGCACTGTAGTGGTATGGATCCTGACTTCAAATGTAGAGGAAGATTGGATGTAGACTTCACACATCTTGTGGGTAGGTGTTCAATGTTTTTCATAATTATGATTTACTGTTTTTTCCCACGCGGTCAGTTTTTCTACCCTAAGAACCGGGCCATTGAGTCATTTTGATTTCAATGGAAGTAGGGTAATATATATATATCTAAAATAAAATGAACACCAAGGTATTGATTAAAACTATAAGAGTTTAATTTAAAAACACCAAGCTTTCACCGTCATCTGCCGGCATCATCAGGGCTGGACTGTCAGGGTGTGAGAGAGTCATTTTATAGGCAGGCCGGAGTCTGCACTCGGCTCCTCGATCTCGTCACCGGACCCAATTGGTTGAATTGTGCTCCGGTGGTTCGTTTCTTTTTGTCCTTCCTAGCTGCGTGTGTATCTTCATCTACCTTCTTTTCTTTGGATTCTGAGGCAGGTGATGTAACCCCTTGTCTCTTCGATTGCCTCTATCCCTCAATCCATTCCCCCTTTCGGGTTCGAGTGGTAGTTTGTATTTGTCCTTTTCCTTTCTGCCAGTGGGAGTTAAAAGGAAGAAACAGCTAAGACCACACATTGCTGCTCAAAGCACGAAGCTGAAAACACCAGCCTGAAGATGACGAATGGGACTTCGTCGAAATGTCGCCAAGACACTTCCAATTTTACACGGGAGAAAACCCGAACAACCAAAGACCTACATACAAACACCCGCGAAAACCTCAGAAAACATATCTATCTATCTATCTATCTATCTATCTATCTATCTATCTATCTATCTATCTATCTATCTATCTATCTTATTGAAGTTGCTGAGATCAAAAAGATCCTTGTTTGTTCTTCCATTTTTAGTGGAATTTATATACAGCATGTGCCAAGGATTCAGTGCTTTGTGATCTCTTGTTTATTCTGTCTATAAACATATCTACATATCCATATAGAAATTCCACTGATTTTGGAGCAGGGAGAATAGAAATGAATGCATTATCACTAGAATTGTAGGAATAATCATTATGTATTTAGCTTTTCTCAGCTGCAACCCTGTTTTGATTAATGTTAATTTTAGTTCTGAGTAATTTTAGAAATGTAAAATATAAAAATAGGCATATATGTTTTTTTAAATAAAAATTTTAGTGAGGAAAGAGAAGGGTTTCATATATATTTGTCCTTTATAGAACAAATCTGAGGCTATTCAAGAACATTATTTTTTTTAACCCAGATGATTTTAAAAACGATTTGCTTCCTTTCAGAAGCAATGGTATCGCTGTATGGTATTGTGTATCTTGGATTTTTAAAATTGTAGTTATGTTGGGCCCTATTATTTGTATCCTTTCAGACAGCTGTGTGAACAAAGCAAAAGTTGAAGAAAGTGAGCAAAAAGCTGCTGATTTTTCCAAAAAGGTAGGCACCAAACAATTTGTCATCTTGCAGCCTTTGTGAAACTTTCATTGTTATATTTCTACATATTTTTGTTAAAAGGTCTTCGCTTTCAGAATTAAGTGTTACTATGCTCATATCTGAAAACAGCTGTACACAGACATGATAAAAATACACTTAGATATTTAGTGATCATTTAAATCAAACTAATTATTTCAATTAATAATCAAAAGATCCCTCAGCAACCAGGCAGAACTTAGCTTAGAAGTTGGGGTATTTGGTATGATACAAAAGCTTTTGTCGGTCTCTTGTCTCACCTTGTCTTATCTTAGCTTAAAATCCTTAAATTGCTCTTATAGGCAACACATTATCTCCTGCTCTGTCTTAGCTTTAGCCAATTCATCTTTAAGATAAACATTCTTGTTTACCTCCAACCTAAGTCTATGGACACCCAGAGGTTATAAGTTGACTCAAGAATTTTTAACTATCCCCTACTGGTGTTTCTGATCTCCAGTTAATCATTTGGCACAATTCCACATATATTAATTAGAATAAATACTGCTTCCCACTGCTTAACCTAATAGAAATTTATAATGGGAAATAGCCTACTGTTACTGTCTAGGTGTATGAAGAAAACTATCTCAAGATACTTTTTCCATTCCATTCCATTCCATTCCATGCTCTGGCATTACTTTAAGTAATCCATGAAGCCAGGCAGATTTCTTTAGCTCAATCTTTCGTTCTTATGTAGCAGTATTAAATTTGGACCAAGATGAATGATTATTTCCATACTGGTGATAATTGCAGTTTGATGAAGAATTCACAGCTCGGCAAGAAGCCCAGGCTGAGCTTCAAATACGAGAGGAGAAAATCCGACAACTTGAAGCTGAAATCCAGCAGTTGCGAACCCAGGTATAAGATAAATTAGTGGCATCTTTACCCTGTTGAAATGACTTCTGGTTTCTTCTTCTGGAAATAGGGTGCTAATTGCTAAACGCCAGCTAAGTATAGCTGGAATAAGAAATGTTACAGAAAGTCCTTGACTTAAAACCCTTTGTTTGAAGTACAACGGCACTGAAAAAAAAGGTAATTTATGATCACTTTTCTCACTTAACAACCATTGCAGCATCCCCGTGGTCATGTGATCAAAACTTGTCATGTATTTATGTCAGAGCATGCACAGTCTTATTGCACTGAGATAACCCACAGGAGTAAACACAGTAAACGGTGGTCTGTATTAAATGGTGGTTTATCTTACACTATCTACAATATCACACACCAGGAACAATATACATACACGTGGTAATACAGCAGAATCCAACACACAGCAATTATAGCAAGAAAACGGAAGAAAGAGCACACATCTGCGGAGCCTTCCTTTTAATACAAAGCTCTTAAAGAGATACAGACCCTGCTGAATCATTCCCATCAATATATCTTACATCTTACATTACATCAGCTGTTTAGTTTGAAATCATTACCTTGACAATTTATGACACTTGCACTGTTCTGGGGTCCTGTGATCCCCATTTGTAACCTTCCCAGCTGGCTTCTGAGAAATAAAGTCAGTAGGGAAACCAGATTCATTGAAAAACCACATGATTCTCTTAACAACTATCGCAGAAAGGTCATGAAATGAGGCCCTAACTCACTTAACAACTGCCTTGCTTAGCAATGGAAATTCTCAATTGTGGTCATAAGACAAGGACTGCCTGCATTTCATTGTTTCAACTTGAGCAGAGTTGTGGGTTGCTTTCACTCAGATGTAACCCACATAACATAGAACATCAACATGAAATTAAATACAAGAATTGTTTGGGTTCTTTTTAATTGGGTTTATTTAAAATCTGATTATTGCATTAGTGCATGTAAATGCTTATCAAACATGTCTAGAACAACATAATGTTATTAATATCATTGATACTTAGGATTAAGTACCAGTAGAGACTAAAGATTGTTATGTAGAGGTGTATTTAAAGCTGAAGGATTCAAAAGAAAGCAGAACAAATTTAATCTTTAATTGTAAATTTATAGGCACTTTAAAAACAAAGAGCAAATCTTTAGCTATTTGATAATCTGTCATAGAAAGTTCATTTGTTCTGGCTGATTTTATTCTAAAAAAAGAATCCTAATGAATACATTTTCAATTTATGGGTTTGTTATGAGAGAATTGTCATATTTTACAAAAAAGAGACATGCTGGTGTTTTGTTCAGGGCCTCATAATGACTTACGATAGTGCTAAAAGCTTATGTTGGTTTAGATAATGAATTTTCCTCATGTTACCTTGGTAATAGAACTGACGATTATTAAGAATCAGAGCTAAGAGTAGGATCTTCATCCTAATTTTCTTGCTTATACAGCTAACATAATTTTAAAAAATGATTTTCTGAGGCAGTGAATATTTAAATATGGGACCTTAGGATGATAATTCAGTTTCAACCTGTGGACTTCTTTTCTAACACTTCTATGGAGACTACATAGATAAAAATATCCTTAAACCCCTTGGAATGTACTTTTGTTAATGGACCTTTCCTTTTGTTTTCAAATGTTGCATCATTAATTCTCTTGATCTGTTTTAACGTGGAGAAACTCTTACAAAAGTTACGCATGACACTTGTTGCTTCTTACTGTAATGAAGTGCTAAAAATATCTGTTAAATAGCTGAACTGATCTGAAAATGATTTTTTCCCCTCTGACCATATTCTCACTTATTATGGATTTCATCTCAGCGAAATACTTGAATAAAATATAACAGAACATAATTGGGTGAACTTGCATTTTAGTTGGGAGATATTTAGAATGAGATGACCAGTAAAAGGGAATATTTGCAGCTCAGGATTGAAATGAGGGTCCTTGGTGTTTCTCTGAGCTTAGTTGTTTTCCATTACCCAAACTAAGTATAGTAACATCATCCTGTTACCTAGTGTGATGTTGTCACCTAGTTTGGGTAATGAAACATCTGCAAGAAAACAACCAAGCTCAGAGAGCACCAAGGACCCCTCAGGATGAGGAGAATATTTGATTGCCATTGAAAGCAAACTTTGATGTGTACTTTTAATAGCTTGTGAATGACATATTTTCATCTTCCTGTCTCCTTATCCCAATACTTTCTTTTGTAGGGTTCTGTATCTTCAGGTGGTAGTGATCCTCCTCCTCCTCCTCCACCCCCACCCCCTCCTCCCTTGCCAGGTGGTATGGTTCCTGTTGCCCCTCCTCCTCCTCCTCTACCACCACCACTACCCGGATGTGGAGCACCTTCAGGCCCTCCACCGCCACCACCTCCTCCTCCTCCTCCTATGTTTGGTGGCCCACCACCACCACCACCACCTTTTGGTGGCATCCCTTCTGTAGTAACTGCACCAGTGCTGCCTTTTGGGATGAAGCCAAAGAAGAAGTACAGCCTGGATGTAACTATGAAGAGAATCAACTGGATAAAGGTATCTCTATCAAACATCCCGAATGTTTGCCTTCTGCTTTTCTAATGTCAAGGAGAATAGAGGTAGCCCTTGAGTTATGACCAGCGATTGTCTGACGTTATGATGGCACTAAGCAAATGGACTTAGATTCAGTCCTCAAAGTTCCGGCTGGTGCGGCACCCAGGGGTTATGTATATTCAGGCCCTTGGCAACCAGTTTGCACTTACCACCTGTTGCAGCATTCTGCACTTATGAGATCACCGACTTTCTCTGCTAGCTTCCCACAAGCAAAGTCAATGGGGAAGCTGGTGAAGAAGGTCACAAATTGTGTGAGTAAATCTCCCCCCCCCACCAGCCTCCCTGTGTTTGCGCACAAGCATGCACTTTTTCTCCCTAGCCTTCCTGTACTCATACACACATGAACAAACACACAGACACACCATTTGCCCTCCTTTCTTGGCCTCCCTATGCTTGCACACGTACATGCCTTAACCCGGATATTTTTTTTCCTTCCTTCCTCCACACTGCAGCATTCCCACATACATTTTTGTGGCTTGCGCTGAGCCACCCAAGGCCTTATCCACCCTCCCACCCAACTCTGCAGCATACCTGCGCTCCTTACCTGGGACTCTCTCTGCTTCCCGGTTAACAATCCACATGTCTTTTGGTTACAATGACCAACAGGACTATCTGAATTGCTATCACTAAACGAGATAGTCATGTGTTATCGTGCTTAAGGACTTCAACACTTAACGACTTAATCCTGGTTACGATTGCCGTGGTAACTCAAGGACAATCTGTAATGCCTAATTCATGCATCTGAATTAGGTCTGAATATACAAATGCTGCTGTTTAATCTTTGTTTATTTTTGAAGATAATTGTTTTCCCATGAACAGTTAAGATATTAATCTCTAATCCTTATTAGTGGCTGGGGATATTCTCAAGCAACATTGAAGCTCTTACTTAGAGTTGTGATGGACCTGGTCTCTGTTTTATATATCTGTATAAATAATCTTCCATTTTCCCTCTGGTGCGAAAGGTAACAGATTCAATAAAATATTTTAAAAACTCATCATAAACCATTGTGGTCATAAACTAGTTTATAATACCATATTTATTAGAAAAATGTCTCAGGCAGACTAAAGTGGTCTGTTGGGGCAGGAGATGTAATTTTGGTTTTAATAATCTTGATTTCTCCATGGGGGGAAAGTGGGGGGAAACCTTAACACATTTTGCAGATTTTACATGTATACGGAGAATAAAATAGATATTGCAAGGTACCTGCTTTTTTTTTTTCCGCTGGCTTTTTATTAATAATTTACTCTTCTGGGCTCTGCTTGGATGATTTAAGTTGCATCTATAAATCAGTTTATTATTATGTATTCTGTTGTAGTAGATGAGCAGTAGGAAGCTCATAATATGTACACAATATTATATAAATTGAGGATAGGAACATCTGAAGATTATCCTGTTCTAAGGTGTGTATTTATTATGAATGCACAGCACAACACAATAAACAGTCTGCTCAGTTCTATAAACACTACTTATTATTATCATATTGGATATGAGCTGGAAAGTGTGTTTGGATAGATCTTCATTTTCGCAACGTAATGTCCAATATAGCAGCATAATTCCAATGGATTAGATTTTGAGAAGCAAACAGGGAGGAATATTTATTAATTTTACTCGTATTTCACATTTCTAAACCACCCATCTCCCTTCAAAAGGGACTCTGGACTCTGTACAATAAAACTGCGAGATGTAAAACAGTATATAAATTCAAAGGTTAGAGTTAAAATTTTGAGTTAACTTTTTTTTTTTAAACAGAGCCAAGAATTGGTTGACAGAGGCAAAGGAGATTGCTCTCATGGCACTAATCAACCCCTCACTGACCACTCCTTTGGACTGCCCATGCAAGGCTGCAGAGCCACATTTTGGCTCCTTTTCAAAAAACCAGGAAAATGGGGGCCTACCACCTCTGGGGGAACAATATTCCATAGGGTGTGGACATCAGCAGGGAAGGCTGTCTTCCTAGATCCCAGGAATATAAAAATAAGGGCTCCTTACAACAAACTCAGTTTTTGTTTTATGGATTCTGCAAAGGGAAAAGAGTTGGACAGTTTTTCATATCTCCTCTTAAAACAGAGCCCCCCCCAAGCTTTTGGGCACCAGCGACCAGTTCCTTGGAGAAAGGTATTTCCATGGACCGGAGAGTGTGTGGTTTTGTGTGCTGCCTGCATCCCACAGATGGGGCTTGTTTGTGTAGACCGGTTGCTGGCATGCCGTAGCCCGGTACCGGTCCACGGACCGGGGGTTGGGGACCCCTGTCTTAAAACACACATATCCTAAAACAGTGGTTCTCAACCTGTGGGTCAGGACCCCATTTGGGGTTGAATGACCATTTCACGGGGGTTGCCAAACAACGCAGTCCGCCATTTTTTTCCCCCTTTTCCTTAGCTGTGCTACTCCCTTTTATTCTATTGGCTTTTGAAAGCCAATAGAATAGACTCTCTTGAATAGAGTCTAATTCTATTGGCTTTCAAAAGCCAATAGGAATTGTCCAGGCTGTCTCTGCCCTGCTGAGCCCGCCAAAAGTCCCATTCTACAAACGGTGCTGCACCAGTTGAGTAGTCCTCGACTTACGACCGGTTGAGTAGTCCTCGACTTACGACCGGTTGGGGGTCGCAGCATTAAAAAGGTTGAGAATCACTGTCGTAAAACAACAGTTGTGTTAAAAAAAGTTAAGTCCATGAAGTTTTCTTGGCAAGAATACAGAAGTACATTGCCATTGTCTTGTTCTTCTGAGACACTTTTATTTCTACCCCCTTGTCTATATCTCTAGGAATTCTTGCTGATTTCCTATGCCAAATACTAACTAGATCCTGTTCAACTTCCAAGGTCAGCTGACTACCATCAGCTAGGTAGTCCCAAATGTGTTGCTTGTCAACCAAGAAGGGTCTTCAGCTCAGAACTGAAGAAGCTTCTTGGATGAGAAGTGAAATGTTTTCCAAGAAAAAAAAAACTAAGAAAATCCAGTTGCCTTTTAGAAAAAGCACCTTTGGGTCTGGATGGTTAAGCGTCTCCATAGACATCTGCTAAGCACCACATAGGATGCTCCCTACTCTTATTGAAGCAGTTTCACTATCATTTTCTTTTGAAAAATACGTGTTTTTGTTCCTTTTTTAACATCTTTTTTTTTCTTGTTTAATGGAGAAGATTGAAAACTTCAGTCTCTGAATAATTTGCTTTGATTGCAGGATGTACAGATGTGATGATCTGCCACTGTCATGATTTGTGGAGGGTTAAGTGATTTAAATTGATCGTCTATAATTAGCTTCATTTTCATTGCAGGTTGAACCACACGAAATACAGGAACACTGTTTTTGGGTAAAAGCTAAGGATGAAAAATTTGAAAATCCAGATCTGTTTGCCAAACTGGCGCTCACTTTTGCTACACAGAAGAAGGGTAATTATTTCTTTTTTTTTCAATGGCCATTAATGGACATGTGGATTGATATTAATATTGTATTAGTGATGCCTTAGAGATCAGTACACAAAGATATACTAATATGACCCTAAAATCTACATTTTGAGATCTAGGAGATAACAGAAAAGGCAAAAAGGAGATGATATTAAAAATACATACTATTTATGGGCTGGGAAAGGAAGCAGTTGAAATAAACAAGAAAACTGGAATCATTTTGATGGTTTTGGTATCATAGACCTAAAAAAACCCAAAAATAAAATAGAATCACGTTGATTTAAGAAAGATGGGGGCCATGGAGTAGAAAGGCTTCTTTAATATGTCCTTCATTCTTTAACGCATAAAGAATGAAGGACATATTACATTCTCCCAAACCAGAATGGAATCCTAGACAGTTTTATATTAACTAATGGAATGGAACTTTTATTTCTTCACTTTTGAATGGAAAACATTTTTTTCCCTTTGTTTAACTCAGCTTTTGTTTTCTGGATGTAAAGATCAAGAAGGTAGTGACTTGAAAACCTTACTGAGTACCTTAAGATATGTACATATATTACACTTATTCGAGCCTTTGGAAACAAGACACATTTTTTTTGTGTGTGTAAATAGCACAGCATAATAGTAGGGTCTAGGTTATGGCAGCCTTGAATTTTCTTTTTTGCCCTAAAGCAAAATACTGCAAGTTACTATTAGATTAGCTGTGGCGTAATTTTTCCAGGCAAGTTCAGTTAAGAACCCTTGTCTGGAAAGAAGTGTATGAAACTCTGCTTTAGGCTGAGCAATTTGTTCGTGGATACTGATGATTTGTTACAGCTGTCCCAGCCCAAAATACTTCAAGTGGCTTACATTATCCAGTATCAAATTTAAGAGAAAAAACATTACTACTCAGACTAGTGGCCTAGATAAAAAACAATGGTAGCAATAAAGCAAATAAAAACTACTCACATAACAGGCGTTCTGCAAATAAGCTCAGGCTTGAGATTACAGCTACATCTCAAGAACATTTTGGAATCCTAAGAAACTGGGCATCTTCTCTGGGGATGAGGGATACTGTTCCAGAGGATAGAGCAGGTATGCTTCTTCCAGCCAGGACAAGATTTAATTGAGGAGACTTGAAGCCCCCCTCTCTGTCTGAAGATGCTGGATGGTCCTCCTCCGTCCCAGACAAGATTTAATTGAGGGGACTTGGAGCCCCCCACTCTGCCAAAAGATGCTGAATGAGCACAAGCCGTGGGAAACAGGCAGTTTGTTGAAGGGCCTTATGGGTGGCAACCAGCACCTTGAATTGTACCTAGAAGCCAATGGTAGCCACTGCAGCTCATGGAGCAGTGATTACAAATGGCCACTCTATGCTTGCATTGCTGCATTTTGGATCCAAAAATGAATAACGAGGGCAAGAATTGGGACAATTCCTCGTGTCTTCAATTTCCCCAAAGTTGGTCCACCCTCAGATTCCTACCAGATACAGTATCGATAAAGCCACCTACCTTCACATCTCCCCCCAGTTCACTGCAACCTTGTTTCCTCTATCTCATGGCCACCATCCATACCTCCTAGCACCCCAATTCTACTTGCAGCCTTTGCATTACATCCAGTTCATTTTAGTTCATCCCCTTGTCTTTATTTGTCTCGCTTTACAAAAGATTCCGTTATAAGCATATGAGAATCACAATTTAAAGTTCATCAGAATAAACAATTTAGATTTGTGAAGACGATAGCCAGGTATCGTGAGTTGTAACATTGCCATTTGAAAGTCTGGACCCCAGTTGTTAGTTGGAAATGGAGAGTAAAATGGAATCTATTTTATGTTGCTTGCTATATAGAAGCACTTTGCAGTGATTCATTCAAAATTCATACCAAAAAAGCCTGAATAAGTTAATGGGTACCATTGACTTTATGAGTGATGGGAGGATGGAGTTCCTTGCTCTTCCGAAGTACCCTCTCAATCCATCATCTTCACAGTTGTAAAGGCAGTCCATCAATACCTGCTATGATAGATTTATCATCTTACATAGAGACTGAAATCTTCAGGAATCCAAATGTTGATGGATGATCAAGGAGATCTTGGTTATGCAAATGCGCTAAACATTTGCTTTTAACTCCCTGAAATTCTCTTAAATTGAAACATGGCAGAAGGCACAGTATGGGAACTCCAAAACCACGTGACTTACATTTATTTTTTAATTGTCTCCAAAGTCATTGCTTTTCTTGTAATAGCGTTATACACTTACATGATTTGTAGGATTCACTTGAATGCTCTTCATTTTGGGATTTTTGCTTTTAATTGTCTTGGAGTTTTGTTGTCTGTTGCATGCCTTGAAAACGCTCTTTAGAGTATTCCTACTTAGACTTTCTTTAATCTAGTGGAAAACTGGCAAATCCTTTGACTGTTATTGTTGTGCTGTCAAAGTGGAGGCAGAAAAAAATAGGTGGTAATTCATTCGTAGCCTAGTCCTGAGTCACTGACAATTTTACAAATACGCTTGGAAAACTGTGCTATTCTCTTTTTCCTTTCTGTCTTGTGTCACAATGGCAATCTATACCAATTTTGAGGGTCATCTAGTCCAACCTTTTGCCCAGTACAAGAATTCATTTTTATAGTAAATGCTAATTACTGTTCTAAATGCTTCCAGAAAAGAAGAGTCCACCACCTCTTTAGAAAGTCTGCATGTAGGGTTCAAATGAGAAGATTCTTTAGTTTTGAAGGCTGTCTTTATAATACCTAGTCTAGCAAGTAATGGAAATATTTAAACCTTTTATATACAGCCATGGAAGTAGAAATAGAATGTAACATTGAAGGTGTTATAAGTGGTAGCAAAAACAGTACATTTTGAATAGAATATTGCTGGAAGGGACCTTGGAGTCATCTAGTCCAGCTCCCCGCTCAGGCAGGAGAACCTATACCATCTCAGGCAAGTGACTGTCCAGCCTCTTCTTAAAACGTCCAGTCTCTTCGGTTTTAAATATATTTAAGTACGAGGCACAAAGAAGGTTCTGCTTGAGAGTCCTCGGTACTCTCTGAGCTTGGTTGTTTGCTTGCAGATGTTTCATTACCAAACTTGGTGACATCATCAGTGCTGGTAAAGAATGAGGTTTGTTTTCCATTTATATTATGGTGGATTGCCCTGTCAGCGTTGGTGGGAATGATGTTGGAGATTCTTTGGTTAGGCTGTTTACTGTTAGCATCTTTGGCCGTTGCTTGACTGGGGTATTGTTTACTACTTGATACTAGGTCTGATGTTAATCTTAGTGTTAATCAACAATTAAGAAGTAAACTATACCCCAATCAAGAAACTGATTAAATAAAAAAATGGCCAACACAATGAAGTAAAGAATCCTTGCTTAAGTCTTGGTGAAGATCCAAGTTTTCACTCTTCTAACAACAGGACTGGGGGGGGGGGGAGAGAATCTGAATCTCAGGGGAAACTTAGTTCCAGAGAGCAGGTGCTGCTATGGAGGAGGTCTGCTTCCAGGGTCCTGAGAGATAACATGGTTTAATCAAAGAAACCCAGAACGTGCCAACCAACTGTGCTGAATCAAGTTGTTTGGACCGATGTTATTGGAGACAGGAGGTCTCTCAACTAATCAGATGACCGGATTGAGCCTGAGGGAGGGGTCAAATGTATCATCAATCTTGAGTCAATTCGCACCCACAAGAGATCTAAGTCCAGCTCACCTTGAATTCCTTTGATTCTAATGCACTCCCAATTTGCTTTGACCATTAGTAGTCCGATTCTTGGAGAGTGCTTCAGATTGCAATAAATCTGTAGTCATTCAACTGCCCGATTCCTGATTTCTTGTGCCTGACATTAGACCCATTAAGTCAGCGGTTCTCAACCTGGGGTCAGGACCCCATTTGGGGTCGAACGACCATTTCACGGGGGTCGCCAAACAACGCAGTCCGCCATTTTTTCCCCCCTTTTCCTTAGCTGTGCTACTCCCTTTTATTCTATTGGCTTTTGAAAGCCAATAGAATAGACTCTCTTGAATAGGGTCTAATTCTATTGGCTTTCAAAAGCCAATAGGAATTGTCCAGGCTGCCTCTGCCCTGTTGAGCCCGCCAAAAGTCCCATTCTGCAAACGGTGCTGCACCAGTTGAGTAGTCCTCGACTTACGACCGGTTGGGGGTCGCGGCATTAAAAAGGTTGAGAACCACTGCATTAAGTCATATTGCAGAATTGTTTTGAAAACTCTTCAGCTTCCATTTGGAATGTATGAATATGTTTGGTTGTTCATTAAAACTCCCCCACCCGTACAATCTATTTGTATTTGAGTAAAATATTTCAATATAATTTCTGAAGGTAGTAATTCATTTGTGAAACCTCTAGATGAATATTGGTTCATGTCATTTTGATAGATAAAAACTAATATTGCCAGACATTGCTGTGCATTGAATGCAAATAATTGAGCCTGTTGTCATAGTATCTGTCTTATTTTTTTTTAAATAGGAATGCAAATATTGTAAATAGATATATGCTAAATTCTACAGTTGTTTGAATGCTAAGGCAATTCATGGCAGTTCACACTGTTTTAATAGATTGATTAGCTTCCTCTAGACATTCAATCACCTCTTAATTCGCCGCCTAAAATCATTTTGCCCAGATCAGGTAAAGATTCACTGAAACATACTAATTCATTTAAAAGCTAAAAATGTTAGTTGTAATAAAACCAGCATAGTTGACTTACGGTGTTGCTATCATCTTCTTGATAATGGCTGTCTGACAAAAAATTCTTAATAACTGGGTTTGGAACAAATTATGGAAAAGTCTGTTTCAGCATATAATTTACTCATAAAATAGACTGATTTATGTCAGTAAGATGTGGTTGTGTTAAACACGTTTGTGGCATCCTTTAAAGACAAAAACAGGTGAAAAATATACTGTGGAGGACATTTTGGCTCAAAAATACATACCGTAGTTCGCATATAATTGAGAGCTATAATTTGTCAAACTTCTCAAGGATATTTTGTTGAATATTATCAAGCAGACATCTCGCTTTCATTGGTTCTAATTCTGCCCACAAAGACATGTAACTTTCCATTAATAAGTAAATAACTACAAGACAGTATGTGTTTTAAACCTTGTCTTGGGTGGTTGATATTCAGGGGGAAAACTTACAGACAAAATAGACTTTAAATAGACAGAGTTTGGGAACCAAAAACAATATTTAAATAGGAAGGTGGGATTTGGAAAATGGAGATGGGAACTGAATTATATTTGGCCTTATTAATAGAAGTTAATAGGAGTTAAAGTTGCATTATGACCTTATAGAGCACAATGTTATGTAGCCTTTTCAGTAATGACCTTGTAAAATGTCACAGTCTCTGTTTGTTATTGCACTGCATTGAAAGGATATTGGATAAATGTAAACTTTTCTTTAAGGTTACTTTGTAAGGTGGATGTTGACAGAAATTAATCATGTAGCTAAGTTTTTGGTTTTCCACTGTCTTATGTTTTTTTTAAAGTTGTTCATCAGTTTCATTAGCCAAATGTTTTAGCAGGAGGCTGTTAGTTACAAATTCTTTAAGAATACTAATTTAATCATTTTTGCATTGATCATTATATTCTGTTTGTTCTCATTGATCAAGGTATTTTATGTGCATAAGGCAATGAACGATTGTTATTCTACTAAAAATCCATTTTTTGAATATCTTGGATAACATGCCTCTGTTTCATATATCATGTATATATGATAGTTAATTACCAAGCTGTTCCAGAAATGGAAAAAATATGTTCTAGAAATTGCTACTAATCTCTACTAATGTTAAGAATAAATTTAAGGATAATGCTTATTATATATATTGCCTAAAAAAGCCGACTGATTAATGGAAAGTGTAACTTGAGCTGGTATCATTAAGCATCAGTGAAAATGATTTGAGACATTTGATAAAAGCATAACAGGTAGACTTTTGTTAGAAATATATTGAAATTGTGTATGTGTATGTGTCTACATATACACTCCCCAACCCCCACATGATATACACATATTGTGTGTGTGTGTGCATGTATGTGTATCTATGGATGTGTGTATACAGTATATGTCATATATATCGGTATATATCAGATAACATATCTTCTCAATTGTTTGGAACAAATGATCAGGATATAACTAGCTCATTTGTGGAAGTTAATTTCTTGATAAATTTAGTAGATTAGACCTAGCCATAATTCTACTTAAAATAAACATATTAAAGTTAATGTCATTTAATATGTTTCTCACACATTAAATATGTAAAGTAAGCTAATGTTACATTTGAATAAAGCTTAATTCCTGGTGAGTGACATAGAATCACCCATGTTGTTTTCTTGACAGGATCAACTGTAGATCTTGATGTAGTTTTATTAGAACAGGAAAATCAGAAACTGCTAATATTAAATTAAAGTGACCAGTTTGCCTGGTATTCTCTCTGTTTGGGTCAACAGTGCAATCCAAATTAGTTCCTCTGTAACACCATTTCTAACTTTTTACATTGTAATCCAAAGATCAAGCTTTATGCAAAGATTTAAAGATATAAGATTGACATTAGTTCTGCTTCACCTCGCTAGTGAAGGATAATACTAGCATTCTAAAAAAAATGTTTGTTTTATGGATGAATAAGTTACTAATTGATATATAATTTACCTGACATAAATTCTAGAACAATATTATTGCCTTTTTTCCTATTACGGGCTGCCACTTGCTCCTTTTCACTTACTGTGCCAGAAAGTGGAAGAGTATTCAGGCTTACGACAAGTGACTTTCAAAACAAACAAGCCTAAATTGCAGCCTTTTTGGCTTTGCCTGTTTCTGCAACAATAAATCTCTTTTAGTTTACCTGTTTGGTGTCCGGCTTTTGAAACTTTTGACACCATTTCAAATAAGGGTCAAGTCTGTCTGTCCAGATCCAAGATGATGACATTGATTAGGATTCAGGAATTTGCTTTTTCCTTCCAAATATCCTATGGACCCAAATTGCACAGCTCATCTTGAGAGAGAGAGATGGAAGTTCTGGAGTTAATGCAGGGATCTTCACCCCACAAAGACCAAACAAAGCACCGCTCTTCTTTGCGTAGATAGAGTGCTGTCTCTGATTTACGTGAAAGCCACAAGAGGGCACAGATGTGAACAAGGCTGACTCTGAAGTTGCAAATGGATGTTAATCACAAGAGCGATATGCTTGCTGTGATGCAGTCACTGACTTGGGACTTTGGAGTCTCTAAAGGTGATTGATGGGAAGAGAAGGATAAATAAGTATCAGAGTCATCTGGGTTTCAAACTGCAGATGGCTCTCTTGATCTTCTGATAGGTCACACTTGAATTTTTCTTTTTGTTCTCCCTTTCACATGCCCCATGATGCCTGTGAGTGGCAGACAGATAACAATGCCTAAGTGGGAAGTTAATTTATACCTGGGGAATTGAGTTTGAAGCAAACTCCGGATTTGAATCCCCAGGAGTGAAAATGTAACTGGATGAGTACCTGGGTTACCAGTTTGAAATGAGAATATGAATGATGAAGTGGCCCTTGTTCGTGAGTTTAACACAGTGTTGGCAACTTAGTGGTGCAGTTACTGGTTTCCGCCTTTGTGTTCAAACAAAACTTTTTAGTTACAGATCACGAAAGTGTGAGATAGAAGTCACACAATTTTTAAATTGCACTTTGAGAATTTGTCTCAAAATATATGTAGAATAACTTTTTTTCTTGTTCAGTTATAAATAAATCCGCTACTAATTCCAGTTGAGAATGTTTAAACAATTATGTCTTGTTTATTTGTGTAGTTATTGTAAGCGTCTTACATAGCCCTAGGTATACCTATTTGTGCTCCGTGAAATTGACTGGAATTCCATGTGCTTCCTTGCTGATTTATACCATTCTAATAATGTCTCTGTATTCTTTTTATAAATGTAATTTTATTAATGATTTTTTTAAAAAAAAGATGAAAATGAAATAATATGTAGTTACTAATTCATTACTAATATAGGTGATACAACTAATTTAAAGTGAGAGAAAGAAAATTAAAAAGAAAGAAAGCTAAAAGTGCATTACCGGGGAAGAAAAAAGAAAAATAAGAAAGAAAAAATACGAAGTAGTAGTTTTTAATCTTTTTACAGCAGTTATAAGTGTTATACATATGTAGCTATTGTCTCTTCTCTAACCAAGTTAATTTAGCAATTTCAACAAGTTGCTTTGCCTTGGTTTGTCCCATGATTTTATTTTATATTCCCCTTGTCAAAATTCTAGTATTTAACAATAAGTTAGCCATTTGGGTTTACATATTATTCCTCATCTATAAAAAGTTTCTTGCACTTAGAATTACAAAGACAACTTTGGGACAGCCTGGAATTGTGTCTATTTTATATTCTTAGTATGGCACATCTAACATGTGGATTTTTAAATTCCACATTAACCTTGATTTTATCATGCTACAAATATCCATGCTGCCCAAATCTCAGGTCATCGCCTTCTAATGCCAAAGCCTTCTGTTTCTCAGTAACACCCACTCGTTCCACCAAACCAAACTGCAAGCTGCAAAATATAATTTCAAGCCAGGTAAATTCAATCGTCCTGTTTCCTTTGCATCTTGTAGCATCTTATGTTTAATCTGTGTTTTTTTTTCCCCCAGCCACACAAATTTAGGTATCTCCTTCTGCCACTGTTTAAATGCTGTCAAAAACAGCTATTGTCTGAAAAAAAAAAAAGAAATTGTTCTAGGCAAAACATCATTTTTATCACAGAAATTCTGCTCGGCAATGACAATTGTCGTTTATCCCATCTTAACATATCTTTTTTTAACTTCATTCCATGTCTTAATATAGTTACTTTGAAATAGCATAAAGTTCACATTTGTCATAGGGATATCCATATACTTTATCTTCTTCTCAAGTCTTAAGACCTGCTTTATTCATCAATTCTGTTTGATCTTCCATCTGCATATTTTTGTGTTAACATCTTCATCTTCTATTTATTAGTCATCCAGCCTGCCAATGCACCAAATTCCTTTAATTTGTCCATTAATATTTAAAGTTCCCTTTAAAGGAACTTCCAAAACCAACACCAAATCATTTGCAAAAGCCCTTAACTTGTCTCTTTTAAAAATCTTTACCTCCACAATCTTCTCATCTTTGTCTTATATCTCTAATCAATAAATAAGATTGGGGACACTGGGCATCCCGGCCTTGTTCCTTTTCGTATCACATACCTTTTTGTTAGATATCTGTTAAAAATCATTTCTGTTTTCTGTGAAATATAAATTGATCTTATGCATTTTATAACATTTAAAATTCAAATAATACCTCTGTACTTTTGTTCTTTCAGCCCTATTGATGGGCAGTTAATTGGAAGCAAGGCCCAGTGATTTTCAGTTTATCTTGCTGCCAAGAAATTTTATTTTATTTAAGATGTAAATCTCTAAGAGTAAGTAGTTGTGTTAAAAAAATGCAATATAACAAAACCGATCTCTAAATGTTGATACCTATTCTTGCCGAGCTTCTCACACATAGTTTTTTTTTTTCTATTAGTAGGGTATGGATTACAAATTGACTTTAAGAATGATAGATGTGGTTTGACTGCAGCTGGGGTATTGTGGAAGAGGTTTGCTGTGTGGGCCTCCCAGGAATTGCTTGAATGTTGTCTCTTTTGTGCAAAGTTTTTGTTTGAAAAGCTGCTGGGCAAACACTAGTAGCTTGATCGCACCTGCTTCTGTTGTAGGGGGATGTGAGTCTATTTGGACTGATGGCGCATCAGTTGCCATTTCATTCAACTTCACACAAAAGAAGTCCATAAGGAGGAACATTCTACTGACGCCCAGCCGAACTCATGCTTGCAGCCATAGTGACGCTTGTAAACGCTGATTTCCTATTTTGTTCAACAGGCAGTTGGAAAACAGCCACCGGAGAAGTTTTTTCCTTTTATCAGTGCATCATCACAAAATGTGCTACAGATTCATTAAGTGTTTCCTGGAAGTGTTTCAGGACACCTTTTTAATTTCTTTGATAAGGATGGCAGTTCTAAAAATGTGCAGAACCAGTTTTAGCTTCCGAATATTCAGCTCGCTAAGCGGCAAAGCAGTGGTAGCCTCTACCTTTTAGCCCAACGTATTGCTTTTCTTCTCATGAAATAAACTAGGGATGCATAAACTGAATTTTAGGGGCCACATGTTGTCATGAAAACCTTGTGTTTGCCTCCCTTCCAGACCTTCAAAATTGATTGCCAAATATCCATGTTGAATGTAACAGAAATTAAACGATTAGATATAATTTAGAGAGTTATTGCATCAGCTAAATTTACTTTTAGTTAACTAGTAATGAAATGAAAAGAAACTCGGTTTTTGCTGTAGCCTAAAACTGGGGGAATGGGGGTCCTATTATACCACCCTATGCCAGCCTGCTGATAGGCTACCTTACTATTATGAGAGTCACTCCCTTTTTTATTTTACAGGGTCGTTCTTGACTTACAAACACAATTGAGCTCAAAATTGCAAGCAAGACAGTTGTTAAGTTAGATTCCCCCCTCCCCCATTTTGCAACCTTTCTCAGCCATGGTTGTTAAGGAAGTCACTGCAGGTATTCAGCTAGTAACCTAGTTGTTAACTGAACCTGGCTTCCCCATTGACTTTGCTTGTCCGAAGGTCACAAAAGGGGATCACTTCACACGGCAACCGTCATAAATCCGTACCCGTTGCCAAGCATCCAAATTTTGATCATGTGACTATGGGGCTGCTGCAACGGTCATAACATTTTTTTTAGTGCCATTGTAACTTCAAACAGTCATTAAATGAATGTTAGTGACCTGCATTTATTTATTTATTTATTTATTTATTTATTTGTTTGTTTATTTATTTATTTATCAAACTTGTATGATGCCCATCTCGATAAAAGAGACTCGAGGCAGCTTACAGACATGGAATAAAATGGAGTATAGAACATAACATCAGTGATTTTTTTTTTTTAAAAAAAAAGTCAATTAAAATAAGATTTGAAGGATAGAGAAGGAGGGAGCAAAGTGCATCCAGAGAGGAGGTGGGGTGTTCTCTCCCCCATCATCCACCTCCAATATGCCACGCCGCCGTCAGGGCCCCAGGCGTTACATTTATTTCTGTATTGAAGGATCCAGCTTTCCAGCCCAAAGGTTGTTTACCGCACAGCATTACAGGAGTTGCTATTGGCAGTATCTGCAATGGTGTCATTATCTCTACTTTTCCAGACTTGGATGGACAACTGTGGAGGCCCAGGCTATCCAATTAGCAAGATAAGAAATAAGGACATGCAAAGAGCAGAGGCTTTTTCTCCATATAAAAAGCAGAGGGTTTTTGTGCGTAGAGACCCGTGGTGCACTGAAAATTGTCAGCATGAATCACGACTGTTGTTCTTGAGGGGTTAGAGTACCTTATCTTGAGAAGGCTACTGTCTGTGAAAGAAAAGCTGCTCCTTCAGGAACTGGCTTCTCTAATCCACGAGAGAGGGCAAGAAGAGAGACAGAGAGAGAAAAAAAACCTCCAACAACACAACTAATAAATAAATGCATCCAGTGCACTTGAGATCTGTCTACTCTGGGTTAGTCCATTCGAATCACCTTCTGTTATTTCTGCAGAATTAATTTGGGTAGGATCCAGACTGGATGGGAATATGATCTTAGCTACCTCCTCTGTTTAATATGCTCCTTGTTAAAAAAATTAAAATTCAATAGTGACAGAGATGTGGAGGGAAAGGGGGGAGGGCAGGATGAGCGATTTGGGGATTTACAATTATTGAAGAGATGCCTCAGTCTTAACAAGAAACCCTGCATTTTTCAACACCTTGTTGGTCTCCAAGGTCTCCATTAAACAGAATAAGGATTGCTGCTTCTCAGAAGTTGTCAGATGCAGGGCATATAACCTGAATGCACAATTGAGGCATTAAGGACACTGGTCTACCTTTGTGATAACCTTGTTTATACATTTAGAGAACATATCGACTATCGTAGACATTATTTCTGCTGCAGAATTCAAGCTCTGCCTACAAACATTTTGTAAGAAATCCACCGGAGGAAGTAGGAAAAGAAACTCTAGATTCTAAAATGTCTAATTCAGTCAAAGGGATACTGTGCTCAAATGAACTGTGGCAAATTTAATGAGCAGTTGAGGACAAAGACACATGTACAGTGATGGACACTCCAGGGAGAGAGATTATGTGTACAGGGACTAATTAGCATGAAATATGAATATGTTGGTATACGTAGCCTTGATCTATGGGCCATCTATATTATGGAGTATGATTTTTTGCACAGGTTTAATGAAAAGAAATCCAGAATTTAGATCGTTTTGAACATTTTAGTCATGCACTTCTAACTTTCATACTGTAGAAAACCAAGTTGTGGGCAAAGCTACGTTAAGAGATACTCTATATCAAAGATCAAATCTAAAGAATTATTTTTACATTGCAGTCTATTTGTCCATATTTGAGTAATTTCAACTAAGGGACATTAGAATCGGATTTGTATCCCCATTGACATGTGCTCTGCAATACTTAATGATCCATAAAGGGGAATATTTGTAGCTCAGAATTGAAATGAGGAGTCCTTGGTGCTCTCTAGCTTGGTTGTTTTCTTGCAGACATCTCATTACCCAAACTAGGTAGCATCATTAGTGCTAGGGTTACCTAGCTGAAGTAATGAAACTTCTGCAAGAAAACAACCAAGTTCAGAGAGCGCTGATGGCCCCTGACACATAATTATTTTAGCAAATATAGTATGACTAGGCCAGGGGTAGGAAACCTTGGCTCTGTTATGACTCGTGGACTTCAACTCCCATTATTCCTGAGTCAGCATGGGGGAACTATGGCCCCTTCATGACTTGCAGACTTCAACTTCCAGAATTCCTGAGCCAGCATGGCTCAGCTTGGAAACCTTGGCTGGCTCAGGAATTCTGGGAGTTGAAGTCCACGAATCATAAAAGAGCCAAGGTTGCCTACCCCTGGACTAGGCTATATATTTATTTACTTTTCTCTGTTCTTTCATTTTGATAAAGGTAATGGTAGACCACATCATTGGACCATTAGAAAAAAGAAGTTGGTATAAGTCAAATAACTAGAATGGGGTAGTTTTTTAATTAGGCTGGAATAAAATGTATCTTTTTTTAAAAAGAAAAAGACTAGGTTTTATTTTCTTGAGCTAATTATGATAAAGATTATGTCAATAGGATGTAGGTCTTTTTTTTTTATTACAGAGTGCTGCTTTGTGATTTTCAAACCCAGGAAAGGAAAGTGATTAACAAGGAACATTTAATTGGATAATGCACAAATTAGGAAAGGGGAAAAAAAATGTCACCGGTAAGAGGAAGAAGCAGCTATTTTCAATTATGAGAAAAATCCTGATGTGATTTGCTTGAAATGTATTGTTGGTCAGAGATAGTGTGGCATACAAGATATAAATTAATGCAGTGAACATTAAGAGAAACCCATCACTGGTCATAAAAGAAGAAGAAGGAAAAAATGTTTAGATTTTGCCACATGTACCCGGTCTCTAAAAGTTTAATAAACCATGTTTTCCTTGAAGTGTGCTAGCACAGGCTGCTTGAACATCTGTGCTACATCTCTGTCTTTGTTCAAATGGTAAAGGAAAACAAAAGTTACAATTAAGTGAAACTTTCATTACACCCAAACCGAGGAGTATGGTTAATTACTTCTGAACATAAGCCAGACTTTACAAGCTATCTTTAAAACTTAATATAAAATTGGCTTCAGATCTTGGATTGTTTTATTTTTTATTTTTTTAATTAGGAAGCTGTGCATAATTTCTTGAGGCTAGGGAGAAAGATAGCAGGGAAGGTTACGGGGTCCATCAGCTAGCTGCAAATGGCCATCGTGGATTAAGCTGGGATTAATGTGTTATTATGTCGTGCAAAAGGCTTAAGATTGTTTAGATTCTAAACAGGGCAATGAAATAAAATATCGGACTCGGATGCATTTATAATATTGAAAATTCTGCAGAAAGCTGATAAACCAGTTGAAACTGATGGCTTATATACATATTTGGTAATTGCCTGTATGATGGTCTTTTCTCGCAGTTTCCTGCCTCAATGTTGAGCAGTAATAGAAGCTTCTGGAAATTCATAATGTTCCTCATCTGCACACCTTTATCTTCCTATTATACCTGCCTATTAAGAGAGCAATTTTGAAATCCCTGGCCAAAACTATCTGCAAAGCTGAATAAAAGAAGCTGGCACGGAGTGAAAAGTGTGTTGATTAGACCATTTGAGATAATACAAAGCCATTTGTTTCTTATAAAAAGACCTTCAGAGAGTGCAGTAAATGATGAAACATGTGATTCACAAATGATGTGAAATCCTGCACATAAAACATGCGTCGCAACCGTACACACCTTTTGTGAGCAGTTGACAGTTTATTTCTTCATCCTTAAAGCCAAACTGATTTTGAGCGTCATTAGCAAAGAATGAGAGCTTGATGAATCATCTAGCAATCTATGGGTTCCCATATTGCTTAATGTATGCAGTATAGGAAGCTACCGCTTTGAATTCTGTATTGGGTTCAACAGTCACAATATTGCTTCCGCATCGGTGTGAAACACCGTGGCAGTTCACCAGTAGGACCAATCTCTGGCATTTTTTCCTTTTGTCTCATAAAGGAAGTGTATTCAAAGAGGCATACATTTGTGGTGCCGTTTAGCTGTAAAATATGGGGCCATTGTCAGCCCTTCATTTTTGTAAGATGAAAAAGAGAAATCACCCATAGTGGGTGGACAGGCAATTAACCCACGGTGATTATCAACAAAAGAAACAGAAGTGACCCACGGGATAGATGGGAGAGAGGAGCAAAGTGCTGTCCCATCTGTAGGCGTATCACAAAATTGTGACTATTGGCCAAGTGGAGATCAGATCTGGAAGAAACTAGTTTTTGAAGGATAAGTTAAATATCCTAGGATCTAACGATGGAGTCAAATGCAACCTGTTAATTCTTTTTAAAGGGATTTATTTATTAATACTATAAGATACAAAAATGCAAAATAAAATAGTAGGAAAGATAGGGGGAGGGAAAAGAGAAAGGAAAAGTGTAGGAAAAAGGGGAAAAAGAAACAAAAAGCATTGACTTCCGACTCCCGTTGGTGCAGCAGAATAAGATGATAGCATCAAACCTCAGCTTTTTAACTTTTACATAATAGTATAAACTTGCCATTTCTATAACAACAAACCTATCCAATCGGTACAAATGCAACCTGTTAAAGTTGATCACTGTTAAATCAGGAGCAAGGACAGCATTCAAAAGCACTACGAGTTTATTTATGCTATCCATTTATAAGAATCTGAACTACCAGTGACCAAGGCAAATTGGCGCCAGATAAAAGTCAATGGACTTCAAGGGGGGGAGGGGCTGGACTTAGGTCGGTTATGGGGGCACAAAGACACCAAACTGATGATGCATTTAACCCTGCCCTCGGTCTCAGCCGGGTCATTCCTACAATTAATAATATATCAGCAGACCCGAATAAAAATAAATGTTTTTCCATACCAGGCAACAAAGCAGCCGATCCTGCCATGTATTTCCAGAAATACAGCATAAATCTTTCCAGGCTTCCTTAAGTGTTCACACACCAGCCTTCTTACTTCATCCTCCATGATGTTTTTTTTTTTTCCTCTCAAGATTTAGCTGAAGGTCATGTCTTTGCAAAGAAGGGGAGTGGGATTTACCAGCAATCAGGGGATATTAATACTTTATTAGAACCTGTCACTAGGATCATTCACAGCGATCTGTCAGGTTGGAGAAATATTTGATTTTTTCTCTTTTTTTCCTTTCCTTTTCTTTTTTTTTCCCTCCTCCCCACCTCTTTGTTAGGATGTCAATCTGTTTTATTCAGGTTTTGATATATTGGTGTTGTTTGAACCAGCCGAATTGTATTCATAAATTGTTGATTGTTGATTCTTCATTCATGACTTTACTCTGTCTGCTTTAAAAACTGCTGAAGGAGGGATAATCATTGGGGGGGGGTGTTTTGTCCATAAATTGTCTATTTATGTGGAAAGTAGACATCTCTGTCTAAGTCATCTCACTGTGAGGACAAACAGAATTTATGTCTTTGGATTTTTGAAAGGCAATAGGTAACTTAAACAAATTGCTTTGGTTCTACGGTCAAACGATGGGAATGATACTACATGTTATCTAAAAAAGTACAGGTACTCCTCAACTTACGAACGCACACGGGATCAGAATTTTTGTTGCCAGGCAAGGTGTTTTTAAATGAGTTGCACCTGGTTCGATGGCATCGTTTTTGAGAGAATCACTGTAGTTGTTAAAGTGAAGCTGGCTTCCTCCCATTGACTTTGTTTGACAGAAATCAGCTAGGAAGTCTGCAGATGGCAACCCCATGACTCTGGGACAGCGCAACTGTCATAAATACATGCCAGTTGCCAAGTGCCCAATCATCTGACTATGACCCTGGTTGTAAGTCACCTCTTTTTCAGGGCCATTGTAACTTTGAATGGTTGCTAAATGAATACTGTATTTTCCGGCATATAAGACGACTTTCTAAAGTGTGGAAATCGGCACTGAAGTTGCCGGTCGTCTTATACGCTGAGTTGTCTTATACGCCGGAAATTATGGTAGTTTCCAGGGTATAAGATGACTTTCTAGGCATGACTTTCTAAAGTGTGGAAATCAGCGCCGAAGTCAGGGGTCGTCTTATACGCCCGGTCGCTTATACACCGGAAAATATGGTAGTTGGAAATTGAGGATTAATCATTAGTTTACAGCAGGGTTAGGCAACCTCAGCTCAGGAATTCTGGGAGCTGAAGTCCATGAGCCATAAAAGAGCCGAGGTTGCCTAACCCTGGTTTAGAGGTAATGAAGGATCCTAGAACATCTCAGGTTCTGTTTGCTCTCCCTCCGTCTTCGTTTTTGTGGTTGCGTATGGATTTTATATTCAAAGGAACAAAATATTCAAGTCAAAAGTCAGAGGCAGTATTTAATAGCAAAGATCTAAGGAACACATTGCATGCATAAAATGGAGATCTTTTCCAACAGATGCCACATGACGATGACTTAATGCAAATCTGATAGCAAGTTAAATCAAAAGTTTTTTGTACAGAACTAAGAAATTAATACTTTTTATTAGAATTATGCCCAAGCGGTATAGATTTTCTGATTTTGTGCAGGCCAAAAACAGCTTTAACATCAAACAATTATGCTGCTTTTGTTTCCTTATCTGAATAAATAGCTGATGAATAATTTCCTATTCCTCGTACACCCCCTTTATGCAAAAATAAGATGAAGCTTCTGAAATTATTATGACAAAAGTAAGTACTGTGTAGTTTCAGATAAATAGCTGAACTTTTTAATTCTTAATCTCATTTCCCCTTTTTCATATCTATCCCAGGTAGCCTGTGCATATTTTATTAAAAGAAATAAGACCAGCTACAAACATCTCAATTTAAAATTAAAGCTAAAACAACTTTCTCATATACATTTTTTATTTTTAGAGTTTTTAAACCACTGAATAAGTAGTTCTTTGCACAGGGAGTTATGTTCAAAATGTTTATAACTTTCCTTTTCAAGTAACAATTTCTAAAAGATGGCAAACGATAATTGAGTTAGCTCAAAAGATTTATAGGGAGTCATTTACTGAAAGTTGAGCTGAGCTGAGTTGGTGATTATCCCCTACAGTTGTGGAAACGGTAATGATGGCTTTACCGATCTATAAACTTTAGATTATTTTTATAAATTGAAAGTTGCTTTTTAGCAATTATAAAAAAGTTGTTAGTGAAGAAAAAAGAAGCTCCAGAGATCTGATTTTTGAGTTGTACAACAAAACCCAATTGGATTTTAGTAAAAAAAGATTTATAAACTTGGTTTTATTAACAGTGCTTTCAGTATCACTGTAGGTACTCCTTGACATATAATGGTGATGGAGGCTGCCCATTATGATGGTAGTCTTCAAGTTACAACACACCACCCCATAAAAGGCACTTATAACTTGGTTCCAAAGATCCAACAGTGCTCTCCCTGGTCATGTGGGTGCTTAGCAACCGGCCAACATTTATTGTGTTTGTAATGTCTTTTAGTCACAACTAGGGAAATTCTAGGATTTGAAGCCCACACATTTTAAAGTTGCTGAATTTGAAAAACATCCATTTATCGTATTCCTCCTGAACATTTTGCCAGCCTGACAAACAAAACACTTCAACAAATAAACAAGAGGTCATCTGAGGTCTGTGTTGTGTTTTTCACACACACCCCACACGTTCATGTACCTACACGCTTAGAATTCGGAGAAAAAACATCATCCCTAAGGTATTAAGTGCTTTATAAAAATAATACCGTTGGATTTCTTTATATGTCATCCTGAAGATGAATTTAATTGTTGAAGGAAATGAATGAATTTGTATCCAGGCAACCTAATGGAGGAGGAGACAGCTGCTTAAATGTGGTATTGAATAATGTTAAAAGGCTAATAGTAAAGAAATTCCTTCTTCCTTCTTTCTTTGAAAGAATAACTACAGAAATAAAAGCTGAAGAACTCTGTTTTCTGTTCATTTCCTCTGCAAACTACAACTGGTTGCAAAGGCTTGATTGTTTGCCTATCTTTAATTAAGTGTGGGTAAAACATGATGATGGAGACATCGTTTCTGGAAGCTAACTTGCTGATTTGTTCAATACAATGTTTTATAACTTCATAAGAACAGAATTTAGAGCTGACAATCACCTGGAGGAGATGTAAAGCCATGCAGAACTGACCTCGGGTTATTAGACAATATTACACAATAACACAACTTCGGTTGCACGGAGATTTCATCATGCAGTCTTCACTACAGCGTTCCAGAGATAGAGCCCTCCGTGGCCACATGAGCTGACGTGGCCCCAGGTTCTCTGTTGAGGATGATTGCTACTGTGGGTACCATAACTTGACTGTTCCCTTTTGCATCCCTTGGTTTGTACGTACCACACAGAAAAAAGATATTTTGAGCTACTGAACTTTTTCCAAAAGTTCTTCAAGCAACTGATCTTCTGAGAGGCAGTGAACTATTTGATCGTGGCAACAGCAGCAGCTGAACAATGATCTCAGCCACTGCAGACAATTGAACAGAGCCAAGAGATCAGCTCTTGTGTGGTCTTGTATGCCCCATCATAATTTTACGACAAGAGGGACCTTTGTATTAGTAACTCAGGTTTTACCTCTGATGGTAGCCTGTAATGTATACAATTAGTCCTCGAATTATGACCACAGAATTTCTGTTGCTAAGCACAGTGGTTCTTAAGTGAGTCGTGCTCAATTTTATGTTTTTGTTTTTTTTTTACCTGCAGTTTTTAAGTCAATCATGTGGTCATTAAGCAACTCCATCTTCTCCCGTTGACTTTGCTTGTTGGAAGCTGGTTGGCAAGGCTGCCGATGGTGATCACGTGACCATGGGATGCTGCAACCGTCATTGAAACATGCCAGTTGCCGAGCCCTCAAATTTTGATCACGTGACTATAGAGATGCTCCAATCCTAAGTGCCATTGTAACTTCAATCACTAAACTTTGATCGCTAAACACTGTAACATTTTTTGGGGGGTGGGGTGGGAAGATGGATTAGTAGCTTTAGTTATTGTGTATGTCTTTTAAGTAATTGTATTGTAAATGTATTTTCAGAACTGCAGGAGACATCTACAAATCAATAATAGTGCTGAGGTTTGCATTTTCAACAAGAACAATGGGCTGTGGGGGAAGGCAACATTTTTTTTTTTTTCTGTGAACATCATTGCTTTGCTTGCAGAAAAATGTGCAGGCACATTGTCCACTGCACCTAGAACTGACTGCAGATTTGTTGCCCCTGTTTTTTTTTTTCTGTTAAAAACAACAAAACAAAATTTAAAAAAAAAAAGAAAATTTCTTCCGTGTCAAAGAGCATAGTCAATCAAGAAAATCTTATTAAGGTGTCAGTATGCCCAATGAATATTTCAGAACAAATGCCATATATCCTGAATATGGTAGCTCTCCTAGCATCAGTGTCAACTTTACTAAGAGGAGGAATTATTTCTCAGACAAAATGGCATAAATATTGCAAACGGTTGGAGCTATGGAGAGTCTCTAGAGTCACTCGCTATATTCTCTTCTGCAAAATAAAAAATAAAAATGCTGCACTGAGGTCTCCTTGAAAAGGGAAAGAGCTTTTATAGGAAAACTTCACCAAAGTGGACTTCTCTGCTTTCTTTTAGTACTGAAATAACATCATTATGCAAAAGGCACTCAAATCTTTATCGTTCTTCTAAGAGCAACTGGTATGAAGTCGGTTTTTGAGATAACTCGATTTGAAATTTACTTTCTGAGGAAATATTAGCATGGCTTTTATGATGATGATGATGATGAATAGGCAGTGCTTGCTTGTAACTATTGCTTATCCTTATATCAGGTTGTATGTGGGTGAGCCTAGAAGACCAAGAACTATTTAAAAAAATGAAACAATTGATAGAGATAGTCCTTGAGTTACGACCACAGTTGAGTCCAAAATTTCTGTCGCTAAGTGAGATGTTTGTTGAGTGCCTTTTGCCCCATTTGACGACCTTCCCTGCCATAAATTGTTAAGTGAATGGCTGCAGTTGTTAAATTAGTCACACGGTTGTTAAGTGAATTTGGCTTTCCCATGGACTTTGCTTGGCATAAAGCGGCAAAAAGGGATCACATGACTGTCACAAACACGAGTCAGTTGCCAAGTGTCTGTAGCTCATGTGACCATGGAGGATCCTGCAATGGTCGTAAGTGTGAAAAACGATAAGTCACTTTTTTTTCAGCGTCCTTGTAACTTTGAATGGTCATTAAATGAACTGTTTTAAGTCGAGGACTACCTGTATCTAAAAAGCTGGGTGATCATTGAAAGAATTCAAAACTCCAAGAGAAGAACGTGGAGCATCGTTTTCTGTGAGATGCTAGCAGGTGTTTGTGAAAATTAAATGTCTGTGATTCTTACTCGTCTGTTAAAGGATTTATCCTATAAAGTACCTTCCCAGGGGAAGGTGAGTCAACCTATCTAATCATTGGTTTAGGTAGCTGTCTCCTTTGCTTAGGACACAAGCAATGTCGGGCTATTGTCAACACTACTTTGCATCTCTGCGGGTATAATTTTTAATGTTTAAATCAACATGGGATGTTCCCTAAGCAAAAAAGGCAGGTTGTGTTTTTATTAATTAAACAAAAAAGAAAGTGCTGCTAAGTGTGTGTACGCTTTGAGAAAGTGTAAGGGAGAAATGCTAAAGTCCTTTAATTGAATGACTGACATAATAATTTTGAAGGATTAAACTTGTTGGACTGCTGGAATTAAGAATTAGCGGTGATCCGTTAGTCATACAAATCAAACATTTTTGCTTGTTGATTTGTACTGATATGTGATTATGAGTGTGGAAGCTAATCTTTTCTCACCTAGGAGTGGTCAATTAGATGGCACAGATTCTGGGCTTTCGTGTAAAAATTTATCTGAGCATAGATCATGAGACTGTGTAAATGTTAGTGCAATTAGTTATGTAAAAATTGGACAATTTAGAATCGAAGAAACTAATGGCTTGGGGCAATCTGAGGAACCATCTTGTCTCATTCATATAATCCTATCCTACCCACCCAGTTAGGCAGGGAAGGTATATTGAAGATCTTGTTGATAAAGAATTAGAACAGAATACATCTGGAAGGGACCTTGGAGGTCTTCTAGTCCAGCCCCCTGCTCAAGCAGGAGAACCTATATACCATCTCAAGTGATGGTCTAGCCAGGGGTAGGCAACCTTGGCTCTTTTATGACTCATGGACTTCAATTCCCAGAATTCCTGAGCCAGCATGGCTGGCTGCTGGCTCAGGAATTCTGGGAATTGAAGTCCACGAGTCATAAAAGAGCCAAGGTTGCCTACCCCTGGCCTAGCCTTTTCTTAAAACCCCCCCAGTGATGGAGCCAATTTTCATTGGCAGGATAGTTTTGAGAACAAACGGATAAAAACCATAAGTGTGCTGTGTGTATCACCTTGAGCTCAGAGAAGAGCTTTTGATAAATAATAAAAAAAAATATTTTTGCAATTTTCGATTTTACACACTGGGGTGAGACGCTTACCCTTTAAAATTCCTTATTCAAGCATTTTATCCTCTACTCTACCTTGTCACCACCGGTGTTCACTATTTTGCTTTGTCTTAACATTATAACTGTTAAATTGTGTAGAGGTAATGTTTAATGGAGTTCAGTAATTGAGTTAATGATCAGGTGTGAGAGTACATTAAGTCGAATGCAGCTGTTAATTTTCAAAACCCATGTGTTTCCAGATTTTGGGATAGGCTGATAGTGAAGTTTTAGTTAATTAAGTCTCTGAACCATTACAATCTTCTTTTGGGTTTTCCTTGTCACCAGAACAATTGGCTGTGTTTAATTTCCTCTACCTTTATCATTCACATTGGCAAATGTCATTGTTACAAGTGCAGGTATTAAGCAGGTGTCATAATAAAATCATCCTTTCTCAGGGATCCATTAATTTCAGGGATGTGCAGTACCACAGCATCCTTTTTCCTCAACTGCACATGGAGCTCATCACATAAGCATAATCTGGAAAACAATCTCTTACAGCATGTTGCATCAGCTTTTCTCTCCGTCTTGAATAAACAAATATGTGATGGCTCACAAAATAGATCTCCGTATTCATCGAAAACAAAATCCCGGTTGCTTGCCAACAGGTTTAATATAGACACTTGGTTTTATTTTGTTTTGTGAAGCATTTAACTCTGCCTTCTCCAACACCTGTACCCCCTTCCCAGTTCCCTTGGCTGTGTTTTAAATTAAGCTGCCTTGATTGTGGAAGAAGTCAAACGCAGCTTGGAGTTGTGTGGCTGCATACCAGTAGGAGGCCCTAACATGCTGAGATAGAAATTGTGGGTATTAGAGACAACCAGCTGAGTAGGGCTGGGATGATGGAAAGAATGGACGATTCTCCAGTCTGTTTTGGAATTGGTGGAAACTCTCAGTTTGCCCAATTGGAACCTAGTCTTAGCAACAACATCTTTTAGACCCCAAAGCAAACTTCCGATGTTACCCTTTGTGGGTCTTATCCCATTCTTTTGAACGTGCACGTTCACTTGATATTTTGTTGTTTTAATTAAGCAAGGTCTTAAGAAAAATGTAGAAAACCAACTCTGGCATTTTAAAGGTTTCTGTGTATGTAAATAACCAAGGACGCTGCTTTTGCTTTGTAGAGGACAAGACTGTGGAGAATGTGGAGGAAAAGAAGATAATAATGCCCAAGAAGAAAGTTAAAGAATTGAGAATATTGGATGGGAAGACTGCCCAAAATTTGTGTATGTAATATATTCATTTTTATTCAGGGCTCATTTGAGCTATTTTTCTCCAGCCTTTTCAAAAATAATATAATATGGTTTGATACTTAGAGGTAAACTATTACCGTAAATGCCGGCGTATAAGACGACTTCCGCGAGCGCTGAAATCGGCGCCAAAGACGGGGGTCGTCTTATACGCCGAGTCGTCTTATACGCCGGAAATACTGGTAGTTTCCGGCGTATAAGACGACGTTCTAGGAATGCGGCCCGGCTATAAAGACGGGGGTCGTCTTATACGCCGGGTCGCCTAATACGCCGGCATATACGGTATAGGAATGGATTATATTGTCTTCTCTGCCCTTCTTTCCATTAGCGGTATCCTCTGAAGATGCCATTTCTTCAGCAGAAATGGATGAAAATAGACGTGTAATAATGATCTTAGCTCTGTTTTGACTAGTGTAGGTATGGTTGCCCCCTCATTAGGACTTGGGTTCATTTTGATGGTGGTGTTTTCTTTCATAAATCTTAAGAATTAAAGCAGTAGAACTTAACCGCATATGCCAGTGAAACATGGACACTAACCTCACAATCGATACAAAAGCTATGAATGGCGCAAAGAGCCATGGAAAGATACACACAAGATAGAAAGACCCACACATGAATTAGAGCAGAGGTCCTCAACCTTGGCAACTTTAAGACTTGTGGACTTCAACTCCCAGAATTTCTCAACCAACTTTGCTCAGTCCACAAGTCTTAAAGTTGCCAAGGTTGGAGACCCCTGGATTAGAGAACAAACAAAAGTATACGATATCATCAAGAGGTGAAATGGAAACGGGCTGGTCACATAGCAGAAGAACTGATGGCAGATGGACCAAGGCAGCCATAGAATGGATCCCACTTGATAAAAAACGTCCACGAAAGAGACCTAAAACAAGATGGATTGCTGACATCAGCAAGTATGGCGGGCCCAATTGGCAAAAGAAAGCTCAGAACCGTATTGGTTGGAAATATGTAGAACAGGCCTTCATCCTGCACTGGATAGACAATGGCTAAAATGTATGTGTGTATATGTGTGTGTATATATACACACGTGTGTATATATACACACATACACAAATACATAAATACACACATACTCTGATATAGTTAAAACATAAAAGCAGCATTGTCAGATATTGTACATCTATCCCCAGACTTGTACCATGTTGCCTACATTTCTTAAGTTTTTTTAATTCTTCACGCCATAACTTCCTTGTATAAAATGGTGTTTTATTTTATGCAATGTATAAAATGGATAGAAACTTGTCTTCAAATTAAGAGTTCTGGATAAAAGCCATACTTTTCGCCATAAAATGTGCAAGAGGCGCTCATTTAATGTCCTCTCTCAAATTACGATGGTGTGTCATTTCAGCTATTTTCCTGGGATCTTTCCGCATGCCTTACGAAGAAATAAAACACATTATATTAGAAGTAGATGAAGCAAAACTGAGTGAAGCATTAATTCAGGTAAGTTACTATGCCATTTTCTTTAAACCAAATTTAACTCTTTTATGAAGCTCTGTGGGCATGTCAAGCTGGAAGTTAAAGTTTGTTAAAGTTTGCTTCAAATGTCAAAATTATGTGTCCTGAAGGGTGGGGGTGGGGGGTTAAAATTCTGATTTATGACAAAGGTAATATGCTGAAAATTTTCACTACAGATAATCCTTAAAATAGGGAGGAACAAATCCGGTTGATCCAAATGGAAGGATGGCCCAGCAGGGAACAGTAGGACCACACTCACAAATATGCATGTTGATTCATAATAATTTAAAAATCCTGTTTAGCATGCTGTAACAATCTAATCATTTGTGTCATCATCTCAATATTTTAGTTAGGGTGAATTTTGCTTCAGCATATCTAGAAAACCTGGGATGACAGATAACAAGAATCAGAAATAGACAACAGTGGAGTAGCTTGATCTTTTATGAAGTATTCCTATGCTTCGTATAATAATTATATATGTATGTATGTACCGTAAATGCCGGCGTATAAGGCGACTTCTGCGAGCGCTGAAATCGGCGCCAAAGACGGGGGTCGTCTTATACTCCGAGTCGTCTTATACGCCGGAAATACTGGTAGTTTCCGGCGTATAAGATGACGTTCTAGGAATGCGACCCGGCTATAAAGATGGGGTTCGTCTTATACGCTGGGTCGCCTTGTACGCCGGCATATACGATATGTATGTATGTATGTATGTATGTATGTATGTATATGTATATGTGTGTGTATATATGTATATGTGTGTAGGTCTTTGGTTATTCGGGTTTTCTCCTGTGTCAAATTGGAAGTGTCTTGGCGACGTTTCGACGAAGTCTCATTCGTCATCTTCAGGCTGGTGTTTTCGGCTTCGTGCTTCTATGTGTGTGTATATATAATAAGCAGTCATATTGAACAATTGTTCAATATAACAATCCAGAGTCTGTTAGAAATTACTTTGAATTGGAAACAAAGCTTTCATTTGAATTGGTGAAAGAGCTCATCTCTATATGTTATGATAGGTTTAATAATGAAAACCCACAAGAACGCCCAAGTACGGTATCACTTAATGAGTTGTTTTGAGACAGGAAAGAAAGGTGATATTTTTGAATGCAAGAAAGGGCACCTGTTTCAATATTTTCACTTAACTAACCTTTAAGTGTGCAATTAACATTTACAGAAAATAAGCTTCTGTTAAATTATTGCAGAAATGGGAAAAGTACTTAAGTGATGTCTCGGTTCTGTTTAACGGGCAGTTTTTAACGTCGCTGTTCTGACAGGCCTGCAAAATTAGAGAGATGAAACATGAGGGATTGAGTAGGTTGTTTTTCGATACTGTCACAAATACCTTCTTTTCACTTTCTCTAGTTAGATGTGTGGATTCTACTCAGAATTTTTTGTTGTAAAATGTTTAAATGAATGTGTGGCGATAGATTGGGCTCATGTGTGGAGTAAGACCTGAAAACTACACAAAGCCACCTCGTAAGGCAGATTTCATAGTTTGAAAGTTGTCGCTTTCCTTGTTCTTAGCTGCTCTGATGACGTTTCAATCCATTTTTCTGAATGGAAGCAGTAACCAGCTCTGGAAGATAATGGTTGAGCTCAAGCACTCTTTATTCCATCTGAGGTTGATTACAGATAGTCCTTGACTTAACGACCACAATTGAGCGCCAGATTTTTGTTGCTAAGCGAGACAATTGTTAAGTGAGCTTTGCCTCCCTTTACAATCTTTCTTGCCCTAGCTGTTAAATGAATCACTGCAGCCGCTAAGTTAGTAACATGATTGTAAAGTGAACCTGGCTTCCCCATGGAGTTTGCTTGTCAAAAGGTGATAAATGGAGATCACAGCAACATTCATAAAAATGGGAGCCCATTGCCAAGTATCTGAATTTTGATCCCCTGACCCTGGAGTTGCTAGAACGGTCATACATGTAAAAAAATGGTCACTTTTTTCAGTGTTGTTGTTAACATCAAACAGTCACTAAATGAATGGTTGCGAATCAGGGACTATCTACAGTTATTGAAATCAAGCACTCTTCATTGCATCCACCGTTGATTATTTGAGTATCATGGACCCCATAACTGTCTTCGCAGCAGTTACAGGGATAAGGAGTTTGAAAGCTGCTGACAGTTGGTGAAATGTTTGCTAACGATAGTTGGTTGTCATATAAAATATTATTTTTTCTTTCAGCTTAGTGAGAGTGAAAGAGCTCCCAGTGTCCTGATGTAGCAGGTGTTGATGAATTGCATTCACACCATGCTCCGGTGTATTTATAAAATTATTTCATTCTGCCTGATGTGTAGGAAACAGAAAAGCCAGTCAGTGATACATTAAAAGCGACCTCAGATCTAGTTTCCAAGCTATTCGATGTGGCATGTATTTTATTTTAAGTTTCTCCTTATACTCTCACAGCTTATCCACCCCACAGAAGTGCTTTGAGCATATATATATATATATATACTGTATACTGTGCTAAGCAATACACTATTTCATGGAAACAACAGACAGCTTAGAATTGCAGCACACCCTTCTTCCTGGATCAGTCAGTGGGTGCTGATGAATGTCTTCCATTTTTGAATGTTTGCAGTTGACCCTAGAGCATAAGGTCAGCATACATTTTCCTTCCAAACCACAAGGAGGATTTTAGCTTTAGCACTGTTAGGGAAAATGGCATTATATTCACAATAGGTTCCATGTAATTGTTATGCTTCCCATGTGTTAGGTGAGGGAGAGAACATTCAGGCCAGAGAACTAAGAATTATTGAGCAGTTGACATCAAGACACTTTTAAAAGTTTGTAATAATCCCAACTGGGTACAAACGCCCACTGACAGGTCTTTAATTCAGTTCTGATGTTGAATGTTGATCCTCCTCTGTTTCTGTATTTTTTGGACCATCTCTCTTTATCTTCTTGCAAACTCTACGCTCAAGCTTTCTCTCATTTTCATTTTATACCTAGTCCTTGCCATCCAAGGTACACACAGTATTGCGCTTTGGAGGTGCTACACCCCTCCTCCCCTAAATAATAAATAAAATAAATCAAGGTTGATGAAAGAAAATGCTTTTAATAAATGTGCAATGATCAGGGTGTGTTTTAATAGCAATAGCACTCAGACTTATATACCGCTTCGTAGTGCTTTGCAGCTCTCTCTAAGCAGTTTACAGAGTCAGCACATTTGCCCCAACAATCCCTGTCCTCATTTTACTGATCTTGGAAAGAGGGAAGGCTCAGTGAACCTTTAGCTCCTTCTGGATCAAACTCCAGACTGTGGAGTGCAATACTGCACTCTAACCACTGTGTCACCAGAGCTTTTAGGATTAGTTAGGATTTTTCCTTTCAGAATCTTTCTGAAGCAGCCATTATTATTACTTTTTTTTATCATCCAAGTCTTCCAAAATATATTCCAGCTGAACCCCTTAGTAAACATATTCTGGTATAACAATCACAACAGCAACGACAGCTGCCTGGAAAAGAATTTGACCAGTGATGGCTCCAGAATCTGGAATAAAGGATGCCTGATGAAACAATTTGTAATTGTTTCGATATAAGGCTTTATTGAACCATTCTTCAGAAGGGGATGAATAGGAAATATAATTTCATGATTCACACCGAAGTCCCTATTTGGAATGGACGCTGTCATGAATATATGGAAAGAAACCACTGGCGTGTTTCTGGTGTAGAGTCTCATATTTCAAGGTTATAGTATCACCTCATTATATTTGGAGCCAGGATATACACAACCCTTCGCTAAAAACATGGCAGAAATGTTTTCAGTATATTGAATGGGTGGTGAATTAAATAAGTCCCAAACAGTGACTATGTGGGGATTGCCTGCCTGTGAATTATGAAAAAAATAATTGCTCCATGGATATTAAAATAATCCTTTGAAGTTATAATGCCTTTTGCAAGTTTAGGACATTAAAGAGAGACAGTCTTTTAACTACCGCAAATCACTTTTTCATACTATTGGACACCGTTGTATGCTTGGAGAAAGATATGTGGGACAGTGTGAAGACCTCTAATTATTGTTCCCCCTTCCAAGAGAGAGAAGAGCAGTAATCCTAATTTCTGTTTCTCACATTAGAACTTGGTTAAGAATCTCCCTGAACAAAAAGAACTTAATGCCTTAGCTGAACTGAAGAATGAATATGATGATCTCTGTGAGTCAGAGCAGTTTGGAGTTGTGGTAAGTTGAATTGTGTCTCCTCTCCTCTCCTCTCCTCTCTCCTCTCCTCTCCTCTCCTCTCTTCTCCTCTCTCCCTTCTCTCCTCTCCCCTCTCCACTCTTCGCTCTCTGCTTCTGCTTCAAGACAGAAATTCTTTTAAAGTTGTATCCCAGAAAATAATTGTTCCTTCAAGTGTAACTCAACTTCTGGGGATTTGGGGGCACATCCATAAAGTCTTTTTTTTTTTTTTTGCAACATCACTTTCTTTTTGAGAGATTTGTTTCCTACTGTACACTCTAGCTAAAACTCTTAATCCTGCCTGGCCTTATTTGCCATGATGATCCTAGTTTTGCTAGATGTTACTACCTTGCTGGATCCCTAATCACTGGTCAAATGGTGTAATAGGTTGTGGAATTAAAGATATTTGGAATGTCTTTTTCCAACTTCGCTGCAGAATGGCCTGCAAGCATAAAAAGATTTTAATCCATTAATACTTCTTTAGGTTCTTGGGGAGGAAAAAAAGGGTCAGAGCAATGTTATAAAATACAAAATTACTTGGATATTTTCTTCTAGTAAGTTCCTCTAAGCTAGATATTACAGTTTTCATCAAAGCTAAAATATTGCTTCAAGGAAGGCTACGAGATACAGTCTAGGAAAAGAAAACTTCGTGGCAAGAAAAAAAAAGATATCACTCAATTTGAACTGCATTTCTTTATTAGCAGTTTTATAGGTGTTGATTGCAGCTACTCTGGTTTTGTTCCTGTTACACTGTCAAAAGTCTTTGTTTCTTTTGTACATTTATCTTCCCTTAGGGCTCCATCAAGACCAGTGAATGTCTTTTCCTTTAGAACAGAATTGCCATATTTTCTCACACTTGTCATTTAAGCTTCTTTTTGGTCTCTTTGGATTCCAAGATGTTCTAGGCTGAGTAAATTTTTCAGAGGCTGAACGCTTCATTCCATGTAGTGTAAAAGAAAAAAAAAAGTTGGATAAGATTAGAGCCAAACAACATCTTACATGATGAACTCCTGTGTAATTATCCAAATAATAGCCCACTGAAGAACCATCCCATTCATGGGAAAATTTTGCCGTGTTAAAACTTGTAGGGAATTCTTAATTTATTCAAACAGCCCTATTTTGGGGACGGAGTGTTAATCTCTGACAGTTGTTCTACTTATCTGCAAATCCGCCGCTTACACACAAATGCATTTTTATTATTGTTTTATGTCTGGCAAAAAAATTCTGCCAGACCTGGGAAAGATTCTCCTGTTTATGGATCACAGAGCACATATATCAGTGGAAAGTGATGAAGAGCTAAAGAATGCTATTCCACCTTCACTGCCTTTTTATTTCCATGTAACCTCTTGGGTGTAAAACTTAATTCCAATGCATTTTTTCAAGGTAGTCTTAAGCCTCCGACGATGTTTTCAGCCTTTTCTCTCAAGATTTGCTCATACGGGCTCAAATACACTCATGATAGCTAAATCTTTCAGAATAATTTCTAATCTTATTTTGCCTCATACTGTATTCTTTGAAGAAAAAAAAATATATTTTAATTTAGGCTTTGGTGAGAGAAGTTGCCTAAAGAGGGGGAAAGGGGGGGGTCAAATAAGAGACAACCTAACCCAGAGCTGGATAAGAGACAGAGAAAGAGAGCAAGAGAGTAAGGATAGCCACTTCCCTAGAGCAGTGATGGCGAACCTTTTAGAGACCGAGTGCCCAAACTGCAACCCAAAACCCACTTATGCATCGTCGGGTGCCAGGTGGGTGTGGCCCATTGGCTGGGTGTGACCAATTGGGTGGGCGTGGCCAATTGGGTGGGCATAGCTGTGGTGGTAACAGCAGACGGGATGGGACTAAAAAAGTTCAATCAATCAATTCCAACTTTGCAAGATCTTTTTTTCCCGCGAGAAGTTGAAATTGACTGATTGAACCTTTTTTTTTTTTTTTTGCACATGACGGCGGAGGCCTAAAGCGAAAAGGTTTTATAAAACCCAGCTGAAGGCCTCGGATTGGGCGACAGCGCACGTGACCACAGAGAGGGCTCTGAGTGCCGCCTCTGGCACCCGTGCCATAGGTTCACCATCACTGTCCTAGAGCCTCCCAGGCATATCCATTTGGGTGAAAGTAGTAAGAATTCACTGTGGCAAGATTCTGTTAATTGTATGTAAGCAAATAAAGGACTGAACATTGGCTAGATGGTTCTATATTGTTCTTGAGCTTACTCAAGTGTTACCCAGATGTATTGATACCAGACATCTAAGTCCATTTTTTAACTGAAAACCAACTTCAAACGAGATATAAAGTGAAGATTTGAGTGAGCAACTGTCTATTGCTTTCCTTGCTGTTGCCTCTATAAGGTGAAAATACAGTGATAACAACAAAGCTACCAATGTTTTGGATCAAAAATAATACACAAATTACTATGAGAACAACTGTTAGGAGTAGGTATGTTGTAAGAGCATTGCCAGTGTTGTTTCCTGAAGCTTGTATGTCATTTTTTTTTTTGTTAAAGAATATATGTAAGTTCACAGTATATACTTTCCCATACATAGGCATCTATAAAATGTGTTGTTTGTTACAGTCTTGTTAAATGATGGAATTAGAGGATCACATTGTTGCTATACAAATACATGGAACTTTTCAAAGGTCCTATACTGCTTATAAAATCTGATCATTTTTATAGATTCCTCTTATTTAGCCTGCAGTTAAAAATCGCATCATTGCTAAAAGGACTCCTGCTTATAATAATCTGAGCCCTGGTGCTTAAAAATTATAGATTGGTTGCAATTTGTATCTGACGGTGCGAGGTTGTTTTCTTTCTTCAGAATGCACACACCTATTTGCATATACAAATTAGGTAAGTTAATGATTAATATAAGGCTTTAATTGGATAATCAATATACCCATCAAATCCAATAAAGGTCAAAATTAGATGTTTAAAATCCATTTAGAAAAGTCACACTTTCTAATTAGGTGACTTATTATAATAGTCTAATTAGCTTAATATTCTTATTTGTGCATGAAAATTGGAGCATCACATTTTCATTTAGATGAAACATTAAGATGAATTATATCTTCAAATTAGGTAACAGAATTTGGAAATGCATCCTAATATAAGAAAAAAAAGTTTTGCAGAGAATTTGAAGAAGATGAAACTGGATGATGGAAAACAAAGGAAAGTTGCTATAGCGATATCTTAAGCTTCAGATATGGAAACTGACATATTCAAAACTGTTTATAGTTTTGATGTTGCTTTAATGTTTGTTGTTTGAGATTTTTCTGATCCAAAGAAATAATCTAGTATTTAATAAGCACTTCCTGACATGCTTTATGAATTTCACCATGGTAATCTAAAGAAAGCATTAAAAACAAATATACAATTTAATTGTCACATACATATTTCAAGTACAATAATGTTGGTTATATTTATTCTTTCTCCGTTCTCGGTGCACTTTTCTAATTCATTCTCCTTTTCCTTCCTTGCTCTTGCTTAGTCCTTAATCTTTATTGGAAGATGAGAAAAAAAATATTAAGCAATATTTAGTTCTTCAATATTACAAGCCAGCTTCCTCAGCGCATAGATGCATGATTGGATTGCAACTCAATTTGGAGGAATTAACTTTTCTCAGTCTGACATGAATTTTAACTCCTTTCAAGAACACCATTTGACCTTCAGGATGACAGCAATATAACCCTCTTGAAGGAGATCCACCAGGGCGAAAGAGTCTGGTTATTTTAGGTGCTCAAAGAAGGAAACAGCCATTTGGAAATGCTTTAAAGTAGCAAAAGCATAAATCTGTCAGATGCTCTGTAGGGAAATAAAGTACTTGTAACAGCTTTTAAAAGCTATTGGTACTGCTTCCTCTTTTTAATATCGTGAAGAATCAGGTTGAAAAATGAAATTCCCCTGTTGCTATTTTGATGGACAGTGACTTCATAATACAACTAAAGCCTTGCATATTATGCCATTGCATTCAGTATCCCTGGATGCTTCGTGTAGTGAATCATAAAACCAGAATCTAAGTCTTAGGAAATGCAACATAGGATCATACAGTATCTGGCAACTGTCATAATTTTCAGTCAAATTGTTTTCCAGGCTTACAAGGCTTAGTGAGCTATAATTCTGCGGCGACCCTAAAAACATTTAGTAATTGTATCTGTTCACATCACCATTATTTGCACGGTGATTATGCTGTTACCAGCCATAATAGAAGCTCTGCAGTGGAGATCAACATCTTTCTTTAATGGAGATTGAATAGAGTTCTATAAATCTTCTTCAGCAGTGCATATATCACAGGGGCTTTGATTAAGCTAATAGTAAACTCAACACCCGGGTTTTGCTTCTGATGGTTATACTTCTTTAAAATGTATATAGAAATCTCTAAAATAATATCACCTTGGAAAATATCATCAAGAAAAAAAAGGGCATTGATAAACTATTTGGAGGAATAAAGTAAAGTGACAGGATATGTTGTAGCGGGGGAGAATAAATCACCAGCTAGTGTTCATTGTAATGTTTATTCAATATTCCAGGTTCACCCTTGTTTAATGAGCACTGTAAAGCTATTCTGTAATTGTATGTCAGCAAGTACAAACATTTGTGATTGTTCCTGGCAATGCAAAGTTGAGCAAAAATGCAAAGGCCAGATTTAAATTAAATGACGATATACATCAGTCATTGGTTTCATCGGTCCAGGTTTTGTTTCCTGGCTACTTTAGTTAGCTATGTTATTGATAAGATGACTTCTTTGCAAATTAAAAAAAAGGAAGTCATTTAATGTTAAAGGACTTTTAAGCTTGATATGGAAATGAATAAACAAATATGTATGGTGAAATGATTGGCGGAGGGGACCCCTTGTGAAAATGCTACCTTGCTGGCTAGAAAGCTTCAAGTGTTTGCTCATTTAAGTTGCCAGAATTCAAAATTTTCATCTCCCTCCCTCTCTTTCCATCTCTCTCTCTCTCTCTCTCTCTCTCTCTCTCTCTCTCTCTCTCTCCTTCCCTCTTTCTCTTTTCTCTTTCTTTCTCCCTCTCCCTCTCCCTCTCCCTCTCTCTCTCCTCTCTTTCCATCTCTCTCCCTCTCTCTATTTCTCTTCTCTCTTTCCATCTCCCTCTCTATCTCCTCTCTTTTTCTCTCCCTCCCTCCCTCTCTCCTCTCTTCCCATCTCTCTCCCTCTCCCTCCTTCCCTCTCTCTCTTGTCTCCTCTCTTTCCATCTTTCTCTTTCTTTCTCTCTTTCCATATCTCCTTCTTCCTCTCTCTCTCTCTTTCTCTCATCTGTCTGTCTGTCTATCTATCCATCCATCCATCCATCCATTAAATTAATTAAGCCTGGGGGCAATTTTTATTTTCCTTAGGTTGAAAAACCAACCCACCAGCCAGCCAGTCAACTAACAACTACCTAATTTAAATAAGTTGTACATCCCTCCACCCATGGAAAAATCCCCTAGAAATGTTGCCATTCATTTCTGTTTTGTTTTATTGTCTGAAGCACTCCCCCCCCCATATGTTCCCCCTCTTCCTTTCCAGATGAGCTCAGTGAAACTGCTGCAGCCTCGTCTCAACGGGATCCTTTTCAAGCTCACGTTTGAAGAGCACATCAACAACATCAAGCCTGGCATCATGGCTGTCACAATCGCGTGTGAGGAGCTGAAGAAGAGTGAAAGCTTCACTAAGCTTTTAGAACTTGTGCTGATGATTGGGAACTACATGAATTCCGGCTCAAGAAATGCCCAATCGCTGGGTTTTAATATCAGTTTCCTTTGCAAGGTGAGTGTGAACAGTATAAAATATATATTTTTCAAGTGTCAGTACATCTGCACCCACTTCCAAATCAATCAATCAATCAATCAATCAGTCTCTCTCTCTCTCTCTCTCTCTCTCTCTCTCTCTCTCTCTCTCTCTCTCATCTATCTATTTCTATCTATCTATCTGTCTGTCTATCTAGCTATATCTATCTATCTATCTATCTATCTATCTATCTATCTATCTATCTATCTATCTATCTATCTATCATCTATCATAGATATCTATGTTATGAAAAAGTTACTATTTAAATATTTTTTATACCCAGACACGGAGATGATTCAAGCATGGATTAACCTGATTTAGGGGACCCCCTGTCCATAATTAATACTGTGTGAATTACTGGGTGCATTTCTCTAAATTTAGTGTGCCGGACTTCCAAGGAGATAACTATCACAATGTCAATAGAATATCTTAAATGTATTTGTTGTGGTGCTGCTATCAGTAATCGCAATTACAACTAAGTCTTTGGAAAATGTACAATATGCCTTTGTATGGATTTGAATGAGACCATCAAGCTAATGGGTTTGGCCCAAGCGTCAAATTTTGTAGTTTCTCTCCCTGTTCTTCAATCACTAGTATTAAAGAGAAACTAAATTCATGTCAACGTTAATCCATAATGAACATCACTTTAATCAAGAAATAAATTTATAACGTGGATGTAACCTAAACATCCATCACTGTTTCTTATTAATGAATTAGGAAGTTTGTCTTTAATTTTGCCTTCCTTCCTGGATATGAAATGGAACCCTAACCCTAACAGAGGGATAGAATCAAGATCAAGTGAAGTATTAATACCACTTTACAATGCCTTGGTAAGGCCACACTTGAAATATTGCATCCAGGTTTGGTCACCACGATGTAAAAAAGATGTTGAGACTCTGGAAAGAATGCAGAGAAGAGCAACAAAGATGATCAGGGGACTGGAGGCTAAAAGATATGAAGAATTGGGGGTGTCTAGTTTAATGAAGAGAAGGATGAGGGGGGATATGACAGCAGTGTTCCAATATCTCAGGGGCTGCCACAAAGAAGAGGGGGTCAACCTATTCTCCAAAGCACCTGAAGGCAGGACAAGAAGCAACGGATGGAAACTAATCAAGGAGAGAAGCAACCTAGAACTAAGGAGAAACTTCCTGACAGTTAGAACAATTAATCAGTGAAACAACCTGCCTCTAGAAGCACTGAATGCTCCAACATTGGAAGTTTTTAAGAAGAGACTGAAATGGTATAGGGTTTCCTGCCTGAGCACGGGGTTGGACTAGATGACCTCAAAAGTCCCTTCCAACTTTATTATTATTATTGTTGTTGTTATTATTATTATTATCTGTAAGCTCTCGGATATATGAAGTAGCTAAGTGGATGTACAACTGTACATTCTGCTGGGAAATTAGTCCTATGATAGTTTTGTTAAACTGAGTGGGAATAAGAAATAATATCCTTGTCTCAGAATAACCCTGAAAATTGAGGATATTTAAGATAACTTGTTTACATATTTCACCATTTGATTAAAAAATAATTTACTGAAATACAGCATGCATGTTCTTGCAGGTTGTTTTTTTAAAAAAAAAATATTGTCCTTGTAGAGTTAAAAATAGATAATTCTATGAGAACACCATTAATAAATAACAGCTAAAATATATCTAGATCTGAGTGTGTGGTTAAGCTTCTACTTTTATCCACTGCTACTCTAGATGTGTTAATGAGGGCAGCCAAGATCACAGTTATCAAGAAAAATTGAGATGAGAAAACATCTTCTTTTTAGAAACATAGCTATATTATTTTAAGGCTAATCAGTTCTTGTATTGTATATTCACATCGGTTTATTTATCAAATATAACTTGTAATAAGGGCAATTAAAAAGTCACAGTTCATAATTACTACGATAAAAAAAGATGTGCAGCTGAATCTAAATGTCAAATAAAAAAAACACTATGCTACTAATATACGGTTGGAAATTGTGGGTTGTAAATCATAAATACAGGTTGTAGTTATGACTGGCAAGGAGAACTGAAAACATAAAATCCTAAAATAAAGATCTTTGTGGTAGAGTAGCTTTTTCTGTGTCATAGAGAGGCTTGCTTTTTGTGTTATTGCCTTATTTTTTACAAAGGGGGGCGCGCGTTGGCTCAACCGTCAAAGACAATGAGATTGTCAGCTTAAAAGCCGACAGCCCAGGTTCGAGATTTGAGTATCGCATGACACTCCTACCTATCAGTTTGAAAGTATGCAAATCTGAGTAGATAAATAGATACCATTTCTGTGGGAAGGTAACAATGTCCTATGTGCCATGTTGGCGCATGACCACAGAAATGTCTTTGGATAATGGTGGCTCTCTTGGCTGACCAAAGAGCCTCGATATATAGTCATGTGGTGTATGACCACAGACATGTCTTTGGACAATGCTGGCTCTCTTGGCTGACCAAAGAGCATCAATACCTAGAGTCAGACTTGACTGGACAGGGTGATCTGTAACATTAAGTAAAAGCCAGCATTTCCAATGCTGGCTTTGCAATCCATGGCTGCTCTGTTGCTGAATTACTATAATTAGAGTTTCAACTCAGGTTGCTAGTTTTGAAACAGCATTTGAACCTACCTGGGAGTGAGGTTATACCTTGAATGGGAGGGACATAATAACTGTGTATGTACGCATGTAAGTTTGAAAAAAAAAGTTAAGAGATTAGTTTTGTTAACCAAGAGTTTAATCTCAGCATTCCTTATTGGAAGCGGTCTCCTATAAGCAACAGATGGTATTCTTACCCTTTTTAATTGAGTGGACTGCGGTGAAGCTCCCCAATCACCTGTCACAAGGGCTGTCTTGAAATAATCAACCACAGTGCTGTTGATTTGTGCATACCTAGCCCTGGGCAGTTTTGGTCCTGAATCACTGGGAAAGAACATTTTTCAGTGGCGGATGTAGAAAGAAAGACATCTTGGAAGTATGCATTAAATGTGTCTGGGTTCTATCTGCAAAACTAATATCTTTATGTTGATGGCAAATCCTTAAAAATGCATTATCTTTCTGGATGTTATAGTGTAGCCTGTGGAATTACTGAAGAAACCAGCAATTTGTAAACAACCCTTGGCAGAGAATTGCAGGACTTAATTTTGCTTAAATAAAAGAGACTTCCATTAGAATTCATGGACTGCATCAAGGCTGGCAGTCAGTAGTAGTTTTGATATATGCACTGAAGCATTCATGATTGTTGATTCATTGAACTGTTAATATTTATACAACTATGGTTCAGGAAAAAAAAAGGATTTGAATAAACCCACAGCCTCATTAGTAGTCAGGAGAGTACCACATCGTTGTGGTAGCTTTCAAAGTTTTGCATCTATAAATTGACTGGAGGTTGTTTAGCATTTTCACAATTGTTGCCATTCGAACAATGAGAAATGTGGCAGACATTCTGATTAGTAAGTTAAATTTGGGTTGGTTGTCGTGTCTATTAAGTGGCTTCACATCCCATTTAAAACAAAAGTCATATAATATTTATAGCAAATTCTCATCAACCTGAAATGAAGTGTTGAATAGAGTGCAATAAGGTTCAGCCCTAGGTCTAGTACTCTTCAGCTTTTTTATTAATGGTTTGAAGAGGTATGGGGAGTGCTTAACTGCTTATTTAACAGTGTACACAGAGTTGGGCAAAGAAAAAAGATGACCTTGGTAGATTACAGAGAATAGAATAGAATAGAATAGAATAGAATAGAATAGAATAGAATAGAATAGAATAGAATAGAATAGAATAAGGAATAGAGTAGAATAAGGGATAGAATAAAATAAGGGATAGAATGGAATGGAATGGAATAGAATAGAATAGAATAGAATAGAATAGAATAGAATAGAATAGAATAGAATAGAATAGGGTAGGGTAGGGTAGGGTAGGGTAATGACAGATTCTAGTTGGTTGTTAAGAAATGAATATTGGCATAACATTATAAATCTGTATTATGTTTGGCCAGCCCTGTTGTTGCTCAACTAAAACAAACAACAAATCCTAGTAATGTGTGTGTGTGTGTGTGTGTGTGTGTGTGTGTGTGTGTGTGTATGTGTACACATATGCATATATAACTCTAGAATCATCCACAGTCATATATTTGAGTGATGGGAGATTTAAGACAATCCACATATAGTTAGACAGTATTTCAGGAGAAAGTCATATATATATAAAAAAAGTTATTTTTCTTCCATTGGAGTACCTCTTTATCTCACAGAGCGAACAAAGAACATGTAGAACTAAGAACACTAAAACTAAAATTATAAACTGCTAAAAACTGCCTTTTTTAAAAAAAAATAATAATAATATCTAACATAAGGGTTCTTTAAAAATAATATTTTAAGCCCACATTTCGTATTGGTGTTAACTTTGAAATGCAATTAATTTATCTTTGCAAGCAAATACAAGAACATATGTTGAAAAAGCTTTCTTGAAGCAGAGTCCTAAGAAATCACGTTTCCCCCCCTTTCTTATGTCTTCCATTTTTGCAGATTAGAGACACAAAATCATTTGATCAAAAAACAACCCTGCTGCATTTCCTGGCCGATATTTGTGAAGAGAAATATCAAGACATCTTAAAATTCCCTGATGAACTTGAACATGTAGAAAGTGCCAGCAAAGGTAACTCAAAAGATAAAATGCGGAGTAATTTTGATCTGCTAACTTGTGGAAAGTCTTTTGAACACTGAATTTTTTACCGTGTGGGACTGTGAAAACTGTAATGATGGGTAATGCTAATGGATAGTTCTTTTCTAGCTGTTTATTGATTAGGAGAAACCAAATAATTTGCTTTACTATGCAATTAATAATAGGATACAATACTTTATTAAGTATTAAGTAATAGGATACAATACTTTTCCTTTAGGTAGTTCTCGGAGTGTGGGCTGGAGCATTGGGGGTCCTCAAGATCCTTTCAGAGGTCTACAAAGTCAGATAAATAATTTCTTGGTTTTACTTTTGAAACCAGTAAATGTCCCAAAAGTAATTTTTCAAAAGGCAATTTTCTTTGTTTTGCTTGAACACATTTTGCTTCTCATTCAAGAAGCTTCTTCAGTTCTGGGTGAGAATTAAAACGTCTACGAACAAAACAAAGAAAATCCAGTTAGATTTTGAAAAAGCAACTTTGGGACAGCCATAAATATTGATGGATATGACCCATGTAAACTAAGCTATTTGGGGGTCCTCAATCATTTTTAAGAATTTAAAGTGGTGCCAAGTCCAAAATCTTTCACATCTGCTGGCATAAAAGATTACAGTGAAGTGCTTTGAAGCACAGACGCATCACCTTTCAACTCATTAACTATCTCAAAAATTTAGTTTCTTGTCTTTATGTGCAATTAAAATGTTCTGTTTTTCTCATCTGATTGAACGGTTAAAATCAGAGCTTTAGCAAAATTATAGACATGTCTCTCTTGGGGGTGGGGAAATAAAAGAAATTAAAAACCTGTCCAATTAATCCACATTTTTGGGGAAAAAAGGCTTTGCAAAATGCAAAAAGGTTATAATAGATATTTAGTCTACACAAATTAATCTTATTTTCATATGATCCCAAAGGAACAAAGCTACAGAATTTGCCTTGACAATGTTGTGTATAACTCTACTAGCCCAAACTCTTGACATCGGAACATTTTGGCCATGAACTCTATAGGCACGCATGGATAAAATATGAAGGTGTTTGCTAAATTAAATTCAGATTAGGTTAAACGTGGGTCTTATCAATTAAATACAATGAATTTAACAGTGTTTGCCATCACTTATGTAATTAGAAACAGATGGTCGATTCCCTATTGCAGAACTTTACATAGCTTTTATGAATGTTCACCGTGGTGCTGGTGCTTATGCTAATTATTCTTCAGTAAAGTTTTGGATCTGAATTGTAGGAGGTCAATATTAGCGAAAATGTTCTCATAACTAGATGTTTTACTATCCAGGTGTATATTATAGCGGAGTTCAGGCATGAAATACATTTTGCCTAATGATCAAAGATGAACTTTAATATAATATATAAAACACGTAAGCTATTTTTAAGACAACACCTACACATATACAAGTGTTACCATCTTACTAGGTAGCTTTGGCAGTTTCACTAAAAAACCTCTGATGTGTGAAAAGGTCAGCTCAAGGGATTGGTAAAGTTTAATTAAAACCACTGTACCAGAAAAAGCGGGAAAGACTTAGGAATCTAAAATTCTGTTTCCCTTAAGATTTTGAATATATTTCAAGTTTGAGTTGCTTAAGTTTTCTTCTTCTTATTCGTCTGTCTGTCCGCCCGTCCATCCATCCATCCATCCATGAAATATTTGGATCTACTCAAGAAGCTCTTAAATAAATAAATAAATAATAAAACGATTAACATTTCCCAGGACCATACTTAATTGATAAGCAGTGGAAATTCTTGCACGCTTTGTAACTGCAACTCAAGGCTTAAGTACTCTAGGTAATCATTGGCATTCACATTTAACAGTATGGATTAAGTATGGAAACTCTTGTCTTCAGATTAGTCTTTTTTTTAAAAAAAAATTAATAATCTTATTTTTCAAAGGATTCCCATTAGTGTCCCTGGCTGGATGTAGCAGCAGATGACAAAAAGCTAAGCAAGATAAGATCTTTGGGACATTGGGACAGGGACAATCAGAATATCTCAATGTAGAGTATGCCATTTCTGTGTTTTTGTCAAAAAGAAAAAAAAAGTATGTAGATATGCCCATATAATCACTGAGAGCTGACCTTGTCTCAAAAAGCTTTATTTTTTTTTATTGAATATTATAAAATGGAGATGTTCAGGCAGACAGAACCCATGAATTTGATTGGCATAATATAATGTAACTTCCAGGTGTTCAATTGCTTTAATTTTGATACTATATACCTCATTTAAACTACAACATCGTAAGGACACATGCCAGTTATTTTTATGACCAATTGGGTATACATGAAAGATCTAAGATAAATTACCTCTATTCTCCAAGTACCTCTACTTTCTTCCTTAGGTGCTATTATTATTACTATCATTATGCATTTTTGTTTCATTATACCGTATTTTCCGGCGTATAGGGCGACCCGGCGTATAAGACGACCCCCGACTTCAGCGCCAAGTTGCATGCCTAGAAAGTCGTCTTATACGCCGGAAACTACCGTAATTTCCGGCGTATAAGACGACTCGGCGTATAAGATGATCCCCGACTTCGGCGCCGATTTCAGCACTTTAGAAAGTCGTCTTATACACTAGAAAGTACGGTATAATGTTTTTACCTTTTTATCACAAAAGAGAATGTAAGTCAATCAGAGAGCAGTTGGATCAGAGCAGTATATAAGCCACAGTAAATAAAATCAAATACATAACAAAAGACAAATATTACAAGCAATAAATAAAAGTAGAATCAATAATAGCCTAAAGCATAGAAAATTAAGCTCTAGGCTTAAAATACTTTTTTAAAAAAAAATAAAAAATCCAGGGAATATTATGATACCTGCTTGAAAAGATAAAGATGAATTTCCCTGGAAGGAGCATTCTGCAAATGAATTATCACAAGAGAAAATGTTCTGTCTTTGCTTGACAGATACATCATTTCCCACTAACAGAGCTGTATCACAATCTTGATATTCATAAAGGCTTCAGCAATAATACATCTTGATCTCTTCTAGATGCCTCAACATTCTTTAGATTATACTGTAAAATTAAAATACCTATCTCTGGGAAGTGTGTGTTGAGAAGTTTTTTTTTTCTTTAAGCCTTTTTTTTTATAGAAATGATGGGTCCTAAGGTATTCATGAAGACAGTAGGAAGTGTTAGAGTTAGTCTAATGACGGTTTTAAAAAATGCTCAGGGCCAGGACAGTATTGGAAGAAGGAATTTTTGCCTACTTTGCAGGAATGGTTTTTTAAAGTTTCTTACTTATCTGAAATGGCAAAAATTTCGGCTTTTTTGAAAGATCAATCGCAAGAGAAGTATCTCTTGGTGTGGAAAAGATGGATAAATTTTATACAATATAGGTATGATATTAGAAAATATTATTTAGCTTTTGAATAATTTATATTTAAAGTCTAAGATATTATTTAGAAGTGTAGAATAGTTTAGTTTTTTTTTCTTTTTTTTACTTTTATTTTTTTTATTTTCTTTCTTTTCTTCTTTTTCTCTTTCTGTTTTTTTATATATAATGGAGTTAATGTATTTAACAATTTGTTCATTGAATGTAATCATATTTGTTTGTGGTTTATTTGAGTTTATAAGCTTTTTCTTCTAAGTTTTAGTTAACTCTGTATCTAGTTCTGGGAAGAATGGGGGAGGGTTTTGGGGAGGGTTGGGAGGGATTGGGAAAGGGGTTTTTAATTGTAAAATTGTAAAAATTATAATAATAAAAAAAATGCTCAGGGCTTACCAATGCAGCCGTGCTTGGGAACAAAAATGAAGCGATGGAATTATTCCACATGTAGGTGCACAAAAATTGATTAACATACACCCAGCATAAGCAGCAGACATCACTGTAATGAAATCATAAGGAATCATTTTAGTGGCTTGCACAGGGGAAATCAGAATATTGGATGTCACACTTTTGCAGGGATGAAAAAGAGGATTTACCAAACAGTAATTGCTATGTGCTTGTGGAATTACACAATTGGTTGCAATCAATATCATCATCGTTTAAAATGGGAGAAACATCATGACAGAACTTGTTGGGGTTTTTTTTCCCCCTAATGTGATTTACATATTTAAGTAGGATGTGTTGATAAAATGTATATTCCTTTATTTTTTTGTACCGTAAAGGAAAGATGATAAAAACCCTAAGACAGGTACTTTCCTGTCAATACTCAATTGCTCAATACACATTAACTTCCACAATTATTGTGGAGAGAGGGGTGGGGGGGGCTAATTAATATATCCAAATGCAAAATATTTAGGAAAATATTTTTTAATCAGTAGAAAATGATCCGTAGAATTCCACAGGGCAAATGTGAAAGGATATTTTGGTATTTATTGCCAGCACAAAACTCTATGGTATTTAGTCAGCCTCAGCTTTTGAGCTATTAGTATTGACTGACTAAAAAGGATCATCTGTTGTAGATAATTTAAAGTTGATTAACTTTAATTGTGTTGCTGAGAAAGGATGGGCAATACATACAAAGAAATCATGGTAAAGAGCTCATAAGTCAGATTTCATAATTGGATTTTTATTTCTCAATTTATATTGATACTTCTACATGAGATAAAATTATGTATACATTGTTTAAGTTATTAAAAAATAGTTCCAGTCCTCTCCTCTCCCCTCCATATGTCAAAGTCAATCAGCCCTACATCTCTGCTCTACTATTGGGTATGTTTTGTTTAATGATAAGAAGGAATAGGGGTGACATGATAGCAGTGTCCCAAAATCTAAGGGTTGCTATAAAGAAGAGGGGGCTCAACCTATTCTCTAAAGATTGTGAAGGTAGGTCAAGAAGCAACGGATATCAACTAATCAAGGAGAGAACTAACCTAGAACTAAAGAGAAATTTCCTGACAGTGAGAACAATTAATCAGTGTTCTCTGGACTTGCTTCCAGAGGTTGTAGGTGCTCCAACACTGGAAGTTTTTAAGAAGAGGTTGGACAAGCATTTGTCCGAAATGGTATAGGAGTTTCCTGCTTGAACAAGGGGTTGGACTAGAAGATCTCCAAGGTCCCTTCCAATTCAATTTTTCTGATATTCTGGTATTCTCAGTTTGTATTCTCTCTTTGGATTCTCGAGATGAGCCCATCTTTGCCAGTTATCTTCTGTGGATTCTATTTTAAATGCAATATCCAGAGCAAGGTTTTGTTTGTTTGTCTGCTTGTTTAACAGCAGGCACACCCTGAGACCTTGTGATACTCATAATAGTCCAAACAGATTTCCACCGTTCTGCAATATAATTCAACCCAAATAAATGGTCTGACTTAACACATTATAGAGGGAGTGATAAACTGAAAGCAAATATTCCTCTAGTTTACGATTCTTGCAAAGCACTCATCAAACGAAAACAATCTGAATTCTGAATTTCATTCAGATTTAAACGGTCAACCTGGAACCTTCAGAAATTGTTGTCTTGTTACAGTGTTGATTTTTATTCATCCAGAGTTTTCATGCTTTGCATTGAAAAAATGTCTGGTACATATACATAAACATATACATATACATATACACAGTGCTTTTTTAAAAAAAAAAAAAAAAAGGTGCCGGAACTCACACACATCATACAGCCTGCCTTGGCTACCCTACAAGGTTCCATCCAAAAAAGGTGCCAGAACTCCATTCTGGGCATTCTGTGACAAAAAAAGCCCTGCATATACCTATACCTATACGTGTGTGTATGTGTATATGTAAATGTATATGTATAACGCTTCTGTTAAACTTTAAACTGTTAGACTTTTTGAACTTGAGTGCTTTGCTTTTCCTCTGCTGCATTAATGAGTAGTGTAAGAGGAAGAACTTTGACATTTGAGGAGGAGAGAGAACATGCAACTCCTGAAGTGCTAATTAAAATGTTGTGAAACAATATTATCCTCTTTAGTTTTACATTGTTAGTTCTAATGCAGATTCCTTTTAACAAGCTTCCTGATCAGAATGCACTGGGCCTCTCATTATTTCTCTTGATTCAGGGAAGATGGTCTTTTTGTAATCCTCTTGAAAATGCAAAATAAAACCAGAAATATAAAACAAAATTTCTTTCATGAACATTTCATTAGTACTGTGGAAACAACACGCATCCTCATTTTAAGGCTTTCTGTAGCAAAGCAGAGTGTGTTTATAGCTTAACCTAGATAAAATACATTGGGTTGGTGAACTAAGGCAACAGAATTGTAGAGACTTTGAAGCAGACTTAACTATGTGTTATGACCCAAACCCATGATTTATGAAGAAGTAATTAATGTGAATATAGAGTAAGAGGTGACTATTCCAAATTTTGTCAAATTTCACAGATGTCTTAGAGGAAAACATAATTATACAATTTATTTCATACAACAAGACTCCCTTGTAAGGGCAGAAATATAGTGCGGACAAAATGTTAGTAAAACCTAAATTCAGAGCCTTTGTATGCCTTAAAGTACTGCTGTCTGGTTGAAGTAAATTTGGAGAGGTTTTTAAAAAACCCCACTGTGTTCTTTATTGATAAACAGATTTGATTTAAAGACCAAGCAAGCTATAGAATACAATGGCTAGATGATACTATTCTGGAATAAAAACACAGCAAATAAATCCAAAATATGCTTGCAAGTTTCAATCTTTTTGTTTATTTTTTTTTCCAAGCTACTTTTTTTCTTTGTACAGTTAGTCCTCAACTTACAACAGTTCATTTAGTGACCATTTGAATTACCATGGCAATGAAAAAAGGGACTTATGACCATTTTTCACACTTATGACCATTGCAGAATCCCCATGGTCACGTGATCAAAATTCAAATGCTTGGCCATTGACTCATATTTATGACGGCTGCCGTGTCCCACAGTCACGCGATTCCCTTCTGCAAGCATCTGACAAGCAAAATCAATGAGGAAGCTAGATTCACTTAACAATCGTGTTACTAACTTATTATCTGCAATGGTTTCACTTAACAACTGTGGCAAGAAAAGTCGCAAAATGGGGCAAAACTCACTCAACAAATGGCTCACTTAACAACAGAAATTTGCGCCTCAGTTGTAGCCATCAGCTGAGGACTCCCTGTATAGCTACTACTAAAAAGTTGTAAGCTTAGCTTTCATTACTCCACATACCGTTGTCAGTTAGTGTTACAAAATTAATTTGAGAACTTACTATTAGAATGGGGTTCTCTTTAACTAATGTTCATTTTCTCCTTCCCTCCATGATTTGGCTTGTTCTCGAAGACTATAGAACAATATAGATTTCACATAAGCATTCTGTGTGTTTCATTTTAATTCCTTAGCCAACTTGGCAGCTCTAGAAATAAATCACACCATGTGAGCAGAAAGTATTACTTAAAACCACTATGTATTTAATTCTGAATTTCAGTTGCAAAGAATTCTGCACGTGGGGCATGGAATCCGGCAAAATTCAATCTAAATGTATGCTTAGATTTGGAAAATAAAATGATGCCCACACAGAGAAATTACCCAAATCATCTTGATCTGATTCAGTTAGTGACAGCAGTTTAATTTCTAAAAAGTAATTTGATTTTGGCCTCCGATTCAAAAACTGCAAACTTATTACAAAATAAGCTATATGCATAAAAGACGACCTTTAAACAAGGCTAACCTTGAGAAACAAAAAAGGAATAAAAATAAAACATTTACAATGTCTTCAAAAGTGTAGGAAAAAAGCTCATCTGGAATAATAAGAACATGAAATCCATCTAGACCAGTAGTTGGGGATCCTTGGCTTATTCCACACCTGCTCCAATACCCATCACAGGATATGCATCTCAACAGAGAAGACAGGTCTTCTACCAGATGACCTCATATCACAGAAGAGACCTACAGCAAGTCCACTCTGTTGGATTTTGTGGAATAGGTGGGATTTTGTGAAATACTTGAAAATACGGGATCCACAAAGGACTCCCCTTTCTTGGTCTCATTAAATTCCAATTCTTAAAAAAACAAAGAAACTAGATCATGCCACAGCCATGGTCAAAAGACCTGCACAGAGGAATGACCGTGGAGAGCGATGCAAGTGAAATTATCCAAAAGATTCCTCAAATAATTTTCAGATAAGAATATTCTTCCAATGAAACTTCTCAAGAGTCTTTCTCTTGAGTCGTGCCATATGGTATCTTGTGGAACATGTTCAAATCTCGGTACACGTTCCTCATGGTCGTGGGATCCTGTTTTGACTCTAGAGATGATTGATCAACATTTCAGGTTAAAACTGTTAAAACCAGCTTGCCTCACATGCCTCCCCCTCTTTTTTTTTCTTTTTTCCCCACTTGTATCTTATTATGCTGCTAAATCTTCACGAACACAACAAAGACTTTGCATTGTATTTCCTGTATCTTAATTTTGCCATGAGGCTGTTCAATAGTGAAATAAGTTATTTTTTATTCTCACTGCTTGACATATTGTCTGCGTTTTTTATCCAGCGTGTGGTTTCTTTGCTTTTTATTTGTCTCTGAAATGCAGAAATATGTCCTGGTTTTGATTACTTTCTTATAGCTTTTTTTTTTTTTAAATTTAACGGTGTGAATGAATTGGGATGCTGTGGGAGGCAGGGAAAGGAGGATTTACAGGAGTTTCATAATGTATTAACTGTGTTTGTTTATTAATTTCAGTTTTATTCATTACAGTTAATTGCACCCCTTATACTAATGGGGTTAATTACGGCCTCCTATGGTAAATCTTAATCGTCTCAATTTTGGTAATCTCTAGAATAAAACTATTGTAATATGTTGGAATGACTTCAAAGGCTTATAACTAGGGAAACAATTATTGAGCCTATTTTAATGGAACCTATAAACATACAACCTAGGTGAACACTTTAAACAGTGTCCAACCATTATAGCAAAGTCATAATTATATCATTTAGATGGAGAGTTATTTCAAATCCCTGCTAATTTTAAGATGACTATAAATACATTGGAGAATAATCAAGCACCCTGAAATTCATCCAAAATATTATTGTTGTCTTATCATTAGAGCAGCCAGTTGCTCCAGGCTTGTTCTGAAAGTTCATCTTAAACATTTGACAGGGAAGACATTGGCGCCAGCTGAACTGGAAATAATCTTTCACTGGAAATCAGGTATTCTTGAAAGTATGTAGCTTGTGGCAGAAGACTTGAATGCAACGTAAAATGTGTGAAGGAGTTGTTTGGTCTTCATCCCCACATTCATCCTTCAGTACATGGTACAGTCCTCGTATTTTTATACTTCTTTCCTCCAATAAAGTACTTTTTTGAATCTAAATATCATTAAAAGAGATAACGTCCCTTAGAGGTCTGGAGACAGACTTAAATTAGAAGAAAAATGTCCGTGTATGAATAACACATAGAGCAAAAGAAATTGGGAAGTAACAAAGACTGTTACTTTGTTGATTAATAATATTTATCTCCTAAATCACCCCCTCCCAAAAAAAGTTTTCTAAATGTAGGATAAGATTAAATGCTTCCACTGAGGATTCTGTTGCAAAGCAGCATATTATCACATTTGTGAACTGAGAATTCCATTTTGCTTGAAGTTGTTTAAAAAGTCACTTTGCTAGTTAGATAATGTGCTTATTACTTACTCTCTCACTTTTACTGTGGGTGTGTGAAATGCCCTTTATCTGTGCTTACTTGACCTTCCTCTTCTAATTCAGAAATACTGAAGTTCAGGTGTTAATAAATTGGTTTCATATCACTTGTGTTAATGTCTAATTGCTTGTCACCTTCTGCCTTTTAGAGAACATAGGAGAAGAGCCACATTACTGTGCTATGCAAACTGTGATTACAGAGGAAAAAAGGCATTCAGATACTTCCTTTTTATATTTTAATGAACTATCAACCAAGATTAAGCACAGAGAGCAGAATTGAGTCCTGCAGTTTTTTATTTCATGCTTGAAGCAAAGATGAATCATTCCGTGGCACCCTTGTATATATTTGTCTTTCAAGAAAACCTTGATTGAATGTGTACACTACCTGTTTTGGAAAATATAAGCAAATATATTACTTTCCCGTATAATAATAATAATCATATGAGTTTATGATCAGATAAAGACATTGAATCAATGATCCATGTCGTGTCATACTGCCTATTCTACCATCCATGGTGCCTGGCAGAAACTTGGCAAAAAACAGTGAGTGTCCTTTTCTCATTAAGTATTTCAGTTTTGGGATTCTCCCCAAATTTTAAATTTAAATCATTTATTTATCGTACTGAAGCAATAAAATATAGAATTTAAACTGTAGGGGAAAACTTTGTGAAAAAATAGACTAATATCTCTTGAGATTAAGACGTTTTAATTCTGTTTTGCATGAAATACAGTATTGACTTTTCTATCCTTTTTAATCCTCTACGAAGTGACTCATTCAGTTGCTAAGTCATGTTGATTCTTCGTGATCTCATGGACCATAGCATGCCAGGATCCCCCGCCCTCCACTGTTTTCCTGAGTCTGTCCAAACTCATGTCCACTAGGTCAATGACAGTGTCTAACCATCTCCTTTGCCGTTCCCAACATCTGGGTCTTTTCCAATGAGTCTTTTCTCATTAGGTAGCCAAAATATTTGAACTTCAGCATCTGTCCTTTGAAAGGATAGTCAGGGTCAATTTTCTTTAGGATTGACTGCTTTGATCTCCTTTGACTGCTTTGATCTCTTTATGCGAAGTGAGTATAAGTTGAAAATTCCATTTTTGCATTTCTAGAACACACACACGTTTTGGACACCTCTCTCTGCTTGATGCCTCCATTAAGTTGAAAGAAGTAATTGGACCCAGGGTCCTTCATACAGAAACTCCCATTCAAACTTCACATACCTCTACAAAACATAATTCACCCCACTTGGCAGAAGAAGGGCGAATTGGTGGAATATAAAATGTATCAATTTGGATAAACTTAACACTTGGGAGTAATTTCAATAAAAAGCTGTTAAAAACCAAAAACAGATATATATATTTCTACCAAAACCACATTTCTACCATATATGCCATACTAGTTCTGATTCATATGTCTCAGACGTTTGCATTGCCTTGTTTCCAAGAGATGCAAAAATTATACGTTGAAATTCCAAAACACTTTTGCCTATTTATCAGCCTCAAAACTATTCTCTATGTGTGTGTGTGTGTGTGTGTGTACAGGAAGACAGCTGTGCTATAGTGATTATGTCTATCACCTTTTTAAAAGTTTCCAATAGCGCTCCATTCATGTCTCCTGATTAATAAACCGTTGGCTTTCCATTTTCATATGCTAAGCAAGCCAGAGGATTAATGTGATGAGATTGACAGTCAGGTGACTGCTGTTTGCTGCATTGTCTAAAGTAGTTGCTAATTAACATCCTGGGATTAAAATGCTACAGCTATGGAATTTAGTGCTGTGTGTTGTATTTCCCACCAGTCTGGCAAAATTGGATTGAACAGCCTGCGATTATCATTAGAGCAGCCAGTTGCTCCAGGCTTGTTTCTGGAAAGTTCATTTTAAACATTTGACAGGGAAGACATTAGCGCCAGCTGAACTGGAAATAATCTTTCACTGGAAATCAGGTATTCTTGAAAGTATGTAGCTTGTGGCAGAAGACTTGAATGCAACGTAAAATGTGTGAAGGAGTTGTTTGGTCTTCATCCCCACATTCATCCTTCAGTACATGGAACACTCAACGTTGTCATCCATCAAAGAAAGATTCACGCCAGTCTGGTGCCATTAGCCATCCTACAGAAAGTTTGCTTCTGATTTATCAAGGGATTGTTTATCCTGGCAGGTATGAACGAGAGAAAAAAATTGTATGCCAACAGTGCACAAGATCAGTTTAAATGGATGAAATATTATCTCAAAGCTTACTGCGTTCTTTGCTGATAAAAGAGCTAATGGTGGAAGTTTCATGTTTTCATTCTTTCATGCCAAGTTCTTCATGCATCACCTCTGTTTTAAAAGTTCAGTGTTGATGAAAATGTGAAAGGACTAAATTTGTAAACAAATGTATTTCTCTTAAACAAATGTATAAATGATTAGCATCTACACAAAGTTCAGCCATCCACTTAGTGGTAGTCATAAAAACAGACAAGGAATGACTATCTCTAGCTTCTCATTGTTTTTCATTTCCATCATTGAAGTGGATATGAAGCCAAAATGAGACAAATTATTTCGTTCCTATTATTCTCTTTTTCCTCTGTTGATCTGCTTGATAGACTCATTTGTACATTGTCGTTTATAATTAAATGTGTGAGTTTTCCACACATTGTAGTCACTATGGCCTCTGAACATGGCATCATTAGACCCATAAACCAACACAGCAATACTTAATAATACTTAATAATCTAATGATCTCAATTTGTGACTTTCCAAACAGTTTCGGGAGGAGCTCATGTTTAATAAATTTCCAGAAAATCATCAGGGTTGAGGATGACCTCAAATTCCATTCTATAATATAAAGGCTACCATTAAAAAAAAAAAAAAATCTTTGATTTGGATTATCAACATTTTGCTCTTAATGCTTCCTTTTGAGAAGAGGAGTCAGCTAAATGTCTCATTTTAATATAGTGTTTAACAAACCACTTCTTTATTTGTAACTGCCACAGAGAAAAAGAAAAAAAAAGGAAAAGGAAAGTTTAAAATAAATTCTCTCATTTTGGGTTGCCAAAAACATAGTCTTTCTTAAGTGCCTACTCTGTAGGCTATTGATCTGGACAGAAAAAGAAGCACTTTGGCTTGTTAGATGTTAGACAACTAAATTCTCTAGGCCTTTGCAAGCCATAAGATGAACAGTAGATGAGATATCTGTGCTCCTACGTTGTTTGGAATTGATTTCATCCAGATAGTTTCACTAACAGTAGAATGTGTAGAATACACACACACTCTATCTCCATTTCCTTCGCAGTGTTTCTCAACCTTGGCAACTTTACGATGTGTGGACTTTAACTCCCAAAATTCTCCACCTCGCAACACTAGCTGGAGAATTCTGGGAGTTGACATCCACACATCGTAAAGTTGCCAAGGTTGAGAAACATGGTATAGTGTGTTTTTTGTAATCCCTATCTCAGGACCAAGTATGGGTACCCTATGCTTACCAAATGTTTGGTCCACAATGCCAGTAAATATAAACATTCCATCGGAACACTTCTTCCAGTTGCATTTAAAGGGAAAATAAGTTAGTATTTGTTGGGATTTGAGATGCTTTGAAAGAAATTCAGAAGCACTGGGAGGCTTATCCCACCTTACGAAGCTCTAAAGCAGTGTTTCTCAACCTTGACAATTTTAAGGCATTTGGACTTCAACTCCCAGAATTCCACAGCCAGCACATAGCCTTTCTCTTTATGAGAAGTTTAAAAAGTAAAACCCTAAAATAATAATAATTTTAAAAAAACAGCATGAAAGACGTTAATTTACCAGACGTTTATTTCCATTGAACTCATGTGGTTGAACGGAAGAACCTGGCCTAAATAAAAGAGGCAGCCAATAACTTCCCTTTTCCAGAAAAACAGAACAAGACATCTTTGCTCTGATACTGTCCCCTCCTATTTTTCTCCTGTTCCATAAATACAGTAGCTGTGTTTTATTTGATTTGCTTTCTCTAGTTGGGTCAAGGAGATAGGCAGACAAGTAGATCAGTAGTGTTCACTCTCTGAAAGTTCACTCTATGCCTGAAAAACCAGTTGAATTTAGCAGCCAAGTGATAATCTGAAGCTTAATAGACACTGAAAGACCTTGGTTGGCTTCTGAGGTGATTTGGTCACTCCTAAGATGATGGGTGCAATTCCACCTTCACTTCTGCTGTTGAAATGCAATGAAAATTTTATTAGTGCTTTGTTCTTGTGCCTGTTCCTTTTATTGCAGAATGCTCTGCTTACAGGATATATTTCATACTATGTACACTTCCTGCTGCAAAGCAATAAAATATCCTCAGTGCATATCAAGCCTATTTTTGTATACGACCAGCACTCTTTAATTGTAGTTGTACATTTTCTGTACCAGGACTTAGGTTTAAATGCTATAATGTCTTTGGAGCAGACACTTGCTTTCAGTACGTACTTAAATTAAGAGGCTGGCCTGTTTTTGATTATTAATCTGTGTCACTTTATTAAGCTAATTTAAATTAGCTTAATAAAGTTTTAAAGCTTTGTGTTGCCGGAAAGGAAAGACTTTTTTGTGTTTTCTTAAATTTGACTCGACTGATGAATTCTTTTAATAAAATAATTTATAACACCACTTAGTTCCTATTACCGTCTTTGACTTGATGATTTTGGTTCTTCTCCATTCTGAAATGCATTTGTGATTGATGTTGGTGTGTGTTAAGATTAACTTACAGTCCTGCTTTTTAATTAGACTGTCCCTAATGATACAACGGTGTGTGCAAAATTTTCAGTTCTCGAGTTTTTTTGCGAGACCAGATATTATTTAAAAAATGGGGAATGGAGAAGAAGCAAAGAAGTTCAAAAATCAGGGCCGGATACCATAGCCTAATATAGACTGCAGTTGAATTGACAACTGTAGGTCAGAATTTTACCTAGTATTCAGGTAAAAATAGTGTCTCATTTCAGTCTGTTTCCCACCACAAACAAAGTAGAAACACAACAGTCACAGTTGTGTTTCTTTGGGTATGAGGCTAGCACCATAGCTGGACATACAGTAGTTCTACTTTAGGAGATACTAGCCATGCACACAAATGTTTATAATAGCTACTATATAATGCCCAGAGATGCTGACATGGGGATGGAGATTTCATTTCCCAATCATGGCAAATTTACATCCTAATTAAAGTTTGAATTCTGCCAGATTCCACTGGGCTCTAGGAGAAAAGAAAAAAAAATACAACTTGATCATTTCTCAAATCATGTCTAAGTAGACGCTCTCATACTGTAGAACCTGACCAGGTCAGTATTTAATTTAATATGTAAATTCAGGACAGTGAAGCAATTTGAACTGCAGTTGGAAGAAATCCTCTTCAAGTTTATTCAACCTCATCATCAAGCCACTTCTTTGATAAGGATGGAACCGAAGAAGTTTCTATTCGCTTCTTCTTTTTCATTGCATTGTCTCCAAATTATCTAGCAAAGCTTTTTCCAGCTGTTTGAGGTTGTTTGGATTTAACCTGATGATAGAGGACTTGATATAACCCTCAGTAACATATGTGGCTTGTTCTCTAAAATTTGAGGACAAAATTGCTCTCATCTTTCACTACATAGACAGCTCATATCTGAAGTTGTATAGATTGCCACATTGATCCCGGTTGGATATTTTCCAATTACAAGGCCCAAAGTTAGGGTTGATGTGTTTGCTAGAGTCTTGTCCAGATGGTTCTACTGAAGCTAGATTATATTGATTTATTTTCAGTGTGAAGATGGGATCATGGGAGAAGGATTCATTTGGAGTTTGATTTTTCGGTTGACTTTAAATTAGTGTCATTATGATCCCGACTACTTTCTCTGTCTTTAAGCCCTTAAAAGAGCTGTGCATACCACATCCGATTTGGTACTAACCATCAAATCTGAACAGCTCATAGCTCACAAATGCAATGTTCATGGAACACTTGCACTTGTAATTATCACTTCCATGTATCATCTGTTTTATTGCAATAAAGCAAAGGAAGCAACAGTTAGCTGACTCACTGCCTTAATTATGAACTTTGAAAGTCTATCTGTCTGTATCGTACAGAAAACCAAACAATTGATGAGTCTTAACGCTTATTTTTCATAGGTTATACTTCCACTATAGCATAGCCCCTTTTTTGCATTCTTGCCTCATTAAGCATGATCTTACAATGTCAGTTAATTTATTTCTGAGATTAAATGTCTCGTTAAATTCTGACGAGGCCTGACGCCTTCCTGGGCAAGACTAGTTGTGAAATACTTTTGTATTAAAATTTGTTCTAGCTTTCCTGCCCAGGTAAGTGAACAGAGCAGCTAGAAACTGTTTTCTCTAAGTAAGCTTTTTCTGCAAGATAAAATTTTCAGAAGACGAGGACAAGATTAACGTATGATGGCTTTAAATATGAGTTCTTTATTTTACTTTTCGTACCACTTCAGGGATTTCCTTATTATTGTTTTTTTTTTTAATCATATACATACCATAAAACAGGAATGGTTGCCTGTTGTGGTATTCTTCTTTATCATTTTAATGATAGAGCCACTGTGTTTAGGAACACTGTTCTGATGAATCATCCAGAACCAACATAGAATGTATAGATCAGAGGTGTCCAATTTTGGCAGTTTTAAGACCTGTGGACATCAACTGCCAGAAAGCCAAAGTTGGATACCTCTGGTATAGATTATAATAATACAGAAGGCAAACAAAGGCCATAAAAGAATGTTAGGGTAAATAATATCTCCTACGGTATTTTCACATTTCTCTCACTGGAATTAAAACAGTAGCTTAAAAGCTATATAACCTGATTATACTTTGATGGATAAATCATCGTTGTGATTTGTCCCCTAAGTCTCTTTGTTGATATTTCACAGATCTGAAACTTGAATCCTCCTTTTCAAAGACGGATCCATTAGCATATGGTACAAATGTGGGTTTACTTTTTTTTAAAGTTTGCAAAGCAAACTCTGCTTTTTTTACCCGCACTTGTGCTTTTTATTAGTACATATATTGAAAGGAAAGTAAATCTATTCTTCCTCTCCTCTTATCTGTTTTGAACAGAGCATTGGGGTGTTTAGGAAACATTTGTGAAAAAGAAGTTATGAAAATACTGGGAATGTTTTTCTTACAGAGTCACACTGACTAAGGTATATTTCCATATGAAGTTCCTGTTTTGATGCTGTTTGATCTTTTCACAACGTAATTCGTAGCTTCAACCGTTTTTATATCTTCTGTACAAAAGGACCTTTAGTAGTCCCATCATTAATAGTCCATCTGTCCATCATCATCATCGTCAATCATCCTTCATCTCTCTTCATTTTATTTTGGGGTGGAGAAAGGGAAGATTTTTTCCCTTGATTTATGACCACAACTGAGCCCCAAATTTCTGTTGCTCAGTGAAACGTTTGTTAAGTAAACTTTGCCCCACTTTTTGACCCTTCTTGCCATAGTTGTTAAGTGAATCACTGCAGTTAAGCTAATAACATGGTTGTTAAGTGAATCTGGCTTCCCCATTGACTTTGCTCATCAGAAAGTCACAAAAGGGGATCCCTGCAACCATCATAAATGCGAGTCAGTTGCACAAGCGCTTGAATTTTGATCATGTGATGCTGCAACGGTCATAAGTGTGAAAAATGGTCCTAAGTTTCAGTGGTGATGTAACGGTCACTAAATGAACTGTTGTAACTCAAGGACTGCCTGTATCAATTTTTTTCTTTGTTAGAGCTCCCTTTTATATATTATAGATCATTTGCAGAATTTTGAATTGGATAAGAACAGTGCGGTTAGTAAAACTTCCCTGTAGTATCCTAGCAACTGTTCTGCTGTCCTGAAGACAAGTTCTTTAGCTAAAGAAAGAGTGTGAAATACACAGAACTGTCAGCCCTGTAAAGTATTCATCTTGGAATCTGGATGGGGGATTTAAAGTCCTTCTGGATTAAAATTCCAATTAAATTATGTAGCTTTATTTATTTATAGTTTTTTTTTTTTTAGTAGCCAGCTCCCTAGTATCTATTCTTCAACTGCTATTTAATGTTCTCAGCATTTGAGCAGTGGTTTTGGAATCAGAACCGGTTGCAAGTTATTTATTTTATTTGATTCCATATTATTTTATTTTATTTTCATCTGCAGGTTCTTTTTTTTTAAAAATGTACTTTTTTTGGGGGGGGGTGTCTCTGGGTATCTTCACGATGTAGTGCTTTAGATGCAATTCCAGTCTATAATTCACACACCCAACCGATTTATTAAATCATTACATGCGTTATAAATGAACTTGAACAATTTAGCATTTTTGATTGCCTTCCAAATCGTTATTAAAATCCAGAGCAAAGCAATAGGACTTATGTGCATTTACATATACACATACACACACATAGAGACACAAAAACACATACAAGCATATTCACAGGGCTCAATTCTATAACACTATTCCTGAGTAATTAGAATGTCATCTATTCCAAATTGTTATCTATTCTGTGTGTCTCAGTTTTACTACAGAAAACAGTGGTTCATAATAACTGCACACAAGACAAATCTTCAGAATTTGCTTGTGTTTTGTTTCGCGTTGTGCTTTTTTCCCTTCACATTTTTTGCACATTTGAAACAGAGCTATTGACCAGATTTGCTTAATCACCCCATAATTCACTTACGTAAAAATTCACTTATGTGGCAAAAAGAAGTCATCAAACGAGGCACGAGTCACTTAAGAACTGCCTTGCTTAGCAATACAGGCTCAAGTGTGGTCGTATGTTGAGAATTATCCGTAACCTCAACATTGTTCTGGAAAGTATCCAGCATCGTAGAACTTACACATCGTAGAAATTGCTAAGACAATCTGTGGGAAGAAAATGTTCTTCCTTTTGCCTCTTTATCTCTGTAGGCAATTTTTACAGCCCAAATGCTGAAGAGTCTAGCAAATTACTTGTCTCGGCAACAAAATGAGTCTTATGACCTTTCCCGCATTCCAGACACTCGCCAGGATGAATTGCTCCTTAAGTAATAATCTGTTTAAAAGCTGGTTTTGAATTATTTGTGCTTTTGTGACGTGATGAAAAGAAAATTACTCTGCGACAGAAATCTTTACCCTGTCTTTCATCATCATCCACCATGGATGGTCATTCAAGCAATTTGTGTTTGTGTGTTTGGAAATGTATTAATGAATCTGGATTGCTTTTGGGCGAGCACAAATATAATCCTGGAATTTGAAAAACGATCTCCTATTTCTAGCTACCGGTGTGACTGCTCATGTACTGGATTTAGCCTTTTGTGTTTGATCTGCTTTTCTGCCCTTTAAGACACGCCAAATAGTCCCTCAAACAATTTGCTACCATAGTTTTTTTGAATTACATTGCGTGCTTGAAGAAAAAGCATTCGCTTTTATTTGTCCTAAATTTACTGCCCGAAAATCTGTTGCAGGCCCCAGAGTTTTAATATGCTGGTTGAATGCAAGAATAATTAATGTCTCTGTCAATCTTTCTAATGGCTTCTAGCACATTAGGAAGGTTGGTCAAATCCATTCTCACAATTGTCATATTCTCAACTCAGAGTTGCAACTTAAGCTTAAGCTTCGCCAGAGGTTCTTCACAAAGTGGCATTTCCAATGAGCATGGACTATAATCTTAAAGAGCCGTGGTTAGTGGAGGCATATTATGGTATGTCACAATGGCTTTGCCTTTGCTTGGACCACTTGTAGCTTTCAGAATCTCCAGTTTTGTGGACGCCCATCTTCAGAATCCTATTTTGCTCACCGGATTCATAGGAGTGACATTCATTCATTCATTCATTCATATTTTTTCTCTCTGCTGACTTCTCTTCTGTTAATATTGGCTATGGAAGACTCAGCCACAGATTTCATTTGCCCACAAATATATATAATCTCCACTTTTACAGCCATGATTTTTTTACCTGGAATTAATCATCAGGAGGCTAGAAGAAGAAGAAATAGTGTGTTTGTTGTAATAGCACTTTTGTTACTTGGATACAAATGTACACATGCTGAAATTTATAACACACAAAGTAAGCAATCACTTTGTTTTCCCTGTTCAGTTCTACACAGAAATGATGATGGGGAGGGGCACTAATTTTTCTTTCCAAGCTCTCAGCTTCTTTCATCTGTAATGCAGATGGGGTATGCTTTTGTCTAAACCACAGATTTGTTTATTTGTTTTGCTTTGTTTCAGCAATTACTGCTACCATCTTGCTATTTACAAAATGCCTTAAGCTCATTTCAAAAATAGGGTATATATTTTAACATTCACACACAGACACACAGACACAGACACACACACACACACAGAGAGAGAGAGAGAGAGAGAGAACTCCTCCCATCCCTTTGAACATCTTTCTGTTCTCTTCACTTCATAATATTACTCTGTAGAGCTAATAAAACTATCCTAGAATAATTTAAGAGAATAGATCAGATACTCCACGGTGAACAAAATAATATTGATTAACTTTTAATATTAATCTGAACAATGTAACTGCTGCTTGGCAATTAATTACAAAAATTAATTACAAAGGTGATGTGTTACACTTTTCCTGTGCCTTTGCTTAGCACTATTTGGAACATCAATAATTTGCATCATCCCATTAAATTAAAGTTGTTTGAAGCATCAGTAAAAAGTTTCAACTTACAGGTTTCTACAGATCTAGTCATTTCATGACTAGAAAGAAAGAGAGAAAAAGATGTATTCTGCCTATTTTCTTTAAATCACCAACTATATATATTGCTAAGATGGAATCTCTTTGAAACTGGGTTTCTGTTTAATCTACAAATTAGATTCAAAGGAATGAAATATTAGCATTTCTATCAATAAATTTGAATAGAATTAGATGAGTTTGAACTAATGGAGGAATAAAATAGTGACATTCTCACATTAAGCATGATGATTTCATATATTATATTATATATTTCCCTTTATTTTATGAATAGTAGAACTTTTATGAGCCGTAATTCAGAAAAATGAGGGCACATATTAATGGAATTATCTTCACTGCCTTCACGAATATTACTTCTGACATAGCTTTTTTCCCCCTTGTAAGTCCTGATCTGGTTTCTGAATTACCATATTTTCTCTCAGTTTCAGCTCAAAGTCTTAAAAGCAATCTTGATTCCATGGGACACCAGATACAGCGTTTGGAAAATGACATCAAGAAATTCCCCAAAATAGAAGATCCTTATGATAAATTCGTTGAAAAAATGATCATATCCTTTGCAAGTTATTGTTTGTTTTCTAGTCAAATATGTGAATTATGTTCTGCTTATAATGTTAAGTTATACAACATAGAATAACTTTTGAATGAAAGGACAGCCTGCTTGATTAGAAAGTTATTTTTGTTTATGTTACAAAGGAATATCTACTTTTTCTCTCTCATTATTTTAGATAGACTACCGAATATATGAATTGAGGTTTGCCTTGATTCATTCCTTGCCCTAATCAAAATCATGATGTTTCAGTCATTTCTTCACAAGGGTACCTGAGTGTGTGCTGGACAGTAGCTACTCATTTGGCTACTTGTGGAAATTTCAGATGAAGCTTAGAACATCTGTGTCCTTTGTCAGTTCTGAAATAAGGTAAGAAATCCCTGCTTCATTAAAAATGCACTATTTTGGGGTATAAGACATGAAATGGCCAGATTTGCTGACAGTACCAAATTGTTTAGGTACTGTCAGACATATGCCAAACAGACATATGAAAAACACCAAATGGATTTCTCCAACTGAGAAAACAGTGAATATAAAATGACTGTCAGACTACGCACAATGAAACAATCTAGCCAAACTCAGTTCTTTATCGGTTTACATACAATAGACAGAATCTTGCCGGACTAAACTCTAAAACTGTCTCCCTAACAGATATATCTGGGAGACTCTAGCACAGGGGTGTCCAAACTTGGCAACTTTAAGACTTGTGGACTTCAACTCCCAGCATTCTCCAGCCAGCATGGGTTCAGTAGTTCCTGTTTTATTGATTTTTTGTGTGGTTAGTTTTTTTTTCCCCATTTATGTTTTGGTGTACACTGAAGAGATTTGAGGTGTAGGTGACTGAACACGAAAAAGATCGCTTAAGTGGTGATGGATACCTTAATGGAAGTTAAGTTGCTTAAACGTACTTATGTCCTGCAATCTTGATGTTTTGATATGCATGTGATTGTATTAATGTGCAGCAGTGTGTACAGGCATATATGTTTTTATATTATATCTCTGTCTAGGAAGGATGATAAGTGGTAAGTTAAAAACAGAAAAAATGGTGGCTGTAGTATCATTATCTTTCAAATGGTCTCTACTACCCCTACTTATTGAAATCATTATTATATTTAATATTACTCTGTTGCTTTGCATGTTAACTGAGAGCTTCTGCACTGAAGACAAGTTCCTTGTTTGTCTAATCATACTTGGCCCATATTCTATTCTATTCTATTCTATTCTATTCTATTCTATTCTATTCTATTCTATTCTATTCTATTCTATTCTATTCTATTCCCTATTCTATTCTATTCCCTATTCTATTCTATTCCCTATTCTATTCTATTCCCTATTCTATTCTATTCCCTATTCTATTGCTTATTCTATTCTATTCTATTCTATTCTATTCTATTCTATTCTATTCTATTCTATTCTATTCTATTCTATTCTATTCCCTATTCTATTCTATTCCCTATTCTATTCTATTCCCTATTCTATTGCTTATTCTATTGCTTATTCTATTCTATTCTATTCTATTCTATTCTATTCTATTCTATTCTATTCTATTCCCTATTCTATTCTATTCCCTATTCTATTCTATTCTATTCTATTCTATTCTATTCTATTCTATTCTATTCCCTATTCTATTGCTTATTCTATTCTATTCTATTCTATTCTATTCTATTCTATTATATTCCCTATTCTATTCTATTCCCTATTCTATTCTATTCTATTCTATTCCCTATTCTATTCCCTATTCTATTCTATTCTATTCTTCATTCCATTATTCTATTCTATTCTGTTCTGTTCTGTTCTGTTCTTATTCTATTCTATTCTATTCTTCATTCCATTATTCTATTCTATTCTATTCTATTCTATTCTATTCTATTCTCTATTCTACTCTACTCTACCCTACTCTACTCTACTCTACTCTACACAAAGATTCATATGTGCGAATTATATATTCTTTAAAAAAAACCTTGAGCATTAAATAGAACCTCCATTCTTAGACCCATTTCTGACTGCCAGGTGTTAAACAACTAGAATTGTGTCTATTGGTGAGCATCCTATTTATATATGATTGCAGCTCTTTTCTTTCTTATTTCCCCATGTAGTTAACAAAGAGGAGAATGTAGGGAATATTTTTATTGGGCCCAGTAACGACACCAAAGAGTTGGGAAGCTTTTTAGTTCTGCAGCATTTTTTCATTAAGCAAAAGGGAAACAAAAATAAAATAAAATAAAAAGTTGCAGACAAACACAAAATGAACAGGCCCTGAGGTTTTGCAGTTTAGAGTCAGTTTGAAGAAGATAATTATAGATTGAATTAATTAATTGCTAGCAGCTATTGCAGGTATCAGATTACCTATCATTCTGGAATATAAAGTAATGACTAACAGACACAAATATACATTTCAAAAAAACATAAAGGGAGCCTCAAACCTATCTTCTGCAAACTATATCTCACCGTGTTTGACTGTTATCTTTTGTTCTCAGGATTATAGTAGCTGCAACAGTTTTAGCTTATTCTTCTTTTAAGTTAGGGAGCATCATAGAAAGAAATGGTTCACGGGATGTAATTTTTAACTTCACTGATTCTTTGTTGACATCTGGGACAATTCAAAATATTTTCTATTTAATTCTGTAACTGTAATATGCAAGTACAGTACGTTCTAGTCCTGGGCATTGACATTCAAACATAGTTTGCCATAGTAGTTGATGTTTTTTTTTTCCCCCCTCTGCTTTCAGTAATTGAGAAAACTCATCCTTTATAAGTCTTTTGCTAAAATAATCTGATCTAGCTCTGATAGTTTAGGAAAACAAAGGCAATTTCAAAAACTTGACACTGACTTTTCTATTGCGTTTCATTGTCTGGATACTTGAGGCATTTTAAAAGAAAAATCTCACATCCGTCCATTACAGACGATTGGTTGATCCTAATTGTGACTGTCTATCTCAGGGGTGTCCAGCTGTCAACATCATGTAACGTGTTGCGACATATCGTGACTTTTTTTTCCATTGCTGGCAATGGGGTGGGCGCGGTTTCACCATGACGCATCTGCCCACAGGCTGGCAGTTTGACACCCCTGGTCTACCTTGTGGCAATGGCGAGCAACATTTTTTTTTTTTTTACTTGTGTCCATCTTTTTAAAGGAAAGATAGAGGATCTCAGGGTTAGCACCAAGAGTGAAATGATTTAAAGTGACAAAACTATAAACATCTTCTAGGAAATAAGCTCCGTTGAAATTGATCGGGTTTGTTTATGAGTATCACCTTCATGGCTTGTTGTTTAATTTCCTAAGAAGTTGCTAAACATAACAGCTGGATCTAATCAAAATAAGTACCTTGTTGCCATAGCAACAAATCAGCTATCTGGCTCACAAGCAGGAAGGGTCACAAAAGTGTTCTACTTGTGTTCCTCAACAGCTGATCCAAGAGGCCTTTTGCTTCTGATACTAAACACACAACCTGCGCTTGAGATCTTATCTCCCGTATACTTGTTTAATCTCCTTTTTCAAGCTGTTCACTCTGAGGACCAACACGGTATCTCCTGGTAGCAGATTCCATAATATTTACTTTCCTCTATCTTCAATCTCCTCCTCCTTATCTTCATTAGAGGACTCCAAGTTTTGATATCTCCTATCATTTCTACAAGTCTGTGTATCTATCATGTCCCAACTTGCTCACCGATAAAACTCCCATGCTTGTTGACACAGAGTTGGACTTTTCTATACCTCTCCCAACTCAAAAATATCATATTTTTTTGAGGTTATCCAGGTTTGCAGACACTATTGAAATGTGGTGGTGACATATCTTGACTAGCTGTGACTATAACACTGTTAGATTTGAGTATTTCAGTTATAGTACTATAACTGAATTATCGTCCTTTTTTCCCCTTGATCAGACATGTTTTGCTTTTGTGTTTCGAAACAGTGATCTACCAGTGAGGTAATTATCTTTGACTTTTAGCTCATTTCCTCTCATTATTCTATTAGCGGAGAAGAGCTGGCATTGTAACTTATCGGTTGCATAGAAAGTCAAATATTTTGTGATTCCTACATAATTTTGCAATTAGTGATAAGAAAACATGTGGCATAAATGGTGCAAATTAGTACAGAAAGCCAAAGCACTTCAATAAAACGAGTACGCTGTTTCTGATTGTACTAATTTAACTGTTCTCTGGCTCCTGTAATTGGTAAGATTATGTATTTTTGGATAATAACATTAGTATCTTAATGAAGGAACAAAAACATTTGATATCTAATTTGAAGTACAAACTGTTAGATTATTTTTTAACAAAATGGATGATGATAGAGAGGAAAAATGGTTTCGGATAATCTAAAACGGGTCTCCAACCCCTGGTCCGTGGACCAGCAACAAGCCACAGCATACCAGAAACCGGTCCGCACAAACAGGCAAAAACCCCACCGCGGGATGCAGGCACGCCCCTCCCTCCAGTCCGCAGAAAAACATCTCTCCACGGAACCAGTCCCTAGTGCTCAAAAGGATGGGGGCCTCTGATCTAAAAAAGCAACAGTTGCCTTGCCTAATATGGAGAAATATAGAAATCTAAAGGTTAATCGAAAGAAGAAAATGAATTCTCTCTAGAACAGGGGTGTCAAACTTCCGGCCTACGGGCCGGATGCATCATCTGGCTCACCCCATTGCCGGCAATGGCAAAACCGTCCCGATACATTGCGCAACGTCACGTGACATCATGAGTTTGACATGTCTGCTCTAGAAACTTTCTCTACTGATATAGTGGAAAATAATAAAATGTGGATATGTGTACTTTGTCACTTCCACCGTACTTCATACTTTCCATTTGTTTATGATGTAAACGTTATTTAACCCGTAGAAATGAAAAACTACTTAGAGTTAATACATGAGTGAATTCACATTATCTGCTAAGTCGCATCAGATTTAAAAACATCAAGGAGCATCATTGAACAATGCAAAATCCTAGGCAATAATACATGCTAAAATTATGTTATCAGCTATGAGAAATTATGGTGACCGAATTTCCATTTCTTACTGTCATCATGCACCTTTTTTTTTGTTTGTTAATCCTACAAATATATACATGTTTTGTAAGCTGTTTTAAACAGCAAGCAGAAAAGGGGCTCAAGAGTTTTGGGATACTTCTTTTCCTACAGGGGTAGGCCACCTTGGCTCTTTTATGACTGGTGGACTTCAACTCCCAGAATTCCTGAGCCAGCATGGCTCAGTTTGGAAACCTCTCCCTTTCCCCTCAGCATGGCTGGCTCAGGAATTCTGGGAGTTGAAGTCCACAAGTAATAAAAGAGCCGAGGTTGCCTACCCCTGCCCTAGAACTAGAACATGTAATTCTTGGCTCATAACAAACTTTGATTAGGTGCTACAGACATGCTCGATGCACCGTGAAGCACTTTTCTTTGGAAACAAATCCAGAACACTGTAAATTTCTAGTTTCTCTTTACTATGTTCGATAAACCCGCTATGCAAGAGTAGGGAAGTTTTAGTGGTTAAAATTTAAAATAAGATTTCAATCCCCTTCTCTTTAACAGACGCTTCATCCTTGTCTTAACGCCAAAGACAAATCCTTTTGTGTTTTCTGTGTTCCTCTCTGTTTCAACTAGGACAAAATCTTGGATTTGACTTTTCTTTTCAATAAGAAATTGAGTGTTCTGTAGAAGAGTTCAAGAGACGGACAGATATTAGTGCTGTTTAGGCATTATGATTGCAGACGGATTACTATTAGAAACATCTAGATGCGTAAAATAGATGTTCTGCTGGAAGGTGGATAACAGTATCTCTGGATGGGGAGGGGTGGTCTGTGATGTAATAAATAGGGGGAACCCTCCCTCTTACTAGGAGATAATCATGTCACAGAATAACCCACACATAAGTTTAGACAAGACTTTAGCTGCAGAACTATTGCTTCAATCAAAGGGTTCCTTTCTTTCAGCATATACAAACACACACACACACTTTCTCATTCCAAATGAAAAATACTTTAGTCCATCTTATTTTTTTCCATTCCTTCTTCTTATGGACCCCTTTAAGCAAAGCTCTGATTAGATGAGATAGAGATAGAGATGTATGTATACATACACATATGCATACACAAAGATATACATACATACACACAGAAATATACATAGATACATACACATACACACAGAGACTTTTTTATATATTGAAGCATTTCCTTGAAATAGATGATGTATCTAGAACAGGGTCTCCAACTCCTGGTCCGTGGACTGGTACCGGGCCATAGCATGCCAGCAACCAGTCCATACAAACCAGCAAAAGCCCCATCTATGGGATGCAGGCAGCACACAAAACCATGTACTCTCCAGTCCATGGAAAACCTTTTCCCCATGGAACCGGTCCCTGGTGCCCAAAAGGTTGGGGACCTCCGATCTAGAATACCCATGTATGTTGTTTTTAAGTTGTTTTTTGACGCTCTTTCTTCAGGGTGACAAAAAGTGTCTATGAACAAAGCCATCGTGTACATTTTTTTTTCTTTTTAATTTATGTTGCTTAGATCCTCTAGGAATTCAGGGTGGCAATGAGGAGGGGGTCTCCCTGTCTCCACTATGTTATCCAGCCATAGCTTTGTAAAGCAGGCGAATCTAAGCTACAGTGATTAGCTCAAACTCATCCAGTGAGCTCCTTAATTGAGTGGTGAATTGAACCTGGATCACCACAGAGCAACGCTCCGGTTTATTTGCCTCTTTATCCCTTTTGCTCACTTTGGGCAAGACATTAGCTGTGAAAATTCTCAGGTTTTGATGTTAGCAGTCATGCCATGGCATCACCCTCCTCTGTCTGCCAGGGAAGATGTGCTGAACAAAAATGTGCATCTCAGAATAGTTTAACTGAATTATTCCTCCGTCAGGAGCTTTCAGGAAATCCCAGGTGATGATAGCTGATGCGGTGTAAATGTCATTAACGTTCTGTCAATGTTCTTTTTCTGTGTGCTAATGATGCCCTGCTGATCAGGCTTGGAGAGGCTTCCTGGACTCAAAACCTTCATCCGAGTCAAACCAGAATGAAGAAGCTTTTCTCATTCCTCCTGCATAGTAGATGGATATGAGGTTTCTTCTCACGCCAGGTTTTATAATGAAATCGAAGTAGCAAAAAAAAAAAAAAAAGGCTGATGTTGAATGTGAAAAATCAGGACTATATATTAAGTTCCAGTTGAGCTGATTTATTGCTCATGCCTATACACAAGAATCTAGTCAACTAATATCAGCACTAAACTGGTGCTACATAACAGTCAACGGGATGCAAGAGGGGTTAGACTTAGACAGCTTGTGGGAACGTAATGACTCCAGGCTGATTCCTCTCTTGATTCCACCCCCAGATCTGCCTTTCCTTCTACCACTATAAGGCATTGATTTCTAGATTCAAGTCAGCATTCCCCAATCTTTCCAGGTTGGCCTAGTGCAGGACGGAGGGGGGAAGATGGGATGGTATTGTGTGAGCAGGCACCCACTTACGCACATGCACACAAAGCTTCATTTGTGTGAGCGAGGGGAGTGTTTGCACCTGTTGCTCACTTGAGTGTTCCCTGCAGTAGAGAAGAAGCCTAGACCAAATCTGCAGAACTTTTTAATGAAGAGAATGGAAAGATGTTAAAAAGAAAAGGAAGAAATTCTTTAAGAACTTCCTTCCTGCAAACTCCATTGGAGTCCAAGATTGGCTGGGGTGTTGGGGACAAAATATCATATTCACTTTAAATATGAAATAAACTATGCTTTACCCAAACACAGCTGTGGGGAAACCTCGGGAGCTTAGCGGTAGAGCATTTCACTGTCATAATTACAAATTCAGTGGACAGTAGCTGAAATCTAAAACTCTTCAAACTCATGATTCTGTCAGGATGCATCTTGTAACTGTAAATCGCAAACACGGTAAGCGTAAAAATGAATTTAGGTGAGATTTAATAATAGAGTGGGAGTTGTTACTAAACTCATCACCCCCTTCTTTGCCTTTGTGCAACTCTGGAAACAGTGTAATTGTCTACTTAAATTAAAAGATACACAGTTCATCAGCTATGATTAAATGTAATATCCAGTGGGGAATCCCTTCCTTCTCTCAGCAATTTTAGCGAGTCAGACAAATTCTCTATATTCACCCTATATTAAATTAACCTGACAATGAAGCTAGTTATATATCAGGTTTTCTAATTGTGAGTGTGTGCATTATTTTAATATGAAATTGTGTGTGTGTGTGCATGTGTATGTGTCTGGTGTCTATCCATCCTAAATAGCTATCCTGTCCACCCACCCACCCACCCATACATCCATACATCCATACATACATACATCTCTAAAATTACATTGCATGTACTCATCCTTCAGTAATGAATGTCTGTTTAAAATTATCAAAGAAGAATATCAAAAGTTACTGTGGTAGCTTCATTCCAGATTCAAGACTTTGTTCAGCCTTGGATATTCACAGGTGCCTTATTGCTCAATCTCCCACAGGGCTTTTCTGTGAAGGACAGACTTCAAGAAGGAAAGGTGATGTACACCAAGCTAAGCTAGTATGTCATACAGAACACACATTTAACATATAAAGTAAATGAAGCAAAATATTTGTGACAAGTTTTTTTTTAAAGTTAAGGGATTGAAAAGGGTTGTCCTCTTCTCTTCTACAGGATGCAATTTTTAAAATATGCAGATTACTCACTTTAAATCTGAACTCCATTCGGTTCATACACCCGTATACACACGAGCTCAGTTTTGCCTTTGGCCATAGTCATACAATTTCAACAAAAAACAAAGTAAGTCTTGAAGTCCTAAGATCTGCTCATCCATTCTACAATAGAGAAGTGTCAAACCTGGAAACGTATAGTTCTGTCAATTCATAAATCTCCCTTGGTTACAGAGCTGTTTTTCTCCGTGTTCCACCTTTCTTTGTGTCATGAATACAACAGAGCACTCTGTGTGCAAGAGGAACAATGATTGTAATGCATTTTTTAAAAGCACATCCATACTTGCCAAGAAAACAGGTAGAAAATTGAGGGTTTTGTTTGCTTTTTTTATTAAAAAAGAAAAAAGAAACACAGCAAAGTCCTGACCCTTCCATTTGATATTTTAGCTTAAAGGATACTGATAAGAGATGTATCCAATAACAATCTTAAAAATAAGTTCATACATATACCCAGGTGATAATAGATCCAGTGAAGGTTGTCAACATGTACTTACATTCATCTGTAGCTTTAACTGCAAGTTTTATACTATAAATGAATAGCAGTATATCCAGTTTTACTAAATAGCTGATTCACAGTACCCCTCTATCTCTCTCCTTCTTATTCATGTATTTATACGACTTAGATTCTATACCTACAAACATACAAATTCTTCTGTGTAACTAGAATTTTAAGTAGGCTACAGTATGTGTCTCTGTGTAAAGGCAGACTAACTATCGCCTTGCCCGTAGAAGTGTGCTCATCCCACTGATAGGTGTGAGAGTTTATTGGATTAAGTTGTTTCATTTCAATCTGACATTGAATTCTATATTAATGGAATGGGAATTGGCTCATTTGGAAGACAACCTAAAACAGTTATAAGTCCCATGAAGAATATATCGTATTTTCCGGCATATAAGACGACCCAGCGTATAAGATGACCCTCGACTTCAGCGCCGATTTCCATGCCTAGAAAGTCGTCTTATCTGCCGGAAACTACCATAATTTCTGGCGTATAAGACGACTCGGCGTATAAGATGACCCCCGACTTCAGTGCCAATTTCCGTGCTTTAGAAAGTCATCTTATATGCCGGAAAATACAGTATGTTGTCTGAGAAAGACTGCCAAAGTTAGGGGGAAAGAGTCAAGTAGGGAATTAGTTTAGGATCTCTTACATAGTCACAAGAGGATGAAGTCTAACCCCACTTGAATGCCTTTAAACCTTACCTAGTTTTACCCATTGCAAACCGTTAGTTTGATAAGATTCCTGTGTATAAGGCTTGAGCAATAAAGTAGTAATTTGGAAACTTGACGTGTGAACCTAATGATTCGTGCTTGACATATATTCCTGACTGTGCCTATGTCAGGAAAAACCTGAATTCGCCTGTCAGGATTGATCAATACCAACAAGGATCTGTTGGTGTTCATGTTTGATTAATCTTGATAAATTTTAGGTTTTGGGACCAAATTACATTTATAAGGATAAAAAGGGAAGTGCAACAATTTTAGGATAAAGCTTTTTTTTTTTTTTTTTTTTTTGAGTTGAGTTGTGGAAATTAGGTCATAGAACAGTGGTTCTCAACCTTTCTAATGCCGCGACCCCATAATACAATTCCCCATGTTGTGGTGACCCCCAACCACTTATACATCACCGGGTGCCAAGGGCGTGGCCAAAGAAAAGGGGAAAAAATGGCGGACAGCCTTGTTTGGCGACCCCCATGAAATGGTCGTTCGACCCCAAATGGGGTCCCGACCCACAGGTTGAGAACCACTGTCAGAAGTATTGTTTTCCAGCTTCAAAAATCCCACCTTAGATTTAGCCATCAAGGTTACTAATTCCGTAGGGGAGATTGGGTTAATATCATTCCTCTACTCAATGGGACCAAGTTTTAATTTGAAAGTTTTTACAACCTCTAGCTATCTTTGGCCATTTTTTTTCCATAGCTATCTAGAAGTAATAAAGCAAAGAAATTATATATGAGACCTCCCTGGTAGATTTGGAAGAGTCTTTATGCCACCACTGAGATGGGGAATGGGAAGTTTTGAGAGAAGAAAGAATTTCACACTTGTTAAGATGCAACATTTGTGGTAGATCTATTTTGTTTTTGTTTTTCTATAGAAGGACTTCACAAACGTGGTCTCAAAAAAAGAAAGAAAATAAGGAAGGGAGAATTAAATAAATAGCAGTGTGTTATTACTCTGAGGGATTGAGTATGGTACTTTGGGGATCCCGTGTTGGCCTCCACTTTATTTAAGAACCTTTCTATGAGATCTGTAGGAAAACTAAAGAGAATTTTAATTAAATTCACCTATAATAAATGTGTCAGTAATGCAAACTATAGGGTGGGCAGAGCAATAATAGAAAGCCTAGGGAGATATGAAACATGAGCAGAGAGTCATAAAATATGAGGTTGAATCTAAAAATTGCCTGCACAGCCCCCAGAGCAAAATTTTATAGAATGCATAAATTTAATGAGGGAATATTTAAGTGGATGATGATGATGATGATGATGATGATGATGATGATGATGATGATGACAAAACTGGCAAAGCCGCTCACGTGGGTGAAGTGCAATTAAAATTATCTCTACATTTTGGCCTCCAGAGTCTCCCAAATTAGAGTAAATTATTGTAGGTCTGCGATGTAGGTCTTGATACAACTATATTAATTCCTAGCACTAAGGATATGATCGGTAACAATCAAAACTGAGATCTCTAAAATCTCATGCCAAACTTCTCCCAATAATAAAAATAATACACACACACACACACACACACACACACACACACACACACACACACACGTATATGTATATTGACCCCAGAAGTTCAACTCAATCCCTTCTACAAATGTGCTTACTTTGAAGAAGTGGTTGTGAGGATCCAGATAGAAATCATGCAACTGTTGTCTTGCTTCCACAGAGAGCAAGGGACAGTGAACAACACTGTATTTGGATGCTAAAGCCGCAAATAAACCTTTAATTTAGAGGTTTTTGCCCCCTTTCTCTCAGTGGAGAGAATTCACATACAACACACGCCTACACATTGTTGTGCATATATAATGAGGAGCTTCCTTTGTTTCCACATCTCAACTTTCAACAGAAGAGAAAGGGCACACTAACAAATGAATCCCCCAGTAGCTTTTTCTGAAAGAAGGAGATACTTCCCTGTGTGATTGATAAGTCATGAAGCTGAGATGCGACATTATTTAATTAATAACATTTGCATGCTCAAAGAGAAAGAGGTTATAGTTTTAATTCTTAATAGGCTGGCGTAAACAAAGCAATTCTGAGTCTGTTGGACTCCCTGAAGCTTCATAAATATGCATCCAGCTGTTCTTTATTTCTCTGTGTCCCAAAGAAATTGTGATGCTGAATAGAATTAAGGCCTCTCCTTGATTTATACTTTGCAGTGACCAGTTTGCAGATCTCGAAAGGAAAACAGCCCCGAATTCCAAGAAGAAGAAAAAAAAAGTATAGGGAGAAACTGTGAACTGTGAATCACACAAAACCCTTAGCTGTGAGTGAGAGAAGATAGACCCAAATTCATATGAATTGAAGAAATACTGTAGCTGCTGATCTGTATCACTTGCCTTTAAAATAAGGTGTGTTGGGTACAAATTGGATTCCCCATCTGCATTTGCAAGCAAAAAAAGAAGACATCTTTGGACTAGCACATCTGTAGACCCATCTCATCGTACGTTCCTTCTTCCTTCCAAAACAAAAAAAAAATGTTATTCTTCAAAGAAATGAGTGAAGAAAGGAAGGGGACAAAGCTAAATGCAGCAATCAAAGAGAAGATAGAACTAGAGGAGGAGAAATCGTTCACCTAAGGAGGGAAGTAGTATCTGCAGAAAGGAGGGAAAAGTTTGGTTGCCTTTTGCATCATTGAGATGAGGGCCAGTAAAAGAAGCACAGGAGACAATTTATTGTGGTAGATTAGAATTATCAGCTAAAGGAGAGGGTTAGTGAAGAGGCAGGCCAGCAGGGAGTCTCTCTGAAGAAGCATAGACTAAACTAGGGTAGTCCTTATCTGCTGGTTGTCAAGGAACTACAGTCAGTCTGGTGAGATTCTTGTAAATGGGTACCGAACAATAAAGAAATTATTCAAAGAGTTGTTCCGGTCCCTTTTACCTGATATTAATGCTCGGATGTTTCTATAGACGTCAGCATTAGAGACTCTGAATCAATCTCTGATTGTGTTTGTGATTAGTCTCATCAATTTGCTTTATTTTTGTATCCCACCTTTATTATTTTTTAATAAACAAAATTCAGGGTGGCAAATATATCCAACACACCCCTTTTTCTCCTATTTTCTTCCACAGCAGCAACCCTGTGAGGTGGGTTGGGCAGAAACAGAGTAACTGTCCTAAGGTTACCCATCTGGCTTTCATGACTAAGATGACACTTGAACTCACGGTATCCTGTTTTCTAGCCCGGTGCCTTAACCACTAGGCCAGGGGTCTTCAAGCTTGGCCCTTGCCAAGTGCCTGGCTGAGGAGTTCTGGGAGTTGAAGTCCACAAGTCATAAAAGGGCCAAGTTTGAAGACCCTTGCACTAGGCCAAAATGGCTCTCCTAGCATCCCCTTTTATTTTGCAAATCTAAAACAACCCCTGTCCTACTTGGAAGATCATTATTGTAGGATGGAAAAGCTTGTTTTTCCTTTATGGTAACTATACTAGTCTTAGCAGTTTTTATTTTTTTTTAATATATTTAAAAAACAACAACAATGGAAGATAAAATGTTTTATATTATTTCTGTTTTAATTGGGTAATGGTTTTCCTTTTTCCACTGAACATTGAAAATGGAAAAAAAAAATCCAAACCCTAAAGTAAAACTGGTTTCCTTCTAAGAGTATTCTCAGTTCACATTAAATGGTTTTGTTGAGTTTTATATTCTCTCCTAAAGTGCAGATAAAGCATTTCCTGTAATTAAAATGAAATAAAATAATATCATTTTCATGAAGGGGAATGGCTACTTTTAGATACTTTTACCCCCCTAATGGATATTTTTTTTTGAGTAAGTTAATTAATATTTTCACTCATGGGCATTCAACTCAGAGAAAAGATTTGGGGTTTTAATTATTTATTTTTAAGAACTATCATGTCTAAGCGGGCAATTTTCTGAAGAAGATAGAGCAATCTCTTGTGATGCTGTGAGTCTTTGTTACTTGCCTATGTGATATTATATTAATGGAACAAAGTTGTTTCTTGTATGACTCCAATCCTGGTCTGTAAAAGGTCAGTTAATGGCCCCACTAAATTATTTGTAGCTGTATTAGATTCTGTGGGGATGTTGTAGCAAAAGAACACACAAAAAAAGCAGTGTGTATAGGATTGTCTATGTAAATTAGACCTTACTGTGAAACTAAATAAGTCATTCTGATTTATCTCATAGGGTTTTGCACCTTGTATCTTACAAGAGCTATGCTTAAAACATCCCTTATACATTGGTTCATGCTAAAGGTTACTCAGATAGGCAAACATTATTGTTCCCATGGCAATTTTGTTTTCTTGTTTTGTTCTGCACCACGGCACCTCTCTGTAGGATCTTAATGTTGGTTTAAGAATTAAGTATGTATTCCAGGAAAAGATATCCCTAGTTTGTGCAGTGCGTTCCTTCTGAACAGTAGCTATTGGTTTGAACTGGAAAGTTCTCAATAAAACACTCATTTCTATATTTTCAACATCACTTAAAGGCGTCAAGAGGCCTATATATTTTGAATGAAAATAGAATAGAGCTTTACAAATGATTCAAGGCTCAGCGTTATGTTTATAACCTGTTCCTTTTCTCTTTCTGTCGACAGGTTAAGAGCTAAATTTCATCAACATGTTTCAACATTTAACATGGTGATTTATTTCTCAAAGAATTCAACTTTAAGTCTTTGGAGAGAAATTATAATTATATTTATAATACAGAATGTAATCCTTTCTTCTTGGTAAAATTCCTGGGCAAAATCCTTCTCTGGATCATTCCCTGGGGCTGACTTTAAACTAAGGCCAAGTAGATATAGGCTTAGGAAGCCAAAACTCAATGAGAGCTTCAGTAACTCCAACCACAAAGCCTGAGAATAGGCGATACTGTTCAACGGAGATGTTACATGGGCATACTAAGGCATGACGGTAATTTTACGTGTCAGTTTTGCTCCCTTGTCCACAAAAGAAGGCAATAGCGGTATATAAGTCTCATAAATAAATAAATAAATAAATAAATAAATAAATAAATAGCTATTGTCCCTAATTCCATTCCCCAAACAAATATATAATTGCTTGGTTGTTTCTTCTCCTCCTTCTCCTTCTTCTTCTCCTCCTCCTCCTCCCCCTCTTCTTCTTCTTCTTCTTCTTCTTCTTCTTCTTCTTTTCCTCTTCCTCCTCCTCCTTCTTCTCCTCCTCCCCCTTCTCCTCCTCCTCCTCCTCCTCCTCCCCCTCCTCCTCCTCCTCCTCCTCCTCCTCCTCTTCTTCTTCTTCTTCTTCTTCTTCTTTTTTTTCCTTCTCCTCCTCCTCCAAAAGCTCCATTGTTAGTGAGTTTAGGGACAGGAAGAGAAAGAGGGGAGAAAAAGAGGGGAGAGAAAGAGAGAGAGAGAGAGAGAGAGAGAGAGAGAGAGAGAGAGAGAAAGAAATCTATCAACAAAAATATAGTACATGAGAAAATCAATGTTGACTTGCTTAATAAGAATGGTGAGAGACTCTGTTTCTCTTCTTCCTGTAATTATTTGCTTTGCTGCTAGATTCTCATTGTTTTTAGTAAACAATTGGTGGTATGGTTTTTCACAATGTTGTTCAGAATGTTTGTATTTAATTATCGTAGAAGCAATATGTGAACATAAATTGCAATACGCATATATATTTGCCTGGCATGTTTTACCTGTGCATCAATTTCAGTCTTCAACTTTTTCATTGTTGCTGCAGCAGACTTTTTTTTTAACCTAATTTATTCCGCAGGGAAATAACCAGACATCTCTTGTTCTTACACTATGTCTGATTTTATTTTTTGGAGGTTCATATCCGGGGTTATTTTCTAATTTGTATATGGATAGAGATCTCTTTTAATTGTATACAAGACTAATTGCAAGGAAAATATGAATTTTGAACACTGATTCTACTTTCTGTGTTTAGAACTGAAACAGATAATCCAGATTTCTATCATTTGAAGTCAGATTTAATGGAACTTTGGGCACCCAGCTTAAATATCTTAGCAGTTTATAAATAGCAAAATAAGAATAGTTATGATCATTTGCAAAATGTTGCCCACAAAGTTGCTATTATTCATTTATATTAGTTATGGTCACCCATCCCAGTAGTCTCTGGGAGGCTCACAAAACCTTAAAGCTGTAAAATTATTAAGATACAACAATGGTGATAAACCCAACCCTAGTAGGATTTATTGTTGCCATTTTATTATTTTTAGGGTGTAATATAGGGAAATAACAGGGAATAGCCAGTGAAGGACATCCAATTTGGTACAGTGGTGAAGGCATCAGGCTAGAAACTGGGTGATTGTGAGTTCTAGTATCACCTTAGACACCAAAAGCAGTTGGGTGACCTTGGGCTAGTCACTCTGTCCCAGCACTAAGAAGCAGGCACTGGCAAACTCCTTATGAAAAAACCTTGCCAAGAAAACAGTCAGCTGTGACACAGAGGTGCCAACATAAATTCAATGAAGCATTTTAAGGTGCATAAAATTTTGAAGAGCCCATCTTGGTTGAGAATAGGAAAGCTTCTCTTGGTTAAGAATTTAAAACATGCTTCTTTCCACAAGAGATGTGCTATCTTCTCCTTTTGATGTGTTTTCATGTGACTAACCCAAGCCTTCACATCATCAACACGGCAAAATTAACCCAATAGAGTTCTTTATTTATTTATTTATTTCTTCCTCAAAGGGTGCTGCATTGCCATATCTGACTTTATCGTACTCCAGAAATGGAAAAGATCCTTTGGTGATGAAAAACAATCCTAAAATAAACAAAACCTCAGCTTACACCACCAGTCTCTATTCTCTCATTCTGCAGTGTTGATTGTCAAAAGGTCACCCACCTCTCTTAACATTAAATGATTTTGTGCAGACCTTACTTTGAAACTTCAAATATTAGATGTAATGTTTTTGTGTGTGTGTGGAAGATTGGTCTTTCAACTCTTCCAGACCTTTCTTCAACCTTTTTCCCTAGCTACTTACGAGAGGCTTTACATATATACATAATCTATTCAATTCAATCTCTCCTCTCTTATCTTGTAATATTCAAAAATCTTGTTTGACTTTATGAAGAAAGCAGGAAAACAGAGCACGGAAGATTATGTAGACCGGTTTCCAGACACCCAAGTGACTTCTCTGTCCTTTTGTCTTTTGCTGAAAGCCTTTTTATTTTATCATTCATTTATTTGGCAAGGAAAGAGAAAGGAAACGAATCCCATCCCATCCCACTGTATGGTCCTCAATAGGACAAATTCCAGCACATTAGGGATATTATCCGAAAGATGGAAAGATTGCTGGAGCATAAGCATCTTGTTCAGTGCTATAATATAGTTTCCAGTTTCAATATTACTTTATGTGATTAAATTCCCAAGGTAGAAGGCTGAAAATGCTTCTGGGAGGTCTTGGTACATGAAATATAATACATTTTTGCTTGTTTGAGTGTTTCCCTCATCCATCAGCATGTCACAAGACAAGAGGGAAAACTGGATCTGACTTTCAATAGTCCCATTAATCGATGTGTTCAGTGCATGTAATCTGTGTTGTGATCAAAATGGACATGACTCTGTATTTCAGCAGTCCTTTTTTATTTTGATATATTAGTACAAGTCTAATGGTTAAGGCACAAGGCCAGAAAGCAAGAGACATGAGTTCTAGTCCTGCCTCAGCCATGAAAGCCAGTTAGGTTAGTTTGGGCCAATCACCAGAAGAGGGGAAATTCTAGACCCACCTTAGGCATGAAAGTTGATTGGATGACTTTGAGCCAATCACCAAGAGGTGATGAGTTCTAGTCCCACCTCAGGCATGAAAGACATCTAGGTTACCCCATTGCGTGGTTTTGAATATAAGTTGACCTTCAAATTGCTTGGAACCCATTCAACACAAATCCAAATTTAATAAAAATAAAGTATTTACCTTTTGAAAATCTGCCAATAGATTATTTATGCTAACTTAATATGACAAAACAATTTTGACATCAGAATTCTAAAAAAAAAACATTTAAGGAAGATTTTACTTGAAAATTAAAAACAAATTTTTATGGAAGGCATCTAGAATGATGTTAGACTGTCTGGTTTAAGGAAATTATATAGCTTGGCCTAAAGTCAAGAGCTTGGGTTTTAATTTCCTTGAAACATTAGCATGAAGCTGTTCCACTTATTCCAAGGAGACTTAAAATCTATTTTAAGATGAAATGAGTCTCGGCCTGCAGATTTATACCCGCACAGTATTAAATAAAGAAAATTGTACTATTAACCATGGTCTTTTTTTCTATACTGGGAAAATGGCATGGTTACATATTCTTCTTAGTGGCTGATTTCTATCAATGCAATGTGATAATTAAGTAATTATGACTTTTTCCATCACTGAGCTGCTATCCTAACATCTTAATGTTAATGTGTACAGTTATTATTAGATTTCAGGCAGGATATCTCCAAAACTAAATGTGGTATAATTATAGCGTTATGCACCAATTTGTGAACTACTTAAATTGCTTGTGAGAATCAGTTTGATCTTGCACAGCACTGTTGTAACACATCACCTGAAACAGGTGCTCGGAGATGACACCAGTCGTGAAACCAAAAGCAAAGAAAGTCGCTGCAGATAACCTCAAATGATGTTTAGGATGGTACCCAAATCATAGGAAATTGGAAATCCAAGTGAACGTATTCTTCTGATAGACTTTCTATTAATATCTTATTTTAAGCATACAGTACATATAGCCTGCGAGTGTAATTTTGCTCTTTCTTCCTCTCCCCTTTTACACTGATGGACCCAGACACATGTTGCTTCTAATTTGCATTGACATGTTCATGCAAGTCAGAGGTGCTCAATCATTAGACCGAAATGTAGATAACAATCAGTCTATGGTGCTGCAGTCTTGTGTAATTACAGTGACTTCAGTTCAGTTCCCATTGCCAAATATGGAAATCAAATTTCTCGTGAATTTGCATAGAATTTTCATGATCCGTTCCTCTGGGTCATCATTGTATACATTAATGATAATGTGAACCTCATAGCTCATCAAGTCAAAACATGATAATTTGATGAATGCAAAACCGTGTTAAGCATGAAGAGTCTTAGCTGACTTTGGGGATTACAGTTTGTATGCCAAATCTCTGCGTCGCATTCAGTTTCTCATTCTCTGCTGCATTTCAGGGTCCTTTAAATCTTTGAGCACCAGCAACTTCTTGGATTGAAAACCTCCAGTTTGTCTGAAAACCAGTTTTCATAACTAACCAATCATCCCTCATGTGGTGTTTATTGCATTCTTGTTTTTTTTTTCCCCATTCAAGGGTTTTGCAACTACACCACATTGGGAAGAAAATGCAAGGTTTCGTTCCCATAAACCCATTAGCAGCTTTCAAGGTTAGGTTGGTATTACCGTTGACAGTGCATTATAACATCAGAGTAGCTTTGGTCACCACATTACAAAAAAGATGTTGAGATTTTTGGGGGGGAAAGTGCAAAGAAGGGCAACTAAGATGATTAAGGGTCTGGAGACTAAAACATACGAAGAATGGTTGCAGGAATTGGGTATGGCCAGTCTAGAGAAAAGTGCCCATTTTTCATTTTGACACTTGACACTTGACCCTGCAATGGTTGTAAGCAGTGGTGGGATTCAGCCAGTGCACACCAGTTCGGCAGAACCTGTAGCTAATCTTTTGTTGCCCAGGCCCAGAATGGACTTCCGGAAGTGGCATCCACACAGAGAACCAGTTGTTCACGTAGTTGAATCCCACTACTGGTTGTAAGTCACTTCCTTCAGTACTATTGGGTCAATGAACAAATGGTTGCAAATTGAGGAGTACCCATAAAGTTGATTATGAAGTAATATGCACTAATTAGTATCTTTTACAAATTTATCAGGTGACATATGTCAGGCAAATTCTTCATGTAGGGAGAGATCTAGGGATACAGGGAGATAGGAAATGCTTTGACAGAGCAGATAAACCCCCTTTCCCCCCCCCTTTGTATCTCTATGTCTCTAAACCATTGGAATTCCCTTTTTTTTTTTACAAGAAATTGGCCTAAATTTGGGCCCAAGCGGTTGAGCAATCACCACTTCTGCTTTCTTATCCTTTTTTTTTTTTTTTTTTGCTTTTGAGAAAGCTCTCTCTGTCCTTTGTCACTGGGAGTTTTATGTCTGCCTTTGCAGAAGAGTCAATAAGGAAACAAACAGTGGCAACAATAAGCAATTTGTCACACTGAACAGGAGCGTCATGGGGATGTAGCTAGATCAATGCGGAGCATCTTGGAGACCCTTTGTATTTCAATTGCCACCAGGTGTTTTTTTTTGGGGGTGGGTGGGTTTTTTTGCAGAATAAAAACTTCCCTGCAAAATTGTTTAATAGAATCAGATCTCAGCCTTTGTCTAGAAACCTCAGTTCCATTGCCAAACTGTTTTCCAGTTGAAAAGTTCCTGGACGTGTTTATGAAGTCACTATGAACTCAGTTCAAAGGAATCTTTTCTTTAGTTTTCGTAAAGGTTTCGAAAGCTTATTTTACCTGTCTGGGAGTATTGATTCTTCTTTGGTATCACCACTGAGAGGCTCTTTTTGTCATCTCTGTAAACCTTTTGGTTGTGAAGAAATCCAGGACCACCAGTTGGAGATTTGGGAAATCCGGCAAAAACATGTGGAAGTCAAAATACAAGGGATGGGCAGCTTTATGTGGTACATACGATGGAGAATCAGGGAGATATATTGTGGATAACGCGCTTGTGTGTATTATGTGAGAACAGTCATTTTTGTCCGTGGTACTCAAACATCAGCTCAACAGCTTCATCTCGGGGGCGCTTGGTGCTCTCTGAGCTTGGTTGTTTTCTTGAAGACATTTCATTACCCAATCTTGGTAACTTCATCAACACTGATGATGTTACCTAGTTGGGTAATAAATCGTCTGCAAGAAAACAACTAGCTCAGAGAGCACCACGGAGTCTTCATTTCAAATCTGACCTACGCATATTCTCCTTTATTAGCTTCATCTCACCATCAGCCTTAAGACCGTATACTCAACAAGTCTTCTTCCTTGGGGTCAAAGTAGATTAACATAATAGACGCATAATCACCACATTATCATTAATATGCTGAACTAGAACTTAGGAAACTCCGAGTTCTCTTTTGCAGACAAAACTTGGATGGGTGACTTTGGGGCAGTCTCTCTCTCTCCCTCTCCCCAGCTTCGCTCACAATCTTGTGAAGAAAATAGGAGGCTGGAGAATAATGTATAGACCACATTGAGGTGTTCCAGAAAAACGTAGAATGAAAATCAATTAATTGGTGCCCGGATATGTAGCTGAAATTAAGCAAGCACATCAGTTGCTTAGTGTGAATTGTTATTCTGATCTATACATATACACATACACATACATACATACATACATACATACATACATACATATATCTTTGGTTATTCAGGTTTTCTCCCGCATCAAATTGGAAGTGTCTTGGCGACGTTTCGACGAAGTCTCATTCGTCATCTTCAGGCTGGTGTTTTTGGCTTTGTGTTCCTAGAAGCACGAAGCCGAAAACACCAGCCTGAAGATGACGAATGAGACTTTGTCGAAACGTCGCCAAGACACTTCCAATTTGACACGGGAAAAAAACCGAATAACCAAAGACCTACATACATATATATATATATATATACTGAGAATGGTTCCTTCAAAGCAATAATATGCATGAGTATGAACGGTATTAAAATTTTTGAATTCTTTCTTTATTTAGGGTGCATTTGTACTTAGCTGATGTCAATGAAAGAGAAAGGTAGCCAAGGACATTTCATGTATGTGTTTCATTTCATAGTTGTTACGTAATCACATTCCCCCCCTCCACTTTTTTTTTTAAAAAAAGAAGACAAACATCTTACTTACCAGAGTGTCTCTTCTCTTAAATAAATAAATAAATAAAAGATTGCTGAATTCCATTCTGTATTAACTATTTTTAATTGGGAAAAACAGCAGAACTATACAACATTTCTTAGTCACTTTCTATCACCCCTTTTCATCCAAAGCACCTCCATGTTGTTACTAGTGCTTGGTATGTAGACTATGTTTACTATCAAGTGGACATGTGATCAATAAGGCCTCTGTGCTCGATGATTATAAAAAACGAAGCTTTGGGAATTACTACTCTGTCAGATGGTTCGGTATTTGTCCTTGCACTCTCTCTAAAGAGAGGAAACAATTATACCCAGCATCTCTTTTTTTTCTCCACCCACTTCTGTTCTTTCCCTCTTGTTTTTTTCCCAGCTTAGAAAAGCCGAAGGTTAGAATGGTGGAAGGCTTCTGTGACGAAGGAAGCCAGCGGTATTGTGAAGTGACATTGCCTTCTTTTTAACACTGCTGCTGTCACGTTATTTTCCATTTCTCACAATGTGTGTCTAATTCATATTCATATCCATGTTCATTAAGGGGAGAAATGGAAGAGGGAGGATTCTTCGGAAACAGAATAAAACTTCAAATTTCTTTTACACATCCTTTGTAAATCAGTTGTGTTGGCCATGCTCTGGAAGCTCTTCAGTTTCTCTTCTTCATCTGTGTGTCAATTTATTCCATCAGGTTGGTCGGCTTTCCTTTGTATCCCACACCGGCAAGAGAGGGCTGCTATTATGAAGGATGTAACATATTTCTTCTCACATTTTTCCATTCTTCTCTTGAGCGTCGGTGCATTGATAGAAATTGGGCTCTTTCTTTCATGTACTTAATTTAGGAACCAGAATACTTTCCAGGGGGTTTCTTAAGTTGCCTGCCTTAAAAAAGTCTCCAAATACAAGACAATAATTCCTCGGTGCTGAGTTCCTTCAACTTCTTGTCACATGGAGGAGAAAACCCATGTTGGTTTTGTTTTAAGAATGAGAGGGTCTCTTTGGAAGCTTGCCTCCAAATTCAACTCTGAAGTATTTAAGTACACAAAGATTTGGGATGGAATATTGAATGTTACTGATTATTACTGTAAGGAGAAATAAGCCTGCGTTTCAAATCCAGAGGAGTTTTGCAAAGAAAAAGTGAGAGGAATCCTCAGACAAGGAGAACATTTAGCTGACTATAAAGAGACTTGAAAACTATCGTTTCTGTTGAAGGAGGCATTGTAAAGTACTGACTGAGACTGTATCCTAGCTTTAGTACTAGCCACTATTTTTATTATTTTCAATTTGTAAACAGCTGCTCATAGGTAGAAATGATACATTCATATACGTAGGAAAAAAAATGCATATTTAAATTAGTGCCTATTAGCCCCTTGAAGAAGTCTAGCCAAGAAGCACAACCTTAAATAATAACTCTACCTTACGTTAACAAATGTTTGCAAATCTGAATGTACTCCTGCCTCGCAAAAACTAGGAAGTGTCTTTTCTTAAATTCTTGCTCTACCATTCCTCCTTCAGACTCAACGGTTTATCCAACTGTCTAGGCTGCAGATCTTCCTTGTCTCCTATTCCCACATACCATTACAATATCATAACAATATTCCGCCAATGTCTGTTTACTCAGAGATTCACTCAGATACGATTTGACCAAGGAAAGGTAACTTTTGCCTGCAACTGTAGATTGGGGTTGAGTGGGAGAGCTAGGAAAAGTATGATTTTGTCTTCTGAGTGTTTCATGTGTCTTAGACTGAATAGCCAACTGTTCATTCCGTTGCTCTGTACAACTTTGATGGCTTGGGGATAAGTAATTTGTGGACCTTAACTGCCTGTTGACCATAGAACTGAATCTAGCATGGATGTATTTATGTATGTTTCTATCTGTACTATAAACAGATTGGTTTTTTCAGTCTTTCTCCATTTCAGGTGTATTTTTGTTAGAATAATGGATCGCAAGAGAGGTTAAAACAAAGTCAAGATGGAAGCTATAACAACATGACAACTGTCCCTTTTTTACATGTGTCATGCATGATTATGTTACTCTCCTGGAATGGGGCAGTAGGAAAAGCTGACTTAGCATAGGGGAGAACATGCATTGAGCATCAGTAGAAAATCATCATCATCTCTTTAACAGCATCACACAAGCTGCTAACCTATTTGCTAAACAACAAAGGTAGCTAATCTCTTTTTCCCCTTCTTTCTGCCATTAGAAAAATTAACGAAGCATTTATTGAATTTGAAGTAGAAGAATGAAAAGGTATGACTTAGTTATTCCCTTAATAAAATGTTAACCTTTATTTGCATTTGCATTGTTCTTGACGTTTAACTTCTGTACGAAATTACTTCCTTCCACTTCAGGTGACAATTAATGCAATTTGTAACTAAAATTGTTGTGAAGGTCAAGTAGATCTTGGGTTAATTTCAAGCCCTCTTCAGTTTTTTTGTTTTTTACTTTATTTTTTAAGTACAGTCTCAGGCTATTCTTAATGCAGCTCTAGAATAACAAGAGACACAGTTTTATTGGATTAGGAGTTGTATAGCTTCTCAGAACTATATTTGCAATTTATGTGTCATGTCATTCCAAAGATGCCTTATGTTAATAATTTATGTTTATTGGGATTTATTTTGAGTAGAATTATTTGGCTTTTGTGAGCTCACTCCTTTTTTTCTGTAAAAAGAAAAGAGATAATTTTTTTATGACTCTTGCATTTGTTGAATCCTAAAACACAGGCTCCCATCAGAATTACATCTCCAATTTCACACAATCTTTTCGTCCACAAATGTTGTTCCGAGTCATTTTTGATGGCATATAACGCTAACTATTTTCTTTGCTTCAAAACTTCATCATCCTACTTTATCCACAGATTGCTCAAGATTAAGAACTTGAGCAAACAGTGATTTCCTTTCATCAAGCCAGCAGTTGTACATGAGCGAACACGAATCAAGCCATCTTAAGCTTGCTAAAATACGGAATTTTTTTTCTATCAAATATTGGTAGAAATTAGAAAAACAGGTCGGTTGTATTACTCACTCAAGCTTCCTTAACCGCAAAAACACAGTTTTGCCAAGAGTGCCAAAGAACAATACGAAAAGTTATCAAACATGCATAACAACATGATAAAGCTGTATGATAATTTGGGAGACTATTATACTTTTGATTCCAAATCTGTCACCGTTGAGGAATTCTTTGGAGACCTTAGTACATTCCGGACATTGTTTTTGGTAAGTAGAGATTCATCCAACCTATGGCTACAAATATATTTGCACATGCTTCTTTCTAGAATATTGTCCAGTGTCTTAACAAATTCTGTTGATTAGCATCTCTTTCAAATCCTTGCAGGAGATGGATCACTAATATACAAGCTGCATATTCAGCTTACCATTCAGTGTTCTACTTTATTCCATCTTCTTCTGCCGTTAGATCTGGAATTTATATGTAATGATTTGTTATATTTCAGTGTATTCCTTAGTTAAAAGGGGATGTGAACTCTTTATGTGGAAAATAATTTTTAATTGTGTAAAATCTACACAAAAATCCTGTGATAGGTAAGCGGTGGTGGATTAATCAGTTACATCTTCTCAGACCTATTTAAAGTATGAGCACGTTTAATTGGGACTTAATTGATTTCAGTAGGATTTGGGTATTGATTGCTTCTCTACATTTTTCTCGTTCACAAATGAAATGTGCAAATCCCTGATCTGAATGGCAAAAGCAGCCACAGTCACAAAAAGAATTATTTGTAACCCCAGCATATACTGTTCTGTTAAGAGATATTTAATTTTCAAGAGTGATTTTTGCAGGAACAGTTAAGCTGGAGCAAATAACTACTTGAAGAATTTAAATCATGTTTCTTTTTTTTAAAGAGGGATTACTCCAGTTAACAATTTCCATTAATTATTATCCCCTCCAGCTCTTGCTAATCATGACATATCCAAGGCTATTCATAACTGTTCTTACTCTTAGAAATAGCTTTTCATAGAAAAGATACTTCTAAGCTATGTAGTGTCAGGAATCTTATTATTTTTCTCACTTAATATGGTTCATCAAATATCCAACAATAAATTGACTTTTGTAACTTTTGTAACATCACCCTGCCAACAAAAGTGCGTATAGTCCAGGCCATGGTTTTCCCAGTTGCAATATATGGCTGTGAAAGTTGGATCATAAGAAAGGCTGAGCGCCAAAGAATTGAGGCCTTTGAACTATGGTGCTGGAGAAGACTCCTGCGAGTCCCTTGGACTGCAAGGCGTTCGAACCGGTCAGTCCTAGAAGAGATCAACCCCGACTGCTCTTTAGAAGGCCAGATCCTGAAGTTGAAACTCAAAATACTTTGGCCACCTAATGAGCAGGAAGGACTCACTGGAGAAGGGCCTAATGCTGGGAAAGATTGAGGGCAATAGAAGAAGGGGACGACAGAGAATGAGAGGGCTGGATGGAGTCACTGAAGCAGTAGGTGTGAACTTAAATGGACTCCAGAAGATGGTAGAGGACAGGAAGACCTGGAGGAACGTTGTCCATGGGGTCGTGATGGGTTGGACACGACTTCGCAATTAACAACAACAACTATCAGAGAAACTCAAGGATCACATAATAGCTTTATTTACTAACTTTTGACCCTGTTTTCTATTCTAACAGAATGCAAGAGAGAATAGTTGAGGCATCTTTCCAGGCTATTTATTGACTGAAATGATAGTTTCTAGGAGATACTGAAATAGGGACCATTGTCTCTCTTTGCCCAGTGTAGTCAAGTATTTCCTGTTTTTCAAAGAGGAAAAGAAGAACTATGCTAAAATCCTAGAGTATTGGCAGATAGAACTAGAATTTTGAGTGATTTATAAAAGGCTGGAATAATGTAGTCTTTCTTGAAACTATAGTTAGATTAATAATAACAATAACAACAACAACAACAACAACAACAATAATAATAATAATAATAATAATAATAATAATAATGTTATAATAAATAATAAAGCAAAAATATCATTTATCATTTGCCTGTAAGCAAAAACTGGTGGGATCATAAAATAGAGAAAGTCATAGAAAATGATAAAATTAAACTGCTCTGGGACTTCAGAATTCAAACAGACAAGCACCTGCAACATAACACCCCAGACTTAACAATTGTCGATAAGAAAGACAAAAAAGTCTGGATAGTGGACATGGCAGTGCCTGGAGACAGCAGAATAGACGAGAAAGAACTGGAGAAGATAACAAAATACAATAGAAATAGAAAGACTGTGGCGAAAGCAAGCAAGGGTAGTACCAATAGTGATAGGCTCCTTGGGTGCAATCCCAAAACAACTGGAGCACCACTTGAACACCATTGGCATTGGCAAATTCGCTATTAGTCAATTGCAAAAGGTGGCCTTACTAGGAACTGCTTCCATCCTGTGACAATACCTGTAATACCACCAAACATCCACATCTGCCTATCCCAGGTCCTGGGTAAGGACTCGATAGGTAGACAAAATGCCAAATCCAGACTGAACATCTGGCTGACTGTGCGATGATCCATAATAATAATAAAGTTGGAAGGGACCCCTGAACTAACATAATAGTCCCCTTGTAGGTGAAATTAATCCATTATTAGAAGTCTATGACACAACGAAGCAGAAGAACTCATCCTGCAGATTCTACGTTCTTCCTTTTCTTCAGAATTCTACAATTTTAAGATCCAAATCTGTACCTATTAGATAGGCCCCTACCCCATCTCACAGTTTTGCTTCCTTCCTCTTTAAATTGGGTTCTTGCAGATGTTGTTCCCACTGGCTGCCTCTGGGTTGTTGTAATTAACTGCATCATAAGGAAGGGATGGAAATAGACATATGCTCCAGAATACAAAACTTACCTTCAGGGACTATTCAAACTGCCTAGAATTATCAAGGCTGCCCAGCTATTTGCCATTGCTTTTAGCACACAGAAGCCTACTGCCAGCAGCAAGCTTTAATCTGTTGAGTAACTATCAACAGTTGGTATGCGCCGCAAAACAATTCTCAACTTTACTACATTGATTTTATAATGTTATTGTTGACTCCTAAATACCAGCAGTATTTTTGAGAGGGAGAGAAAACAAGGAAGAAAGCCAGCCTTCTTTGTATTTGTATTTTTACAGGTCTGTAATAATAATAAGAATGTATTGTTGATGAATAAGATTAGTTCAGATTAGATTAGATTAGATAACCTTTATTTTTTCCTGTGGGCACAACGGCACACATTAAAAATGAAATTTAGTTGCTTGCTCTCAAAGTGTACAGATACATAACACACACTTAAAACATGCTATATACAACATATGTATAGACCTACACCCTTACATATAAGTAGCATATAAATATTAATCACTGTCCATCTTGATTACATAACGGAAGGAGGAAGCTTTAGAGTTCACAAGGTTAATACTTGGTTAAGGTTACGGTTAACAAGGTTAAGGCTTACAGTACAGTATGTATTTGTATGCCTGCTTATGAACAGCTACAGAACTGAACTGGCATCAAAGTAGTGACGATAAAGATTTCCGTAAGCTAATGATACAAATAGATGGTATATGTCTACAAACCAGATTAATTCTCTTTAGAAGCTTGTTACCATTCTGTTAGTGTATTTAAAGCCTAAGGATGACCTGGATGATTATAATAATCTTGTTTATCTGTCTGTTATTACCCACTTGTAAATTTCAACTCAGTTTACTAATATGTTAGCCTGGTGTCTTGTTTCTCTACCTTGTGCACGTACCTATTTTGTACAAAGAAAGATAGTTATATTTATGGATGAAGGACACCTGTGTTTGCACTAAAACCATTTTACGTGAGGTTAGATTTTACATAGGACAATAGCTACTCAACTTTCAGCATGATTAGTTCAAGAGGTGAAACTTGCGCATAATCTATTTCTCTGATTGCTATTCCCAAAGTATGTATTTATGTATGAATAAGTGAAGAATGAATGAATGAATGAATAAGATCAGTACCAGAGAGTGATAAAATGTCAGGTAACAGTGAATTTAAATATACTGTTTTATATATTAGCTTTAATGCAGACTCTGGAGAAGAATTAAAAGTTGTCTAATTAGGTATAATAAAGGATTTTAGAGATGCCGCAACATTCCAGATTGATTGAAGGTCTTGTCACCAGTGGCACTTTGGGCATTAGCAAAAGCATAGAAAACTCTAAAGGTTTTTTTTCCCCCAAAATTAGAAGAAGGTTAACCACTGTTCTTCCGAGGACAGCATGAAGAGTACGTATGCTGCATATCCATTTAGGTCTTCCATTTCCTTTCATACGTGAACTTCCAAAGACACGTTTTCTTTCAGTAAGTTATTTTCAGGCCATTAGTAAACATCAAGAAGAAAGGAAAGTATAAAGATAGCTGGGTGGATCTTACAGGTTCAGACCTTTTCAGTTCCTTTCTCCTTTGTTGCTGCTATAGTTTAACATGAAAACGTTTTCTGCCTTTGCAACTTGCTATTTAGGGGGAAAAAACCAAAGTTATGTGATGCCCTTGAATTGCTTGTTTACTTGTCTTTCTTCTGCTACTTTGGAATTTTATCCGAGAATTACTTTGTTGTATTTCAAGTAAACTTTGAATGGTAATTTGATCTCCTTTATAGGTTTTTTTCCCCACTTCATACTAGTTTCACACTTCATGGACTGTATGTTTTTTTTTTTTTTTAATGTGGAAATGTTTTCTATAGTTAGAGGCTGGCAACACAGCACATTATTGAAAATAATGCCAGAAAACCCTTTTTAAAAGAAAGAACGTTGCATGAAAGAATGTCCTTGCATTGAAACCCTCAGGTTTCAACGGGGCTGACCAAACTGAGATAGCAGAAGAATTCAGGCTGAGATCAGGGCAGCCTCATGAAATTTAGCAATTTTTCAAGATAGCGTCTTGTTCTAAAATATTGAGGGTTGGAAAATATTCATTCTTATGAGATTGCACAGTGGCATCTCAGACATGTTTTTATAGGTCATCAAAATATATCAAAGTATCTCCATACAGGTAATCCTCAACTCACAACAGTCCATTTAGTGACTGTTCAAAGTTTCAACAGCACTAAAAATGCCTCTGAAGAAGCTTCTTGGATGAGAAGTGAAATGCCTTCAAAAAAGAAACAAGAAAGTCCAGTTGCCTTGTGAAAAAGCACCTTTGGGATAACTATGACCTGAATGACTGAGAATCTCCATAGATGTCTTTAAGAGAACAGCCAAATTCTGACGGCATCAAGGAGCCCTCATTTCAACCTCAAACTACAAATATTTTCCTTTATCGATCTCTCTAAAAGAAGAACACTCTTAATCACTGTGCCGAACGTTAACGGGAAGGGAGAAAATTCATTCTGTATTTCATAACAGGATGATTAAAAAATACACTTTGCACCCTAAATATATGGAAAACGTTTTAGAAGCAGCAGCTAGTTGAATAATTGATCATGAGGTTTTTGTGGGAGTGATTCAGAATCAAAGCTGCTTTTCAGATCGACAATAAATACTAATTGTGAATTTGTCGACACACACAAGGGATTCCTTTTAGGAGAGCTTGTGGCATTAGATTTTGCAAGACCTCGACAAAATAATTCAGTCAGAATCAGTTCCCAGAGATGAAATGGAGGCTTTCTTTACAGCCTGTCCAGATTAGAATTCAGATATGAATATTAACAATGAATCAGATTTCATGATGTCTAGTAGGGATGTCACTTCTTTAAATATATGAAGGGAATTTGGTCTGTTTCAGGGCTGGACAACTTGCAAACCAAATCTCATTCTTCAATATGTTAACATCAGTCAGTCAAAATAGCGACATTTTAAAGGTGTGATTATTTCATTTTTCTTCCCCCCCCCCTTTTTTTTTTTTAAATTTCAGCCCTTTTTGATGTTTGCAATTTGTAGTTTGTTTCAAGTGGGGCTGTTTGAAGCTGGAAGGTTATTTCTTTCGGCCTTTCATGTAACTGAATCCATGAACGTGAATCGTATATGACCAATTAATTTGATCTTAAAAGTATTCTCAGCGAATCAGCTTTGTTGACATATCATAGCTATTTATTTCCTAGGAAGTGGAATGCTCTGAAGGTGACCATTCAAGGTTAAGGAGATGACTACAGCAGAAAGCAGAATTGCTGGCAACGATGAAGCACATTTCACCAAAAATTCCCCACTGGAAAATATCAGAATACTTATATGAATGGAAAACACCACAGAGACCGTAGTCAGTGTAATTTTGAACTCCCCGATCCCTTATTAGTGAGGCTTTTCTTAACTCTCAAGGTTGTTTTACAAAAATGTTCTCAGGGTAGTTCTCAAAAGTAGATCCAGGAAGAAGGAAGAAATTAGAAGTTGATGAAATCAAAGTGATGGGCAGGCTGAAAATAAAGCATGAGTCTTAGTAAAGCAAAGAAAAAAGAAATGTGTTTGTTTGTGTGTTGTGTGTGTATGTTCCCTGAGTTCAGTGAACAACTCATCTCTGCAGATAACATTCACAAACCCAAGCAATAGTGTTCTTGAGGATAAAATAGAATAGAATAGAGTTGGAAGGGACCTTGGAGGTCTTCTAGTCTAGCGGTCTACTTGAGCAGGAGACCCTACACCATTTCAGACTGTCCAGTCTCTTCTTAAAAACCTCCAGTGATGGAGCGCCCATAATTTCTGAAGGCAACTTCTGTTCCACTGGTTAATTGTCCTCACTGTCAGGAAGTTTCTCCTTAATTCCAGGTTGCTTCTCTTTTTGATCCGTTTCCAACCATTGTTTCTTGTCTTGCCCTGTGGTCCTTTGGAGAATACTTTGATGCCCTCTTCTTTGTGGCAGCCCCTCAAATACTGAAATATTGCATTTTTTTTCTTTTTTTTTCTTTACTAATAATCCTCAACTAATCCTCAAGACTAGTTGAGGACTATTGGACTGCAAGGCGTTCAAACCAGTCAGTCCTAGAAGAGATCAACCCCAACTGCTCTTTAGAAGGCCAGATCCTGAAGTTGAAACTCAAATACTTTGGCCATTTAATGAGAAGGAAGGACTCACTGGAGAAGGGCCTAATGCTGGGAAAGATTGAGGGCAATAGAAGAACGGGACGACAGAGAATGAGATGGCTGGATGGAGTCACTGAAGCAGTAGGTGTGAACTTAAATGGACTCCAGAAGATGGTAGAGGACAGGAAGACCTGGAGGAACATTGTCCATGGGGTCGCGATGGGTCGGACATGACTTTGCAATTAACAACAACAAGTCCTCAAGACAGAAGATGCTAGACTAGTTCAAGGCTGCGGGCTGGGAAGGGAGGCTACATCTGTATTTCGCAGTATTTTCCTGTGCTGCTTTTTCCATACTGCTGCCTCCATACTTTTTTAACTGCCAGTTAGAGAGTTTAATCACAATAATTTGGCTTGCCAACAATTGTAATCTTTTATGACATCCCTCAGAAGTTGCATGTCAGGCTTGATGCTTCTCTGCACTGCTCAGTGCAAACTGGGTCTGTGGTTATTGTTCTTATTGCTTCACACCACCCACTGGGAAACTCAGAGCTTACCTACTGCCTAGTACCCGTTTCTGAAAAGGTCTTGCTTGTTTATTTTTGTTTGGTGGAAACAATTGACTCCTTGGGGATAGGTTTTCAGCTTCATAAGAATTAATGAATGGCTGGATGGATCCTTCGGTGTAAACAGGGACGGCAGTATTTTTTTGGCAGTATTAGACAAATATCTGGTTAGCCGTTTTAAATGTTGGTCTTATCTAATATATTAAACTTTCTAGGAGTTAAGGATTTATTGAGGCAATGACTGGCAATCTGTAAGACAGTTCCTTAACTTGTACAGGTAGTCCTTGACTTATGACCACAATTGAGCCCAAAATTTCTGTTGTTAAGCGAGGGATTTGTTAAGTGAATTTTGTCCCATTTTATGACCTTTCTTGTCACAGTTGTTAAGGGAAGCACTGCAGTTATTCATTTTGTAAATAGATAGATAGATAGATAGATAGATAGATAGATAGATAGATAGATAGATAGATAGAATTGAGATAGATAGGTAGAATAGATAGATAGATAGATAGATAGATAGATAGATAGATAGATAGATAGATAGATAGATAGATAGATAGATAGATAGATAGATAGATAGATAGATGAAGAGGATAGACAGACAGACAGACAGACAGACAGACAGACAGACTATCATGGGCACACACATACACACAAAGAGACATAGAACTCTAGAAAGCTCTGACTGGCACAACTAGTAATTCTCTATTCTTATCCTAAAGCATAGGACCAAAAGCTAATCTCGTTAACATGCTTCAGTTAAAGGTTAATTAGCATTTTCCAGCATGAATCTTCTACCCAAACCAGGAAGATATAGTTCTGTTTCTGCTGTTATAGAAAAAATTTAAAAAATGTTGCAGAGACTTATGCTGTCAACAACAAAAAAATATTTTCTCAATATTTATCAAAGCAGAATTAGCTTAAGAGTTTCTTTTAATTTTTTCCCAGAAAAGACTTTTGTATACAACATATAGAATTTATTATGTATTCACTCTAACGGATTTTCTTTTTTTATTTTTTGCCTGGGGAAAATCAGTACTTATTATGGATCGATACGATTAATAGTGCACATTTAATTTCTGCAGAAAAAGAGGCGCTGCTTTAGGAGGGGCACTTGCTGTCACCAAGTTACTCTAAAGAACAAAATGGGCTAATAAAACAATCCTTTTCTTGATGCCCCTTATCTTTAAAGAAGAACACATCACATGAAATGAATGGGCAGATAAGGATGTAATCTGGCTTTTTAAAATGGAAACGCTTAGCATTTTTATTGATTTTATGCGCACTTTTTGAATCTGAATATTAGGCTTCAGCCCTCGGTTCATCGGCTCTCCTGTTTTTTCATCAGGGGATATTCGGCATGCTGACTTCATATGCCATCAAAATTAATTTAGGGCAGTGATACAAATCCTGAACTTTGGGAAGAGATTGATCAACTCCTTCGCTGCTATTATTACAACTATTACGTTCCCCACCAGACTGATTCGGAAGCAAGTGGTGCCCATAATTTAAGACCTGTTAGCTGGCTTTTTATTTTATCTTATTTTATAGTTTCATTTCTTTACTGTGTTTTATTCAGTACAGTTCATTAATCATAACCTGCACAGTGCTCAGGTCTGTTTGGGTAACTAAGACTTATCTTTTCCATGAAGCTCGTCAAGTTGAATATGTAGAAATCATTTCACAGCATCACCACCACCATCCCCAGCTTTTGAGTGAGCCGATGACAACAACTCCAAAAGACCTCTTTGACAAGTGGGCAGTAGGCACAACATTTGTCTAACTTGCCCAAGGCAGTTTTGGAAACAGTAATTCACAAAGCTTTGGAAGGTTGTTGAAAAGGATAAACATAACAAAAGCAAAACTTTCGGGACGAACAAGAAGTTTTATAAAGTTCAGAAAGTTGCTCCCAGATTAAATGCATGCCTCATTCTTTCTTCACTATCCCTTATATTCATTTTGGCAGGCGAAAAGTCTTTAGGTTACTGGATTTCTAGTTCTGATAATCTCATAGTCAAATTTTGTTTATCACCTGTTTTGAGCTCCTCTGTTTTCATTTCATATCAATCTTGGTCCTTCCCAGCTAATATCCTTCTCTCTATGTTAAAAGTAGTAGAAATAGAATAATATTAGGCTGATAGTTACAATAAGCAAACTGATTTTCTCTGGGATTGGTCCCTTTTATTACTTTTGCATCATCGTTGTCTCAGCAAATCATAAAGTTATACATAGATAAAGCTAACCTTACATGCATAAGGACAGAAGTCTGTTTGATATGTTTTGTTTTGTGCTTTTGTTTACCTCCCTCTTGGGCCAGGAATAACTTCAAAACATGTTTCTCCAGGTGCCTCCCATTCCACCATTTTATGGTGAAGTATATCCCTATTTAACAAAGTCCTTGTTCAACTGCTGAGATGTCACCTATTAAAAGTCTATTATTCATTTAATTTTCTTCTATCTGGATTTAACTGTTTTATTCTCTGGAGTTCTTGGCCTGGATTGGTTTGTAGGTTATCAGACTAAAACAGTGAAACAACTACCGTATATGCCGGCGTACAAGGCAACCCGGCGTATAAGACGACCCCCGTCTTTGTCGCCGAACCGCATTTCTAGAACATCGTCTTATACGCCGGAAACTACCAGTATTTCCGGCGTATAAGACGACTCGGCGTATAAGACGACCCCCGTCTTTGGTGCCGAGTTTAGCGCTTGCGGAAGTCGTCTTATACGCCAGCATATACAGTAGTCATTGTTTCACAAAAAAGAACTTATCCTCCTGGTGCTTTGAAAAGTGACATTATACCATGTATTTTTCCCCCCCTCCAGACAACTAAAAAATACAAACCAAGTCCGTAACAAACGAGGTTCCTCTCAATTCTCTCTGCATAAACCATTCCCGTGTTTGCTATGATTACTACAGGAAGCGTTGAAGGAGAACCATAAAAGGAGAGAAATGGAGGAAAAGACCAAGAGAGCCAAACTTGCCAAAGAGAAAGCAGAACGCGAAAAATTGGAGAGGCAGAAGAAGAAAAAGCAGCTGATTGACATGAACAAAGGTAAGGGGATGTGGATGGAGCAAGATTTGATAACTCAGTAAATGCCCCGACTCATGTGGCCTTCAGGAAGGGTATTAAAACCTGGTCCTGCTGGTTGGCCTGGGGCCTGAGGGGCCTCTGACCTCTGGAGGTGGTTGACATGGTAAGAAGAAGGTTTCATTCCTGTACTCCTTTGTTCCAATTTATTTATTAATTTTATTTAGTAAGAACATGTATGTGGCCACCCAACTCACTCTCAGTGACTCTGGGATCAAACCCCAATATAAAAAAATAATAACCCCCCCCCACACCTCACCTTTCTTGGTGACAACTATCAAATGAGCCATTTGATGGGCTCCATCCCATTCTGAGGACCCCAGGCCCATTGGCCAAACCAAGTCTTCAGGTCCTTGCAAAAAAAAAAAAGTGTCAAAGTGGGGGCCTGTCTTCTCTCTGTGGGGATGATGTTCCACGGACACACACACACACACACACACACACACACACACATCATAAAATAAATCAATCACGACCACCAGGAAAATCCAAACTGGAAATAATTTAATAAATACTGAACTTTCATTGGAAACTTCCGACATCGTCAGGGTTTAAAGTTAGACAATGGGAACAACTTATTGTCTAACTTTAAACCCTGACAATGTCTGAAGTTCCCAACAAAAGCTCGGTATTTATTAATTTTTTTCCAGTTTGGATTTTCCTGGTGGTCGTGATTGATTTATTTTATGACATGGATATACCCAGGAATCGTGTTTTCACTGACATTATTATATATTTTAACTTTTCTTATATTGATCCTTTTAGTCTCATCTATAAGGCTACTCTATATCTAGAGTAGCCTTACAGGTGAAAGAGACAGCACATCCATTTAATAAATACACTTAACAAATAAAAAAAAAACACTTGACTGTTAATGACGGAGAACCAACTCTGTCTAAACCCTTTCTCAGTTCTTTTGGAGTGCCGCGTTCGCTCTCTCCGTGTTGTTTGTCTGATATCTTTTCTAAAGTCTTTTGCATCGACTTACACGAGCTTCCCGCGTTGCTTTGGCTTTAAAAATGCAGTAGTGTCGGTTTTTAGGTTTTTAAATGATCCCTATTTTGCAAGCTCTTTCCAAGAGCGTGGGTGATAGCAAACACTTTTCTTTTGCAGCTTGGAGACTGTCCTTACTCTATCTCTTGACAGTTCTTCTTTTTTTTATTTTTATGAGCTGCAACAGCTGGCTTTAGCTGCCAGCCTCAGTGCAGATTGACAATTGGATATGATAAAGGAAGCCACGCTGAGCTTGCTGGGTAACTGAACTGACACTATATTGTGCACGAGGGCATTCGCGGAGAGAGGGTATGAGAAGGAAGGCAGGGAACGAATCAATAGGCTCTTAATATCTCTGCTTTGCAGAGTTGCAAAGCACTGCTGAAATGCGCGCTTTCTCCTCCATCCCATTGGATTTCCGAAACAGAGAAGAGAGATGACACCAATATGAATTAGGTTGAACGAGAGATTACTTCACTCTGCGGTTTGCTGTTCTTCCCTCTGTGATCATTCCAGTTCCGTGTTGAAGCACAGCTTAATCCATCCCAATCATGAAACACATAAAAATGCACAGTGTGTGACCACAGCTTGTCCTTTCTACCCAGTGAGCAAATCTGATGGGATTCGGTCTGAGGGAAAAAATAGTAATATTTCTCTCTCGACAAACATTATACAAGATGCCAAGGTATCTTAGTTGTGCACCAGAATAAATCACGTAATGAGTGTGAATTGAGGGTAGTAGGACTCCTCAGGGCTTCAACCGGTCATTTGTATCTTACAATAAAATCAGCATAGGTTATTATTATTATTATTATTTTAAAAAGGTACATCTTTGGTTTGTAATCTATTATTCAGCAAGGCAATTAGTGCTGTGTTATTTCAAGGGGTTTTTTTTAGCTTCTAAAAAATTGAAGGTATGTGTTTGTATTCATGATTTGCTGCAGTAGGTGTGTATATTTGATGGCTTCAGCAAAATTACACTCACATTTTTCCCTTCTAATTCTAAATTAATATTGTGTAGATCTTTCCACAGTTTAAGGGAATTTTAAGGCTAGATGATCACATTTTGCCATCCATATTTCCTTGCAGATCCAGGTTCTGACCACTTCATCTAGTTCAGGGGTAGACAGCCTTGGTTCTTTTATGACTTGTGGACTTCAACTCCCAGAATTCCTGAGCCAGCCTGGTTCAGCTTGGAAACCTCTCCCTTTCCCCTCAGCATGGCTGGCTCAGGAATTCTGGGAGTTGAAGTCCACGAGTCATAAAAGAGCCAAGGCTGCCTAGCCCTGCACTAGTTCGTCCCACGTACCCCCCAAACCAGCCATACAATCTGCCTACTGTCTGTAACGTAATTCACTAAAAATGTGTGCATATATAGACCCACATCGATAATATTCCTCTAGGTCAGTGTTTCCCAACCTTGGCTACTTTAAGATGTATGGACCTCAAATCCCAAAATTATCCAGCCAGCCTTGGGGGATTCTGGGAATTGAAGCTGGCTGGGGAATTTTAGGAGTTGAAGTCTACACATTTTAAAGTGGCCAAGGTTAAGAAATATTCCTCTGGATATAATTTTCCTTTCGTCACATAATGAAAGTGGGGGACACCATGGCTCAGCGGTTAAAGTCGCTGAGCTAGTCAGCTGGAAAGCTGGCAGCCTGCGTTCAAGAACTGAGCTCCGTGCAATGTGGTGAGCTCCCGTTCCTTGCTCCAGCTCCCGTCTGTCTACCTAGCCATTTGAAAGCCTGCAAATGCGAGTAGATAAATAGGTACCACTTTGGTGGGAAGATAACAGCACTCCATGCACCACGGCTTAGTCGTGCTAGCCACATGAGCATAGAAAGGGTCTTCGGACAACACTGGTTCCCTCATCCAAAAAACAGAGATGAACGCCGCCCTCTAGAATTGGACAGGACAGGACAGGGGAAACTTTCACCTTTACCGTTTCCTTTGCATTAAAAAAAAAACACACATTGAGGGAGCAAGGGACAATAATAAGTCTAATTCAGATCACGTCAGCTGGGTTTTTTTCCCCTCCACTTTGAATTATTGCAAGCATATAAGAAATGTATATTGCTATTGTATACCTGGGTGAATACAAATCTGCATGCAATCTGATATGAATCTATAATCTTATGTGTAATTAAGCCTGTATAACTATTCAGTTATGAAAGGTACGTAAGTATATAGAATGAACCAAGGGCCACCCACAATAGCAACAGGCTTTAGTGCAATAAATGTATTTGAAAACATTATGATGCAAATATTACTTAATCAGAAACAATTTACCTCTTCATTATCACTGATTACCATGGCAATTAAAATCACCTGTAAACTTAGTGGCATAAGAATAAAAGGAAGAATGAGCTGCCTCACTTACAATTAGTGTTGAATTAATTGTTTTGAAAGGTATATTAACATTCCCTTAACACAGATGAACATAATAGAGTGAGTTTATTATTGGGGATTGACGGCTATCTGGCATGTCAAGGTATTTCGCTTCGGAAACACATTAGCATCCAAATAGCTAAATCCTAAGCCCATGTCTATTAATATTCAAAATTGTATTATTGTGAATAGCTTCATTGTACTTCATGCAGCAGAGTTACTTTTATTCTCCTGATTAACAATCCAAGCTAAAGAGACCCAGTTGCTGTTAAACCAGATGAATCCATTGGTTTTAACTTCAGTTGACAGATCTAGGTAACTAATACAGCTCTCAAATGTATGAAACTTGGTTACAGACACTTTATCAGTCATCTAAACCCCTTTGTTCTGCATCAAAACCATCTGGTTTATAACAATCCGATGACCACTTGCTTGGACATTCTTTGGTTTCATTGATCATGATAATTGATTACAGGAGAAAAAAGTCTTGAAACATCATAAATGATGTTTTGATAGGGTGCTAAAATAGGATTTCTGGGTGGATGAAGAAACCATTGCATTCCACCACCCCAGAGTTATCATGATCTCAGCTATCTTCACAAGATCGGGTGTAAGGCACAGTCTGAGCTCTTCTGTTGAGTAGCAAACCATAGACATAGAAATATTGCATACCTTGCTTTGGGCTCTCAGCATTGTGAACTTTTGAACGCTCTTCCCTTACACAAAGTCCTTGAAATAATTGCCGTCTTCCAATAATAAATTCTGTCTCTATTCAACACATCTTTTACTTGATACCTATTTGAGGAATGAGTAGCACTCAAGGTACTTTTAAGGAGGAGGGGAGGATGTAGAAAAAGTATAAAACATTGCCCCAGATATCAAAGTTGGGGTCAACCCATTAAGAAAGAAAACACATATTTTGTTTAGCAATGCACACGGATAATAAATGAGTTAGGAGTACAGTAAGAAATGTACCAGGTGTGCTTTGAAGCATATAGAATTAGGTATAGAAGCAGTATAGATTGAATAGTGTCAGTGGAAGGCACTACAGGTCGTTCTCAACTTACACTGGCAACTGAGCCCAAAATGAATGTTGTTAAGCGAGACATTTGTTAAGTGAGTTTTGCCCGATTTTATGACTTGCTACAGTTGTTAAGTGAATCACTGCAGTTGTTAAATTAGTGACACCATTGTTAAGTGAATCATTGACTTTGCTTGTCAGAAGGTTGTAAAAGAGGATCACATGACCCCTGGATGTGTCCTAAATATCAGTCAGTTGCAAGCGGCTGGATTTTGATCACGTGACCATGGCATACTGCAACGGTTGTAAATGAAAAAAATGGCCATAAGTTACTCTTTTCAGTGCTGTTGTAACTTCGAATGGTCTCTAAATGAACTGTTATAAGTCGAGGACTAGCTGTAATTCCACAGAGTTTTCGGATACAAATAAGTCCACTAAAAGCTACGTCCCTTAATGCAGAGGTCTCCAACCTTTTTGGTTTGGCGGCCCGGAAAAGGAGGCAGGCATCGCTACGTGCATGCGCACAAATGGGCCGTGCACCTGCACGTGCAAAAATGAGCCACATGCGTGCATGCACATGTAAATGGCTGCACTCTAGCGCATGCGCACGTGCAAAAGGGGCTGTGCAGGTGCAAGTGCTGCAAATGGGGTAGCGCTAATGCCGGTGGGACGCTATAGGTGGCACTAGTGCCAGTGGGATGCTTGGGGTTGGGATGGTGCTAGCACCGGCAGGATGCTTGGGGCGGCACTAGTGCCAGTGGGACGCTTGGGACCGGGTCGTAGTAGAGCCGGCAGGATGTTCGGGGCAGTACTAGTGTGAGTGTGGGGGGGGGAGTGCATGCTCATATGTGCGTGCATTGGCCATCCCTTCACGCAGCCCGGTGGCCAAACGGCTGCAGTCCACAGGTTGGGGACCCCTGCCCTAATGGATCTGTTTTTGCCTAGTTTTCCATCACACCCTAGAATACTTGTCACCAATTCCTGGAGACAAGCTGGTGCACTGTGACATCTTCTTCAAGTTGTCAGTGAGTTGTAAAGTACCCTCCGTAGTTTAATATATATAATATATAATCCATATACTGTATCGGTATGTACATGTCATATTAATACATACTTTGAGGAATACGCTTTTTTTCTGCAGTTCTTTTGGCAGATAGAAAAAGAACTATAAGCCAGAACTGACAAAAAAAAAGGCTAGAAAAGCTGTTTTCCTCCTCTAGCTCTGCTTCTTTGTAATTTCAAAAAGAAATAGGAATATTTGATGATGGGTCCAAAAACAGTGGCTTAGTGGGACACCGTGAACCACATGCTAGGAAGTAATTCCTTAAGGAATAAAATCAAGGGGGAAAAAAAATAATGTTGCAAATAAAACTTTAAAACAAATCCTGCCCAATTAAAATCATTATTCTCTTTGTTTCCTGGCACTGTAATGTTTTCCTAGTAAAAAACAACATTAACTTTCATGGTTGGCATCAGAATGAACTCACAAGTGGTGAAAGTGCCCTTTTGCATCTTTATAGGTTTTTTTTTCTAATCTAAATCTTCTAATTAAAGCTTCTTCTTTGATGATGCACCACATAATACTAAACAATGAGTTATGTAGAACCTAGAACCTAGAATAGTAGTGTTGGGAGGAACCTGGGAGGTCTTCTAGTCCAACCCCCTGCTCGAGCAGGAGACTCTGTATCATCGCAGAGCAATACTTGTCCAGTCTCTTTTAGAAAGCCTTCAGTGATGGAGCACCCATAACTTCTGAAAACAAGCTATTTCATTAGTTAATTGCCCTCACTGTTAGGAATTTTCTCCTTAGTTCTAGGTTGCTTCTTTCCTTGGTTAGTTTCCAATCATCGTTTCTTGTCTTGCTTTTTGGAGCTTTGAAAATAGTTTGACCCTTTCGTCTTTGTAGGAGCCTCTCAAATATTGGAACAGTGCTATCATGTCCTACCTAGTCGTTCTTTTCATTAGACTAGACATGCCCAATTCCTGTAACTGTTCTTCATACATTTTAACCTCCAGCCCCCTAACCATCTTTGTTACTCTTCTCTGCACTCTTTCCAGAATCTCAACATCTTTTTTGTATTGCGTTGACCAGAACTGGAGGCAGTATACCACGTGAGGTCTTACTAAGGATTTGTAAAGCGGTACTACAACTTCACGTGATCTTGATTCTATCCCTCTATTAATGTACATTAGCTTATTGCTGCTAACAAGCAAGAGAGGAGAAGTGTACATACTTTCAATATATATATAAATCACTGAGTTCATTTTCTCCTGTTACTGCATTCTTAAAAGCCACCGCAGCTCTTAAACTGCATTCATATGGTTAATTCTGCCAGATAGATACCTTGAAGTGTTTAACAGATAATTTGAAGGAAAAAAAAGACCTTGGGATATGGTTTCAAACATCTTAAAAACCAGCTGTGATAGAGTTCACCCTTCTCATTTTAAAATATTACATAATCTTTCTCTGCAATTCTAGAAAATACTTAAATATAAGTAAATCACTGTGCATAGCAATGTTTCAGGAATGCATCCTTGTGCTTTTAATTTCTTATCTCCAGGGAAACAGGCAAAGAAAACAGAATATTCAATATTGTTACATTGATATAGAAAGTGGAAAATAAAAGAAAAAAGGCGTATGCTTATTTTGATGCTTCTCAGAGGGTACTCAACATTTTCTGACATGTTTGTTATATCATGGAGCCAAACAAATTTAAAAAAAAAATGAAGTCATGCAGTTAAGCTTTAGCTAATATTTTTGTGCTGGCTTCCACTTCTTTGATTTCATTTATTTAATTAGCCTAGAATATTGTAAAATAACAAAGTTAAGTTACCTCTGTGGTCCTGAAAATTTATGCAGATTTTTTTCCTCTATTTTTTTTTTTTTTTTTGGAAAGCTTAGGTTATGGTAAATCTTTTGAGTCCTGATTAAAATAATAATATTATTCTATTCAGTTTTATAGTACAGGTAGTTCTTGACCCACAACCATTCTTTTAGTGAATGTTTGAAGTTACAACGGTACTGAAAAAAGCAACTCATGACCATTGTTCACACAACCAGCAACCCCAGGATCACGTGATCAAAATACAGAGACTTAGCAACTGACCTGTATTTATGACAGTTGCAGCATCCCAGAATCATGTGATCCCCTTTTGTGAACTTGTGACACGCAAAGTCAACGAGGAAGCCAGATTCACTTAACAACCATATTAACTTAACTAGCCAAGTAATGTTCGAAAAATCCAGGCACTGAAATGAGTTTGCTTACTCTTATTCTTCTGCCAGTATATTGGATTATTTTGCTATTTTTGATTTAGATAGAATGCAACCCCTGTTTTGTTTTGTTTTGTTTAAAAAAAGAAGACGATGTGGCTGTCGCTTAGAATTTGAATTTGACACAAAGTGGTCTTCCACTTAAACATCTGACAAGGAAATGGCAATCTCTAGTAATCCTGTTCTTCCAGCAGGGATATGTTAAGTATAATTTCATATACAAAAATTCAGGAGAACAAAACAGGGTACAGTCTTTAAGTTGGGCCCTGGCCTAAGATGATCAGATGTGCCACTTTTGGAAAGTTGTAGCCCTCGCTCTCTGATCAATGTCAAAGGCTACCATCGAGAGCAAAAATTGTCATGTAGCTTCTTCTATGGTGGTGTTGAATAATGCACACAGGTTGGGATCGTTCTACCTTATCAGGATTACAAGAGGGACAGGGACAACCCAAGAAGCTAAATTCTACCTGCCAACATTGTATTACCAATCTTATCCATGGCTATACTCTATCTGATATTGGGAAGGCTGTCAGTATTTAGCTGTTCATCTATAATTTACTGGGAAGGAAGAAAAACATATCAAGATGATTACCGTACCTTTTTTTTTTCTGTCTAGAGTGGCACAGATTAATTATCCCATAGCTCGTAAAGTATGCAGCATATTAATAGGTCACCCTGTGTTCTCAAGCTTTCTGCATATATATCCATTTTTTATTAGTACCCAGATCCCAAATTGCCCTTACTGACTCTATTTGTGTGCTGTGTAATTAATATTTTGTTTGTTTTAAAACAAATCCAGGAGGAGAGTCAGAAAGATTTCCTTGGAATAACCCTGACCATTTTAACCTAGTGCATTCCTGACCCTTCTCCCCCCCCCCAAAAAAAAACCCCTCAAAACACATGCACCCTGCAATTTTGGTGGTGTTGAAGTCTGTTCATTGAGATGTAAAGAAGATTCACATTCTTTTACAATCTCAACAGATGCTTGCCTATTTATGTTTGGAAAGCTTGTCCTATTTTAATTAAAAATATGTTGTTTTTTTCTTCCTAGTGTTTTTCCCTTTTTTCTTTCTTTCTTTCTTTCTTTCTTTCTTTCTTTCTTTCTTTCTTTCTTTCTTTTTTTCTTTCTTTTTTCGTTTGATCAACGTATTAATCCATTGGTTGTAATTCATCAACCAGCTTGTCCCCTGAACCTGATGCTATGGGCTGAGAGAGAATATAACTTATTGTCTCCTAGTGCTTGTCAGCCAGCCAGCTTTCATTCTAAGGCAGGACTAGAACTCACTGTCTCCTGGTGATTGGCCTTTGAAACACCATGCCATTCAAAGTTAGGTTGACCCCGATCGGGCTGACCTTTCAGAAAAACTTGAAGACATAGCTGTCTTCTGGGACATGGGCCTTGGGAGAGTAACCGAGTCTTCCTTTCCTATGCATGGGTTATTTGGCAGTGACTTTGAAATTGGTTATGACGTGTAATTTTTATCTTATATTTTTTAACCTTTGTTAGCTACCCAGATGCATATTAGTGAAATAGGTGCTATATAACACACACAATCAACCAATCAATGAGAACACTACAAGTTACACAGCAGCTTCTTCCCATTGATAGAGAACTCATATAATCAGAGAGTCCCTCCTGATATTTGGCTGAAAAAGTTTTAATCCTTTGGTTCTCGTCTTGTCCTCTGGGGAATTAGAGGATAATGCCATTCAGATATTTGCTATCATATCTCCTGTCAATCACCTTTTCTGTAAGTTAAGTATACCCAGAATCTTTAACCGTTTCTTGCAAGATGTGGTTTCCAAACTCTTCTTTATCTTGATTTTCTTTCACTGAACTAGCTTCCATTTGTCACTGTCTGTTTTGAAAGTTTGCCCATACCACCTATGTTTAATATAAAGACATTCTCATTTGTCTTACAGTTAATGCTGAAAGTATTATGATTCCTACCTGATAAATGGGAGGGGAAGCTTTTTTCTATTGTTTAGTTGTCAAATGGAAATCATAATAGTTTCAGCATTAAGTGTAAGATGAATGAGAGTGTTTTTATATTAAACAGGGGTGCTTAGCTGAGAGTTCTGTTACGGAATTTGTCAAGGAAATGCTGATCAATAATTTTGAATCTGGATGCCTGATACAATTGTTAGCTTTCCTGGGAGGTTGATATGTTGAGTTTCTTACCCTTTCTCCTCTCTATACACATTCCTCAAATTTCTCTAAATGTCTTGGAAGATTTTCCTCCCCATCACTAAAGCTATAATTGTCACAGCTAGTGTCACCAGAATTGCTGTTGCTAAGCTAGGTGGTTGTCGTGTGAGTCATCCCTGGTTTTACAACCATTTTTGTTACAGTTGTAGTTGTTAATCAGTTCCCATGGTCCTTAAACACATCCGGATTCCTCCATTGACTTTACTTCTTGGAAGAAAAGCTTCCGATGGGAAGGTTGCAAATGGTGATCATTTTATCCGGGATTCTGCCACCATCATCAACACACGCTGGTTGTCAAGCGCTCAAATATTTATTATTTGGCTGTGGGGATGCTGTGACTGTAGTAAATGCGAGGACTGGTTACAAGTCTCTTTTTTCACTGCTGTTGTGACTTCGAATGGCCACTAAACATAAATAGTTGCAAGTTGATGACTGCCAGTGTTTTCTTCCTGATTGTCAACTAACAATTGGTGTTCCAGGATGAAAATCTTGGATGGCAAGAGAGAAGAAAACGTATTCTGTTTTAGATAAAGAAAATAAGATTATATGTAAATACAAGGGGGGGGGGAATTGTTCCACTGATGGCGATAAATTAGTCTGTGAGTTGTGCTGAAATTTCTTGTTTCCCAGGACTTACAAATGCTTCAGAAACATCTGCTGCATTGTGCAAGGACTGACTTTCCCAATAAATTACATTTATGAAAAGCAAATCCCTTTGAGCTGCTCCTGAGATGGATTAAATGTCAGATGCATACTGTTATTCATGTAGGTGAAAAACTTGGTATGATTGAGGAGCCCTGATCTGATCTCTACCTAATACCTTGTTCTGTTCATTCCCAAATTGCTATAAACTATCATTGGCTATAAAGTGGAGCAGAGTGTTCCATTTCTGAATAGTTCCTTGTTGTAGAGTAGAAAAATCCACTTTAAGGAAATAGCTTTTATGAGCAATTAAGTGGTCCTCTTTTAACAGTGAAGATGCAACCAATTTATAAAGGATTTCTTTTTTTTTATTGAAAATTTTTAAATTTTACAAAACAATACGATTTATAAAGGATTTCTGACATTCATTCGTTTCCCCTTTTCTCTCTATTGCTTTTAAAATATACTTGAAGACATTTGAAGCATTCCGCAGAAAATTAGTTTTCACAAAAGTGGGAATTAGTCTAAAAACTACTGTTGCCTTTTATATGTTTTGTAAAGCAGGAATACAGTAATTCAATATTATTTAATTCCTTCCTACTTAGTGTGGCAAGAGAAATGTAAATTGCCAGAGCAGGTTGAAAGAGCATTGTGTCGAAGCGGCTGCTTATGGCAAAAAGAGGGCTGTGTTATCCTTTCAGGAATAGACTATGCTTGTAACTAGGTAGCTCTCTTGTTCTGCCATGAACCATATTTCACCAGCCAGTTAAGCATGATGTCAACGCTGCTAATATTGTATATTCTTGCTTTGACAAAATATGCAGAACTGTCTGGTATTTTTAGAGTTAATTCAGATGATGGTGGCCGGGGAGAAGAAAGATAGGACTGCACAGGAAGAGAACGGAAGAGAACCTTTGCCCTTCCACCTGATAGGAGAATGTGATATATGACAGCAAATTTAGGGAGGGAACATGCTGATAAATTAATTGCTCAGGGAAAGAGAATTTAGTTCTTAGCATCCCTTCAGTGTGCCGACATAAATAAAAGACTTTTTAGGAAAACAATGCCTGGAAGTTTTTTGAAGTGTTTCATTAGTCGGAACCTGACATATATCATCTGATGGGACTTACTCGCTTCCTTCCTGACATACCATACTTATTTATATCTCACATTTATTATTTTTATAAATAGCACAAGGCAGCAAACACACAATATTCCTTTGTCCTGTTTTCCCCCATTACAATAATCCTGTCAGGTGCGTTGGGCTGAGAGAGAAGGACTGCACTAAAGTCACCCAGCCTGCTTTCATCCCTAAGATGGGACTAGAACTCACGTCTCCTTAGATGGCTATCGTGGCTAAATCTGAACTAGAACTCACTGTCTCCTGGTAATTGGCCCAAAGTCCCCTGGATGACTTTCATGTCTAAAGAGGGACTAGAATTCATTGTCTGCTAGCTTCTAGTCTGGTGCCTTAACCACTAGGCCACACTGGTTCTTTATAATAATAATAATGATAAAGTTGGAAGGGACCTTGGAGGTCATCTAGTCCAATCCCCTACTCAGGCAGGAAACCGTATACCATTTCAGACAAATGGCTGTCCAGTCTCTTCTTAAAAACTTCCAGTGTTGGCGCATTCACCACTTCTGGAGGCAGATTGTTCCACTGGTTAATTGTTCTCACTGTCAGGAAGTTTCTCCTTAGTTCAAGGTTGCTTCTCTCTTTGGATAGTTTCCACCCGTTGCTTCTTGTCCTGCCTTCAGGCACATTGGAAAATAGCTTGACTCCCTCTTCTTTGTGGCAGCCCCTGAGATATTGAAATACTGTTATCATGTCCCCTCTCATCCTTCTCTTCGTTAAACTAGACATCCCCAATTCCAGCAGCCGTTCCTTATATGTTTTAGCCTCCAATCCCCTAATCATCTTTGTTACTCTTCTCTGTACTCTTTCTAGAGTCTCAACATCTTTTTTTTACATCGTGGTGACCAAAACTGGATGCAGTATCTCTGTCACACCAGCTGCTTTCTGAAACACCCATTCTCCCAATATATCTGGGCCCCACCCAGGTTGTGTTCAAAAGACATTGAAACTATAGTTCTTTCCCTTAATAGATGGTCCCCTCTGTTTGATTCTTTTCATAGTGGTTGTTCTTCTAGCATTTGCCTGGTCCTCCTCCTCCATCATCATTGTAGAATTTTTTTATTGTACCCACCAAGGAAATTTTCTAACACCAAGAAATGGTGTATTTTGGCACAGTGGTTAGAATGCAGTATTGCAGGCTAATTCAGCTCATTGCCAGGAGTTCGATCCTCACTGGCTCAAGGTTGACTCAGTCTTCCATTCTTCCCAGGTCATTAAAGTGAGTACCCAGATTGTTGGGGGCAAGATGCTGACTCTGTAAACAGCTTATGGAAGGCTGCAAAGCATTATATAAGTCTAAGTGCTATTGCTATTTTGCCTCAAGCTGGTTTCAGTATTTACATCATTGCCTACTCATGGACATACATATATGTATCATTCATTTCCACCTGAGGTCTATCATAGAAATATGTATATGGATTCACTACAGTTCTCTTAGATTGTTTTTATTTAAACATTTCACTGAATAGGAAACTTTAATACTTTATATAGCGAAGTCCTCACTAAGTGGTGTTTGGTGTAGTTAGCTTAATAATAAATGCATGTAGACAAATTACATTCATGTAAAGTTATGTGGCCTTAATCTGGGATGACATTTGATTTGATTAGTCAATCCACTAATGGGTATAAGAAAATCACCGTCTATCTTTTGTTATTTGAAGTTGGCTCTGTAATCTTGTATGGTTAAAAGAAGTAACATGGTCTTCTATGACCGTTTCAGTATCTGCGCGTTCTGTGTTTTAAAGTTGCCAAAACTTCATTTTGAAGTTCTCAGAATAAAATAAATTGAAATTAAAAATGCCAGTGATTAATGGGGAAATACAGTTTAAAATGCCAGTGATTAATAAAATGAAAAACTTCAACCAGCTTTCCCGAATGCCGCAGACTTTTAAAACACCTTTACAGCCTCAATACTCCCTGCTTTAGGAAGAAAATATCTGCCTATTTATTTCTGAACAGTTGGGTTTGCTTTTTATGCACCTACTCACAATTTCTCTATCGAAGTAAACAAATTCTAGTAAAACTATGTCTGAGTGAATAATGACTAACAAGATAGGCGAGGAGAGAAATTAGAAGTATAAAGTGTGATTTTAATATCTCAGGTTAATAGAAACAAAACTCTTGCTTGCAATTGCTTTCTTGGATAGTTAAATAAAACTGACAAGTAGAAGCAGATGCTTGTTTATGTGTATTTATACCTTCATTAAAATGAAGAAGCTCTCTGTTTGCACTGAAAAATAGTGGAATAAGCCTTCTTGTTATTAACTGTAAGGTTAAGCTGGTGTTGATAGTGCCACATTCACTGAACTTCTTAATATGTATTAATTCTGTGCAAGATTTCCCAGCATCATGGTTAGGGAATCTACAGATATGAAGAGGATAACAGCAGCTACAAATTAGCCTCTGTTTATTTGTCTGTGGTCTATGTTATATCAGTAAGATTAAAGACTCTAGGTCTTAAAAAACAGAAGTGAGGGTGGGTGATATCAGTTTAGAGGCAAACTGATCAATAGCTCTGCATGAAATTAACAGCTTGCATTGCCCTGTCAAACATGCCCTTAATCCAGTGCTTTTTATCATGCAAATGTAACCTTACCTTTGCTTCCCATATTCATTGTTTCCCCCAGTGTTACAGCCTTAATTTCAAAGCAATTAATTTGACTTTTTCTGCTATTCACAGAAGGGGATGAGACAGGAGTGATGGATAATCTGTTGGAAGCACTGCAGTCTGGGGAAGCGTTCAGGGATCGCAGAAAACGGATGCCAAGGCCTCAAGGTAGGATAAACAATTGAATTTGGGGCAGAGACATGAAAATATAGCTATTATTTGAAAGCATAGTAGTGGGACATGGTTCTTGTGGGGAAGCCCTTTATGAGTTTCAATGGAAGTATCTTTTGGTTTAGAAGTGAATTGCCAGCGGGACATCAGTGTGCAATCAGCGGATGTAATGGGATAATTATAATAACTGCTGCAGGAAAAACAACAAAAGTTCAAGGAGCTCCTGTTTTGATTGATACCACTGTAAATGAACGTAAATAATGCTCCAGAGTTTGTGGCAAATCATTAAAAATGTTCAAAATAATTAAATGGAGTCAACTGCCATCCTCAGCCTATAAGAACGATCAATCTTCATTTTTCACGGGTAAATTTGTACCTTGTCCTTCAGACTATTAATTTTGTTAAACGCATGCTAATGAACATTCCTGAGTTGTTTAAAAAAAGTGCTAAATGACAGCAATAGCAGGTTTCTCTTCTCTGGCCCCTCATGTACTATTATTCTGAGCTTGATTTGTGGACCGCCATAGCTTGCTATCTCATTGGAGTCTGCAAATGTGATTTAAATAAATCGTAATTTACTTGAAAGCCACTGTTTCTTTTTTAACAGACTGATCCGAAGCTTCTAAATTTGGGCAGTGTGTAAAGGAAGGAGCAGATAAAAATTTGCATCTTGGGAAGGGGGTGACATGTGCATGGTGACATCATGTTATTCCCTTACATACTTGCAATCCAACATCTGATGTAAATATGTACATAGTGGGGGTTGCACTGTAGCATACGCATCTATGTTTTATATGGAACAGAGATCAAAATGGTAAATACTGGAAAATTGTAAAGTAAAGCCTTGCTCTCGGTCTCAGAGGATCTGATCTGAACGTGAATTATTATGTGAGTGGAGAATATGTTTACATCTTGTTTGCATTCATTTTCCTATTTTTAACAGCAATCTTTAAGGAGAAATCAATAGACAAGTTCCTGAAAGGATATTGTAGAGTTATGTATCTTAATTATTTCAGAAGCTCATCATGATTAATTCGTGATGAAATTAGCAAAGAAAAAAAATCAATTAACAAAGACTGAATAGTCCAACATATAACAGAAAATTTAAGACAAGAGGTTGTGTTTTCTCTAACTTGTTTACTGACTTAATGTCATTTGATAGTTTCAAAGAAGGTTTCTTCAAATTCCCCAATTCCCCAATAAAGTAAATTAGCTCGGGGGTGGTAATACTGATCCCATCCTAATGTATTAAAATGTCATTTAGTAGTTTGTGCATTTTGAAGATTACATGACGAAACCCAAAAGCTTAAACTAGATTGATGACCAAACCCAAAAGCTTAAGATAGGTAGATAGTGCCCATATGCAAACAGGAATGCCATTAAAAATGTTACATATCATGTGTCAACGCTGCAACGAACAATATGTTCTTTAAGGAAACCTTTTGCCTTGGAGTTCTGTTTTTACTGGTCTCGTCTATCGGAACCATGACGTCATGTCTTTCATGTCCAAATTTCTTTATTGCATATCAACATAGGGTATATAAATATACCACCTATCTGAAGCTGTGTCTTTTTTTGGAATCACTTGGCTGCCTCCCACAGCATCCTTTGAAATCAAATTCAAAGTTCAGCACATTTCAATTCCCAATGAAAAGTTTGATGGATATGTGGAATTCAGAAGAACAATCTCTATCGTTTGTCTTTCCCCTAAAGTTTATAATATTTTGTTTATCTTTTCCCTAAAGTTCATAATATTTTTTTTTCATAAGAGGTAATGCTGTCTTCTGAATTTTTGGATATCTTCCTAAGTAGGTAAAAGACGGGAGCTACATAAAGCTGAAAGAATTGCAAGTTTTTGTATATACATCTAGCTTTCTATTATATGTCTGTGTTTGTGTATGTGTGTAGAGAGAGACATTTATTTGAATTTGACCGTATGGCACATTTTTAACGAAATGCCTGCTTCAGCAGCAGTCAGATATTTATTTAATGTTTTATTGATGGGAATGGATTTTAATTCTTACAAACGTGATGTTTGCATGGTATATTTGCACCACATGCACTTGAGATGAATCACATGTTCCACACATTTTTCATCTGTGACTGTTTTCCCTCCAACATACAGTACATGGCTGATGTTTTGGGCACAGGAAGAGTTTAATGTAAATTCTGCATTTTCTATAGACGTTTTAAAGGCAGTGATTTAGTGATTCAGTACATTAAAAATGTCAGTGTTTCCTAAAATGTCTGTTCCTTTAACAATGCTGCATGTCCTGCTTCAGCTAAAACTATGAAAGGGACAAATTTTGAGAGGCATTCATCATACTTTCACCAATTATCCGCGACCTTTTATCCTAGCCACAAGCTAAGATATGATAAAACAAGACCAATTCTGAAATATATTCCCTCTAATATTAGCTTAAGTTATTTCTTTTTCCTTTGTAGCTAACTGTTCTTATTTTTATTTTTTTTTTACTTTTCACTATGCTGCTAAATCTTTTACTATAAAATTAAACTTCTGGAAACATTAATAGCTGCTGCCCTTTTAGGAATGTCCCAGTTCAGAGATATTGCATCTGCAGGCTTATTCCATGCTATAATTCCCTTCTTGCTGCAGAGTAGTTATCACCGTGAAATGGTTTAGTTACTAACTCTTGAGGCTGTAAGATAGGTGTTACGTACTGTAGGCTAAACCAAGATGCCTCTGACTGGTAATGGCCCTTGATTACATGCAGATGCTGTGACATGTATTCTACAGCTTCAAAATACAAAGCCTTAGCAAGGCAGTCACAATTTCCCCCGAAGTGGTACTTCCCACCATGTTAGTAACATATTGTTTTGTTTTTTTTTGTTTTTATGGAGATGCTTCACATCAGTCCTAATTACTTTTCCAGCAAAATCTGCCAAACTCATGGCACACTAATAAACTCATACATAGAACCATAGAATTTGAAAGTACATTGAAAGTCATCTAGTCCATTCTCAATCTTGGCAACTTTTAGAAGTGTGGACTTGCAAGAATTCCACAGCCAGCATACTGGCCGGGGAATAATAGGAGTTGAAGCCCACACTTCTTTTTTTATTATTATTAAAAATTTTAAAAATTTTATACAATATATATCCCAAATCCCTCCCACCCCTCCCACCCTTCCTCCACTTCCCAGAGCTGATTACAGGGTTACAAATAAACAATCATAATCTAACTAACATTACCTAACTATACAAACAGTCAAATCCATAACATGCTTTAACTCCTTTTCAAAGTAAATATTAACAAATTAAATACAAAAATAATAATATAGTTAAACCATAAAGAGGCGAGGTGGCGCAGCAGTTAGAGACTGTGTTCAGCAGGTCAGCGGTCAGCGGTTCAAATCTCACCGGCTCAAGGTTGACTCAGCCTTCCATCCTTCCGGGGTAGGTAAAATGAGGACCCAGATTGTTGGGGGCAATGTAAATATATATATACATTGCTTACTGGTGTACATTGCTTAGAGAGTGCTTGCACTTAAAGCGGTATATAAGTCTCATAAATAAATAAATAAAACTAAGAGTAATATAAATTCTACCATATTAAACTATTAGTAATAATCTGATATTTACTCATAAGCTAGATAATACTTTTTAGTCTCATATTTATTCTGAATATAATCTATCCATCTTCTCCAAACCGAAATATATCTTTCTTGTGAGTAGTCCTTCAAATAAGCGGAGTTTTTTGCCATTTCTGCTAAATTAGACACCTTGAGTATCCATTCTTCCATAGTAGGCCAAGAATCTTTCTTCCAATATTGCCCCACCAATAATCTTGCAGCTGTTATAAGATTCAACATCAAATTAATCTCTTTAACATCAAAATCTACAATAACACCTAACAAAAATAATTGTGGCGTAAACTTTAGAAGCCCACACTTCTTAAAGTTGCCCAGGTGGTTGAGAAACATTGATCTAGTCTATCTCCCTGCTCAGCCAGTAGACCAAGGTGCTGCATAAAATGGTGAGTTTTCCATCAACAGAAGTCTTCAAACAGAGAATGGAGTCTCTAATATCTAGTATGAAAATATAGATGTGGCTGGCAAGTTGTATAGCCAAGAAGCTCCCCGGATATGAAATCTAACCCCCCCCCCTTCCTTGTAGTTGTACCCCATTGATTCCAGCCCTACCCTTTGGGGCAGTAAAGAATAAAGTTCTTCTTTGTGACAGCTATTCTGAAGAGCTGAGGAGAAGCATCCATCTCTGAAGCTTTGCACTTTCCAAATAAATACGAGCCGGAACAATTTAAGATGATTGTGTTTTATTTAAGGATAATGGAAGTATATGCACACTCAGAATAATGTTTAAGTGAATCAATTCCCTACAATAAACACTTAAAACAAACCAAATAAGCTAGGAAATCAATTACCAGATTTTATTTTCAGGTAGTATCCTGTTGGATCCTGATCACCATTTGGATTAGACAGAAAGCAGAGAATGATTTGCATGTGGTCAAAACAACTGTAGCGTCAAATCTATATTTCTAGGTGATTTTGCTCTCAGCCTCACACATGCAAGGGCACACATATAGAGACAACAGAATTTCTGTAGGAAACTTCAAAAGAAGGTTCTTGACAACACTAATGAGATTAAAGTAGAGTTCCATTAATCTGATTGCTTCCTTTGTTATTTTTCTTAACACATTTCTGTGGCTCCTGCTGAGCGAAGCTTTAAAGTAGGAAAACCTTTGAGTTCAATAAGTGTAAATGACGTTGGAGAGGAGAGAGTTTCTTTCAAAAGATATATTATGCTACCTGCTTAGTATTTTACAAGTGGCTTCCACCTATATTGTCAATATTAAGTACCCTGGAGAACAGCAAGAACAACACACGTTAACTAGAAACAAGAAAACCATTTGACAAATTCTCTTTAGTGGAAGCCATGCTAGGAAAGGATTACACAAACCAATTTATCTTCCAGAGCATTTGTTTTATTTTCAGTACTGCTGTTCTCCATTTTTTACTTTGCATTTTCGGTTTCCCCAAAGTGATATTTTAATGAGGCTGATATATTTGGGGGCAGCCATTTTTCCTTTGAAATACTTCAGGCAGAAAAAAAATTTGGCCCTGATCAATTTTACAGTGGGAATGTAATTAATTTTATGATCTATGCCCTTACAAAAAGAACACTGTAACTAGAGATACGTTTTTGCACGTTACTTCAGACCTTGTTTGTGCAAAATGAATTCCAGAAGGGGAAGGGCAACAGCTTTTCATCATGGTAGCGATACAATCAAGAACATTTTTCTTCAAGTACAGAGGTGATTTGCTACCTAATTTTCCTAAAACATAATTGCTGTTAATAAATGCCATAATTTATTCTGTCCATCCCCAGTATTTTTTCAAGATAGGAATTCCGTTGAGTCAAGTTTAGCTACATGTTCACCTAATTTTCTGGGCAACAGTATGAAAGTGCAGATAATCCTGGATGGTGCCCCAAATTTCCATCACTAAGCAAGGCCATTATTAAGTGAGTTTTGCCCTGTTTTATGACCTATCTTGTCTAGAGTTGTTAAGTGAATTGCTGCAGTTTTTAAGCGAATCAGAAGGTTGCAAAAGGGGATCACATGATCCCAGGACATTGCAACTGTCATAAATATGAACCATCTGACTTTTGTCCACGTGCCCATGGGGATGCTACAATCATAAGTGTGAAAAATGGTCATAAGTCACCTTTTTTTCAGTGCCATTGTAACTTCAAACAGTCCTTAAATGAATGGTTGTTAGTCAAGGATTACCTTTAATTGCATTTCTTTCCTCTGGATTTTTCTTTACTTCCCAATTTAACCTACGGAGACTCTTCTGTTGGTTTGTCCTTCAAATAAGAACTTGTTTGCCTGTTTATATAGGTGTATTCAACAATTAGCTAGTTGCTTTCATGCTGCTTCTTGGTTGTACTAGTGTATTGTGAGACACCGCCTTGTCTTTTTCATATACTGACCCAGCAAACTCAGCTAATTCAAGAGGGAGTCCCAATAAAACCATTGAAACTGTTTCACTCAGAACCTATGATAAATGTTCAATTTATCATACTCAATTTCTATAGATGACATGATGCCAGCCTGACACTATGAAGTCTCTTTTTCCCCGGGCTGCCATTGAGTTTCACGTGCCAGTCCTCAAAAATAATTGCATGTGGGAGGGGATGTGTTTAGGGAGAGGGATTATCTGAAGCCAAATAAGATGGCGATGTGTCTTCCCTACATGGAGGGGCTCCACGATCTCAAACTGACATTTTAATGTAAATTTGGCTTCTGAGATAATCTTCTTCATTGCTTGCAAATCCTAGGTTGTTTGTCCGAACGCTGAATTCAGGAAGATGAGCTAGGAAAGAGAAAGAGATTAAATAAAACTGAAATCTGTTAAAACACATAGCAGGTGACTGGGAAGCGTTTCCCAAATTACCAAGATATTGGATAACAACAGTTGTGCTGCTTTTTAGTTCACAGACGAAGTTGTGTGTTTGCTCGTAGAGAAGAAGATGCTGTCATCTGAGATGCTGATCTGTGACTGAGGTAGTGCAGCAAGTGTTGGGAGCAAAGACCAAAACCAGGCCACGCTATATAAAATGGCATTTTATAAAAATTTGGACATACAGGCAATCCTTGACTTTTAGCCACAATTGGGACCAGAATTTTAGTTATAACTCGTTAACGGTCAGAACTATTTGCATGCTTATTACTACTGAGTTGTCTCTGTGTTTCCCATATTCCAATTGTGTTGAAAATTTGAGCCCCAAATTTCCATTGCTAAGCAAGACAGTGGTTAAGTGAGTTTTGCTCCATTTTGCAACCTTTCTTGCCACAGATTTTAAGCGAATCACTGCAATTATTAAGTTACTAACACAGTTGTTAAGTGAACCAGGCTTTTCCCGTTGTCAGAAGGTCGCGAAAGGTGATCACCTGACCCTGGGATACTGCAACCATCATAAGTACATGCCAGTTGCCAAGTGTCCAAATTTTGATCACGTGATTACAAGGATGTTGTACGTATGATTACAATTACAGTTGTACGTATGAAAAATGGTAATAAGACTTTTTTTTTCAATGCTTTGGTAACTTCAAGGCACTGAACGAATAATTCTAAATCGAGGACTATCTGTATATGGTTTTATTTTTGTCTCAGACTGATGTCTACCATCTAATCATGCAAAACTTTTTCTGTCTATTTATCTCTACCAAAATGCAATATGTTGTTGACTTATCAAGTGGAGAATTCCATGTAGAATTAAAAAAAAAGATTCATTACACATTCATAAATAGATTTCAAAACCTTCCTAATTTATAAGAAACAATCACTTAGCCAGCTACAGAAAACAGTAATAGTGCAAATGTCTTCCAATTAATCATATTCCAATTTATTACGTTAAATAACCTATGTAGGTGCTTTTGATGTACTCTAATTCTGATGTGGCGTTTATCAGCTGTGAGTGATTTAAAAAAAATAAATAAATTATGAGGGGTTTTTAATGATGTGAATCAGGTTACATTGTATATATATTTTCCTCCTGCACTTTAATGATGCCCCTTAAGTACAAATTTGTTGTCAAAGAAAAAGAAGAAGGGAAAAACATGTTTTGTTACCTTACATTATTTAAACAGGAATAAAACTCTGCATAGCTTGGATTTCAGCAAATGGTCAAGGCCAAACTTTTTCACTCAAAGCATAAATAATAACACCGGCATTATATTGTTTATGACACAATGGAAACATTTATATAATGCCACATATCATTCAGTGATGAGAGGTGGCAAGAGAAGGAATTTGTGCCTTTAGTAGAATATCAATATATCAGTCATTCAATCATTCTTGTAACCTGTTGAAAAGTCAAGGTTGAGGGTAAGTTCTTTATTGTGGCATGCTGTATATTATGTAATATGAAACTCATCCCATCATGGTGATTGCTAAACAGTTAAGTGGTTTAGGACTCTCAGCCTCAGATGCCTTAAGATTTAAATTTAATGTGGAGAAAAGCAAGGTATTACAACTAGGCAGGAAAAAACAAAGGTACAAGTACAGATTAGGCGAAACCTGGCTTCAAAACAGTAACTGTGAGAGGGACCTTGGAGTCCTAGTGGACAATCACTTAAACATGAGCCAGCAGTGTGCAGCAGCAGCCAAAAAAGCTAATACAATCCTGGGTTGTATAAACAGAGGCATAGACTCAAGATCACATGAAGTATTGGTGCCGCTTTATAAATAAAGCGGCATAAATAAATAAATAAATAAAATAAATAAACCTTCAAACAATCCAACACACATCCAGATCACTTGTCTAGTATATTTTTTTTGATAGACCCAGATATGTAATAACTAAAGCAGAAATACAAGAGAAACAATATCCTTTAGTTCAAATTGATACGCTATCCACATTGACAAAACCCAGTTGAAGTTTTAATAGTATTTTTATAGAAAATTCATGCTGTTCAGATGCAGGTGTCTTATTAATATGAAAAGAAGTGAGGAAAGAAGTATTTTCAGAAAGTAAGAGGGATGGAAGTTACCCTCAACCTTGACTGACCTGCTTTATGTGACAATTCTGTGAAAATTTACATATCTTCTATTGGTCTATCTGTCCATCGATCCAATTATCAGCTATTTAAACATAAGCTACTTCAGATATCTTTTAGAATATGAAGCCATTAGTTATTTACTAATTAGTGTGCAGTGGGAAGATGGTTAAGCTGTTTTTAAAAATATTTTTGTTTAATTTGTATCACAGATCATCGTATTGCATTTAATTAGATATATTGTAAACTCTCAAGAGTCTTTTTTGATAGCTCTAGGTTTAAATTCAATAAATGAATAAATGCAAAAACTATAATGCTGACTGAATAACATTTTAAAGTGCTCCCTACTCCATTGCATCTTTATTGGCTACAGAATGGAAATTTACAATAATAGTATAGACACCTCAAAAGTATAGGTGTCCCACAAGATTGCTGGCTATATCAGTAGACTATGACTACTTTAGGGGAAAAAGTTATTTCCGCATTAATTGCAGCCATAAATTAGTTATGTATTTGTGTTCATATTTCTTGATTATTAAAAACCATGTTGTACAGAAGGAAACAAATTGTGGTCCTTCTTGTAAATTAGCAGCAGTGTTTCCTGGTATTACAAAATGGGAAGCCTATGAAAAATGCCGTGAACCTTTAAAACAGCCTTTGTGTAATTAAAACACTTCAATTCATCCTGGATTTTCCAGGTATGTGCAGTATAGCCCTAGTGAGTCCCTGTTGTCCTAACCATAAGGTCCCCATGTTACTTATGGTTACAGCCATCAGTTGCCCAATTTGCTCCGGTTATCAACTCCAAGGTACTCTATTTAGCTTCCTATATCAGGAGCAAATATGGAAAGGAATAAGTAGCAATACTCCATAGACAGTGCTTTAGGGTGAGTGTTCTTAATAGCTTATAACTCTAATCCAAATTCAGATCCAAAAGCAAATGTACTTTGTCTTAATTTTGTAGATCTCCGGAAACTGTTCCTGGGAGAAAATGCTAATTTTCTGAGCCATAGGTGGTGCAGTGGTTAGAATGCAGTATTGCAGGCTAACTCACTGCTCACTGCCAGGAGTTCGATCCTGACTGGCTTAAAATTGACTCATCCTTCCATCCTTCCAAGGTCGGTAAAATGAGGACCCAGTTTGTTGGGGGCAAGAGGCTGACTCTGTAAACTACTTAGAGAAGGGCTGTAAAGCACTATGAATCTGTATATAAGTCTAAGTGCTACTGCTGTTGCTAATTTATGCAGAGCACTGCAAGCTACTTCAGAGTCCTACAACACCAAGAAAACTCCATTGCAAGTTGGGGATCAACTTGCAGCCGTTGCTAACTCTTTGGGGGACAACTTTTCAGTGTTATTAATTGATTTTGTCCAACAGTCCTTAAGGTATTGCTCATTTTACTTCCCCTCCTTGCAAGTTGGAGAGAGGCTTAGCTGAGCGAGAATTGCTTATGACACCTTGCAAAGAAGGCCTCATTCAGTATTGAAAGTTGGATACGAGCTATCTGTTGTCAGAAAACCAAATGCTGTTATTGCAGATTCAGTTTCTAAGCTTAGAGCTAGTTCCAAAGAGAAAGAGGAGGAAGATAAAAAATGATAATAACACAGGTTTTCCCAGTTGCAATGTATGGCTGTGAAAGTTGGACCATAAGAAAGGCTGAGCGCCAAAGAATTGAGGCCTTTGAACTATGGTGCTGGAGAAGACTCCTGCGAGTCCCTTGGACTGCAAGGCATTCAAACCGGTCAGTCCTAGAGGAGATCAACTCTGACTGCTGTTTAGAAGGCCAGATCCTGAAGTTGAAACTCAAATACTTTGGCCACCTAATGAGAAGGAAGGACTCACTGGAGAAGGGCCTAATGCTGGGAAAGATTGAAGGGGACGACAGAGAATGAGTCACTGAAGCAGTAGGCGTGAACTTAATGGACTCCAGAAGATGGTAGAGGACAGGAAGACCTGGAGGAACGTTGTCCATGGGGTCGCGATGGGTCGACACGACTTCGCAATTAACAACAACAACAATAACACGGGTAGAGATATTTTAATTCCTTGAGTGCTTCCAGATACAATGATTCTCAATATGGATCAGGCTAATACACAGGAGGATGTTAGATACTACTTTAGTGTAGAACCAAATCATACCAAGTGAAAAAAATAATATATCCTAAATACAACCTTTTACTGGTTCCGTTAGTCCTTGGTGTTATCCATAAACCTAATAAAAACCTATTATGCTTCTTCTAATCCAGAAATCCAGAATTAGATACAAAGGATATATTGTGTAGAGAATTAGGGCATACTGTTTCTACAAATTTCTGTGATTAAGCTGTGGATGGAGGAGTAACAGAACCCACTATGAGAACTGGGAAGCTCAGGTGGAATATTTACATTATAACTATATGCTTTCTCACAGGCAAGATTTCTGTTTTTTCCATTGTGCATCCTTGTGCATTCTCTCCTCATTTTAGGAAAGAACATTGATGTCTGAGAGAGGCCATAAAAACATTTCACTTCCATTATTGATCTTTTTCTCTGAAAAAAAAAGAAGCATAGCATATTTAACAGATGTTCAGTTTCGTTCAGTGCAAAATAACATTTGGAATCATACATTGGTATATTTTATTTCTTTGCTTACAAATTGCGTAATATGGAATAGTGATTCTAAAAAAAAAGTTTCATAAGTGCTAACCTTCTCCCAAGATTATGTTTTCACCATTTTATTTATTTCTTTTTAAATATGTCCAGTTCCAGTCAGAAAACATGAATGCTGAACAAATGTATAATGGTAGACATCTGTAATACAGCTGTCACCATCTTTCCTTATGTGAATCATGAACAGTTTCTTTTTTATACTTGAACTTGCAACACTCATCTCCATTCTGGGTTGTATCTTGAGTCATATTTTTTTCCAAAATGTTTTTTTTTTAAAAAAAAAAACATGTTCTTGGAATACAACAGTCCTTTATAAATAGAAACGAAGACATGTAACTTTGCTAAGTATGTTGTGATTTTAGATTTTCAGATGTGGAATGATGGCTGATTAGAACTCTGGCTTGTCTTTAGCCCTTAATATATATAGCTGACTGGGAAAGAATGCAATTACTTTAAAAAAATGTTTTCAGCAGTATGCAAGAGTTTTTATCAATGGATTATTTTGCCATGTTTGAAAACATCAATTACAATTTAATACACCATGTTGCTTCTCTGTATGTCCAAAAACAAAAAGATCAGATCCAAGATGTTGTTTCCTAAATCTTAATATCAAGACTATGTCTAGTCTTTAATCTAAATTTGGAGTGGGAATTTAAATTCTTTCCCAATCATTGTTATCTTTTCTAGCAAAGAGATGGCTGTTATTTTATCCTCAAAGTGGCTATTTGGAACTTGGACACTGGTGTTTCTTCTCCTAGAGAACCACAATATGGTAACACTCAATCACTTCAACCACTTTCTAATTTATTACAGCTGTGGAAGACCTATGTTATCTGTAAAAAATTTCTTGTCTTCTGTTCGCTCCTTCATCGGAACACACAGAGAAGTTTTACTCTATAAACAGATGGCTAGATCCATGGAAACACAGTTTTGACAGAAACAAAGCACTTCTCCTCTCTATTTTTGTGAAGAGTGTTTCAGAAAAAGACTCATCTGCCACTGGAAAGAGTGGAGATGAATTGATGCCATGGCAGTCTCGTTGGCCTTAACAATTAGTCATTAATAATGTTGAATTGTTGTATAAATATCACATGCACGGCCAGCAGTGAATAGTTCTGTATTTAGAATTGGATTGAGTTTTTGTTGTTGTTGTTTTGGATCTCCGTTACCTAATAATATTTCCCATTGTAAGAACACTGGGATTTTTACAGCAGCTTTATTGGTATGCTTAGAGAGTACTAAGTTGGTTCCAAATAATACTGAGCAGAGAAGAAAAATAGCCACCGGAATCTTATCTTTAATTCTAATTGCTTCAGCAGATGCATCTTGCATGGTGCTTGAGGAAAGAGTTTGGAACTAATTAGTATTTAGCATTTTAGAAAAGGGAGAATTGGCAGTATCGATATTAAACCCAGATTGTGGTGGAAATGCTTGTTTTAGGTGTGTGTCTGTGCGTATTTAAGAGATGGATGAGCTAAACTAAAGTATATATTTTTATTCTATTAGTGTTCTCCAATTGTTTAATAAGCTTACCGGGTGGGTAGCTTCTTCATAGTCTCCACTATTGCCTACTTCTTATAGCTAATAAATGCTCTAATGAACACGTCGAACTTCATTGTCACTAGTTTTCAGCCGTAATTATTGCATTACGCTCTAGCAAATCTCAAATTGCAACATTGTCTTACCAAACATTAAATTGCAAACATAAACATCTCCTTGGAAGATTACCAGGCAGGGCTGTAAGAACACAGTGCATTTTGGGGGACTGATTTGAAAGCAGTTTTTTTTTTTCTCTTAATTCATCAAGCTGTACTAAGATCATGCAAAATAGGCTTGCCAGAGAGAGAACTTTGACCCAATATGTTTAGTTGCTACCTGCAATTGAATCCAGATCTTCCCTATCTCCAGTAATTGTAGTCAGTTCAAAACTTATTGTATTGCTGCATCCAGGGGGTTGAAGCTGTTTATTCTGATTTATAGTACTTTATCAGATATTGCAACCCCTCTCATTCTTAAAGCAAGTTATAAAGCAGTGTCGCATTCCCAAGCAATTAATATGTTAAAATGCTAAATGCAACATCTTCTACCCTTGCAACAGAAAAGGTTTGCAGTATTTGGGAAACAATATAGACACCTACTTTTGAGCATCTTGTTGTGTTGAAGATAGTAACTGAAGGAGAAATATTGGATGATTTTTTTTTCTTTCCCAGTTATAGTTCACACTCTGACTGTTATGATTGGGACGACATGGTGGCTAGCAGTTATGATTCTGGGCTTGTTGGCTGGAAAGCTGGCAGCCGAGATTCAAGATCCGAGCGCCATGAGATGGGGTGAGCTCCTGTCCTCACATTGGTTCCTGCCAACCTAACCAATTTGAAAGCATGCAAATGCAAGTAGATAAATAGATAGCACTTTGGGGGGAAGGTAGCAGCACTCTGTGACTTAGATCTCCATGGCTCAATGGCCTTCAAATGGAGATGAGCGCCACCCCCTATAGTTGGCAATGACCAGCGGTGTAAAATCTGCAGGAACTCCTTTGCCTTTGCCTTTTACTGTTATAGTTATCTGCTGGATCAGACCAATGAGTTCTCTAATTCTGCATTTTTTTCATCACAGATCTAAAGGAAGCCCATGGTAGATATGAATAGAGTATCTCTCTGCCTTATGAGGCACCAACAGTTTGAGTACAAGTAGAAATATTCACATGAAACATTGAAATACCAGAGCTAGGTATAACTACAAAGAACAGATGTGACAACAGCAATAACATTAGACTTATATGCTGTTTCACAGGGCTTTACAGCCCTCTCTAAGTGGTTTACAGTTTTAACATATTGCCCCATCAATCCGGGTCCTCATTTTACCAACCTCGGAAGGATGGAAGGCTAAGTCAACCTTGAGCCAGTCAGAATCAAACTGCTGGCAGTGGGCAGAGTTAGCCATAGCAGTAGCACTTAGACATATATACCGCTTCACAGTGCTTTATAGTCCTCTCTAAGCAGTTTACAGAGTTAGCCTCTTGCCCCCAACAATCCGGGTCCTCATTTTACTGGCCTGGAAGATGGAAGGCTAAGTCAACCTTGAGTCGGTCAGGATTGAACTCCTGGCAGTGAGCATGAGTTAGCCTGCAGTACTGCGTTCTAACCACTGCGCCACCATGACAATACTAATGGTCTTAGTCACTTATCCTTTCAGACAAACAGGTGAGCAGGACTGCAGGTGTTCCTTTAACCATTGGGAACCCGGTATTGTGTTGAATAAGATGAATCGGAGATTAAGGTTGTAGTTCTTTAATTCAGATCGATACATACCAACCCTCTATTGTGCATCAGGCTGATTTCATGAATAGTATCTTCTAACTACTATTTTCTGAGCTCCTGAGGTATGAACTTCGAAGAAATTGCTTTATAACAAAAGCTTAATTGAATGTCAGATATTGTTGTGGTCACTATACACTTGTAATTTGTATCCTGGCATGCCTGTGCTCATTGCTAATCCTTTGCGAACGTGGAAAGAAAAAATATCAGGTCCAGATATGGTTCAATTTGTGAAATTGAAATTCTAAACAGTCAGAATTTGATTTAGGGGGGAATGAATAACCAGATCCAGTTGTACTCAGCATAACAAATGACACAATAAAGGAAATTGGAAATGTCTTATATTTATAATATGAGAATATGAAGATACTCCTTTTAAAAAAGGTTTTAAATATATAGTTGGGAAAATGAACATGCATTGCAAGTGTCTCGTACGATACAGCAGCACAAAGTGGAACATATAATGACTTTAAAGGTCTAAGTGGAATCACAGGAGAAATATGCAGAAACAGAGACCTGTGATAGGTGGAATTTGAGAACTTTGCAATAAGGTGTCAATAATTGTGAGCTTCCTCAGAAAATCCTTGGCATTCTGAGAAAGCTGAATATGTTTCCATTCAATTTCTGAAGAAATTTGGTGAATGCTGGATACTTCTTAGACTTTTCATATCTATCTGGGAAATGGCTTAATCTTTGCATAATAGTTTGCAGAGGTTTGCAGAGCCATCATCCCCCTTCTCCCCTCAGCAGTAAATTTCTGAGTTTCCAGGAGGGAGGGCCTGCAGTGGACCAAGAGATGCCAAAGTTTAGTTTGGTTGGGAGGAAGAGGGTCCAGATAGCTCCTCTCTAGAAGATTTGGTGGATGGGGTTTATCAAAAGGTATTGTTAACTAACCAGATTTTTGTGTAGGAAAACTAGAGTTGATTTTGCTTTTCAGTGCCAGATGTGTACTCAATAAAGTTTATCTCTTATGGCACTTCAAAACGGTAGAGTTTCTTCAGTATTGGGTTCGCTAGCCAGATGGTTAACATACCCTGTCTTTCTTGGTTTTTGGACCCTGACATAAGCATACAAAAACAGGCAGCTAGAACTATCCTAATGGACAGTGACATAGTGAAGAGAGATCACCCTGGCAGTAATCAAACTAACAGAGTGAAAGTCATAATCGTGTTTCTAGAAGATGGCAAGGAATGGAACATCAGGAAGGACCAGCAAACAAATTAAAAACCACTGGATTGTATGTTAGGGAAACCATGGGCGATGTTTTATTCCATATGGATAAAATAAAGCAGCTGTAGCAAGGGGCCTAGGGGGATGAAGGAAAGACCTTGTCAACTGATATTAAGGCCAAGCATTTGCAAGTTGCACCTGTGCTCTTAAACAGCTTTCTGAAACATTTATCTTTTAACATATGGCAGACAGTGATGTGCTTGTACAGATTGTTTGCTAGTGGGTTTGACCTACTCTAAGCTGTTTTAGCTTTTTTTTATTATTTCCTTCTGTTTGCCTTTTCTGACTTTCTATTTATAGAGATGTGCCAAAGCACTTATCTCTGAGTTGGGAAAATGAATGTGAACCAAAGAGAGATTCTTAGATGATTAAGAAGGGAAGACCTGCTCTCTTTTCCTGCTCTTAAAATTGTGGCCAAACCTGGACAGAAGATGTATTTCACTTATCTCTCTTGCTCCGTTCTGTCTTTTAGGACAATTCTTAAAAAGCATGAAAGTTGAAGCTAGAAATATAAACAGAATTGAATGAAACGATAGCAACTATCAGTAATACTTCCCAGCACTCAGCCCAAAGACAGCAATTCTACAATGATAGCCACATAAAATCCTTCAATTAGTGGGGAAAAGAACCAGTGGAAAGCAAGTTTCCATCCCTGCCTGAAAGGCAAATAATGATGATTTATGTCATATTTCACTGGAAACAGAAATAACCTGATGTCGGCAAACATCAGGTTATTGTTAAAGTGACTGCTGGAAAACTTGCAACTTCGGTGTGAGAGGCAGATGGAGGCAAGGGCTACTAGAGCTAAATTGCAGAGATCTAGAAGACCTGTCGATGGCAGCAAAGAGACATCAAAACTGGTGATTCTTTGCTTTCCCCTAGATCAGTGATTCTCAACCTTTTTAATGCCGCCACCGGTCGTAAGCTGAGGACTACTCAAGTGGTGCAGCACCGTTTGCAGAATGGGACTTTTGGCGGGCTCAGCAGGGCAGAGACAGCCTGGACAATTCCTATTGGCTTTTGAAAGCCAATAGAATTAGACTCTATTCAAGAGAGTCTATTCTATGGCTTTCAAAAGCCAATAGAATAAAAGGGAGTAGCACAGCTAAGGAAAAGGGGGAAAAAAATGGCGGACTGCATTGTTTGGCGACCCCTGTGAAATGGTCGTTCGACCCTAAATGGGGTCCTGACCCACAGGTTGAGAACCACTGCCCTAGATTAGAACAGCTACTTGAACTGTTGCTGTCTTACAACATGACAGATCAGAGAGAAGGCACCCCTAACCATTTCAGGTCTGAACTTGGAAGTCTTCTAGTCCAACTCCCTGCTCAGGCAGGAAATAAATGGTTGTCCAATCTCTTCTTAAAAACTTCCAGTATTGGAGCATTCACAACTTCTGGAGGCAGGTTGTTCCACTGGTTAATTGTTCTAACTGTCAGGAAGTTTCTCCTTAGTTCTAGGTTGCTTCTCTCTTTGATTAGTTTCCAACCGCTGCTTCTTGTCCTGCCTTCAGGAGCCTTGGCCATTTCACCAGATGGTTTCATTAGCTGATACTTCTGACCTCATAGAAATGAGTTCATCAACCACTCATTAAAACAATCCATCCTTAACGTCACTTATGCACTAATCACAGAGGGAAAGTCCACCATGGGATTTTCTTGCACAATGATTCATCTGCTATTGTCACTATAAACATTAATTGACTCATACAAATTGATGAAATCCAGCTTCTAAAAACATAATACGTTTTGTTTTGTTTTTGCCTGTTTGTTTGCATTGTCTCATGGCAGCATTAATAGTGTAGTTTGTATCCCGGCACAGATGTCTATCTTTCAAAGAAACTTGTATGTGATTTCTGTAAACGGCAAGACTTTTTTTTTTTTTTTGCAAGTTGCTTATTCTCGCTTAATGGGACAAGTAAAAGAGTCCCATTAAGGCTACTGTTCAAATCACTGAAGTTCTTTTAAGTCCCCGAGACTTCAGGCAAAAACTTCACCTCCTCCCCAACCATCGTTCTGAATGGTAACCTGACTCATACTCAGTTGCCCACTATTGTTTTGAAAAAAAAAATAACATTTCATTTGAAAAGAACACTCAAAAGTACTCTACTCCCTTTCATCATATAAATGGGAAGCCATCAAATGCTTATAAATATTTTCTGCAACCTGCCTGTTGCTCTATTGTTCGCAAAGGCTACCAAAATAGCTCCCACAAATACAAATTCTGTGAATGCCAAGCATGCTCCCTCTAACAGTGTACTCAACAAAAGGTATCTGTAACCTTGCTTTTTTAGAGTTAGCAGTTTGGGCCACAGACATGCCTCACCATGTAATACAATGTGACTTTAATAGAAGATAATAGAATGAAGGACACTGTCAGAAACTCTCTGTTATGGTTCTGACAGATGAAACTCTTCAAAAGAACTTTGAGGCATTGTTTACCTTAAAGAATCTTTTGTTCGAGTAGCATAATATCGGCACTGCATAATTGAAGCCAAAAACTGAATTCCCCTCCCTAGGCACATAGTATCAAAGCACAATTCCCTCCTCCAATTAACAGTCATAAATCACATTCCCAAATTTGCTTGAAGTGCAGACTTCCTCTCCAGTTCTTCAGCCCGCCAATTCTTTATCGGCTCTGGGCTCAATAACCTTGATTCTCACGCTAAGTTTAGGTAGACTTCAGGAGAAATTTATTGATTGTACAAGTTATGTTTGGTGTTTTTCAAATAAGCTTGATGTTCATCTGCTGGCTAGTCTATAGTAGATCTTGCACTGAGCAGGGGTTGGGTTAGATCAGCGGTTCTCAACCTGTGGGTCGGGACCCCATTTGGGGTTGAATGACCATTTCACGGGGGTCGCCAAACAACGCAGTCCACCATTTTTTCCCCTTTTCCTTAGCTGTGCTACTCCCTTTTATTCTATTGGCTTTTGAAAGCCAATAGAATAGACTCTCTTGAATAGAGTCTAATTCTATTGGCTTTCAAAAGCCAATAGAAATTGTCCAGGCTGTCTCTGCTCTGCTGAGCCCACCAAAAGTCCCATTCTGCAAACAGTGCTGCGAGTTGTCTGCAGCGAAGGCGAGCTGTCTGGAAGTTTCCACCCCTCCTTGCTGAGCAACTACTAAAAATGTAAGTAAAAGAGGGCCAGAGGTGAGAAGTGGGAGGCTGGCAGGCGCAGGGAGGGTTGCTGGCGCGCGTGGGGCCCGGTGGGTGCCTTATCTCCCTTGGGCTGGGCCAGCTGGTGGCCCAGCCGGTGGTCGGCCTGCGCCATCTCTGCCACTTGCCAGCTACACCTCGGGTGGCGCAGGGGGTGGCACCATGCATGTGCAGCGCTCCCAGGCAGGGAAAGTCCTCGACTTACGACTGGTTGGGTAGTCCTCGACTTACGACCGGTTGGGGGTTGCGGCAGGTTGAGAACCACTGGGTTAGATGGTATCTAAAATCTCTTCCATATTTCCATTGTCTTTTAATCCTTATTCTCTCTTTCTTATTTTTTAACCAGTTGCCAACCCATGGGAGCATCTGTCCTCTTCTGTCATAGCAACTGGCAGAGTAGAGAGGGAGGGAGGGGACCATACACAGCTACATTTCTCCTTTCCTCCTGACCTCTATTAATTTCTCATAAATGAGTGTGATGCATGCAGGAAGTTGAGAGAGAGAGAGAGAGAGAGAGAGAGAGAGATCAGTAAACTCTCTTTTCAGACAATTATTGGCTTTCTTTCCTGCAATCCCGACATCTCGAGCATCTGTGAATATGATAATTGAGAAAATACTTAAAAATATTAAAAGTATCTGTCAGTTTATTGACCAAGGACAAAATTATGAAAATTGGTGCATTTGTGTTACGAATTCTAAGTAACTGGAGTATAGTTAGTTCTGTTCAAAGCACTTAGCTATAATATGCCTATTTTCAGGGTTATAACATTGTGACCTATGTGCAAAGGGAAGGTGTGTGTGTGTGTGTGTGTGTGTGTATGTGTATGTGTGTATGTATGTGTGTGTATATATATGTATATGTATATATGTATATGTATGTATGTATGTATGTATGTATATATATATATATATATATATATATATATATATATATATAGTGAAATTGATATATATCGGGTGAAAATGAGTTCATCTATAAAGGAAATCCATTAAGCCATTGTATTTTGAGCCCTGGCCATGGAAAGAAAGTACTGCCTATATGGTTGGAATTAATTCTGTGGAACAAGTAGTTCAATCTTTCTTTCCAGGGTCACTGAATTCTGTATTTCAAGGCATAGCACGAAACAGAATTGGAATTAACACCTGAGCTTTCTGAATATGTTTCAGACTTTCTGAATTGCTGGCAAACTTGACTTGCATTGCTGCCTTCTGTAATTTATTCTCTCAAACGTATTTCTGCTCATCATCCAGAGACCACACATAAAATGTTCTCCCTTCAAATGCTGAGAGACATGGGGCTGAAAAGGAATATTTCTTTCACATTGTTACCATATAAATAGTCTGAAATGAATAATTCTGTATTCGGAGCCCAGTTTATGTGAAATAGGAACCTGGTGTTATTTTCCAGATAGGGAATCAATCTGAGCTGATCTAGATGTAAGATCTTTTCAATAAGTGCCCCACCCTTTTTAATATAAAAAAATATCAGGTGTGTACGTCACAGTGAAAGTGTGAATAACCAAAAATTGAAAGTCACCCTACCAATCAATCAATGGTGATAATGATAAAGTTGGAATGGACCTTGGAGGTCATCTAGTCCAACCCCCTGCTCAGGCAGGAAACCCTATACCATTTTGGACAAATGGCTGTCCAGTCTCTTCTTAAAAACTTCCAGTGTTGGAGCATTCACCGCTTCTGGAGGCAGGTTGTTTCACTGGTTAATTGTTCTAACTGCAGGAAGTTTCTCCTTAGTTCTAGGTTGCTTCTCTCTTTGGTTAGTTTCCACCCATTGCTTCTTGTCCTGCCTTCAGGGGCTTTGGAGAATAGCTTGATTCCCTCTTCTTTGTGGCAGCCCCTGAGATATTGGAACACTGCTATCATGTCCCCCCTCGTCCTTCTCTTCATTAAACTAGACATACCCAATTCCAGCAGCCGTTCCTTATATGCTTAGCCTCCAGTCCCCTAATCATGTTTGTTGCTCTTCTCTGTACTCTTTCTAGAGTCTCAACATCTTTTTTTACATTGTGGTGACCAAAACTGGATGCAGCATTCCAAGTGTGGCCTTACCAAGGCATTGTAAAGTGGTATTAATACTTCACGTGATCTTGATTCTATCCCTCTGTTAATGCAGCCTAGCACTGTGTTGGCTTTTTTGGCAGCTGCAGCACACCAGATCACTGTCATTTATTTATTCATTTCTCAAGATTAACTGAGCATTGTACCATCATGTTTATAATTAACCACATAAACCATAACCCTAAAGCATCAAGCAAACTGGCCATCAAATAAGAAACAGAAATAAAACCATACACATGAAGAGTTGGGTCAAAGAAGAGTTTCATCAAACACTAAAAAGCTGATCGCCTCTCCAGGAAGGCAATTCAAAAAAAAGAAAAGAAAAAAAAATGAAGGAAAACAAAATACTTCCTTGAACTGAGTGCTTGGCAGCAGGAAACAAATGAATTTTCTAAAAGTACCAGAAAAAGAATTTTAACTCGAGGCGGTGAAACGTGTTTCTCTTTGACGGTACTCCCTGCAAGGCCAAAGCAATCCAAAGACGAGGTCAGAAGGACATACCCGTGTAGCTAAAATGGTTCTTAATACCATTTCTCCCTTCTATTCTTTGTGACTTTGACTCCAGAAAGATATAACCTCTATTAAAAAGCGGGGGGGGGGGGACCCAATCCTATTCCGTGACAAACAGTGCATTTGTGAGGGGGAAGAATTTGGCCAAATTACCAGCCTCATTCATCTTGCTGTGTCTATTCAAAAACATTTCATTGTCGGTGACAAATCCTGGTTGAAGTTGGCTTCGCCTGTTGTCATTCATTGCCGTTCATGTTTAGAAAGCAGACTGCTGAGATAATTGATTTGATGGTCCAGCTTGAGTGGAAGCACTTCTGGGCATAGCAGGGCTCAGAGATGCGGGGGGGGGGGGGGGGAAGAGGAAAAAGGTGGGAGTCATAATACTACTTTCTCCTTAGAGGCACATGGCCCAGTTTTGAGAAAAGAAAAGCTTGCTTCACATGGAGGGAGGTGGGGGAGAGATCTTCAAGAAACGGAGTAATAAAATGCAGAAATGATCATATCCCCTCTGATGGATAAAAATAGGCATTCAAACAGAGACAATGCGAGTACATATTTTACTGGCAGGTGAATAATGAAAGATTGCCATGGAAATAATCTGATTTTTAACAGACCTAATCCACAGGAGGCTCTCCCTGGTTCTCATTCGTCTTTGTGAGAGGACGAAACTGTTTCCTCTTTTGTAAAGCCTTTTTTAACTTGTTTTTTTTTTCCTAAGCTGTTAAAAAAACAAAATTAATGGCCAAGAAATCAGAAGTATTGCAAAAAGTGAAATAATAATTGAATTTGAAAAGCAGTACATGTACCCCGGGATTATATGAACACCTATTGGCTTTATTTACTTGGAATAATATTTGATAATGAAACTCGTCTCTCTCTGTCTTTGCTCCTGAAGGCTGTTGTTCATCCCTGGCCTGCCTGCTGATATGAATAACTTAGATACCTAAACAGCCAGAAACCAGAAAAAAACACTTGAAATAAGTACTCAGTTCTGGGACTTACCTCCTAATTCCAGTGGCATGTAAACTGCTTGGTCTGTTTTTGTCACCGAGAATAAAGCAAAACTAAATAAAATCTTCACAGCATGAATTTTAATCACAAACTGTCTTCAGAAAGAAAAGTACTTTAGTTAGTTTCTGGTCCATCTCTGTAGGTGTGCGTGCATGTGTCTGCATCCTTTCAACTCCCCACTTGCTTTTTACTCCATGGCGCAACTCAATTTCTGTAGAACAGACAGGAATACAATAGAAGAGAGAACTCAAAGCTGACTTGAGTCCATTTGATTCTCTGAAGATACTGTCTTTGTTGAAATTATTTATTTCTAAACCAGCCCTCTTTTATTTGTTATTTCTCTGTTATTTCTAAACCAACCCTCTTCTATAAAATGAATATAATAGGCATTGAGAGCACAAAGCAATCTGTCCAGATCAGTGCTGCTCAAACTTGGCAGTTTTAATGGATTTATATGGATTTTAACTCCCAGAATTCTCCAGCCAGCATATCAGACTGGGAAATTCTTGGGCTTGAAGTCATGTGTGTTGCATTCTGGATAGGATAGGATAAGATAGGATAGGATAGGACAGAATAAAATAGAATAGAACCTTGGAGGTCTTCTAGTCCAGCCCCCTGCTCAAGCAGGAGAACCTATATGATCTCAGATAAGTGACTATCTAGCCTCTTCTTAAAAATCTTCAGTGATGGAGCACCCACGATTTCTGGAGGCAAGCTGTTCCACTGGTTAATTGTTCTCCCTGTCAGGAAGTTTATCCTTAATTCCAGGTTGCTTGAAGTCTATACATGCTGTCTGCATGAAACATTGGCTTAGAAGATGTTCAAGAAACAGTGTTCCTAAGAAAGACATTATCTTTGATCAATTTTCCCCCAATAAGTTAGAAGTCAGGACCCTTATAAAAGCCAGGGATGGGACTCCCTGTCAGAAAATGGAGAGTCCTAATCTAATCTGACAATCTTAAGTATAATTTATGATTAAATTAAGAGATTGGTTCTATACTTGTACTGATGTTTAACATTAATCTGTAGCAACCCATTCATACTGTAGTATATGTTCAAGGCATTGTGTCCTGACTGTGAAGGATTTATTTAGGTTTATAATTCTAACTCTATAAACTCTATTAATTTTCTCAAACGTGTCTCTTCCAAACTAGACCATATTGTACAACCTACCAAACAACATACGTTGTGATGGCATAATGGTGATTATTCATGTGTTAGTTATGAAGCTGAATAAGTCTCTTGGAACTGTAATTAGATTTATATATAAAATTCCACAACTGGGCATCATCTTTATCTTGTCTTTTTACCCAACTAAGTATCAAATTGGTATGACATTGGGGACACTGTAGAGTTCCCAAATGCAATATCTCTAGGTGGTCACCAACAATCAAGGCTGACTTGCTAATGCATAATCAATTAACCCAGATTGTTTGGGGTTTTTTAGTTTTTAAATCACTAGCATGTGAAAAGCTCCTATAAAAATATGTTTATATCATAAATTGTATTTGTAAAGTGAGCAAACCATGCAATATTGGTAAATATAAACCTTTATGAGCTTGACTGGATTTGTCACACTGTATTAGACTTTCAGCAGTTGAACCTAGAAAACAAATTGCGGTTTAAATTAAATTTGGTACTTGTGCTTTGGTGTTAACAATTTGTTCCTCTTTCCAGCACACCCTCTTTTCTCTACTTTCTCTATTTAGGGAAAATGTTATCCCAAAATATCAACCGTCAACATTTTGAACATGAAAGGTGCACATTTAAATGTGAACACTCTAAAAAATTGGTCTCAGTGCTTTCAGATCAACTATAGAGAAGCTATTTTATTTTTCCCTTCCTTAAAAAAGAAATATTTTATGTTGATAGACATGTTGATTCAGAAGTGTGCTTAATTCAGGGTCATTCCTTTAGATGGCAATAAAATTATTTTATATATAAAACTATATCCATAATTAACCAAGATCTCAAAGATACCAAGGACCAAGAAAGGGTTTTTTTATTATTATTTTGGTTTAATGTTTTGCATTTTTGTTGGGTTTTTTTGTACTGGAAATGAAAGTGCTACATAGCTACAGAATAGCTACTTGGTTGAAGAAAAAGTGAATAGATTCTTAGTACTTGTCTCCCAAGCTGGGCCTGGAAAGTAAAATCATAATTATTTATCTGTCCAAAATAAAAAAGAATCACCCACAATGATGAAACTCAACCAAACCAGGTCTGTATTCTAAGTAGACTTTGCCCCAAGAAATGGTGCAAGCCAGACGTATGCATTTTTTCCTTCACTATATACTTAACTATCTCCACATTGTGGGTTTTTTTTTTCCCCTTACGGATTGTCGAGGATTAGCAAAAACATTCTGCCCAAATTTTTCATGTTCAAAACACCATTGCATTTAGTCTCCTTTCAGAGTCTTCCCACACACACACACACACAGACCAAGTTTCTTTCCTGCATCGTTTAATTATTCACAGTGATGTGACTGGGGGTGTAGGTGTTTAGCCCAATACTTTAGTAAAATTCCAAGTCTCTGAGGCACAAATGCTGCCACTCCATCTGCAAAAGCAGGTTCCATCCTATTAAAAAATAAACAACTCCACATCCATAATCTATAAATGAAGATTTAGTTAGGGCAGAGTCCCCCCGACAGAGTTCACGAGCATGTAAACTGGGAATTATTCTTCCCTAAACACCACCTTCATTGAATTTATATGCCATTTAACATTTTGATCTCAGTACCAGCAGTTGGACTTTTTTATAGTTGACATTATTAAAGAGGGGGGCCTTTTTTGTACTGTTAACTTCTGTGTCACAAAGTCACAGCTTGAGTTAGACTAGTTATACTATATTTCATAAATGATTGGAGGCATTACACTCAGCCCGTTTTTTTTTCCAATATAGCTTTCCAAGCTGTATTATGTTGCATCGAGAGAAAGTTGCTTTTCATAGCTGTTTCAGAACTACAGAAAACATACTGATTAATTTATAGAACATTTTGTGAAACCTGGATGTAAAATATACAGATGCTTTATGTTTAAGCCTCTGTGAATTATCCTATAGAAGGGATGCCTCTGTATAGAGACGAAGCAATTAAAGATGTCAAAAGAGCATCAGAATTCTGTTACAATACTTCTACAACAGTCTTGCAGTTTGGGAAACTGTGTTTTGTAGCCTACGTATGTGTATTTCACATCCTGTTTGTTCTGTTTAGTTGTCTCAAAACAACTAAATTGGCTTAGTTTGCAACAGAATTGGTACAGTTAACAAGTCTGAAACAATATGGGTCCTTTTAATGCTGTAACGTGAGTCTGGTTTTGCTTTTGTTGTGTGGACAAGTTTAGAATAGGAGAATACGATATATTTTTTTTTTAAAAAAAATCATGATAAAACTCATGATATTGCTCACCTAAAAAGAGGGAAAAAGAGATCTCTGTTATTTAACAAATTAGGCTAAGCAAATTATGGCAATGTCTTTAACTGAACAAGCCTCCTCTGATTAAGACAAACTGCCTTGATGTTTTCTAATGAGGAAAATAGAGAAAGCTGTTTTCAGTAATGATTAGGCTCAGCATTGGGAAATCACATAAAAGGCCTAGGTTTAGCAAATGAGACTTGCCAGGTTTGTTTGTTTGTGAAGCTCTTGCATTTAACTGACCCACATCCAGCATTTTACAAAGGATTATCGACAATATTGAGAGTGTCGGTAGAAGAGCAACAGTAACAGGATTCCTATGATGAAGACATTCCTGGAAACGATAGGACCAAAGCATATGATTAAAGCAAAAAGCAAAAATCAAGAACACGGGGGCATAGCCTCAAACCGACAGGAGGGAAGTTCAAAACTAATTAGAAGCTAGAACAATTAATCAATGGAACGACTTGCCTCCAGATGTTGTAGGTGCTCCAACACTGGTTTTCAAGAAGAGATTGGACAGCCATCTGTCTGAGGTGGTATAGGGTTTCCTGCTTGAGCTGTGGGTTGGACTAGAAGACCTCCAAGGTCCCTTCCAACTCTTGTTATTCTGTTAATGTTAGAAAATCTTACTTCACAGAAAGAGTAATGGGAGCTTAGCACCAACCTCCATCAGAGTTTGTGGATCAGACTTCAGTAACGGAGCTTAAACATGCATGGGATAAACACGTGTCTTTCGGCTGACAAAAGTTAATAACTAAATAAATAAAACATTCAATAAAAACAAAAACAAACAAAAAAAGCCAAAAGGTCAGATTCAAATGGGCCACTTGATCTTTTTTCTGCTGTCAGGTTTCTAGGTTTCTAAGATACCCAGTCTAGCTAAGAAACCCAAGAAAATTTAATTCCAGAGGATTCCTTTCCCATAATTCTCTATGGATCCAAGATCTTGGTCTCAATTGAAGTGAAACGGTAGGGTCTTTATCACGGGTCAAATTTGGCTGCACATTTTCATATGTTTCTATGTAGAAAATCATGATTGTCTTTGTCGTCATCATCATCATCTTTTTTTAAAAAAGCTTCTCTCTGACATTCTATGTTTTTTTTTCCCCTATCCATTGTTGGGCAGTTAGTTAAAGTTAATTCAGGTTTACCTATGGTCAAAAACGCAGTAAATTAAGGCTATACAATAATTTTGTCGGGACTGAAGAACCATACTTATAAAAAAAAGTATATTCGGAATTGCTTCAGGATCTAAGAACAGTTATTTGTATGAACTTTCATTTGAAACCACAGTCCTGATGCACATTTATCAATTAATGAATCAAGCATAATAGAAAACATTCTCTATCCCCACACACAGATAACCAGAGAGATAGTGATAGATGCTCTCTACATTATTTTAGTTCTCTTTCGCAAATTCAGTTTGTGCAGTTTTGGGTATTTTGCTACTAACTTTACTCAGAGTCTTGGGTCATCATATCTGAGTGGTGCTAAGTGATTTTACACTGAGAGGATGGAAGTTGGACCAAGCTTATATGGCCGAGAGACTTTTAAGGTTTTATATCTGCTAACTAGCAAGAATTATTTCACTGTCTCATAGTCTTTGACTTTTGTATGACCATCTGTTGGAAAATTCACACATGAATTCACACTTATGTCAAATGACAAAATATTTCTAAAATATAACCCTCAACAAACTTTGGAAAATGATAAAAAACTATTCCATTTGCTTCTCAATGACAAATAGAGAGCGCCCGCACAAGAAACTCTAATATAAATTCTTCTATTAACTCGATGAGTAAAATGAGATACTAGTAATCATTTCTTAAATGCAAATTTGACTTTCTCCCTTATGAGCCAGGAAGATGGGAAAGATTTTTGTATATTGTCTAATCACCCACTAATCGACCTTGTCATCTCTCTCTTCTCCCATTCTCCAAAGTGGCAGAGACTACCAATGTACCTAAACACAACAAAGTCAACTGCTCTAAGGGAAAAAGGACTGTGTTACACAAAGTGGTACAAAAATACAACCGCATTTATATTGCAGATGAGTAGTCTTGCTTAAAGTGGTATTATCACTAAATATTTTATTTCAGAAACCAGTATATATAAATAAGACTATGTAAGATTTAGAAGAGTGTTTCTTAACCTCATCTGATTGCGGAATTCTGGGAATTGAAGTCCACACATCTTAAAATGGCTGAGGTCGAGATACATTGATAGAAACATAAATAGAATACAATTGAGTACCCTAACTTTTTTAGGAAGAAGTGTCAAATGCATGTAATTATTTGGATTGCTTCTGGACTGTTATATATATATATATATATATATATATATATATATATATATATATATATATATATATATATATATATATGTGTGTGTGTGTGTGGGTGTGTGTGTGTGTGTGTGTGTGTGTGTGTGTGTGTGTGTGTGTGTGTGTGTGTTTTCTGAGGTTTTTGCGGGTGTTTGTATGTAGGTCTTTGGTTGTTTGGGTTTTCTCCCGTGTAAAATTGGAAGTGTCTTGGCGACGTTTCAACGAAGTCCCATTCGTCATCTTCAGGCTGGTGTTTTCAGCTTCGAGCACACATTGGGAGAAAACCCGAACAACCAAAGACCTACACATATATATATATATAATTTTTGGAGGAGACAATTATAATATTTTATTGCTTCATCATCGTTTGGAAAGGCGACTGTTTTGGTGTAATTAACCATCAAAAGTAATGAATTCTAAATTGTATTTTCAATTACCTTTAAATAAAATTATCTTGAACTAGGAAAAAAAATGTGATCTGTAGACAGCTTCGCTGCTTTATCACTGTTGTTGTACTAGAGCTTTAGATTAGGGGAGCTTAGTTTTTAAATTAAATGTCAAATATAATTTGCCAGTGGAAACATGAAGTGCGGCCAGCTGTATTTTGAGGTGAGAAAAGCTAGCTCAGCATCCCTTACTATTGATATATACATAAAACCAGCTTTTCTATCCTATTAGATCATACTTGGCAGGATATGAAATGTGATTTTACATATACATGCATGCATATTCTGATTATAAATCTAAAAAAGAAACTGTACCTAAGGCTAAGATTTTGTCACAGCTGTCTGAGAAATAATGGATTCCGTAATTTTAATTTGTATTAAATATGGATGAGTTTTGACATTTTTGTAATTTTTGCTACGATATTTGACACTTTGAATATCTATAGTCAAGTCTATATATCTTTGGGGGATGTAGCCCAGTTGGGGTTTTTTTAGATGCTTGATTGGGACCATCATAAATCTGGAAGAGTATCGTAAAATATCAGGTAGTTTGAACATCCAGGATACTATTTTTGACATTTTCTTTAATTCTTTGGAACAACTCGTTGCTTAGCTCATTGGAATTTTAGAAAATAATAGAGAAAAATAGAAAGCCAGTTTGGTATAATTGTTAAGACACCAGGCGATTGTGAATTCTAATCCCACCTTAGCCACGAAAGCCAGCTGGGCAATATGACCAGGAGACTATGAGTTCTAGTCTTTCTCAGGAATGAAAACTAATTGGATGACCTTGAGCTACTCCTTCTGTCTCAGTCTAACCCACATAACAGTCTAGGAGACTTAAACCTGGACAGCAAGAAGACCAAATAACATGTACAATCTCTGTGTTGACAAGAGGTCCATCTATATTACTCCCGCTTAGACAACATACATGCTCTGTGCAAATCCAATATGAATTTCCATTCCATAAAAATATTTAGAAATGAGAGAAAATATCAACACCAAGCTGTTTACACTAAACCTGTTGTTTCAATAGCATCACCCTTTGCATTATGTTGCAAAATTGATGTTTTCAGATTCCTACAGAGCAGCATAAAATCTGCACCTCAGTTCGTAGAATCACAGCGGTCAAGGTTTTCAAAGTCTACTGTTTTCCATGCCACAGTCTCTGGTATTAAGATAGCAGCTGGCTCAGCTTGTTTTAAAAACTCATAAATTGTACATACATCGTTCTTTCATGAAGCTGAAGAAATCCATTTACGATATAATTCAGTAATGTTTAAAAGCTAGACACTTAATATAGATTAACTTCCCAATGTTGAAGTCATCTCCGAGGCGTTATGGTTCTGCCAACCTGAGTGAGATCTTCAGTTTGGAAGCCTCACTGCTTCAGACAGGAAGGCGGTGCAGAGAGTGGTGAGGATGGCAGAAAAGATCATTGGCTGTTCCCTCCCTCCCATCCAGGACATAGCACACAAGCATTGCTTGATCAGGGTCCGCAGGATTGCCTAGGATATGACACATCCTCTTCACAACCTGTTTCCCTTGTTACCTTCTGGGAGGAGGCTCCATGGTATCTGAAGCAGAACATCCAGATTCAGTCACAGTTTTCTTCCATATAGTGTTAACCTTGTGAATTCTAAACTTCCCCTTTCCGCTATGTATTCAAGATGGACAGTGATGAATATTTATATGTAAGGATGTAGGTTTGTACATATGTTGTATATAGCAGGTACAAATATGTGTTATGTAAAAGCAACAAAATTGCGTTTTTAATGTGTGCCAATGTGCCCACAGTAAAAAATGCCAGTAAAGGTTGTCTGTCTGTCTGTCTGCCTGCCTGCCTGCCTGCCTACCTACCTACCTACCTACCTACCTACCTACCTACCTACCTACCTATCTATCTATCTATCTATCTATCTATCTATCTATCTATCTTTTACAGTTGCACGTTTGTGGGAAAGTAACAAAACAGTGGATTTTTTTTTTCAAGGCTTTAATGCCTTTAGATAACTCCGAATGTTAAATCTAGCATTCTTGTCAGTCCTAAGTACAAATACACGTTTTAGCTTGTATGTTTATACAGGTGTTCCTAGTGCCAGTTTATTCCTCTAGGTAGCAAAGGCTGCATGGATTTTTTTTTCTCCTCCTTTTCCACTGAGATGATTCATCCACTGAAATGAAATTTCCATTTACAATTCTTTCAAATTAGATTTCAGCGGAGTGCTTCACATTTCTTTGACAGATGCTTCTTCCTTTCATCGGCTGTCGGAAGTCTTAACTTCTACAGCATTAAATAATTCCAAAACTACTAACATGCTCTTAGGCTAATTGTGATTGGCCATAGGAAGAAGAATTCTAAGATCAAATGCCTATACTTTGAGTTACCCCTTGCTCTGTTCTCTTCATTAATCCTGCCCTGAACTGCCCACTCCATTATTGTCAGCCTACTGTAGATTGTCAACCTGTTTGAATTATTGTTGTTCACTAAAGTGACCAGATATTAGAGACAAAATGGACCACAGAGGATGCAAACATGATTGTAAAGGTTTATTAATGAGATCAGGTGCTTACACTGGAGAGACCCTCCCTTGGTCAGTTATGGTGAGCAGAAATAGCTGTGAGCAAAGTTTGCCATGGTACATCACTCACAAAATAGTTGTTGTTGTGGGGCATGTTTAAAGTTCTTCAATCTCTCTCTTCCCACTTCCTGAACATTGCTTAGTTTAGGAATCAGCAAGGAAAAGTTACATATTAATAAAGACATTGTGGGGTCTTTGACAGTCTGTTAAGCTTGTGGTTTTCTTGCAGACATTTCATTGCTCAGCTAGGTGTCACCAGCCCTAGCATGGATGATGTTACCTACTTTGGTAATGAAACATCTGCACAAAAATATCCAAGCTCAATGAGTACCAAGGACTCTAGAGTCTAAACCTAAGCTACAAATATGTTCGTCTAACAGGAAGGATCAGTTATGTATCCAGCAGGTATTGGGTGCCTAGCTAAACCAGTAGCTGGAAATATTTATCCAAGCGGGATCAGACTCTGGAGTTGTTGTTTTTTTCTTGCTGCTTGTACAAAGCAAAGAAGCAGCTTGCTGGTTTGGAAAGCAAATAGCAAAAGCTAGCTCATCTAAGCAGCCTTCCTTCCTGGTGTGGAGATCCTTGATAGGCTCCAAAACCCAAGGAAGACATGCTGAGATACTTCTTCATTGTTCATCACCTATAGAGAGAAATCTTGATAAACTAAAGCAAACTACTTGCACCCACAAAACACATACTCTGACAACTATTAGGGAGGAGCGATCTTCTCCCTCTTTCTCCCACACAAACTATCTAAACTTTCCTGTCTCTTGATCCTCTGGAGTGCAGCCTCTCCCTCCTGGGAATCCAGCCTACATTCCACCACAGTCCTGCAGGTTAGAGCTAGGCACTGGTGTTAAACCATCCTTTACAAAATAAAAGGACACAGCGGTTGAATGTTTTTATTGGTTCAACTTGATGAGCAGCATTTTAGCTTTTTAATTTTTTTTTTATTTTTTTAATAAAGAGCTGCAGGTTGCACTTCTGCACTGTAAAACAGTGTGAGCTCTTATTTTCTTCTCTACAACGCCTAATTTCCTCTCTATTTTCCTCTCGTTGTATCCGGGCCATTCAGAATGTATTTATCCTTATTGTTTTTTTGAGTCCGGTCATTTACTTTCATCAATTAACGTGCATTACTGGGGGGGAAAACAAACAAACAAAAAAACCCATACAAATTAAAATACAATCCTTGGTATATTCAGAGAGATAAAATGTTCCACTCTCTTCATGTTTCACTTTACAGCCTGCAATAAATGGAAATTCCATTCACAACTGCAACTCACTGTATAATGTTCATAAATAATTAAAGCTACGTGATTTAAGAAGAACGGGCCTGGAATATATTTCTGTTCATAAAGAGTAGATGTGGCAGAGATGCCTAGAGCTGCATATTGGGGGGCGGGGGTGGATTTTCCCCCAAAAGAAAAAAAGAACACCTGGACCCAAATTTAGAGTGTATTCAGTATTTAGTATTCTGGAAATTCAGACTGCGTACAAAGCACAGACTACAGTGTAACTTTTGGGGAGAACATCCCTTTCTCCTCTTGTTTTCTTAGCCTTTAAATTCTTTATAGCTTGAGATTTGCTCGATATTTTTTTTACTCTTGTTGTAACCTGCGCATTCAGAATGTATTTATCCTTATTGCTGTGGAGGCCGGTCATTTACTTTCATCCATGAATTTGCATTATTGAAAAAACAACAACAACAGCTTACAAATTAAAATATGATCCTCGGCATATTCAGACAGATAAAGTGTGCCAGTATCTCCAAATTTGTGTTGTGCGCCGTAAATGGAAATTCCATTCACAACTGCAACTCGCTGTGTACTGTTCATAAATAATTAAAGCTACATGATTTAAGAAGAATGGGCTAGGAATATACTTCTGTCTGTTAATATAGAGCAGATGTGACAGAGGTGCCTAGGGCTGAGTATTTATTATATATATAAATTTAAAAAAGAAAAAAAAAGAAAGAAAAATTGGACCAGAATTTAGACTGAAAGCTACAGTACGTATTCTAGAAATTCTGACTGTCCACACTCCTATTTCCAGTCTAACTTTCAGGAGCACTTGGTTCTATTGCTTTCTTAGGCTATAAAATTCTCTATACCTCAAAACTGAGAAGCCCTCAGTTATTCTGAGCAGAAGTATTTCTTTTTCCCCCAAAAAGCCACTTCATTTGGAATTTAATTTCCCAAGCTAGCACGAATACCCGTTACACAAAGAAGGTTAGTATCCTCCTTGTGTATAAACAAAACCATTTATTTGCGCTTATAATTAATTTCAACTGACAGCATAGCCGTGCACGGGACTTGTGTGTAATTAATATAATTTAGTTCTGTGCACATTAGAACAAGAACTATCCATATGAGACCCTTATGAAATGGAAGAAGTTGTGCTCAAGAGTTGAATTAGTAGATTTTCTGCAAAACCTGAACGCTAAAGTGTAAATAATGGTATTTTCTACTGTCTCTGATCATTAGTGCTAACAATTGTTCAGGATTTCTCTCCTCATTCTCAACAAAAGTGTTCATGATATACCATTTACAAACATTTATAGTTTCTGATTCTAAGGAGAACCAAACAAGATACAAAATATGATTACTGTAAATCATACAATGATTTTGGCAATAAGGAATTTCTATCACGATAGGCATTCCAAGCTTTCAAACATCCTTAGGGGGGGGAAATACTTCTAGGGAAAAAAAATTATTAAACAAGGCTGTATGAAAGACACTTAAAAAGCAAACTCTCTTGCTAGAAGCAATAAAATCTGTTTGGTTTGGACACAGTGAGAAAGAAATAGAAGGACTGCAAATAGTTGAAATATCAGTCTTTACAATTCTTCACAAATAAATATGCATGAACTCATTTAGATCTAGCATGACATAATTATGCAGACAAAATGCGTTAGTCAGAATCTACTGTTTCGTGTTTTTGAGCTGAAATACTAAAAACCAAATTCTAATTTTTACTAAAATTAATGTCAAATATGTTGAATTGTAAAATGGGTGGCTTTGGGGGAGTAGATTATTCCTTATTCTTGTTTTGAGAAAGTTGAAATGTTTCAAAGGTTACTGCAAAATAAAAAAGGAGGGAAGCAACTTGGTCTTATATATAAATGTGTGTGTCTCTGTGGTGTGTGAGTGTGTGTGTGTGTGTGTGTGTATGTTTTATTTTCAAAATGTCTTAACACATTGAATATTGTATTCCTTTACAGCAACTTTCTATTTCATATTTTAATAACCGAAGCTTGGGAAATAGTTGTTTCTTTAGATTAATTTTAAGTACTTATATGGCACAATATCTGTAGTCTCAATTACAGTATTTCCATATCCCATTAGTTCTACATCTGAAGCCCAGGTTGTATTTTTTTTTTCAACTCACTTAAAAATCAGTAATCTGATTTTAAGAGGAAACAACTTCAAAACGGATATGATACAAATGTTCTGCATTAAAATAAGTGTTCCATGACTTTTTGATAGACATTAGTTGATAACACTCAGTAATCATAGAAAAACTAACAGGATCATGTTCGCAAATGACTGTGTGTGTCATGTTCACAAGTGATTTCACCTACTCATTCCTTGCCCGCAGACACCTGTTGGGAACTAGATACACAGGTTAATCTTCATCTTGAGAGTGTTAATATTATAAAACTCTCCCAAAGCATAGAGATGGTCTCCTTTTTACTTCTATCCCATGCCATGCACATAACTTTCTAAACCCAGAATTAGTCACAAATCATTGTTTCCATTCCACATTTCTTGGGAAGGTGGAAGAAAGACTAGCTGGTCTTCTATGGCGCATCCATCAACAACGAGCAAACCCAATGGGTATCACACAACCAGCCTTTATATTTCACTTTATCTTTTATCTTCTTGATTAATACTGCCACGCATGGAATTTGACTTAATTTTGAAATAAATGGAGGTTGTCAAAAACCAAGAAATACACGATGAGATTCTTCTAAGCAGTTTCCTTTATTGATCCTTAGTTATTCACAGACATCTTGCCAAACTAAATCAGATTATTTTCATCATTAAAGATGATGAGAACTTGTAGGAAGGAGACTTAACTCTCTTCCCCCAGAGAACTCTTGGTTCTCTGGAATGCAGGCCCTCCCTTTTGGAAATCTGATGACATTCCACCTCAGTTAGATAAATAGATATCTATACAAGTTGATAAATAATTTGGTATAATATCTATAACTATAATAATTTGGTATAAAGTCTATAACTACATGCTCCTTCAGAATCCTATTTCTGAATTGATGGTCTTAATTTGACCTCCAGGGCTGATCTTACGTCCTCGTATACTGGTCTTCCTATCCAAAGATGAGCTAATAAGATTTAATATATCAGCTGATGATAAGACTTTTAGACTTTACACCTTGCTTCGTATCAGTGGCCGTTATGCTGGTTAATGCTAAGCTTCTGAAGTAGGAATATCATTTTTGATTAAGTGATTGAGATTTCTGTTTTGCTCTGAGTCATATCAGAAAGATTTGTAAGCTAGAATAAATGTTATCTTCCTTTGTGTGCTACGGGAACTTCTATTTCTGTAAGCTTCCATGATTCTTAATGCATATAGTATTTTTTCTTTGAACCCTGGATACCTCTTATTTTATATTTGATATTTATTGCTGAAAAAGGTTGCTGGAACAGCACTCTCTTTCCTCCTGGATTGGCAGAATCAACAGCATGCACCAATCCCACCATTGGTGACTAAAGTTCTGCCAGATGAGAATGGCTTTTTTCATAATTACGTTGTGCCAGAAAGATAGCAAATCCCTTTTTGTCACACTCCTGTAAATTAGGTGAGAAAATCAATAATCTTACATTATGAAATAACAAGCATGGGTAAGAGAAGTGCTACCCTTACAGATCTTTCCAGAGAAAAGAAATAAACTGATACGTTTCACAGTGAAATGGCATACAGATAGTACACATCAAAATATCTATATTAGAACTTTTTTAAAAAAAATTCATAAGCAGACTAGTTTTCTAGCCTGAATATGGTAGTCGTGAGTAAAATAAAAGTATATTATCATATAAAATTAGTCTTGTGGGCTACATTATCCATTACATAAAACATTATTCTTTATGTGTTGAGGATTCCTTAATTGTCTGCTTATTTACTTAACACTGATTGTGATGTTTGTTAATGAATATCCTGTATAATCAGTTAACTTTACAGATGGTTAAGGGATGTGTCACTTTTATCACCATCCAGAATGTACTTCTTCGTGATTAAAATGTTGCTGTTAATAAATATATTCTGATATCTCTCTTATAACAAAGATCTTTTAAATTAGTCTTTTAATTGAAATTAGTAGGTAAGTTCATTGCTCAGCAATGTCTAGTTTTTTTAAGACAGGGCAGGACAATGGTTGAAAATAATTCCAATAATAATTATTGCTAAATATTTAAACTGAATTTGTATAACTTGGTTATATTGTAATTTTTTTTTGAAGTTTGAACTCATTTCTCTTTTGCTAATAGAAATTTGGTAGGATAATTGAAATACAAAATTGGTTTCAGTTCACACATCCAATTATTGAACATATTCCAGGTTATTCCTAACCATAAACATTGCTGTCCAATTAAACAAATGCTTTGACATTTATATATTTGCCTCAATGTTGAAAATATTATTTATTTTAATGTTAAAATTAAACAATATTTAAATTGAGAAAATGCAGAAGTAATTGTTTAATCAGTCTTAACTGATCTGGGTTTTGTTGCCCTTTCTAGATAGACGTGAATAATGTAGAAGTGGATTTTATTCACGTTATTGTAAAAATAAGATAGAAGGGGAAAAATATGTTTTCCTAAAGAGAAAGTAAACTAAACATGAATATAAAATTGCTTCATCATGTATTTTACTTATTAGAAGCCACCACATTATGTGTAGAATCATCATCATCATCATATTTAAGTATGTAATCATAGCATTTCAGTGGTTATGTCCTTGTGGCTCACTGCTGATGGCATTGCCTATGTTCTTTCTTTTTACTGATTAGGATTAAATACATTAAAAGTTTGTATGAAGTGAAAAAAATGGTTATGATTATGATTTTTCCTTTACTGCTATCCTTCATTGTCATTTTTAGCTTTGCAGTGGGTACATTGCAAGTATTATCCTAGTTGACCACAACATATAGGGGAAATTTGGCAAACTGGTCATCAGTCAGTCACTTACTGTTAGCTTTTAATATTTTTGATTTTTTTTTATTTCTTTCTTTACCAAAGGATGGTAGTATTTCAACAAATAACATAAACTCTTTAATGAATTCATAGATTTCTTTTACTGTACATATGTACTGTACAGACTGAAACATGTCCAGTTTTTTTTCTTTTCACTTAATCAACATTTTCAGACTTCTAAAATGTCACAAGGGAAGCAGCCTAAACTAAAATTCAGTGCTCATTTCTCTCTCTTTTTTAATATATGATCATTTCTTATACAGTCCCTTTATTTTTTTTCCTGAACCATCATTTACATTTATTTTATAATCCCCAACGTCTGTCAACTGTTCATTAAAACTTGATCTTGTATCAAGAGAAATTAATCAGCTGGACTTCCAAGTGAATTTAAAAGCAGGGAGTGGCCACGTTAAAACGTTTCAACTGCATTTTAATGTCAAATTGCAGTTTGTGTATAACCAAGCTTGAGAAATATATCCAATACGTATTTTCTTTATTTTCACTTTTCCTAATTGGAACCATTTCCACTTTCTGTCTTCGACTATTTTTCAAGTCCTTCAAACCCCAGTGTGTTATACACAGAGAGAGAGATATTACAAATGGTGCAAATTCAACAAATCAGAGTAAATTTAATTAAGCAGTGAGTTATTGATTTACATGAGTATTCTCTGTGTGTGTGCATTCGTGCATGCGTGCAGGTGTGTATTTGTATAGAAAGAGAGAGAGAGATTGTATTAAATAGATAGGCAGACAGCTTTTGCCCACCCCTTTATTATCTGCTATTTTTTTCTGGGGAATGCTATTCACTCATCCAAAAATCTTCAAAGATATTGCTTGTTGTTTTATAGCTTTTTCAATAACTATTTTTATTAGATTTTTTTGGGTTACGTTTCGGTTTTCATGTTCTCTGAAGGAAAATCAATTAAAACAACAAATGAGCAGGAAATATGTTTTATTTCCTCTTTGCGTTTTTCTAATCTAGTTGTAACTGGCCAAGTTAGATATAGCTCTTTCTTCTCCCTTCTTGTCACATGAGGGTATCTTCTAATAAAGCAAACTGGATTATAAACAAAGCTCAGCAAAAACAAAAAGAAAAAAAAGCTCTTTTGCTATATATTCTGTATAATGGTAGTCTCTTTGGAGAATAAATCAGATGTACAGATGTGCAGAAACTGGTTTCAGAATGCAGATTCTGTCCTGGCTTGTTTCCATATCTCAGAATGAAGCGAGGTGAGAACCCTTGTATAATTAGAATTATAATATTTACTTTGAGTTAAGCATGTACATATTTTAACAATGCTAACATTTTCTGTTGGAAGGAATTGATAAGGGGTTGGGTCTAATGAGTAAAAGTCGCTCTCCACTTTCCTTATTTATTTGATCCCACTTTTCATAATGTAAACTTCTACCATTATATAAACTACTAATAAACCAGGGATAGTATTCCTCTGATAGAAGTCCATGAATCTAAGCTGCATATTTAGATAGATGTGGCTGTACGGAGGGGGATGTTTTGAGTAGTGGCATAGTCTGCCTTTTATCTTATCAACTTTTCTGCTAAGGTTCAGAAAAAGTACTTCCAGTGCAGTTGCCCTCAGGGTGCTAGCAAGAAATGCTTTTACCCTGAGTAGTTTATCCTTTTCACAGTCTCCTTGATTTAAATTTAATTGTTTTGTGTAAGGAAAAATTCCTCTTATCTATACTGGATGTCAGATGCAAAGGATCAGGATCCTATCTTAAATTGCATTTCAAAAAAAGATTTATTACTCAGTACTCTACACAAGAATCTAGTCAACTAAGGTTCAATACTAAATTGACAATGTCAATAGAATTCAAAAGGGGTTGGACTTTTAGACATTTCTGGCAACATAATGATTCTAAGTTGATGATATATTTAATTCCATCCTTCAGCTCTGCCTGCTCTTCTCCTACTTTGAGTCTCTCATTTAGAAATTGAGTTTATTAGGCCAGAAATGAGCTTTTTGTTAAATAAGTTGTTATTGCTTCCAAAGAAACATTCCTCATGTTTGCCATTGTGTTTTGACCAATACAGTTTATTTTTCAGGGGTCAAAAACATTGAAAAACAGGTGATTTCTGTTGTGAAATATCAACCATGTGCGATCAAAATATTTTCTTACATTTGTGCTACGAGTCCAGTAACTTCTACTTTGCAAAACTGATTTAGATGAATCTCAAAGGCAAATTGGTATAAATTAATCTAATTTAGGTTTTAATCGAACAGCTGAATTAAGGTGTGAAAGTGATGAAACAAGAACCAGCAGTTTTCATGCTAGAAGGAACTGTTATTTCAATCAAGACCAGGAAGTTAAACACAAAATTTCCTTTGACTCTGAAAGACCTGTATCTTAAACCTTATCTCAAGAATTATATATAGGTTTTGACTTATGTGTCCTGCACAAATAGAACCTTTATGTTTACATAGCTTCACTGTTGGCTGTGTTGAAGAAATTAAGCTTCATATTTATGAACCTTCAGCCAGCCAAGTAAATTCTTGAATGTAGGGATGGTATCTGGAGAGCTAATGTTTACAACAGTGCACATGGGAAGGCTGACATAACCTTTACACCAATTAATGCTTTCAATTGACTGCCTGCTTATTAGACTGTCCACTAAATGGAGTGAGATTTCCCATCATGGACTCTAAGTACATCCCCCCCCCATCAAGTTACACTTCATTTGGTTCATATCACCTTTGATTTATTGTGCCACCAAAGTTTCAAATTAGTTCACAATATGTATTTCACACTACATGGGCTGAAATGCAAAGACCTTGCAATTATTCTGATTGTCACTTTTGCTTGCTTAATGAAGGTTTGGGCTGGGTTGTGTAGTTAATTCATGCTAACAACCTGTAAGTAAGTTTTTTATACTTCCGTGGAAAGCTAATCCCAACTCTGTCTTCTGGCAATACCTTTTATTGTCATTCTCTGGTCTGAAATTTAACGTGCTATTGAATTTGTCTCCAAACTTAGCATTGCAAATATTGTGGACAAATTGTTGCCTGATTACATTATGTTTGCTTTATTTAAAGGGAGTTCTTTAAAATTAGAATTCCTTGTCAATCTAGATTAAAATTGTTGCTAGCACACATTAACACCACAATTCTAAAGACTAACCAACTAATCAAGCACACCATTTTGATCTGATTAAGAATATGTTTGCATTAACATCTTACCAAAAGAATCTTTATAGAACAGACTTCCAAGACAATGTGTTAAACGTATGTTAAAGCATGTTTCTGTATGAACAATTTCTGGGTAATTATCCTTTACTTGGTGACAAATGGCTCTATGTTCTGATACGATTCAATGCTATTCCTTAGAGCACTTGTGTAGTTGCTATCATGGTAAGGGTCCTAGAACATAGAACATAAAATAATAGAGTTGGAAGGGATCTTGGAGGTCTTCTAGTCCAACCTCCTGCTCAAGCAGGAGACCCTATACCATTTCAGACAATGGCTTTCTTTTGGAAAGCCTCTAGTAATGGAGCACCCTTAACTTCTGAAAGCAAGCTATTCCATTGGTTGATTGCTCTCACTATGGTTTTTCTTTTCCATTAAATGTTTGTGCTTTAAACTCCTCTCTAAAAAAAATAGCAGCCTACCAAAAGACATATGTTAGTTATTCAGAGATGTAAGTTTACAGTTATTTAAATCTAACTAGCTCATCAGTGATAATTTGAAAGATTATGATTTGCATTGAATTTAGATTCTTATAAGCAGTTGTGTTGAAGCTGACTATTCCTATCAACACCTAAGGCCAAAGAAACTCTCAATTAATTTACCTCTTTTGCATATCCTTTTTAAAAAGATGTCTAAGTTAGAGTCAATGTTCCTGTTGTTTCCTTTTTCACTTATATACCCTCTTCTCTTCAGCGTTGCTTAAATCCAGGCTAGCATAGGAGATATAGTCACTTTAAAGATTCCTAGCATACTGACCCCTTCATGGTTTCAGTGTGGCCTTCTACATTGAGCCATTTTGATCACTTTGTGCATAGAAAGGCTGTGCTTGTTGCATGTGTTCAATCCATTTAGTCCTCTGTTTAACAACACAGTATTCTGTTCAGCTGTTTCCAAGCTTAAATTAACATTCAGAGCAATTAATTCTTGCTGAGAACCTGCTAGATGTAAAAAATGGATTAGGTTTCTGGAGCCATGTCTTTCGTTTCAAAATGGATTTAACAGAAAGTGTGTTTCATGCCACCACTAGTAAAATTCGTACAGAAAACATCTAGATGGACAAGTCCTGAAGTTAGGACCAATTGAAACAGCTGGAAACTATGGCAAATGATATGCACCAAAAGCACAATTCTATTCTATTCTATTCTATTCTATTCTATTCTATTCTATTCTATTCTATTCTATTCTATTCTATTCTCTCTCTCTCTCTCTCTCTCTCTCTCTCTCTCTCTCTCTCTCTCTCTCTCTCTCTCTCCCCTAGGAAGGAGAAAGCAAGGGCAAAATACTTAAACATGCTGTTAAGATATTTCAAAAACCTACTAGCCTTTCTTTTCAAAATTTAGAAAACTGTCAACACAACTAGCATCTTCTTATACATATAAGAACCATAATGAACATTATAAACAAGCATAATGTAATTCTTAGCAGCAAAGATTCCAGTCTTGCTATCTTGAAGAATTTACTTTGAATGTAGTCTGAAGGTGCTTAAGGCTTCTTCATTGAGAGCAAAAAGAATTCATATTCTCTGAATTCAGTGAGTTTTATAGGAGTTTACCAATTCTGCTTAACATTCTGATCATCCATTGAACTAAATATCTGTTGAAAATTAACCGAAACCAAAGCTCAGGGTTATGGAATGAAAACTTGCAAAGATTCCTTAAGATGTCAGGATTTGCTCTCCAGCCACCAACAGTTATGACACTAACTAGCACTGGCAGAAGCAAAGTTAACCTTGGCCCTGTCACATCCCAAGTCCATTCCATTAAAAGCAATGTGTGTTGTAAGACTTTTTGGTGTTAAAAAACACAGCAGGACATTATGGCATCGAGGGATTTGAAGCTGCCATTTGCTTTCCTGTCTCTCTATCTCTTGTCTCCGCACTTGGAGGAGCACTTAACAGCTTTGTGATGCTGCTGGAATGCTCCTGGGTACAATGGTGCTGGCAGAGGACATTGTGACCTAGTGCCAATTATCCCTGTAGTCAGATACTGGAGGAGTAATATGTACGTTTTCCTAGCTTTCAAATTAATAATAATAATAATAAAGTTGGAAGAGACCTTGGAGGTCATCTAGTCCAACCCCCTGCTCAGGCAGGAAACCCTATACCATTTTGGACAAAAGGCTGTCCAGTTTCTTCTTAAAAACTTCCAGTGTTGGAGCATTCACCGCTTCTGGAGGCAGGTTGTTCCACTGGTTAATTGTTCTAACTGTCAGGAAGTTTCTCCTTTGTTCTAGGTTGCTTCTCTCTTTGGATAGTTTCCACCCGTTGCTTCTTGTCCTGCCTTCAGGCACATTGGAAAATAGCTTGACTCCCTCTTCTTTGTGGCAGCCCCTGAGATATTGGAACACAGCTATCATGTCCCCCCTCGTCCTTCTCTTTGTTAAACTAGACATACCCGATTCCAGCAACCGTTCCTTATATGTTTTAGCCTCCAGAACCCTAATCGTGTTTGTTGCTCTTCTCTGTACTCTTTCTAGAGTCTCAACATCTTTTTTACATCGTGGTGACCAAAACTGGATGCAGTATTCCAAGTGTGGCCTTACCAAGGCATTGTAAAGCTGTATTAATACTTCAAGTGATCTTGATTCTATCCCTGTATTAATGCAGCCTAGCACTGTGTTGGCTTTTTTGGCAGCTGCAGCACACACCGCTGGCTCATATTTAAATGATTGTCCACTAGGACTCCGAGATCCCTCTCACAGTTACTACTATTGAGCAAGGTACCCCCTATACTATACCTGTGCATTTGGTTTTTCTTGCCTAAATGTAGAACCTTACTTTTTTCACCATTGAGAACCTTACTTTTTTCACCATTGTTGTCGCTTGAACAGCAAGGATCATGAGGAAGGAAATTTCTTAAGATAGAACATAGAATAATAGAGTTGGAAAGAACCTTGGAGGTTTTCTAGGTCAACCTCCTGCTCAAGTGGGAGATTCCCATACTGTTCTAGACAAATAGATGTCCTGAATGAAGGTGAATCTACGTGTCCCAAGATAATGTTGCAGGATCCAATCTGGGATGGTCACCAGAACCAAAGGTTTTGTCTTTGGAGCTTTAGGACTCGTCCTGGAGTCCATCTTGAGGGAACTTCTCTCTAGAAGAGCGTGTGCTTTGGACTGTTCAGATAGTATGGACACCCAATCAGCATCTAAAAAGCCACATGCAACAGGATCCTGCAAATAGCTGTCCATTCTCTTCTCAAAAGCCTCCAGTGATGGAGCACCCACAACTTCTGGAGGAAAGCTGTTCCACTGATTAATTGTTCTCACCGTAGGAAATTTCTCCTCAATTCTAAGTTTGATCTCTCTTGAATTAATCTTCCACCCATTACTTCTTGTCCTGGTCTCAGGTGCTTTGGAGAATAGGTTGACACCTCCCACCTTGTGAAAGCCCCTCAAGAAGACTGCTATCATGTCGCCTTCTCTTCATTAGTCTAGTTCTCTGAATTGTTCATCTTGCGGTTTAGCCTGCAGACCCCTTTGTTCTTCTCTGCACTCTTTCTAGGATCTCCCTATCTTTCACTATTACCAATAAGCAACTACTGCTAACTCGATACGGGCAATATTGAAATATTCCTTCATTAAATAAAAGTTAGTGTAATAAACTAAGTACTGTTAATCATAGCTGCTGTTGTGTTTTTCAACTATGGAGCCATATGCCTCACAAAACTGAAGAGTTAGGTCCTCTTCTTCTGCTTATACATTAGACACTTTGAGAAACATATTGCTGACCTCACCAAAAATCCACTTCAGTATCTAATGGAAACAAGATCCATTCAAGTGCTTCTTATAAGGAGTTTTTGCGCTGCTGTGAAAAGCTACTGAAATGTGTGTAATGCATCCAGAAGCTTACAGCAAGTCATTTGGAACTAATCTATTTTTGCATGCATTGGCAAGAAAACGAGGAGTATTTTTAAGTCTAGCAATCACTGATCTGGGTCTTGTGTATGTGTGTAATGTTACACATATTTTCATGTTGCTGCTCTCTTATTCTAATCAGCTGATCGACGAGTCAAGGCTAGGGAATCACACCCAGAGCTAATCTTTCTGAGAACATACTAAAGCCTAAACTGGAGTGAAACACTAAGGGCAATTGTGTGTTCCTGGGATAATAACAGTGTTCAGCTTTACAAAGACGTTTCCAAATTCCATGCTGAATACAGAAAGATCTCTAGGACCAATCAGTTCAGCTTTCAGATAGCATGGACATAGATCTGGCCACTATTGGTTATATATACTAGCTGTCTAAATCAACTCACCACTTCCCCATTACCAAGGAAATCTCCATAAGAGCAGAGGTGGTATAGAGTTATTAAAGCGTATTCATTTCATTTTATCCAACTTTTTCTTCTTCCTTATGTTGTTCTCTCAAGTGAGGGATCTGATTTTTTTCTTCAGATCAACCAAGTGTTCTTCCATTTGATTGCAATAGGAATTGACTGACTGGTTTCTCACCCAAGCCTCACCCAAGCCTCACCCAAGCCTTAGTCACCCAGCCAGCTTTCATGCCTAAGGCAGGTCTAGCCTTTACTGCAGTGGTTCTCAACCTTTTTAATGCCGCGACCCCCCCCCAACCGGTCGTAAGTCGAGGACTACTCAACCGGTCGTACGTCAAGGACTACTCAACTGGTGCAGCACCGTTTGCAGAATGGGACTTTTGGCGGGCTCAGCAGGGCAGAGACAACCTGGACAATTCCTATTGGCTTTTGAAAGCCAATAGAATTAGACTCTATTCAAGAGAGTCTATTCTATTGGCTTTCAAAAGCCAATAGAATAAAAGGGAGTAGCACAGCTAAGGAAAGGGGGAAAAAATGGCGGACTGTGTTGTTTGGCGACCCCCATGAAATGGTCATTCGACCCCAAATGGGGTCCCGACCCACAGGTTGAGAACCACTGCTTTACTGACTCCTGGTGATTGGTCCAAAGTTGGTTGTTCTGGCTGTCTATTGTATACCGAACAGCTTTCATGCCTAAGGCAGGACTAGAATTCACTGTTTCCTGGTGATTGTCCCAGAGTCCCCCAGCCAGCTTTTGTGCCTAAAGTGGGATTAGAGCTTATAGTCTCCTGGTTTCTAGATTGATGTCTTAACCACTAGACCAAACTGTCTCTCTCTCCCCAAATGGGGTCCCGACCCACAAGTTGAGAACCACTGGTTTAGCTCATTTTGATCTTATCTGCCTCTTTGTGATCAAGCATACATCCCAGGAGAGAGAGTCCCAAACAGTCATCCCCAAAATCAGTGTGGTGTTAGATTAAGATGTTGGACCAGAAGGATGAAAATTCAAGTACACCCTTGACAAGAGCATTTCACAGAATGACTTTGGGCCAGCCACTCGTTCCTTTAAAAAGTGACTTTGGGAAAATTGGAGAAGAAAGCAAAACTCTTGGAAGAAAAGCAGGGTATAAGCGTAATAAATCAGGCAAATGAGTAGTAAATATTGAGTTTTTCACAGATAGGTAGCTAGTGACACAGAAGGACCTCTCTTCATTCCAAGCATGAATTGAAATGTGTGTTTTGTGCCCCACAGTATTATTCATTCAGCTGTTTGTTTTCTTGTTTTAATCTGGAAGAATCTTTGCTCACAACTAATTTATAGCTGAAGACACATGCTCTATTATTTGTTTTTTTCCAGTAGATGGGCATAGTGAAGGAATGGTATGTAAGCAACCTGTAATACCCACATTGGGCAGATACTAATTATTATTCCTTGCATCAGCAGTCATTCTATGTCTTCTTGCATATTCAGTACCATTTAAATATTGCAAACTGCTGAATTGCAAATGTTAGCCCACACATGAATAAAAAAATGTTACTTTATTCTAAAAGTAATAATTATAGATAGGCTGCCTTTGTTGTACTTTTTTTTTAAAAAAAAAAATCCATTTTTCTTGAGAGTTCTGGGCTGTTGCAAAATTGCCACTGTTGGAAGAGAGAGCACCAAAAATGTTTCAATTAAAAACACAAGACAAAATGTATTGCAGTGATGTGGAAGATAGTTGCTTGTTTTCATCAAGGACTAACGGCAATAGTAGTAGCTGGCTGCTGTGAAGTGGTGGATGGGTTCAGATGAACAGATCAAAAGCTCTCTCTCTCTCCCATAGCAAAGATTGATCTTCTGCATGATATCATTGTTGCCTTCATGAAACACAGTGTCCGGCTCCATGGAACAACCAACATGTGGAATTTAAGCTGCCAGCTGTTGAAAGCAATTGGTGTCCAATTGAGACAAACACATTTATTATATTCATTCATTCATTAATTCATTCATTTTCTTCCGTTCAGTCATGTCCGATTCTTAGGGACTTAGCTCTCCTGCTAAGCACAGCCTCTTTCAGCTGTTGGGTGTACATCTTTGTATCAGTTTTGATGGTATCAAACCAGCAAGTTCTTTGCTTACCTCTTTCTTCTCGATCCGCTGACCGTTCCTGGCATCATTGACTTCTCCAATGAATTTGCACGCATGACACGGCCAAAGCCAATCAGACGTAGGCTTGTCTCTACTTTTATACAATTCAGCCCCTCTCTGTTGCTTGTTCTGACTGTCCATGGTGTACCCAATAATTTATTACTATATACATTTATTATATATACCATTTACGATATGCCCATCTTTAATCAAACGTTGCAAGGCGTATCTGAAGCTGGAAAGCGTTCCGTTGGAAAATTCCCGTCCAGCAGCATTTTTTCATTATTATCATCGTGGCAAGCCTTGTGATGGAATCACTATTGACTCCTGTCAGGACACTGGTAGATAGGAGGTGAAGGGCCTCCTCGCTTGGCTTCTTGTGTTTTGTCAAATCCGTTGCTTTCAGCTGAAGTGTGAAGTGAAAGCTGATGTCAGAAATTGCCTTTAAGCACATGCTGGTGCCGTGGTCTCTTGTGACTTCCTTATTTATTTATTTTTAAAAGGAGGGGGATAGAGCAAGAGAGAATGAGATTGGATTGTGAAGTGGCACAAACATATTTATTGCTGGCCAAGCAGAGCATATCATAGCAGGGAGAAAGCGTAAGGAAGTATCCTTCTGTCAGAGCTTATTACCTTAAGGAGAAATGCATCCTGTTTTTTAAAGAAGGAAAGATGATTAGCATGAATGCAGCTTGTTTTCTTAACATTCAAAAGCCCTTATTGATTTTATTTTCATGCTCCGTGTTTTAAAACAAAATCAAGGTTTCATTATTTTAATGGGTAATACAGAAACTACGTTGTTATTTATACAGTTAGCTGTTCACCCAATCTCTCTCTATTCACACACAAACGCATATAAACTGAAAACAGTAACTGTGGGAAATGCCAGGAATTTGGATCCTGGCAAATTAGGAAAATCTTTTGCTTGTGGTTAGGAGTGGAGAGATAACGTGAAGGTTCTCTTGCAACCTTTCTTCTCTTGAGTAATCGATGAATGAAATGGTGACAAAAATACATTGGAAGCAGATTCTCTTTCCAAGCACCAAAGAACCAGCCAACAAATGGACCATCCAAACATAAAAGAGAGAAATATGCCAAATGGAAGTTATTGTAGTACAAGCTTGATCTTAACCAAGAAAGGCCAAGAAACAACAAGATATCAGAAAAAAGACAAATCCTTTCCCCCTCTCCTCCTTCCTTTTCTCCTTCACTTTCCCCCTCCTTCTCTTCCTCCTTCTCCTCTTTTCCTCCTACTCCTTCCCCTCCCTCTCCCTCTCCTTTTCTTTCTTTTTCGTGGGAGCAGGATAACATCTGTTATAGTCATAACATTTTAATTGCCTTAAAATATAGCATTTATTTAAATCCGTATGTAAACTGCTGTTGTGGTTTATAGTCCTGACACACTCTTATCTTCGTTGTAATATATGAGAATCAAATTTATTTTAAAACATATCTATCTACTCTTCCATCGCCAACCCAAAGGGGAAAATTAATAGCAAGAAGGGAGTCTCCAAGGGCAATATGGAGCATATATTTGATATAAAGCATAAAGCCTTTATGCTTTATGCTTTATATCATCTGAATGAATTCCTGTTTCTTGACCTCTGCACCAAATTCTGGGCCAGTTCTTTTGTGGTTCCTGGATCTGCTTTCACAAGATTTGTAATACATCATATACTTTGATATAAAAAGATGCAGGGATTGAAAAAATTAGTAAACACAGAAGCCAGTTCTCAAAATTCCAGAACTCCATACTCAACCAAGACAAAGATCTAACCACTTAAGTCTTCTGCGTCATATGGCAGCCAACCCAATCCATGCAGATTGCTCACAAACAACATGAAGGAGATAGTTCCCTTCTGTTGCTGTTCTGCTAATATTTAGACAATGCTGCCTGTAATTCCGAAGACATGATATATGTGGTTTCATGCCTCTTCCCTATCAACAGGCCTAATATTTTTAACCCTTTACAGAAAGAGAGATTAAAAATTCTTGGTGGACACAGGTCAAGGAATAATACCATCTCTTGTGGCTAGCAGTTGCTAATAGACAATTGAGAGAACAAAGAGACCAATACAGTTGGGATCTTAGCATGGCCCTGTTCCCTACTGAAAACCGGAGAGATGATATTGAGAGAAGTAGCCAAGAGTCATTTTTAATTATAGCCCATCTCAATAAAGTATGATTTCAGTCTTTCTGTGCAACCTGGTTCCAGAAGGACTGACATGTGATACCAATTTTGCAGGCCTGACTGTGCTTTACCTCTCCTTCTTATATCACAGAAAATCAAGGAGCTTGCTTGAGGGTCTTCTGAATGTTGTCTTATTACCCTGGACTAACAAATATGCCATCCCTCTTTGCTTATGTAACAGCTCTTTGCTGTTTCACTCAAGGTCATTTCCCTAATTCTCTACATCTACCCAGACAGAATGGAACAGGATTCTTGGGAATGCTATCAGCAGTCATTTCAGCTGGATAGATAATAGAGACCAATAAAGAAGAATATTTGTAGCTCCTTTATTGAAATGAGACGTCCTTGGTGCCTTCTGAGCTTGGCTGTTTTCTTGCAGATGTTTCCTTACCCAAACTAGGTAACATCATCAATGTTAGTCTAGTACTAGCATTGATAATGTCACCTAGTTTGGGTAACGAAATGTCTGCAAGAAAACAGCCAAACTCAGAAGGGCACCAGGGAACCTTCAGATAATGGAGAACCAGGAAGTTGACCTTGAGTCAAATAGGCAAGAACCATCATATGAGCAGATAGCATCCCATTCCATGACACATTCCTAACCCAGCCCTTTCGTTCAGATACCCATTAAAAATACAGCTTCTCAATGAAGCAACATCTCCCAGAAAAATATCTTATTATGGGTAACGGTTCTTTTCTCCCCCAAATTCACATATTCTGCTTTAGTTAATTCATCACATCAGCTACCCCCTCATTCTGTGTAAATCTTACCAGACTGCCACTTTCTGACAGTCTAATTAAGACTTAATAGAGAGCATATTTCAGTTTAAACAGAAAAGGAATTTCAATGCTGCATGATATAGAAACTACAATAATACAAAGCTTGTTCCATCTTCAGGCTCCGATACATTATAGAAATATTTTTTTTCCCCTCGCTTGTGTTGTTGGGTGATTTTTATTTTGTTTTATTTCCCTTTCCCATGCAATATTTTCAGTTGTCCCGCTGGTTTTAAACCAAATCAGCAATTCAAGTTTTCAATGTTTTGATTGTTGAAATAATTAAGCTGATCAGTCTTGGGAGTACAGGGAGAAAAATAATGGGGTCACTGAAGCACCTAAATTCTAAAGGGAACCTAAATTCATTCAGATATCACATCTAATAATTGCTCTGCACCTGTATACACAACCCCACAGAGCAAATTCACACTCATGTTTCAGTAGAACAATTTTAAGAGAGGGCTCCAAATGATTTTGGTCTGCCCTCATATGCCTCCCTTGAGGTAGGTGTGTTTTCCCCACCAGCTTTTCCTAGCATGGTGTGTACGTGATCTTTGTTCATAGGTACTCCAACGTTAGTAAAACATTGTACCTCTTACCATAATAGTACGGCTTGCCTTTTAACTTGCATCTACAATGGAAAGCAAGAGATGTTAATAACACCATGGCCTTTGCAGATGTTTGATTTTAGAGCATGGTATTTCTGAAGTTTGTCCCTGTGTCACAGATGGATTGCACAAAACAATAGATATGGAATATGTCAAAATGCAGATGCCTAGTTTGGTATTTCTTACAGACCTTTGTCCAAATGCTACCTGGGAAAACAAATATCACAGGGTGTAAAGCAGGGATCTCCAACCTTGGCAACTTTAAGACTTGTGGACTTCAACTCCAAGAATTCCTCAGCCAGCATTGCTGGCTGAGGAATTCTGGGAGTTGAAGTCTACAAGTCTTAAAGTTGCCAAGGTTGGAGACCCCTGGTGTAAAGGTTTTGTTTATAAATGCCACTTATCAGTGGGGAAAACATACACTTGTAAGACACTTTGGGATTTGTTGAGTAGATCATCAAGAGAATAACTCGAGAGAGAGAACTGAGCAATATTGAAAAAAATTATCATCTCTAAGCTTTAGCTTTTTTTATGGAGCAGGAGAAAACTGCAAACTATATGTGATGGTGCCAAGTTACGCTAACCCTAATAGTCCATCTTCACTGCAAAATGTTAAGAATAGAAAGGAATTCAAGGTCGGTTGGACTTGATCTCTTGTGGGTGTGAAGGGACTCATGATTGATGACATGTTTGATCCCTCCCTCAGCCTGGTCATCTCCTACAAGGAATGGTTGCTGCAGTTTGGGTATGTTTAGTCTAATGAAGAGAAGGACAAGGGGTGACATGATAGCAGTGTTGCAATATCTCAGGGGCTGCCACAAAGAAAAGGGAGTCAAGCTATTCTCCAAAGCACCCAAAGGCAGGACAAGAAGCAACAGATGGAAACCAATCAAGAAGGGAAGCAACCTAGAACTAAGGAGGAATTTCCTGACAGTGAGAGCAACTAATCAGTGGAACAAGTTGCCTCCAGAAGCTGTGAATGCTCCAACACTGGAAGTTTTTAAGAAGAGACTAGACAGCCATTTGTCTGAAACGGTATAGGATTTCCTGCCTGAACAGGGGGTTGGACTAGATGACCTCCAAGGCCCCTTCCAACTTTATTATTACAATTATAATTATAAAATATTTGAAAATGCATAGAATAATACTATCTTGCCTGATATTAGAAAAGTTCCAATAGAGCCCTTTCTCTGATACTCGCCCACCAAACCTCATTTGGTAGGCGGGACCCTCAAATGACCTCGGAAAAATGATGTTAGAGTTTAGATAAGTAAATATGGAAAGAGGAGCCGGTTGACTTAACTTTGTCCCAAGCTGTTTTCATCTAGTAAAAAAAGTGATTTTAAAGCACATGCCGGTGAAGATGCTTTGAAGACATCCGTCAATAATTGTATCTCCCATACTGCTCAACGTAAATATAGGAGAATGCTTTTACTCTGACTTCAGATACAGCTACAGAAACATCGCTCAGCCATCAACCTTTCTCCTGCAGAGAAAATGTTATGTCATAACGAGACTATAAAAAGAAATGCTTTTTGGTACTGTTAAAATAGAAATAAGACCGATGACATGATTGAATTCCAACTCCATGTTATTCTCACTGCATCCCAACGGAGAAAAGCCCATGTATGGCTCAGCTTGTATTGTCAAAAAGGGCAATTTTCCTCCGTGATTTAAAAGTCCAATTACTTTGGAAGGGAGGAAGAGATTGATTTGTCTTGTAACCCTTGAGGCAAGCATATGGTAGTGTTTTAGAATAATTCTAATTTGGGCTCCAGTTATGGAAATGGAAGAGCTCTCAGCCACTTAAAAGCTGTCCCAAGTAATGGCATTTCAGAAAGAAATTGAGTTATTTTTTTTTCCAAATATTAAGGAGCTTTTTTGAAAGAAAGTCCAAAGTTTTTTTTTCTTTGTTCATTAAACAAAACAAAGTTGGATAAGATCTTAGACAAGTTGTCTATAAAAAAAAAGGATTATTCAGTGTAAAGTATCTGTGCAGTGCTATTTATGGTTTTATTGTCACTTAATTTGTATATTTTCTGTGTAAACCACACTCAAAGCAATTCATAGTAAAGTATAAAATCTAGTGTTTATTAAATAACACATACTTTTCAGATTTTATCTATAAAAAACCTAATGTTTATTAATAACATACTGCTAACACATTCTTATCCATGAAGTCCAATTAATACTAAAGACAAATAGGTCTTATGTCAATGTATAAGATGGACTTCTTCTTCTTCTTCTTCTTCTTCTTCTTCTTCTTCTTCTTCTTCTTCTTCTTCTTCTTCTTCTTCTTCTTCTTCTTCTTCTTCTTCTTCTTCTTCCTCTTCCTCTTCCTCTTCTTCTTCTTCTTCTCCTTCTCCTCTCCTCCTCCTCCTCCTTCTTCTCCTCCTCCTTCTCCTTTCTCCTTTTATTTTTTTCTCTGATATATAGAGTGATTGTGGCAAAAAAAAAAGTCCCTTCTCTTTTTTGCTGCCCAGATCTTGGAATACTCTGTATATCCATTCACAATATTGGTTGGTTGGTTGATTTGTAAGAGATATTATTCTATTTCATTAATTCTGTTGCAAACTGCCTTAATAATGCTTTGGTTAGAAAGACTGAAGAGGGAAAATTAGCCAAAAAAATAAATGTTTATGGTGACTGATAATAATAAGCTTAACATCTGAGCAAAGGCACGATACATTGACTTATTTACATTTGCAGGCCCCTCAATTCTAATGGGTTGAGACAAGCACAAAATAAAAAGTTCATTAACAATACATAACTTTTCCAAGAAGTCCATAGATCCAGGTATATAATATCTGAATCCTTTCAAGATACCAAACCAGCAACTTCCCTAAGTTTGACCTTATAGAATACAGCACCCCATAGATTATCACCTAGACTCCGTGCTGGGAGATAGTGTCACTTGATCTTTCTCTGAGTTCTCATTACAAAGGAAACTAATCCCAATAAATGTCATCTTAAGTCAATTCTGAAAGGTCACAGTCAGATTTATTTTACCGTGCATTTTTAGGAGGCCTTATTCAAACTATATCACTTTTAAAAACAGTAGGGTTTTAAAAGTTTAATTAGCCAAAAGAAAGGATTCTACTGTTCTGGGTATCAGAAGGCAGATACATTAAAAATCTCTTTCTAGTCTCAGAGTCTGTTAGGAATTTAATAAATCAGCAAGATACAATTGGGGCTGCTGTTGTATTGATCTGCAAGTTCAGAAGAGATAATAAGAAAACTGGTTCCTAGACTTAAGGAATGGAATTTCTTGTTTTGGAATATTATTTTGAACTAACTTCACCCAAAGATAGTTTATAGTATGAGATCTACCCAGTTGACCATCATCAACCAAAATGTACTTAAGCTAGAACAGTGGTTCTCAACCTTTCTAATGCCGCGACCCCATAATACAGTTCCCCATATTGTGGTGACCCCCAACCACTTATACATCACTGGGTGCCAGGGGCGTGGCCAAAGAAAAGGGGGGGAAAATGGGGACAGCCTTGTTTGGCGACCCCCGTGAAATGGTCGTTCAACCCAAATGGGGTCCCGACCCACAGGTTGAGAACCACTGAGCTAGAAGGAAAGGTGGAGATTGTATTAAGGAAAGGGACTTTGATGATAGCAGCACGATAGGTCCATTAGCTTTGCGGAAGCCATAAATTCTTAGAAGTTCAAGAGAGCTACTATTTAACACTCTGCTGTACAATTATGGAGCATCTTTCCCCTGGTTGTTTTTGAAATGTCAGTTTTTAGTACATTGGTCAAAACTAAAACTTGGTGCTTTTCTACAATCTGAATTCTTAAATTTTCAGCATAGCCCTGTGTCCAATTTATTAGGAAGCAGCTAGAAAGCTGTGAAAACTTAACCAAATTAGGGAGAATTGCTCTGAAAAAAAACTATATTTCCCTGACAGTATCTTTGTCTTAGGGAGCAGGACATAAACATTTCTGTCATTTCTTCTGAACAAGTAAGTCAGTTCAAAAGAGGGATACATTACATAATTAAAGATGGAAGAAGGCAAAAAGACAAATGTGGGGGGAAAAACGCATCTAGGGAAGAAAAAAAAATGTTCATCTCATTGTTTGTACCAAAGAAATAGACTGAATCTGGAAGCTGATATATAGAGATGGACCATCAAGATTGTCAAATGACCTACTGTTTCCATTCGCAATTTGGGTAATCAGTACTCTTATTGCATAAATCTTAGCTATTCCTCAGACTGACACAAGATAACAGTGTTCCAATATTTGTGGAGCTATCGCAAAGAAGATGTTGGGGGGGTCAACCTATTTTCCAAAGCACCAGAAAGCAAGACCAGAAACAATGGATGGAAACTAATCAAAGAGAAAAGCAACCTAGAAGTAAAGAGAAATTTCCTAACAGTGAGAACATTAACCCATGGAACAGCTGGCTTTCAGAAGTTGTGGGTGCTCCATCACTTTTCTCAGGGTCCTTTCAGGATTCAGCATTCTCTTTGGATACTAACCCCAAAACCCTTGTTCTGTTTTTGCTCACACTAACGTATCTTTCCCAACTTCTCCTTCATTGCTAACCTCAACCTGTCTCTTGAAAGCAACTTTATTATGAGCATCAGCGACTGACAATTTACCTCGGAAATCTCTCTGTTGCAAAGAAAGCAAAGTAATCCCTTTTTGACAGCGTAGCTATTCTTTTTTAATAATGCACTGCTTTATTTAAAATGACCTCAAATATAGCATTTGCTTGGCAGGGACTTCCTGAAACAGTGAAGGTTCTGACTTAACTCTCAAGGAGAAGCATGCTGAAGAATAAACGAAGGTGGCTTTAATGTCCATAGGGTATGTGTGTTACCTTGGACAGATGATAGACCTTTGAAAATAATGGTCTGACACCCAAGGCTGATTATATGATGACAGGAGGCATTCTTGCCCTGAGCAGTATTTAATTTTATAATATGTATTGTAAACTAAAATGTTGTATAAAAACTAAGCAGCAACCAAAAGATTAATTGGCGAAGGACAAAACTGCCCTTCCTTACGGCAATTTGGAATATCATTGAATCATACTTTGAGAAATTAATAAAGGCCATCTGGCTCGCATTTTCTTGCATTTGCCTCCATCATCTTTGTTCTTTTGCCTCCAAGGCAAAATAGATGAACAAGAGTCAGAAACAGAGCCTGTGGGCAGTTGTGTACAGATGACATCCAGAAAGCAGACCAAATCTCTGGGTGCTAAGCTAGTCTAATGTGTAATAAGCATTTGTATTTAAACTTAGATAATGGCAACTGTCAAAAGCTAGATTGGTCATACTGTATTAAAGTTCCATGGAATTATATGAAATTGTTAAAAAAGAGAGAGATCTCATTAGGGCATTTCAATGGACCAAGATTTGAATGAACAAATAAATATTTGATACGTACACTTTTACAAAGTGTGTACCCAATGTGAATGCCTTTATAAACATGCTTCCTTTCTATCTTCTCTGCTGTTTCAACTACAGATAATCCCCAAGGAGCAGGTTTTGCAAAGCTTTTAAAGTTATTGTTGAAGAGGCCTTCATTTCTTTTCCTTTTTTTATGGTTTACTTAACTTGATTGGCTTTTATTTAACAGTTTGATATTGTTCTATTATGGCAGTCTTTGAACTTACTCCTCTTCCCCAGTTCAGACAAAATAAAAAGTAATATTCCCCAGACACCGAAATCTGTATTCTTTAGGAAATATATATATATAAACAAACAACTTCTGCTATTCGAATGGGCTCACATTGCTTTTTCCATTTTGTCTCACCTGAATTCATACAATATTCCATTTTTCTCCTTCCTAAAATAGAAATAAGTGAATTTTTATTCTTGATCCATTCTCCTTCCCTCTCTCACTTTTGATCCATGGAGACTAAGTTTATTTGCATTTTGAGCAAATAATTCAATTAGATGGCTTCCTCACTGTCCTTAATGTTTTGGCTTTTCAGTCAATTTCACACTTTCTGTACCTTCCTTTTCTTTTCTGATTTGCAAAGTACAGATGACTGGTTTAATTTGGTACTATATTAAATTTAGCCAAGGTCCTGTTTGTATTTGCATTATTGTAAATAATTCCCATTTCTGGGAGAAAGGAGCAGATTTTTTTTCTCTTAGGTATCTTTATATTTTCTCTGAAGCTTCCAAACATGGTTTTTAAAATTTAGAAGCCTTTCTTTCTTTCTTTCTTTCTTTCTTTCTTTCTTTCTTTCTTTCTTTCTTTTTCCTTCCTTCCTTCCTTCCTTCCTTCCTTCCTTCCTTCCTTCCTTCTCTCCTCCCTCCTCCCTCCATTCCTTCCTTCCTTCCCTCCCTCCCTCCCTTATTTATTTCCTTCCTTCCTTCCTTCTCTCCTCCCTCCCTCCATTCCTTCCTTCCATCCTTCCCTCCCTTCCTCCCTTATTTATTTATTTATTTATTTCCTTCCTTCTCTCCTCCCTCTCTCCCTCCATTCGTTCCATCCATCCTTCCCTCCTTTCTTTCTTTCTTTCTTTCTTTCTTTCTTTCTTTCTTTCTTTCTTTCTTCTTTCTTGCTTAACAACCCCTTTTTGTCTTCGTGTGTAACTTTCAAGTATAAAAAGCCTCCCAAACCCAGTTTTTTAAAATCTGCAAAAAAATTGTAGTTTTGAAATACAGGTAGTCCTTGACTTACGACCACAATTGAGCCCAAAATTTCTACTGCTAAGTGAAACATTTCCTAAGAGAGTTTGCCCCATTTTACGACCTTTCCTTGCCAGAGGTGTTAAGTGAATCACTATAAATCAGTCAAACTGTTGTTACATGAACCTGACTTCCTCATTGACTTTGCTTGTCAGAAGGTCACAAAAGGAGATCACGTGACCCCAGGATGATGCTGGGAGGGGGGATGTGAACAAGAGTCCAGCTAGACATAACAACACTAAACCTAGTGTGAGAAACAAGGTTAGTGTAACCAGAGCTGATAAGGAATTGGCAGGGTGGAGAAATAAAGAGGAAACCTGGGCTTCAAGCTAACTGGGGAATGTGATTTATGACTGTTAATTGGAGGAGGGAATTGTGCTTTGATACTATGTGCTAAGGGGAGGGGATTCAGTTTTTGGCTTTGATTATGCACTGCCGATGTTATGCTACTCGAATAAAAGATTCATTAAGGTAAACAATGCCTTGAAGTTCTTTTGAAGAGTTTCAACTGTTGGACCCATGATACTGGGTATGTCCAGTCTAGAAAAAAGAAGGGTTAGGGGTGACATGATAGCAGTATGCCGGTATTTGAGGGGCTGTCACAAAGAAGAGGGGGTCAACCTATTTTTCAAAGCATCTGAAGGCAAGACAAGAAACAATGGATGGAAAATAATCAAGGAGAGAAGCAGCCTGGAATTAAGGAGAAACTTCCTAACAGCGAGGAAAATTAATCAGTGGAATAGCTTGCCTCCAGAAGTTGTGGGTGCTTCATCACTGGAGGTTTTTAAGAAGAGACTGGACAGCCACTTATCTCAAATTGTATAGGGTTTCCTACTTGAGCACGGGATTGGATTATAAGCTGGCACTGGGCATTCTTATACAGTTCCAGCTCCAAAGTCCCTTCCAATTCTGTTCTATTCTAAAAGTTAGCAGTGAATTCCTACATTAGCACATTTTATTACAGAATCAAAATGAGCTCTAAGTGAGCTTTACAACTAGAAGGAAGGTCTTCGTTTCATTTGCTGCATAGAATCTTTTTTTTTTTTTTACTATTTTTTCTTAAGCTTCTATTATATTGCAAGGAGGGACCAGCAGAACAGAGATATTTTAAATTTATTCCTAATTACAAACGTGGCAGATTTAGTGGTTCCATCTGTCTGTGCCCCTGGAAGTTTCAGCTAAAATTATTAAAGGCAGAAAAATGACTAAATGACTACTTTTTAACACTTCTCAACATGCCCATCCGTAATACATTTTAAGATAGCGGCTGAATTACCTTGTTAAAAACTGCATGATATCTAGCTGAATCATTTCAAACATGAGTTAGAGAATTATAGGCAGAAGCATGGGAAAAGATAATAAGGTTATAACGCATGCTAAAGTCACACATAAGACATACTACAGGTGGAACATAGGTTGAGGACATAAGAACTAAAGCCCTGTTGGATCAGACCCATAACCTATCTAATCCATCAATCTGTTCTTAGAGGGATTAATTGTGTGCGTCTTATTCATACATGTGTGTTATGCATATGACTGTATTTGGCAAAGAGACAGTTTGGTGTAATGGTTAAGGTATCACCTAGCAACTGGGAAACTGTGTATTCTAGTCTCATCTCAGGCCCAAAGTCTCATCTCCAGCCCAAAGCCAGCAGGGTGAGCTTCAGCCAGTACTTTCTCTTACCCCTAAGACCCAGGCAAACCCCTTCCAAAAAACCTGGCCAAAAAAACTGCAGAGACTTATCCTGGCAGTCTCCAAGAATCAGCTACAAATGAGAGGAAGAGGGGAAAAACACACACACACACAATTGGCAAGAACTTCGTCATCAAATTTCAGGTGTCTGCTGCCGTACCATGATGCAGCTCTGCTTAGTTAGTTAGAACATAGCATATTAGAATTGGAGAGGTCCTTGGAGGTCTTCTAGTCCAACACTTCACTCAAGGAGAAGACCCTATACCATTTCAGACAGGTGGCTCTCCAGTTTTTTCCAGTGATGGAGCACCCATAAGTTCTGAAGGCAAGCCGTTCCACGGGTTAATCGTTCTCACTGTCAGGACATTTGTACATAGTTCTAGGTTGCTTCTCTCTTTGATTAGTTTTGAACTGTTGAACTTCCGTAAGCCACCATTGAGTGCCAACTCACACACAGCCCTTCCCATCCACCGTCTTCCTCTTCCTCCACTCTTTCTATCAATCATGCATTTTCTCTTCAGCATTCTCATGGCCCATAACAAGAACACGAGCTCAAGAAAGTTTGATACCACCTTCTCATTTATCCATACAATTTTTCCTTTGGAAGTGAAGTCAGGAAGAAGAAAATAGTAAAGCAATATCTGGTCCAAGAGTTTAACAAAAGCTGAGTCCTGTGTTTCTGCTTACACACATTCACTCTCTCTCTCTCTCTCTCTCTCTCTCTCTCTCTCTCTCTCTCTCTCTCTCTCTCTCTCTCTCTCTCTCTCTCTCTCTCTCTCACACACACACACACACACACACACACATACACACACACACACACACACACAGAGAGAGAGAGAGAGAGAGAATATAAGTTGTGTCTTGATGTGAAGACTTTTATAGTGGCATGTGTCACTTTGTGGTGAGCTTCCCATCTTGTGTTTTTGGTATCCGATTCATTTTTAGCCACTTTGATTCGATGTTGGGTTCCAGCAGATAAAATTGGATGTGCCAAGTAAGTCTGTCTGAAGCAATGTGTTCTCTATTGTGTTCTGACAGCAAGAGTTTGCTGTTCTCCCAGGATACCTAGCCTCAAGGCAGCATAATCAACAGAAGTGTCAAGAGAATTTTGGTGCCCTGGAGACATTTGTTTTCCTTGCACCCTCAATTTCCAAAATGTTTTTTTTTTAATGATTGAGAGGAGCCAGGCATAAGACTACAGATTTGTGAAACTTATACCAACCACTTGTTTTGTAGACCCCCTGACATTTATGATGCATTTCTTTCTGCCTAAAATATTTATTTGACCATATGTGTAGGAGAGCTGCTTCAGTGCACTTCTGTATACCTCACTCAGTGAGCACCCAAGAGCTATGTTTGCCTTATCTTTTTCATAGTATATTCTCCTCTAAAGCAGCCTAAGAAATGTTTTTTTCCCACCTTGAAGTCCAAATCCCTGCTTCTATTTCTTGAAAGTAGTAACTTTGGATAATATAAATGACAGGCATTGAGAGGAAAAAGAATCTGATTCAGGAAGAAAACACGATCAACCCTTTTACCCATATTCAGTAGGATAAAACCCAGTTTTGATTCAGGCTCCTTCATTTTCTTGGAGATTTTTTTTTTTTTTTACTGCATTTTCTTGAGAAGAGACATGTGTTGTTTATAAGCATCTTGAAAATCTTGACTTCGAAACTTCTATCACAGAAATCACACAATGAAAGAAATTCCTCTATTTTTAATCTTACTTTTCAAGATGCTTAAATCTGTTGTTACACAGTTTTGAGGGGTAAGGAGAAAATATGGAAGCAAAGATTTCCAGCCCTTTGATCTTTTTAAAAATATACTTCTAATGTCTGTTTTTCTTTAAATTGCTTCCTACTTAGGCAGAAAGCACAATGGAATGCCCAAAGGAGCTTATCTTGTTACCAGTTTATATCGTTTCCATTTACATGTTGTATTTGCATTTTCCCTTAGTTGTTTGTTTTGTGTTATGGGCTGCTACAAGGGTAGAACGTTTGACAGTGCTGAACAAATGTAGCTACAACTGGACACAATCATGATTTGCAACTTTCTTTGCCAGCTTCCCACAAGCAAAGTCATTGGGGAAGCCAGAGGAAGCCACCATCACGTGAGAGTCTCACTTAAGGACCTAAATTCCTCATTTAATGACAGCAACCGGGACTGCTGGGAATGCTGTCATTAAACAGCATAATCATGTCTTTTTTCAACTTACAACATCATCACTTCACAATGGAATTTTCCGGTCCCAAGTGGTGTGGCAAAACCCTTCAAACTTTTGACGGAGGTGGATTCATTGAAGCATGTTATGCAAACTGAACTCAAATTGACCAATTCCTTATCCACCAGTCAACATCCAGTGACTTCATGGAAGAGATTAAGTCTATCACCCATTTCGTAATATATTTAAGGAGCTGCAGTTGTGTGTTTTGTCAGTACTAGTCTTGAATATAAGGTGTTCTGAGAATATTTTAAAAAATGGCAAATGGTTGAGAGAAAAGGAGGATGAATACTCAGAGACTTGGTTCTGGTAGCTTAATTAAGAGTGGATAAAGGGACTAATACTTCTGATGCCATTTGTTGCCCAACAGATGTTCAAGTCTCTTTTCAATGTCTACCAGTAATTTATTTCCTCAAGAGATAAGCTGCCCAATTTATTACTAAACTGATAAATTGTTCATTTCCATTTGCTCTGAGCCTAGGGATGAAGCAAAAGTGTTACTCATCACTTGAATGTCCCGGACAAACAAACTGCTAAGCAAATTTGAGGAAACAGTACATTTATATCAAATATGAATCTATTCACCCTGCCTGTGTTGCAGTTATGCTTAATTCATACTGGGCTTTTAGCTAAGGTTGGCTTTCCTTACATGATGAGGGTGCATTATTATAATTGTTATAATAAAATTTCATCCTCAATTTGTTGTGTATCTTGTTTAATATCACTCATTGGAGGGATGTGTAAGACTAGGACTGTTTACTACTTCTAAGTTGAAAATTGTATCTCTTTCTGTTGGCCATGTGTCTAGGGAATTCTCTGTATGTCGGAATCATTCCTGGGAGGGTTGGTAAATTTCCTCCACTTGAAAAAAATAATGTCTTTCTTTCTTTCTTTCTTTCTTTCTTTCTTTCTTTCTTTCTTTCTTTCTTTCTTTCTTTTTTTCTTTCTTTCTTTCTTTCTTTCTTTCTTCCTTCCTTTGTTCCTTCCTTCCTCTTTCTTTCTTTCTTTCTCTTTCTTTCTCTTCCTTCCTTCTTTCTTTCTTCCTCCTTTCTTTCTTTCTTTCTTTCTTCCTTCCTTCCCTCCTTCCTTTGTTCCGTCCTTCCTTCCTCTTTCTTTCTTTCTTTCTCTTTCTTTCTTTCTCTTCCTTCCTCCTTCCTTCCTTCTTTCTTTCTCTTCCTTCCTCTTTCCTTCTTTCTTCCTTCCTTCCTTCCTTCCTCTTTCTTTCTTTCTTTCTTTCTTTCTTTCCCTTCCTTCCTTCTTTCCTTCTTTCTTTCTTTCTTTCTTTCTTTCTTTCTTTCTTTCTTTCTTTTTTTCTCAGAGCATCTGGATAGAGAAGCTATTTTAAATAGTAACACTTTCCGTAGCACTTAACTGTTGCCTGCTCTATCCAGGGGAGAATTCGGTGGAACTTTTCCAAAGCTTTCATCACCCTATCTCCTCCGATCAGGAAAGCAATTTATTGCTGACTGCAATACCTCTTTAATTCCTCCCGGCAGTTGAGTTCTGACATTTCTGCCATCTAATATCCTAATAATTTGTTTAGATATTCCTTTGATGCCAACCTCAGTCTGCTTGAAAACCTCTTGACACTGCAGTATCCATGTTTTAAAATCTTGACACGGTTCTTTTCTTTCCCTTTTTATATTCCAGATAACCGAAAAGTCATGTTAGAAAGGTCCCGTTCCCGTCAGAACGGAACGATCACAGCGGTATGATTCACCCCATGCCAAAGAACTCCTATTTTGTTTACTTCACACGGAGAACATGAGGTAAACGGAGCGTCAAGAGGAACCGTGAGCAGAAATCCAACTTAAAACCTGAAGAATAAAATATTTTTTACAAACGTTCCTGTATAGAAGAGAGAGAAAAACAACTTTGTGTATATTACGAAGAAAAACTTCAAGAGCTAAAAGCAGTGTTATAAAACAGCTCTATTCCTTCTTTTTTCCCCTTTTTAGTATTGCCATCGTGAACGGGCAACCAAGAATGCAGATATGAATTAGGGAGTTATTTGCAGCTCTCACAAATGATGGGAATGATAATTTTTCGGTTTAAATTAACAGCATCAAAAGATCAGGTCAGCGATTCAGTTTTAATTCTTACTTTGACATAAAAGGAAAAAAAATCAGCATATTAATGAATTTAGATGAACTGATATAGCAGATAAGACACTGTCTTTTGCAAATACAAGGGAACAGTATGCTGTCAATTTTTCTCAATTCACATTGCAGGTTTTCAGTAGAATGAATTCAGCTCTTTTGAGTTTCAATCAAAACTTCATTACAACTCTTCAGCCTTAGTGGTAGAAAGATATTTATAGCTGCTTTAAGCAAGATCGTAGGGTTGAACCAAAGTTAGATTCATGATTTGCAAATTTAACTAAAGAAGGATTTTTAAATTGGGCACTTATATAAACTTTACATCTACAGTTTGAGGGGAAAAAATCTTAACAATGTTGAGATTTCCAGTTTACTTGTTTTATTTTTGTTTAATATTTTAGGGTTTAAATCTATCAATGAGTAAGGAATCAGAATTAGCTTCCTTTGGTTTACTTCAACAAATTTTACACAGTCTTTGGGCTAGCATAATCTTAATGAAGAAAGAGACTAGAAAAACACCTGAGCACTACTCACAAGCATATCACTCCCTTATGTATTTCAACTATTTTATCCTTTATGGCAATTCTCACCGATAAGTTTACAGAAGTAACTTTGATGGACTTTGGAGGTGGCAAAGGAAGGCTGATATTACCATTTTAAGTGTTATTTGAAACTCAGGCAAACCAGCAACAAAAACATCACACCACTACTAAGATTCCTAAATTGTCGTCTACCGTGTACATCACTTGTTTACATTAATGCATGAAGTTTCCATTTTAATTTTCTGAAGACTCATAGAACAGTGGTCTCCATCCTTGGCCACTTTAAGACCTGTGGACTTTAATTTCCAGAATTCTCCAGCCAGCAGAGCTGGCTGGGGAATTCTGGGAGTTGAAGTTCACAAGTCTTAAAGTGGCCAAGGTTGAAAACCTCTGCCATAGAACATCAATCACAAAAAAGTGTATTAGATACCTATCTTAATCAAAATAGAGCTGGAAGGGACCTGAGGTCTTCCAGTCCAGCCCCCTGCTCAAGCAGGATTCCTTCTACCATTTAGCAAGTACGTAGGTCTTCCTTGTAGAGAGATTCTAAATAAATTCTATTCTTAATTTTCCTATTAGAGAAAGAAAAAAAGTGACTTACACTATTGCCTACTCTTGTTCCAAAGAACACAGGGCAAGTTGAAGAACGGGATTTATCTTCTTATAGATGTTAACCACTTACAGTAGACAACTGACCTAAGATGTCCTTGTAAGCTTTCCAGCTAAACAAGGAGGTCAAGCTTCTCTGAGGAGGTTGCAATCTCTAAGTTCAAAACCTATACCTCCATAGGTACTTTATTATCCAGCAAATTTGGAGTTGTTTACAGATTCAGCTTTATATGGAACCAGTACCTTGAGGGCTTACTTATATCTAGCATAACGTTCAAAAACTCTTACTAATTTCACAGGGAACTGATACGATCTGTTGTTTTGTAGGAATAGAATGTCAACTAGGCAAAGAGTATCCTTGACATATTGCTACAGATGTTTCCAACAATCATTAATAGTTTTACTAAACGACGAAGCATTCGGAAATTATCTCCGTAAGAATTTATAAATAAGCATAAAGCAATTGTCAGTTTTATTTCTCTAGCATATAAGTTGAGGCTCAAAAATTTGTTTAAAGTCAAAATGATAACTCATGTGAACGGCCAAAGTGTTTTCTGGTGTATAGCATTTACACATGATACATTGAAACTCAAAGATGACATAAGTCATTTTCTAGTAGTTGAAAGCCAAAATCTTCATGCAAATATCAGAGCATCTTAAACATAACCTTAACATGTTACAGATTTTTTTTATGACCATTACTGATTATGGCTGTATTATTTTTCATTTTCTGACATTTTGCTGGTGAGTCAACCGGTAATTTGCAATGAGAGATTTTTAGAGAACAAAAATCTAAAAAGAAGCAAATGCAGAATATCATCTAAACATGTTCTGGTACTTTCTCAGTTTCCTCAGCCCACTCACTCTGTTGGAATATTTTTATGTAAATTAAAAACATGTACCTTAATAAAGCAAAGAGAAAATTATATATTGTAAATAGAGGATATTTGTATTTATAAAAATCCAAGAAGCATTTTCTGAGCTTCATGTTGGATTGTTGAATCTTTTGATACTTTTTATTCACTTTAAAAGTTTATGATTTTTTTTAAAAAAAGCAACAACAACAGCTACCATCTTGATTTTACAATTGTTGTGATTCCTGTTTTATCATATGTTTACTCAGTGACCTAGGAAAATGTAGTCTGAAGTCAAAACATCTTCCAAATCTGCCTTGCCTTATTTGCTAATTTTAAGAAGGAAAAAGGACCAGTGAATTCATTGCTTGCAGATACACAAGACACACACCTATAAATGCATGACATTTGCATGGATACACATATAACTCATCTATATTTGTGTGCAGGGAAAGACGCTTAAAAGGATAAACCAAGAAAAAAGCCAGAAATTTAATGGTGAGGCTTCAAAATATTCATAGCATATAGAGCTGTTTGTAAGTATTATTCTAAAACTCTCTTTAGGTGTATGAAAGAAAGCTGAATTCTGTGGTTTTATACTGTTGTGTAGACCTTATACCACACATACACACACAAACCTTTTCATTTTCTTAAAAATAAGTAAATCAACAGTAAGATTTAGTGCAGTACTAGTCGCTTTTCTAACAAAGTTGCCCGCAGGTGTTTAGGAGACTAAAAACATAGTTTGTGCTTGCAATCATCATACCCAGCATCTAAGCGATAGCACAAGTGTAGAAATAAAAATTTGCTAAAAGCTCTGCTAGACAGTGCTGACTGATGCTTTGTAATCAAACCACTATGAACAAAATTATAAATAAGTCACCTTAAACAGCTTCTAAATCTGTGTAATATATGTTGATGACTGTGACTGCAGTTTACCTATTACTGCTGACCACTATTTACCAACTCCCTCCCTCCCTCCCTCTCTCTCTCACACACACAGACATAGTCCTCTAATGTTGTATACCTATATACCCATATCCATACATACACACATACATATTGTATATAGATACTACCTCAGAATGCTGTTTTATTAAACGTGGACTCTTCTTTTCTTCTTCTCCTTCCCAATTAAAAACAAACTAACAAGCCACACTGGGTCAGAAAGTCTAAATCTAATATATGCTCCTAAACCTGAAAATCTGAATTTGAATGAGATCACTACAAATTGAGGAAAATGGTTTCGCTTTGTTTCTTCACCCATTAATATTTTTATTATAGAAATGAAGATAAAAGTAGACAACACATCTCCCCATGTTGTCCCTTTCCTGTTAGGACCCAAAGCAGAACCAAAAAGAAATCATGGCGTAATTCTGGAAAGCAACAGAATATAAAAATTCTATTAATAATAGGTAGAAATCCAGGTGAAATGTTCCTCATGAATTATTTTAGACAATGAAGTCCCCTCATGGATCTGTATTGTTTTAGCTCCTTTTTGATATTTTTGACATTACAAATTTAATTTGATACGAGTTGGTTCATTTGTTCCCTGTAAATGTGTTCAGAAGATATATCTATCAGGTAGCTAGATGTATAGAACTGGTTGGAATCCACCTGGTTTTTAATATATATATTAAATGGTTTTGCGGGTGTTTGTGTGTAGGTCTTTGGTTATTCGGGTTTTCTCCCGCGTCAAATTGGAAGTGTCTTGGCGATGTTTCGACAAAGTCTCATTCGTCATCTTCAGGCTGAGCCGAAGGCACCAGCCTGAAGATGACGAATGAGACTTTGTCGAAACGTCGCCAAGACACTTCCAATTTGACGTGGGAGAAAACTTGAATAACCAAAGACCTACATATATATATATTGTGTTAATAATCGCTAATGCTATTATAAACAGTAAAAGCCTCACAATAACACATTATATCAACATTTAAATAAGGCATGAGATACTTGCTATGTATATTCTTGTATACATATACATATAACTGTGTATACAAGCAGAGGTCTGGAATATTATTATTATTAATATGCTCTAATGCTTAAAAAATGTTTCATTTAACAACTTAGTAGTATGATACCACTGAAAAAATAACTACAAAGAAAATTTATTTGACACCAACTGTTTTCTGTGATCTGAGCTATGATTTCTCATTCAGTTGCTCTTTTTTCAAGCAATTCTTCCATATGCTTTTCAGAATGCATGACATTCTTCAAATCTTTACATTTGCTAGTAATAGCCTTTGCACTTTAAAAAGTTTGAAGAAAGAATTTTGGGGCTGGGGATATATGTGCTGATCATTTTTCCATGCATTTGGGGCAAACAGCTTTAAAAACTGTATTTGAATTTCAGTCTAGGGAAAATCAACTTCTAAGTCATCTATTTCAATATATATTAATCATAACATTCTCTTTTGGCTGGTATTAAATATTTTTGATAGGAAGAGTACATGATTAATGTGCACTAAAAAAGCCTAAAGTATTTCTATGTAATGCCAATATTCCTTATTTGCAAATGAAAACTTGTTCCAATTATTTTAGAGCTGGGTCAACCACTGATCTTCTAAACTTGTTTTAAAGAAATTGCTTTTGCTTTCAAATATATTGTATATATTTGATATTTTTAACACCATTAAAGATTTGGGGGTTTGGAGATAGAGGTGTTTTTGCTTGTTTTTGTTTTAAATTCTAAAGTATTAAATATATTTGTTTAGAATGGAGAATGCCTTCTGTAATAACTAATTTTTTTAAAAAAATTCTAAAATGATTCTATCCTTTTTCAACTGTCAGCTGCTGGTGATAACACGTTAAGAATATAACAATGCTCTTATTTGAACACATTAAACTCAGTCTGTTTTATTTCAGATTGCCTTGAGTTCCTGAGATTTTTGGGGTAACATAATAAATGTCGCCATTAGATTTAAGCGATCAGTGACACCAAAAGGAATGCTTTAGAATGAAGGTACCAATTTAGAACAAAACCTGGAGAAGTTTTCACAATCAGAACCATTCTAAGAGATCTTATCCTGGAAAAAAAAATGAGGATTGAGAAATAAAGAGTTCTTTGCCAATCAGATGATGATGATGATGATGATGATGACGATGATGATAATAATAATAATAATGACGATGACGACGATGATGATGATGATGTTGGAAGGGGCCTTAGAGGTCATTGAGTCCAAACCCCTGCTCAGGCAGGAAAACTTACACCATTTCAGACAAATGGCTGCCCAGTCTCTTCTTAAAAACTTCCAATGTTGGAGCATTCACTGCTTCTGGAGGCAGGTTGTTCCACTGGGTAATTGTTCTAACTGTCAGGAAGTTTCTCCTTAGTTCTAGGTTGCTTCTCTCTTTGGTTAGTTTCCATCTGTTGCTTCTTGTCCTGCCTTCAGGCGCTTTGGAGAATAAATAGCTGGACTCCCTCTTCTTTGTGGCAACCCCTGAGATATTGGAACACTGCTATCATGTCCCCCCTCGTCCTTCTCTTTGTTAAACTAGACAAATGTTGTTTGCCACTCACCAATATTAAGACAGCAGTATGTAAATCAGCAACTAGATTTCAGTTCTGTAAACTTCCCTGGGACTACTGCAAATGAAATCAAGAATAGCAAGTTTCTTTTCCAAAAACTGACAATTGCTGGATGTTCTAGATCGAGGGTTAACCTGAGGACGGAATCTGATGTTACACAAGAACCAGACATTCCCACTCCTTTCCTAGATCTTCTAGATGACTGTGTTTCTAATAGCATCTCAAACCATGTTAACTTAAATTTATTCTTCAATACTGCTATCCATATGGTGGCAATCACCATACCGTATCCCTATTCATGCTAGGCCCTAATGCCAAATACCTCCCATTCAGTCTCTTGGGAGAAAAAAGACAGAGAAGTGACTTCTTCCCCCTTCCGGATCTTGTTGGACACAACAATCAGAGGAGACAACGTAGGACCATGGTGACTCAGAAGGTTAGAATGCTGGTCTGACAATCACAAGCCCATGTTCAAGACCCACTGATGTCGGAGGGCTGGGTGAGCTCCCGTCATACACTGCAGCTCCTGCTGGCCCAGCAGGAGGCTGGACTAGAAGACCTCCAAGGTCCCTTCCAACTCTATTCTACAGTCTAATAACAGGAGGGGTATTGTACTCTGAAACTACCCAACATCATAGCGAACCAGCAATCTATAAAGACACTAAATCTGAAAAGGACAAACCCTGGATTAGAGTATCAACACAAAGTGTAACATTGATATAGGTCATTGCAAGATATGAATTCTCCAAGATCAAGGCCTTTATGATCTGTTGTTTTCATTCTCTGAACAGCTGTGAAATCTGACAGTATTTTGCCAGGAGACCTACAAGATAGTTTATGTGAAATCTTTCAGTTTGGCTGATGTGCCTGCAGTCATCTGCCCATATTTCATTTCCATGTAAAAGTGGAGATCAATTTTGTTGACAGTTGGCTAGGATGCTGGTGGAGGGCCCTTATGGCAAGCGATTTCAGAAGCTCGACTTTCCTTTTGTATTCTTTTGATCTCTCTCAAACGAAAGAGCTGTCACCGAAGATAGTACTGCCAAGGTTGATAAAATCCCAAGTAATGTTTTTCAGCTCTCAAGTGGCCCATGAGGAGAATCAAATGCATCTGCAATTGGTAAAACCCAACTAAAAGATGACAATGTTAGACTCTTAGGCTGCTGTGCTTTTGAACAAGTCATGAAATCAGTCTATGTTACTGTTTTCAGGCTTATTAGACAAGTTTGTTGATGAGCTAGCTGCCCCTTTGCTCCTGAAAGAATTGAGAATTGAGTTGTGGATTAGATGAGACAGTTTGTGAAGAAAGAAATATTTCAGAACTAGGGTAAAAATGAACGATCAATAGAGATATCAATAAACTCGGCACAGTTACATCTGATGATCAACTTCTTGTTTTGTTTCCTATTCACAAAATAATTGTTTCTTATTGCTGTGAAGTTTTGATGTAAAGTGCTAAAATCTGGGTCGATAGATGGTTAGATAGATTTAAATCAGATTAGATTAATTAGATATGTGAGAATAGAGAACTCACTGTTCCATCTCAGAGCTAAAACTAGAAGAGAAGGGACACACATGTAAGACAATCCCATCTCTGGTAATTAAATCCTCTGAATATCTCTGCTTGTAATCATTCAGTGATTTTGAAGTTCTGAATATGTCTCCTATTGAACACCCAAAGCTTTTTAGAGGAGCCTAAATATAATGGCCAGATATTTTGGAGATGAGATGCCAGTATCTGCTTTGCCTCACCATTCCACAGTTCAAACCTCCAGATATTCATGTTGATGCAAACATAAACAACCTAAGATGAACATCTAATGCGTTCCAGTATTTATGCCATTTTAGTGCAAATCGTTTACATCCCAACAGAGAACCACTTTGCAACATGATGTCCCATGTTCTACCGAATAAAATTAAACATCAAATGGAAGCCCTGGTCAAGCAAGCTTTATTGCTACTACTAATAATGCATTTAATTGCTAACTGACAGAAGTATCCTGTGGTGAGCATAATGTACCACAATGAATTGTTAACATAACATGTTGCAGCTGCCAGCAGGTAGAAAACTGCAGCCCATGTAATTATTAGTTTGCCTTCTTTGATTCAGAAATGCTGGCAGAGATGACGGCTGTTTAGATGAACCATTTCTAATAGAATGTAGAATAACAGAAGGGACCTTCTGTTGGAATCTTCTAGTCCTTCTAGGCAGGACAAGAAGCAATGGATGGAAACAAGTCAAGGAGAGAACCAACCTAGAAATAAGGAGAAATTTCCTGACAGAATATTTGATCAGTGGAACAACTTGCCTCCAGAAGTTGTAGGTGCTCCAAGACTGGAAGTTTTTAAGAAGAGATTGGGCAACCATTTGTCTGAAATGGTATAGGGCTTCCTGCCTGAGCAGGGGGTTGGACTAGAAGAGCTCCAAGGTCCTTTTCAACTCTGTTATTTTGTTCTCAGTTTTTTCAATAGTTCAACCCCTTGCTCAATTCCCTATACCATTTCAGACAAGGGGCTGTCCAATCTCTTCTTTAAAATCTCCAGTGATGGGGTACCCACAGCTTCTGAAGGTGAGGCATTCTACTGGTTGTTCTCACCATTAGGAAATTTCTTCTTAGTTCTAGATTGCTTCTCTCCTTGATTAGTTTCCATCCATTGTATCTTGTCTTGCCTTCTAGTGCTTTGAAAAATAGGTTGATCTCCTCTTCTTTGTGGCAGCCCCTCAAATATTGGAACACTGCTATCATGTCTCCCCTAGTCCTTCTTTTCACTAGACTAGACATACCCATTTCCTGCAACCGTTCATAAGTTTTAGCCTACAGCCAAGACAAGTTCTGATTATATTTGATAACCTGGGCACTATTTTGGCCAATTTCTTTCACTAGGCGGTCTTCATCGCTATTTTTATCCTTACACTTTTACTCATTCAGGCATGGTTCCAGGCTCTGGAACAAAATGGAAGAGGAGAACTCCATGAGAAATGGGTTTGAGAAGGAAAGCTAAGAAGAAGAATCTGGCCTACCTGGCAGATTTGCATTGGCAATTTGCAAAGGGAATACCTCTGAGGAACTCATTACTGAAATAATTCACAACAAATGTGTAAACTCCCCAGAGATAACAATCAGAATCTGAACTATAGGGAAGAGTTGGTTGCACACGATATTCGATGCACTCGTAATGCCTTTTATATTGATTGACTCATATTCTTTCTCCCTGGAAGAAGAAGAAGAAGCTAATCTTAAAAAAGCTGTAGCAGCTGCTGGGATTTGAATTCTAGAGATGGAGGGAAGCTTATTCAGCAATCTTGCAATGATTAAGATAATAAGGGCCATTTATTGCCTCTTCTTAGTGGTACCTCAAGCCAAAACACAAAACTACTGCTAAAAGAAATAAGGGCCTTCTGAAGGAAAAAAAAACCCAGTGTATCTAATGATGCTAAATGTCTTGCTTCTGATACACAAAGAAATAGTGTACAAGCCATGGAAACACTTAAAGGGAGCAGAATACACAAAGCTCATGATTTTGTTAGAATGGAGATGGCCAACACATTTCTGGTTTTATTTTCAATCTACTATTCTTTTTTGCTTGTTTTGTATTGCTGTTTTTGTCTCTTCTTACTTTGATATTGTATTTGGCAATGAGATTGTTGGCTGCCTAGACAATTATGGCATACAAAATACATACATACATACATACAGTAGTAATTTTTCTGGTTACAAGAGGAACAAACAAGGGTTAGAATCAAGATTACATGAAGTGTTAATACCTCTTTAAAGCCTTGGTAAGACCACATTTGGAATACTGCATCCAGTTTTGGTCACCACAACTCTAGAAAGAATGCAGAGAAGAACAACAAAGATGATTAGGGGACTGGAAGCTAAAACATGAAGAACAGTTATAGGAATTGGGTACGTCTAGTTTAATGTTGAGAAGGACAAGGGGGTGATATGATAGCAGTCTTCCAATATCTCAGGGGTTGCCACAAGCTATTTGGAGATCAAGCTATTCTCCAAAGCACCTGAAGGGAGGACAAGAAGCAATGAATGAACACTAATCAAGGAGAGAAGCAACCTAGAACTAAGCAGAAATTTCCTGACAGAGCAATTAATCATTGGAATGGCTTGTCTCCAAAAGTTGTGGGTGCTCCAATACTGGAAGTTTTTAAGAAGAGGTTGGATGACCATTTGTCTGAAATGGTATAGAGTTTTCTGTTGGCAGGGGGTTGGACTAGAAAATCTCCAAGGTCCCTTCCAACTCTGTTATTTTGTTAAGCTTAAGACATGAGGACTAGTCATTATAAATCCTTTCTCCATGATGAATTGGTGCCTGAAAAGTTTGGTGTTTTTTTCCCCCTTTTTGCTTCTTTACACTTCCATCCACATCCTTTTTTGCTTTCCTGGTCCTGTCTTTATCCAAATTCTGAGAAGGTCCCTTGCAAATATTGATCAGTAATTCACTTTGGTAGTTAATGGCCCTGATCACGATCCTCCTTATGACTTGTAATGATACAAAATTCATTTGGAAAGCCCATTCTGTAGAATTTGCTATACCTTCTTGGCATCTTCCAAGGGGGAGGGGGGGAGAGAGAGAGAGAGAGAGAGAGAGAGAGAGAGAGAGAGAGAGAGAGAGAGAGAGAGAGAGAGAGATTGAGATTGAAAAACACTCGGATGATGCTACAAAATAGTGGAATGAGCACATGCAACAAGGTGACAAGCCCTGGAAAAGGTGAGTAGCATCCTGCTGACAAAGTGGGATTTAAAAGTGCTAATTCCGTTTGCAAAGTAGCAGAGAAAGCTGTTGAGTCTCCTTGTTGATTTTGCTCAAAGCAGCTGTTTATAGAAGAATCTCTTAAGTAGTCATAAGGTTTTAGCACCTCTGAACAAGCTGAGATGTCAAAAGCCAAGCAACCAGAGCAACACTTTTATTTTTTCTTTTTTTCCTTCCCTTCCTTTTCACCCACAAAAGACGCATCTTGACCGTGTTTTTTTTCTAAGCTCAGAGTTGCTCCCTATTCTAGAGACCCAAGATGTTTGTTTGGATGAATTTATTTTATAATTCCATTTCTATGTGTTATTCATTAGTACGTGGGATGGACAGCACTGTAGCGATTAAGAAAGCATTCTTAATTTTGTAGAGGGAGATCAGCAAACTACATGCTGTAAGATTTCACTTTGGGGGGGAGTGGAGATTGGAAGATGTTTGAAATTCTTCCCTACATTTTAAACGTGGGCGGATTATTCGAAACGTGCACATATATGTTCCTTTTTTCTTACTGAAGAAATTGTAGTCTCCAAAATGGGATGGGGAACCAAATAGCTTGTTTTTAAGAACATTATATACCTGTTTGCTTTTCTTAAAACAAAGAGCCTAGTGGTTAGAAAACAAGAGACTGAGTTCTGGTCCTGCTTTAGGCATGAAAGCCAATTGGTGACTTTGGGCCAATCACCAGGAGATAGTGAGTTCTAATTCTGCCTTAGGCACAAAAGCCAGCCGGGTGATTTTAGGCTAGTCTCTCTCTCTCTCAACCCAACCCAACAACAACAACAACAACACAGTTGGAAGGGACCTTGTAGCTCTTCTAGTCCAACCCCCTGCCAACAATTCACAGGGTGGTTGTTGTGGGGAAAATAGGAGAAGAAAGGTGTGTTGAATATCTTCACCGACTTGAGTTATTTGTAAAAATAATTAAGTTGGGATAAAAATAAATAAAATAAATGAAAAATGAAATAAAGCTGTGGAAATGGAGTGGGAGGCTGCTATCCTGCCCCTTAAATACTCCTTGCAGGACACCGAGGTGACAGACATGGATAGACAAATTTACATTTGCTTTCTATATTACAAAATGATATGTTATTAGTATCAGAGCTGATTATTGGGAATGCTACTGCTGTCATTATACAATAGCAAAACTTACTTTTTTTTTTCCAGTTTCCTTTTCCATTCTGCAGCAGGACACACATATACGGAAACACTCACAGACACAGACACAGACACACCAGCCCGAAATCAAATCAGCCCAAAAGTTTAAGAGAGTCCTACAAAGAAACCCAATCAAATCACGGTGGAACAGAAGACCCCGAGGGATTTGCCTGCGAGTTGCTCTCGTTTCTGATTGAATTAGCTTGTCCGCAAACAAAATAAATCTGGAATTGCATTTGCTTTAGCAGAATACGGGTTGAAGCCACTTCAACAAGCGATGCTTAATTTAAAAGGATAAAATTCAGCTGACACCATCACAAGCAGGTTGCTCATTCTTCTCAGCCAGGCAAGAACTTAAAAGACAAACAGAAAGAGGAAAAGAAAACAGCGGTATGAAGCGAGCCCCTTCCTCACTTTCTACATTTCACAGCCAGCCAGTTTTCTAAAATGAATCCAAGCTACAGAGGAAATGTCAGCGATTGCTGTTGATTTTCAAGTAGTTTAGTGGGGTTTCAATCTGAAAAAAGGAAGAGGGGAAGAGGCAAGTTAACCTAAAAAGTGTGAGGATGTTTTATAAAGAAACAAGCCTTAAAGAAAACACTCCTCTTACTAGACACAATGCATCCCCATTATGATGTAATCACATCCATGTCCTTCCTGCTTTGGCCATTTCCAAAAACCACCCAATCCATTCTCCAACTCCCAACCCATCTGCAGCCTGTGATCTTCAGATGTTTTGTACCTAAGTTCTAGACAATTAGACCACAGCAAAAGAGATGGATGTTTCAACACAGTTTTTAGCAATATTTTAAACTGTGTAGCTTTAATGCCTTAATCGATTAATTATTTTTTACTTGTTTTATAACTTGTAAACTGCCCAAAGTCACCTTGTAGGGTAGATGGGTGGCATAAAAATGTAATAAATACACACACAAGGGCTGTAAAGCATGTTTGACACAAATCAGGCAATTGAGTTCTTTATCTAAAATCTAACTGGTCACATGGAGCTTGTCAGAATAATAGAACAGAATAACAGAGTTGGAAGGGACTTTGGAGGTCTTCTAGTCCAACTTCCTGCTCAAGAGGGGACCCCAGACCAGTTCAAAGAATTGGTTGTCCAATCTCTTCTTTAAAATTTCCAGTGTTGGAGCACCCACAAGTTCTAGAGGCGCGTCATTCCACTGATTAATTGTTCTTGTTGTCAAGAATTTTCTCTTTAGTTCCAGGTTGGTTCTCTCCTTGATTACTTTCCATCCATTGCTTCTTGTCCTGCCTTCAGGTGCTTTAGAGACTAAAAGAAGAAGACCTCCTTCTTCTTTGTGGCAGCCCCCTCAAATATTGGAACAATACTATCATGTCACCCCCAGTCTTTCTTTTCATTAAACAAGACATATCCAATTCTTACAACCATTCTTCATATGTTTCAGCCTTCTGTCCCCTAATCATCTTTGTTGCAAAGGCCCAAGCTTAAGACAACACAGTAAAATCCAATTGAGTTCATTTTTTTGTTGTTGTTGTTTACACCTAATGGACAGAATCTTTACAAATTCAAATTACCACCTTCTAACCTACTTGAGGTGGCTGGATGGAGTCACTGAAGCAGTAGGAGTGAGCTTAAATGGACTCCAGAAGATGGTAGAGGACAGGAAGGTCTGGAGGAACGTTGTCCATGGGGTCGCAATGGGTCAGACACGACTTCACAATTAACAACAACAAACCTACTAGATAATCCTGAGAGATTCTAAGGTGTGGCTACCCTAAATTTCTTCCCCTCTTCCTCAATCCAGCTCAGAACTGTGCAGTCCCTTGTCCTGACTCCCTGTTTGGGATGTGCTACCTTCTCCCTGGGTGCTGTCATGGTTCCCTCTCCTCCTTCTCCAGATGCACATTCCATCCTATAGGTTACTGCACGTTATTACTACCTACAGTTGAGATGCCAGCTGCAAGCAAGGCTCTTGAGAATTCAGCTGCAGCAGCTAAAATTCTATCTGCTTGCATGAGCTACAAGCCTTTTCTCCCTGACTCTTCTCCCTTCACTTTTTCACCTAAATAAAAATTAAATAACAGAATAAGAGAGTTGGAAAGGACCTTGTAGGTCATCTAGTCCAACCCTCCCCCCAAGCAGGAGACCTTACACCATTTCTGACAGATGGCAATCCAGTCTCTTCTTGAAAGCTTCCAGGGATGAAACTCCCACATCTAAAGACAAACTGTTCCGTTGGTTGATTTTTCCGTCAGGAATTTTCTCCTTATTTGTAGGTTGAATCTCTCTTTGATCAGTCTCCATCCATTATTCCTTGTCTGGCCTTATTTGGATCCAGTCCTGGGTGATTCTGAGAAAGAGGTAAATACCTGATGTAGCTTGGAGATCTAAGACCGGTGGTGGGATTCAGCCAGTTCGTACACTTCAGCAGAACCGGTAGCTAATTTTTTGTTGCCCAGGCCCAGAACAGACTTCTGGAAGTGGCATCTACACAGAGAACCGGTTGTTCACCTATTTGAATCCCACCACTGTCTAAGACTGTATGTCACCTGCTATTCATTCACTCTTTCTTTCCATAAAAAAAAAATGAAGCATATGGTCTGCTTTCTTCCATAGACCCTGATTTAGTTCACAGTTGAAATACTGCTACCTGTGGGAAGGAGCACAGCAGCTGTTTGTTATTACTATATGCAGCACTGTGCTTTAGAGCCTAAAACGGAGGGGGGAACCCACCTTGGATAGAGTGCTTCAAAGTGGCTCTTGCAGTTCCCCACACCCCCCAGTGCTTCTTTAAAATAAAAGCTTAGCACTAAAAGATGCTGAACCTTTGATGAACATTTTGAGGAATGCCTTCAACCTCCCTCTCTGGAAAAGAAGAGGATACGGTGGTTTGGTGGTAGCAGCCTGAATATTATTCTAAGGAGCCAAGAATAGGATTTTTCTGTTGACTGAGCCGAAATGCTATGTCTCCAGTTGTGTTCTGCACTCTCTACTGGACAGTCTTTAATCTTCCAATTAAAAGGGGCAGCCATTCTCTGGGAACTGCAAGTGGTCTAGTGGTGAAGGCATCAAGCCTAGAAACCAGGAGATGGTGAATTCTAGTCCCATTTTAAGCATGAAAGGCAGCTGATCAACTTGAGGCCATTTGTAATATTGTAATGTAATAGTAGTAAAGTTGGAAGGGACCTGGGAGGTCATCTAGTCCAACCCCCTGCTCGGGCAGGAAACCCTACACCATTTTGGACAAGTGGCTGTCCAGTCTCTTCTTAAAAACTTCCAGTGTTGGAGCATTTACTGCTTCTGGAGGCAGGCTGTTCCACTGATTAATTGTTCTCACTGTCAGGAATTTTCTCCTTAGTTCTAGGTTGCTTCTCTCCTTGATTAGTTTCCACCTGTTGCTTCTTGTCCTGCCTTCAGGTGCTTTGGAAAATAGCTTAATTCCCTCTTCTTTATGGCAGCCGCTGAGATATTGGAATACTGCTATCATGTCCCCCCTTGTCCTTCTCTTCGTTTACCAGGAGATGGTGAGTTCTAGTCCTGCCTTATCCATGACTGACTTTGCGCCAGTCCCTCTCTCTCAGCCCAACCCTCACAGGGTTGTCATTGTGCAGAATATAAGAGAAGGAAGGAGTATTAGATATATTAGCCTCCTTGAGTTATTTATAAAAATAAGAAAGATGTGATAAAAATAAACAATAATAAATGGGAGGCATTAATTGCTGGCCCATGTGCAGAGCAGTGCAAATAGACTATTGTTGTTGCTCAGTTAAATCCTGTGGTTTAGTGTAAACTCCTTTGGGGGAGGGGGATTTCCTAAAGGAGCATCTTTGTTTTGTTTTAAATCAAATCAGAATCATCATTCAGGGAACAGCAGTGCCGTGTATTTTTCTACCACCCACAGAAATGAATTATTCTACAAAAGTTGCATTAAAAATAAATGGATACTTAATGCACCAATTTCTTTTGCTAGTTAGACCGCTTGGAGTGTGACAGGCTGGTAAGGGGAAATCTGTCAGAAGACAAAAGAGTGAGTAAACATCAAACGAAAAGGTTGTGAACTGAACTTGCTCATTTGGGAAAGGCGTTGAATAATGCCCTTAAAAAAAGAACAAAGATCCCAATTTTAACACTCGGCCAGGATTTTTTTGGCAAAAATATACAGCTTTACCATGCCTGCAAACTTTGGTCATATGTAATAGTAATAGTAGTAAAGTTGGAAGGGACCTTGGAGGTCATCTAGTTCAACCCCCTGCTCAGGCAGGAAACCCTACACCATTTCGGACAAATGGCTGTCCAGTCTCTTCTTAAAAACTTCCAGTGTTGGAGCATTTACTGCTTCTGGAGGCAGGCTGTTCCACTGATTAATTGTTCTCACTGTCAGGAAGTTTCTCCTTGGTTCTAGGTTGCTTCTCTCCTTGATTAGTTTCCACCCGTTGCTTCTTGTCCTGCCTTCAGGTGCTTTGGAAAATAGCTTAATTCCCTCTTCTTTATGGCAGCCCCTGAGATATTGGAATACTGCTATCATGTCCCCCCTTGTCCTTCTCTTCGTTAAACTAGACATACCCAATTCTAGCAACCGTTCCTTATATGTTTTAGCCTCCAGTCCCCTAATCATCTTTGTTGCTCTTCTCTGTACTATTTCTAGAGTCTCAACATCTTTTTTACATCGTATTCAAGAGTGCAGCTTCCTTTCCTTCACTCTGTGTGTGAGTTTTAATTCTTCCGAATCCAAGTTCCAATTTGCCGTGCTCTTCACTGCAATCTGGAGCTGGAAAGCTGTGTTTTATGTCTGATTTTTTTTTCTTTGTTCCTGGATGCCTTGCAATAAATCAAGCACATAAGCTAAGATGCATTAAAACAGATACTTCTAAGATGCTGTCCTCCCTTGATGGTCTGTGACTCCCACCCAAAAGTATATTAGGAAGGACTGAATTATATCAGGAGTTATATTTAACCCTAACTTGAATTTCTCCCCTAAGCAATTTATCCTCTTTTGGTTCCCCTATATCTATGGAGGCATTCCATAGCAGTTGTGTAATTAAACATGGTCCTAGAGGCAGCAGAAGGTAAAGTCAAAAACTCTTTAATTTGTCTCCAGGGAACTTTATGGATATGGTTCGTATAGATAGAAATTGTTTTACACTGTCTTTTACTGAGATTTTTTTATTATTATTTTTTAGTGTAGACTGTAGGACAGCAAAGTTTTGTTATATAAAAGTCATGTGCCATGAAACATAATTGAGAAGATATAGAATTCCCTCAGGGAGCAAAACCAAAGATCTTTCCTTCCTTCCTTCCTTCCTTCCTTCCTTCCTTCCTTCCTTCCTTCCTTCCTCCCTTCCTTCTTCCTTCCTTCCCTCCTCCCTCCCTCCCTCCCTTCCTTCCTTCCTCCCTCCCTCCCTTTCTTCCTCCCTTCCTTCCTTCCTCCCTTCCTCCCTTCTCCCTTTCTCCCTTTCTCCCTCTCTTTCTTTCTTCCTCCCTCCCTCCCTTTCTCCCTTTCTCCCTCTTTCTTTCTTTCTTCCTCCCTCCCTCCCTCCCTCCCTCCCTCCCTCCTTCCTTCCTTGAATGGCAGATCTCTCTCCCCAGTGGTTTCTATTGAGCACATCCAGGTCTTTGGACATTGGCCTGCAAGTGGTAAGTCAAAGAGGCATTTCCATTTTTCCCTTCCCCAAGACTTTCATTTTTCCTCTTTCAATTATATTGCTTCTTTTGGGATCACTGGTAGCAGAAAATAAAGGCATTGTTCAAAATGAGTTATCATCCCTTTACAGTTAAATGTTTTGATTTTCTTACAGCCACCACCACCCTGTACCCACGGACACCGCAAAATATGAATAACTCCTAGATTTCATTCACTTTCTTTTTATTTTTAATGTGTTTTTCCTGGAACATAAACATTTGTTATGCTGTACAGGCATTCCTCCAAATTATAGATAATTTGACCAGGAGTGGGGAGAGATCAAATTTGATGGTTACACCTCACTAGGGTCTCTTAATCCTATACATTGGAACAGGAACATTTTATTACTTTCCTATTAAATAGCAGAGAATAAATTCTATCCTTGTAGTATTTCTTTTCTCTAGAAATGGAATTAATTTCTACTTGATGAGATGGCAAAATTACTACGGTGGGAATATTTCTTTTATTTTAGCTCACTTTTCTGAATATTCTGCAGTGCTTCCATGATCGTGACAGCATATCCTTACATAATAATATAATTTTGTACTTTGGAATGCCTTGGGGAAAGTTAGATGATTGCAATAAGTGCTTTGGAACAGAATGAGAAAAGAAAATAAATTGGGAGTTGCTGGATGGAAATTCTAGTCCTTCAAAAGCTGTTTTTCTCCCTTGCTGGAGCCTTCAAAGACTGCCAAGGAAAATGGAGAGCAGTTATTACCTCACTTTTCTTTTTGCTGTCATTGTTCCTGCATGCAAGTAACCCTTGACTTAGAGTCATTTATTTAGTGACCATCCAAAGTTACACCGGCATTGAAAAAGGGTCTTATGATCCTTTTTCACACTTAACGACTGTTGCAAGATCTCCATGGTCACGTGATCAAAATTCAGTCAACCGACTCGTGTTTATGGCCATTTGTCAGAACCCAGTCTTTCTATGGGCTTGGGAGTTCTTATTTGTTTCGGGTTCTGCCATTCTCCTGGGGAGAGAGGGGGAAGCTTGGGGTGGCTAATGCGTATTTCCTTTGCTTTGTTCCTTGCTCTACTCCTCTTTGATGTTTCTCTATTGGGGTGAGAATGGAATGTGCCTCTGGCCATCTGCCTTATCTCCGGGTGTGGAAGAAGTGGCACAGAGACCTGATGTCAACGCTGCTCATATTGAATATTCTTGCTTTGACAAAATATGCAGAACTGTCTGGTATTTTTAGAGTTAATTCAGATGACAGAGAAAAGGGAGGGGAAATAACAAAAGCCCGGGAAAAGGAAGGGAAGTGAATCTCTGCCCTCTGGGCTAATTGGAAGATGTGACTTGTGACTGCAAGATAAGGGAGGGGTTTAGCAAGAAAAGTTAGATGCCAGCAAGAGGAATTCAGATTCTGACATAAACCTCCATGATGTGCCGTCAATTTGTAACACTGGTAATAAAGGCTTTAGGATAAACATGCCTGGAAGTTCTTTGAAGTGTTTCATTAGTCGGAACCATGACACCTAACAGCCTTGGAAGCGGAGCCTTATCTCTCCATTCCCACAGCGTTTTCACACCTGCGGATTGGCCTGTTTGAACCTTCCGGATGGACAGTGGGGGTGGGCTTATCGTGGACTCTTCTGACTTATTGATTCGCACGGGAAACCCTCAGTTTCTGCCTTCTATTCCTGCTGTCAACCTCTCCCAATACAAGTTCCTTTTGAAATATGTCCGTTTCAAGAGTTCTGCTGTCTTGGGAGGACTCATTGAGGCAGGTCCTTACACCGTTGCAGTGTCCTGGGGTCATGCAAAAGGTCACCTTTTGTAACTTGTTGACAGGCAAAGTCTATGGGGAAGCCAGACTCACTTTACAACCGTGTTACTAACTTAAGAACGGGCGGTGATTCACTTAACAACTATGACAAGGAAAGTCGTAAAATGGGGCAAAATTCACTTAACAAATGTCTGACTGAGTAGCAGAAATGTTAGGCTCTATTGTGGTTGTAAGTCAAGGACTTACCTGTATTAGATTTTCTACCATTTTATCTTTTAATAGTGTAAGCCTCCCAGAGTTACCGTAATGTAGGATGGGCTGTAATAAATTTTGCCAATAAATAAATAAATAAAATAAATTTACACCCCACTTTTCATGTTTATCCCAACATTCAAAGTAGGGGATGAATGGGGTGCTAACCATTTCCCTAAATTTCCCCCAGCGACACGAAGGCAAATTGACCAATGGACCTTGTAAGAAATGCTAAATGCAAAGAAAGAAAGAAAGAAAGAAAGAAAGAAAGAAAGAAAGAAAGAAAGAAAGAAAGAAAGAAAGAAAGAAAGAAAGCATTGATTGATAAACTTCCTTAAATCATATTCACGGATATTATATTTGAAAGAAATAATGTCATGTTGTGGAATAATTGGACCACTGGAACATCTTAGATTTCCAACCTAAAATTGACCATTTTTAGCTATTCTAAGTACATGTGATCAATACTATCAACCCTGGCTTGGCCTTAAGTGCTGATAAATGTTTAAACCACCACAAGCATAGACACAGCCTGACAAATTAGATACAGAATTAAATTTTTTACATGTGGACTTTGGGGAATAAATGTGGAAACAATGCTCCACTCAGAATATTTAGTTACTTAACTAGCAAACAGAAGCCTGAGGTAGTTGTATAGCCCTAAATACATCTGTGAAGCTAATATCTAAAAATCAGTTTTAACTACACTCAACATACTTCACATTTCTGCACAGTTCAGCCCCAGTCTGGTTAATATTCATTTGCTTTTTAGATTATACTGGGTTTTGGTTTTTTTTTACCAGTCTGACTCATTTGTAAAGTGACACGGAAGAGGGAAAAAATAGAGACCAGCAGGTTATGAGCTGGTTGCCAGTTTTCACAAAAAATAATGAGATTTTTTTTTAATCATGTAGTTCTTCCTGCCTTAACTGGTATGTCTTTGGCTTATTGAAATTTTCATTTTCTGGACTGGCTCAGAAGCTGTTCTGTACAGCAGCTGTGGATGGGATGGTAATGAGTTAAAATGTTAGACGGTGAAATAAAATTAGATAAGGTGTTAGGGCAAAGCAAAAAAGAAACATGCAGCTAATTAGAACTACTGAGGAATTAACACACACTTTGTAGATGGAAGTGCATGCTTTCTAAGTCCCACTTTAAAAGTTGTCTCTCTTGTGGTTTTCGTAATAGATGCTTGTATGTTAAAAAAAAAATAAGCCAGCAAATAACATGAGTTAGAAGTTATTTCTGCAAGTAGCTCAAGTTCCTTGAATATGCAGGATGCAATGAGGATGCTGGTCTTGCTTCCGTACGGTCTTATGTCTCTTCCAAATTGACTGACACCCAACCATTTCAGCTTGCTATTAGATTTATCGAGTCACTATTAAGTCCATCTGTAATTCATGATTCCCCAGGAAATGCAAATCAACTATGATAATAGAAATTCTACAGTGTTTGGGAAGCAAGATCGAAAACTGCCAGCCTTCAAAACAAGGATAGGCATCTTTTTTGATGCATTTAGCATTTTAGGGAAGGAAAGTGTGAAAATAGGCAAAGTTATAGACCATATGAGCATGGAAGAAGAATGGGATTTTAATCTTTAAAGCTCAAATTACCGGCTTTCCATATTCTCCATTGAAAAATAGTGGAATATTGTTCTACCAGATTTCAACAATTGCAAGTAGAAGAGTCCATAAGAAAGAATAATTGGGTAAAGAATACCGTATATTCCGGTGTATAGGGCGACCCGGCATATAAGACGACCCCCTACTTCGACGCCGGGTCGCAAGACGATTGACGCCGAGTCGCATGCCTAGAAAGTCATCTTATACGCCGGAAACTACCAGTATTTCCAGCGTATAAGACGATCGACGCCTAGTCGCATGCCTAGAAAGTCATCTTATACGCCGGAAACTATGTTATTTCCGACATATAAGACAACTCGGCGTATAAGACGACCCCCGAGTCCGGAGGCTGTTTCGGCGCTCTCAAAAATCGTCTTATACGCCGGAATATATGGTAGTTGGGAAATGAAAGGTCTGCAAGAAAAGAACCAAGCTCAGAGAGCACCAAGGCTCCAACAGAAAAAACAAACACCAACAACATCTCTTCCTACCCTAAAATGTGTTTCTATTCTGTGACACCCAATAAGTGACACAATGAACAAAGAGGAAGAGTTACGTCATTGGAAATAGCTTCTCTACCTATCGTGTCTAACACAGTTTTCCCCAGTCTGAATTCTTGATCATGTTTTGACCTACGGATCTCATCTTTTGAGAGTATCAAGCAAGGGAATTGCAAGCTGAAAATATCTGGAGACGTCCACATTGAGTAAGGCTGTCCTAAAACTTTAAAGGTAACTCTTTTGAGGCAGAGTTGAACCAATTAGAGCAGTTCAATAAATGCTCTTCACATTCAACAACCTCATAAAGAAGGGAAATTGTAAAAAACCCCACATCTATAAAAATACAGCATGAGGAACATTGAAATCCTGGCAGCCTGTCAATTACTATCAAGATTTTATTACCTGTTCTGGATTGCTGGCTGTTTTCATCTTAGATCTCACGAATTCATTGAATACTTCGAATACTATGGCCAATAATAAAGATCACACCCCATTTCATAACTCTTTCTTGAGTGCCCAGAATCTATTATAAGTAACAGTAAGTCATTGAAAAGTTATAGAATTTTTGTCCTTGCATCGTTTATTTAGCCATTCTTTTAAGCTGATTCTACACTCAGCATCTTTTTCTCCTTTTGATTCCTGGCCTCCACAGTAGAGGAAGGAATGGCCTTGTTGTTTGGCTCCATACTGTGTGCGGCCATCAATTTAACTAAGCGGCTTTTGAAGAGGGGCAAAATGAATGTCAGGCAGGAATTTACAGGAACTATTAAGTCACTCAGTAAAATTAGCAGTCTTCAGCCATCGTAGTCAAATTGATTTCTCTCCCCTTCTCCTCTGCTTCCGTGCCATCAGCAAACAAGCGGGCAGACTTGGTAAATATGCATCACAGCCCAATGACAGCCACTCAACAATCAAAATAATTTACTCAAAGAATCCATCACTCAGTTCATTACTGGGATTCTAATAATCACAGATCTGGCATGGGGGATAGGAAAAGATCTGAACCCAGGGCAGCGCACGAAAGGAAACTTTAGAAAGGATAATTTGAAAGGACTTTCCTTTGCAGGTGGTCTTCAGTTTCTCAGGTCATCCTCTATGCACAATTTTACTGATTATTGTTCCCATCATTCTCTTATTTTCAGTTCTCGTTCCATGGGAGAAGGGGATACTTTATAAAGTCAGTTCAGTTTTATTCAAGCAATCTATTGCTTTGAGTGCATAGCTAGTGACACTAACTTCTGTTTTTCGGTCCTTCATTCCTTGTTTATTTTTCTCCCCACTCCCAACTTTTTTTTCTTTGTTCTCAGAGTTGTCACCCTGTATATTGTGATTCCTAGGCTTCTGTTTTAAATTTCCACTCTCTGTTTGACCAGCCGCATGAATTCTCACCCCACTGACAATCAAAAACACTAAACCAGATAGCACACCTCCTCTCTGCTTTTAGGATCTAGCCATGTCAAATCTGCTCTTAGATTTCAAAGCTATTCTACCTCTTCCTAATTATTCTTTATATCAACCCCCTCTCTATGGATTGTTCACACTGATGGTTGCCCCAACTTTTTCTTGACAAATGCTCAGTAATTGAGCACATGATATACACACTAGGGGAGCTACATTTAGTTCCTCATACCACCAGAAAAAAAAATGTTCAATTAGCAGGAAATAAAGGATGGTGGTGGAGAATGCTTGAACTAAAGAGTGGCAAATTAAAGTGAGAAATAATTGCTATGTTCAGAGAGCTGAAGAGCTAACTGTAAAGTCCCAAAGTTTTAGCCCTGATGCATCTAGAGCCCCTTCAACATTTATTATTGAGGTGACATGAGAAGAAATGGTGAAATGGGTGAGAAATTGTATTCAACATATTTCAATCCTTAATTTTTACTTCCATTCCCATTTAATTTTAACTTAATCTAAGTCTTGTCCCTGATTTAGGTTTTGTTCCAATTTATTTGGACCTGAGCATTTTTGAAGTGTGCTCCTTTCTATCCTTCCTATGTCTTTAACTCTTCTATTTCATTTGTTATTTAAGCATTTGCATAGTATTGATATTGAAGAAGAAGACCAGGCAGAGCCTGGAGGTGGAGTCAAGAGAGGAATCAGCCTAGAGTCATTACATTCCCACAAATGTTCTAAGCCCAACCCGTCTTGAATTCTGTTGACTCTTATCTAGTGCTGACCATTAGTTGACTAGATTCTTGTGAACAACCAACATCAATAAATCATCTTAAGTGGAACTTAATGTGTGGTCCTGATTCTTCTTGCCTGACATATGTGTCTCTCTGTGTGTGTCCTTACACTTCAATTATCAGTTTTAGCATGTTCTCTTGAAAGACTCATTACATTCTCCTCTTGTTCCCCTATCCCACAGGCAACAGAAACATAGCTCATTCAAGAAACCTTATAAAACTCAATAAAAACCTTTATATATAAAAATAAGCTTTTGCTTCAAATTCTGACTGGTTTCATGAATAGATTTGAATGATTGCTGAACTATCAGTAAATTTATGTCTATTTTATATAGCTTTTGGCTTTGAGTTTTGTGCTTGTTATTACTATCCTTTTTATATTGTTAACTGCCTTGGGAAAGATCTATTAGATTGAAATATGCTGGTAGAAATACTATTATGATCAAATATATATATATATATATATATATATATATATATATATATATATGTAGGAAAAAACTGAAAAATGGTAAGATGTTTGGGAAATCATAGGGTCTGGGTAGGAAAAAGAGCAAAGATAATTGTCTTTATCAAATCATTTTAGATTCTGAAGGCAGCATGTTTCAATGAGGAATTATTTATAATGCTACTTAGGGATCTGTTGTCTTTCTCACATCTATATCTATCACCTCATACAAAAGATCAGCATGTAGAAAAGATGGATGAGAAAATGGCTGCAATGGTAATAATAAAGATGGTCATTTCTTCAGTGCTGTTGTAACTTCTATAATCACTAAACGAATGGTTGTAACTCAAGGACGACTTATATCCAAATTTGTCAACAACAGAACATTTTTTTGGGTGCCGTTTCTGACCGTTTCATAGCCTTTCATTATTGTTTAGGTCAGGGGTCTTCAAACTTGGCCCTTTCATGACTTGTGGACTTCAACTCCCAGAATTCCTCAGGCAGGCACAAGTCATAAAAGGGCCAAGTTTGAAGATCCCTGGATTAGACATTTGTCACCAAGTTAACTGGAGTCACTAAATGTTTGAGAATGTTCCCATAACAGAAGTATTCACCTACCTAAAAAACTGGGTTTGAGCTGGGTTGGTCTATTGCAGGGGTCTTCAAACTTGGCCCTTTTATGACTTGTGGACTTCAACTCCCAGAATTCCTCAGCCAGCCAGGCAAGCTGGCTGAGGAATTCTGGAAGTTGAAGTCCACAAGTCATAAAAGGGCCACATTTGAAGACCCCCTGGTTTAGGTAATGCATCCACCGACAAAAGAGACATTTCTATTTTTGCTGCCAAGAGATGACTAACTCCAATCCACTAAAGACCAAGGCAGCTTAATCAGAACCCATAGCTGTGCTGACATCACCCACAAAACTCTTGCTAATTTACAGAAAGAAGAACCTTTCCTTTTAAAATTTGAAAATGTGACAAATGCTAAAACATAGCAGGAGAGTTAAAAAAAAAAAAAAAGAACCTAATCTCTAAAAGAAGCAAGTGAGTTGCATTTATTCGGGGCTTTCCATAGCTATAAGAGATCAGGAGTCTATTAAAAAGAAGATGACAAATAGAATAATGAATAAAGAAATCATGCACAGCCAAAGTTAAGGCGGAGTTGAAAGGGAAGGCGAATTGTCCTGCAAACTTTTTCATTTTATTGTTGCAACTCAGCTCTCTTTTCTTCTCTTTTCATTTTTTTTTTTCCCCTTTCCCTTCTCAGTCTGCTGGTAGGTGGCCAGTGAGAACACCATGTCTAATGTTCAGAGAAAGCAATAAAACATCTTGAAGCGCACAGACTATCTCCCTTCCGGCTGTGTGGAGTCTTTTAAACCAATGTTTTATGTAATAATCTTTTTGTAGGAATGTAGGGAGAGGAAATTAAGGTGCAAAAACTTAATAAAAATCCAATTTTCGGAAGCATTTGAGAGAAATCAAATGCAGCCCCTCAACGTGGTCTCATTAGGTTGTGTGAAGTTTTTTTTATTATGGCTTCCTCCCTGATACCCAATCTCAACTCATACCGATTCCCAAGAATAAGCCCCTCCTGCAGATTTGAAAAAGAGAAACGGTGGCTTTGAAGTTCTGCTTTCTTGGCTGGAGATACGGTTAGTTTTGCAGGGCTTCTGATCAGCCCCAAAGATGAATCACGGCCACTGGGGAAAAAATTGTACAGGTTTCTCAAAATCATAGTGATTTTGAGCAGTTTTCAGCAACTGAGCGACAAAATAGCGATGTGTTTTACTATTTACATCCAAGCTCTTCTGGACCATGGAAGCCAGCCGAATTAAAAATGCGCACTTACCCCATAAATGCATAGTGTACCCTAGATTTTAACAATCACTATTGGGAAACAATGATTATCAATAAGAAAAGAGAGCAGATCTTCATCTCACCAGACCATCATCTTTCTTTGCCAGATGTTTACTAAATTTGAGGTAAACAAATTAGCCTGGCTTTGTAGATCTTGTTAATATGGATTCTTTTTAGTACAGTTAGGGCCACAATTACAAAGACTGATTGTAAGTACTACTCATTCAGTGCCATTCAAATGGTCTTTGGACGACTTGCAGTTTGGAACTACCACTAGATGGTAGCAAAGATTTGTTTCTTTTAATTTCTCTGCTGCCCTCTAGCAGACATTCAGATTTCTGCAGCCCATTTATGACTTTCTAAAGACCAGCTCTTCTGATTTGTAATATGATGTGACAAATTAACTTTCTGCTACACCTCTGGAGGGTTTGAGGGATATATTTGGCTGGATATTAAATAGATCTCTTAATAGTAAAAGTGATTTGATAGTAGAAATCGTTCCCTGGCAGGGACCATCTGTTGAAGAGGTTTTAACAAGAAGTTTCCAATCTTGGAGTGATACACTATAATTCTCATTTATCTTTTCCTCTCTCTTTCTGTCTGTCTGTCTGTCTGTCTGTCTCTCTCTCTCTCTCTCACACACACACACACACACACCACACACACACACACACACCACAGAGAGAGATTAGATTAGATAATCTTTGTCATTTTTTACTGTGGCACAATGGCACACATTAAAAATGAAATTTAGTTGCTTGGTCTCAAAGTGTACATATACATAACACACATTTAAACATACTATATACATACTATATATAGACCTACACCCTTACATATAAGCAACATATAAATATCCATCTTGAATACATAACGGAAGGAGGAAGCTTTAGAGTTCACAAGGTTAATACTGTATGGAAGAAAACTGCGACTAAATCTGGATGTTCTGCTTCGGACACCACGAAGCCCCCTCCTCCCAGAAGGTAACAAGGGAAACACGTCGTGAAGAGGATGTGTCGTATCCCTGACAATCTTACGGACCCTGCTCAAGCAACGCCTCTGTGCTACGTCCTGGATGGGAGGGAGGGAACTGCCAATAATCTTTTCAGCTATCCTCACCACCCCTTTGCACCGCTTTCCTGTCTGAAGCAGGGATGGTCCCAAACCAGACTGATGCTGTATGACAAGATGCTCTCAATCCTCCCTCTCTCGAAAGTGGTAAGGACAGGGGAAGGAAGATGAGCTTTTCTCATGTAACACAGAGGGAACAAAAGCATACCATTCAAATATAACTTTATGCCCATCACCTGTGCATTTAAATCTCTGCATTCTAGTTTTAATTTGTTCTATAACATTTAAGTATGTCAGTCACTGATCACTTTTGGGGGAGAAGAGACTATTAATGGAGCTTTTCAGTAAGAGATGCAAGTCAGATCAGCTGCTTACACTCTTAAGTCAATGACAGTTCCTCTAATCAGATTACAAGTAAGAAGAGGGGAGAAAGCCCATTGAGATTGTATTGGGTAACAAGCTGTTTGAGTTCTGATTCCACCAGGAATAGAAATAAAGAGTCCAATAAATATTCTGGCTAGATGGTTGCACAGCAAAGAGACCTCTGCAAATGGAGTATAGAATAATCACCATTTTTTCCCCTCCACTTTGATTTGCAAAATCCAGTTTCACTTTGTTTGCCAGCATTCTGGATTGAAATTCCACAAAGCAGATGAATCAGAAAGAAGCTTTGCAGTAGAGAAAAGGTGGGGGGGGGGACAGAAAGAATTATCTCTTGAGTGCAGTAACCTTCAAGCAAAACGTATTAATCTACTTTTTATGGTTGAAACATTAGCGAAACTGCACCCTGATAGTTAAAGATGCTTTCACCCCCTCCTTTTCCCAGAGTCATTATCAAAATCACTCCAGGGTCTGACTGGATGCCCATGACAATGGATGCTAACTTGTGTCTTTGTCAAAATGTGAAAATACACTCAGTTGCCACCTTCTCTTTAAAGATCTTCTTTCTTTACTATTCTGTTGGCAATTATGCATTATGCTTATTATTAGGGTGCAACATGCTTATTATTAGAGTGATGTTACAATAGCCTGACATAGGTTTTGTTTGGCAATCATTGTTGTACAGAGAATCTTTCACCTTGTAGGGGGAAAATGTTGGAGGATTATAGAAGTATAGGTAAAAAAAAATAAGACTTGTAAAATAATGACTAAAGTCCAATTGTAATAATGACAGATGCCAAATAACCTAGTGTGAAGAGATAAGAAAGTAAATCAAATCAATCTTTAGTAGGCTTATGGAGCAGTATATCTATCTATCTATCTATCTATCTATCTATCTATCTATCTATCTATCTATCTATCTATCTATCATCTATCTGTCCATTGCTGTTTATTTGTTCCTCTTGAAATATACCAGTCAAAACTTATGGACAGTATCAGAATAACATACTACTTCTTAGTAATTTACTTCTAATGTATTTAGTTTTTGAGCAATTTCTGGAATTCTCCCCTGGTATGGATTTTTCATCATTAAATTAAAACAAGGAGAAATCTTTGAGGTTCACCTAAGCATGTTAATGATTCCAATTTTAGTGTGGATAAAGCTACAGTATGCTGCAAAAAAGATGGAGACTAATATTGATAGATAGATAGATAGATAGATAGATAGATAGATAGATAGATAGATAGATAGATAGATAGGAATGATGGATGTTTCACAGCACAGTTCATTTTTTTGTGGATGGATCCTCAATCTGGCGAAGAGCAGTAGAGTTATTGTTCATCATTACTTCCTACATGGCATGTGCAAAGTCCATATGATGAACTTCTTTATAAGACATATGCTAAATGACTCAAGATACATGGAAGGGTAATTTAATATAATTTGATTTACCTCAACCTTTTTTTTCTTCTGTTTTTTTTTTTTAAATCTGTGCATACAAACCAATTCACACCTTCCTAATTTTTTTCCTCCACCCCAGGCAATATATTTTCCTTGCTTACATGAATAGCAAATGAAGATAATGTAGCACAAGGCATCTCAATGTGTTGGGGGCAGCTCAGGGTTCAAACCAGGAAACAAAATAATAGTAATAAAAAACATCTGCCTATCCCAGGTCATTGGGAAGGTCTCAATAGATAGGGGAAAATGCCAAATCCCGTCTCAATAAATGCCTGACTGTGGATCTAATCATAATCATAATAATAAGGTATATCAGCAAGAGCAAATAGGAACAGATCTAGCCCTATAATAACCAGTTGGTGTATACACGTACACAAATACCCAGAGACCCAGAAGCAGATAAAAGGCTTCCAATTCTGAGAACCCAGTTAAATGTTTTTACATCACCCAGAAGCTGCACATTGAAATTATGCAGCACAATATGCCTGTCTGGGGTATGTTTATGCAATGAGTAAATATAGATGGATGTTACGATTTTTTTTACACCATTACTAAAGTGTAAGAAACGATGCCCTCTCTGGTGCCTGCGAGAAGAGAAGAGATAACAAATCATTCTGTTGTTGGTAGCTTATGGATCCAAATCCACCCATGATGTTTGTGTCAGGAAGCCAGACACGGAGAAATGTCTCTGCATGCTAATGCAGGCAAGGAGGCAATGCAAGGGCGAGAGCAATAAATTGGCAATAATAATGAGTGATAAGATTTTTGGACCACGTACAGGATAGCTCATTTCAACTCATGGTACTGCAGAGGTTTGCAAACAGTAAGTTTACATCTTTGATTAAGCTCTTCTCCCCTCCCCCTCCTTCCCTTCCCTCCTTCCTCTTTCCCTCCTCTTTCTCTGGACTCCTTTCCCTTCCCATGCTCTGCACTCCTTTTCCTTCCCTTTCCCTTCCCTCCTTTCTCTTTCTCTCCCCTCTCCCTGGACTCCTTCCCTCTCTCCTTCCCCTTCCCTTCCCTCTCCCTGGACTCCTTCCCCTTCCCTCCCTCTTCCCTCTCTCCTTCCCCTTTCCCTCTCTCCTTCCCCTTTCCCTCCCTCTTCCCTCTCTCCTTCCCCTTTCCCTCTCTCCTTCCCGTTTCCCTTCCCTCCTTCCTCCTTCCCCTTCTCTCTTTTCTCTCCAGCCTTCTTCCCCTCCCTCTCTCTCTCCCCCTGCCCTTCCCTTCTCTCATATCCAATTTCTTTAGCTAAGCCTAGTTTCAACTCCTTTTGAAGTTATCCTTTCTATCACTTGTTACCTCTTCAACCTTGCTTAGCCTTGGTGCCAGGAGTGATGATGTTATAATTAGAGGTATGTATAATAATATTTACTGGTAGCTAGACAGGTGCTAGCCTCCTCCTTGCCTTCTTGAGGTCTGTGTCCAGGCCTATAATTCCTCAGTCCCCGAAGTACCTTTGCTGTGTGATTTATGCCATTTATGCCATCAGCAGAGCCGCCTTCTTGCATTTTAAGAGACGTATCCCTCCAACTAAGGTGATCTTTCATTCTTCTCACCAAAGTTGCCTCTTCCATCAGCCTTCTGACACCCCCACAGTGGTTAGACTGTGCCTGAACGTTACATAGGAAACTAGTCAGATAATAGAGGGTGTCAGTAGGAGTGCAAGCAAAAAGCAGAGCTTTGGCTGACTGGGAATTATGACTGATGGATATAGCACCATGAGATCTGATGGATAAGAAATTAGGAATGGTTGACTTTTAGATGATCCGTTAGAGACCCATGTGTCCGTAGTGAGAACGGTCAGAGCTGATTATAAACCAATTTACAATTAACAGCAGGAAAGGTTCACATGTGTCTATTTTTTTTTTCTACACCCCCTTTTTTCCCGCTGAATAGCTGAGAATATTCTTCCTAAAGGTCTAAACTGTGGCTACTTATGGATGGTATTGAAAAAAAAATAAAAGTTCCATGACCCCATAATAACCAAAGATAAGCCATGAAAGCTGAGCATGTTTTTTTCCAGCTTTGAAAACAGAGAGATATCCGCTGTTTATTTTATTTTTTTCTGCAGGCACTTTTTTCTTGAGAAAAGAAAATGTCTCTCTTGAAAAAGAAAAAAATCCTCTTTTGGTAATTTTCTTTCTTCGCAGGAGTCCTCTCCTGGTGGCAATCTTTCCCACACTTTTAAAAAACCCTCCTCCAAGTTTAAACTTGGGCTTCGATTCACACAGCTGGACCAGAGTCAATTCACAAACCATTCCTGCTTCTTTAGGTCATTGTGAATAACCTTAAAGCTTCCATCATTCCTGCCTGGACTATTTCATGAAGAGATGGATTAAGATTCTCCTTCCAATTTAACCCCTCTGCAGCATCTGTGCTCTCCACCAGCTTATGCTCCTATGCCAGCAATTTTGCAGGTAGGCTAATTCTGGTAAACAAGAGACCGTCATAGCGCAACCCAATAAAGGAGCAGAATGTTGTCTCTTAATGGCAATTTCTCGTAACTGGAAAATCTCAAGTGTCATTAAAGAGACTGGCTATTCAAAAGAGTAGGCTTTTAGCCTGGAAAAGGCCCTGGATAAAACACTTTCCATCTCTCACCACCCCCTCTTCCCCCCATCTTTCTTCTCCCTGGTGCCACTCTGCTTTCTCCTTTCCTCAACTTAAAATAAAATAAAAATGAGAGAGTAAGAAAAACGGTGAGCATGTTTTTCAGGACCGGAATCTTCCGTGATGAGATATTCCTCCATTTTTTTCCCCCAGTCCCATACATATTTGAGTGGATATAATCAAGAGTTGTATGCTTATTTCTTTAGTAGACCATATTTAGTCATCTATATTACTTTAGTAATCTTAATAGGTAGAAGAGTAGATGAATGAAGGTGAATAGATGTGTCCCAGGATAATGTTGCAGGATCCAATCCGAGGATAATGTTGCAGGATCCAATCTGGATCGATCACCAGGAACAGCCATTTGGTTTTCCAAGCTTTTGGACCCATGCTGGAATCTATTCTCTATCACAGAGATCCCCAACCTTTGGAGAAAGGTTTTTCTGTGGATCGGAGGGTGCGTGGTTTTGTTTTTCTGCCTGCATCCCACAGATGGGGCTTTGCTTGTTAGTGTGGACCAATTGCTGGCATGCCGTGGCGCATTACCAGTCCACAAATTGGGGGTTGGGGACCTCTGCTCTAGCAGAGAGAAGTTCCCTGAGGATGTCTCAGAAGAGCGAACCTCTGATCCCAGTGATCCAGCCAGAATGGATCCTGCAGAAGAGTAAACGTTGAGAATGTCATTGACCAAAATTAGAGAGTAGATTTTGCTCCTATAAAACCTAATGAAGTCAGATGGTTGTGTCAGGTTATCAGTTTAGGATCTTATACTCATATAAGTGCTATTTTAATGGTGGTGATAACTATATTATGATGTATAATGGTTTTGCCAGCCCTCATAATTTTTACTTTTATTTTTTTTAGCTTAATTGATCATTTGCATTGTGGTTGGACTGTATTCCGATAGGAGACATATTGCAAATGTTGGTTGCAGTGTTTGATTGGGTATTATAATAATAAAGTTGGAAGGGACCTTGGAGGTCATCTAGTCCAACTCCCTGCTCAGGCAGGAAACCTTATACCATTTCAGACATTTTAGAGGGACAAATTTATAAAGGGGGGGGGAATGCTTGTATCTGAGCGTGCTTAATAATATATGTTCTCTGAAAGGGACCTTATGTTTAATTTTCAGAACTTCTTAAAACTGTATATTCCAAGATCACATATTGCTTTCCAGAAATTACAAATTGTATTCCTTAGCATACACCCCCCCCCCCTTGATGAAGTAACTGGCTTCACATTTTGGTTTTCCAGGGCAACGAAAAAGTAGAAACCTTGAGAAATAGGAAGCAGAAATAAATCAATGAGCAACTCAATTCTTGTTCAAGGTCCTAATGTCTTCAATCATTTGGGGAATTCCCACCCCTAATTCTATTCCCCAGAAATTTAAATATTTATCACCGGCAAAGTCTGCCAAATTCTCCTATCACCTGTTTTAAGGGCACATTTCTTCTCCTGATGGATGACCCATGTTTTACAGAGTGATTTGCCATTAATCATGATAAGGAATAAGCCTAACAAGTTATACATCCAATGTACCACTGTTTGGGCAGCTTAAAGCTGAAAGAATCTATTAATTTTAGTCCATGTTCCACAAAAGGAAAGCAGAAGAGGTTGCTTTCCTGGTAGATTCTTCTCTTGAAGGCTGCCTGGAGAACATATTCAGTCAAGATGCCCTTTGCTTGACTGGTTTTTTTTTTTTTTAAATGTAATTTCATAGTCAACATCAATTCTTCCTGCCTTAAATTAGCCTAGTTCAAGAGGAATATGTTGCTGGTTTTGCGCTGCTATCTTTCCCAGCCATTACCTCTACTATCTAGAGCAGTGGTTCTCAACCTTTTTAATGCCGCGACCCCCAACCGGTCGTAAATCGAGGACTACTCAACCGGTCATTAAGTCGAGGACTACTCAACTGGTGCAGCACCGTTTGCAGAATGGGACTTTTGGCAGACTCAGCAGGGCAGAGACAGCCTGGACAATTCCTATTGGCTTTTGAAAGCCAATAGAATTAGACTCTGTTCAAGAGAGTCTATTTTATTGGCTTTCAAAAGCCAATAGAATAAAAGGGAGTAGCACAGCTAAGGAAAAGGGGAAAAAATGGCAGACTGCGTTGTTTGGCGACCCCCGTGAAATGGTCGTTTGACCCCAAATGGGGTCCCGACCCACAGGTTGAGAACCACTGGTATAGGGCTTTTCCACGCAGCCTCTTTCAACAGCTTGACTCCTGAGTGTACACAGGATGGAAAGAAAGCTGTCTTGAGAAATCCCTGTCCAGCTGTCAACTTCTTCATCTGCTTCTCTGTAATGGTATGTGGGAAAGTCCTTGGGAGATTAAGGCAAGAGATGATGCCAAAGGAACGGTCCAATAAGAGACAGCATAGCCCACAGCTGGATAGTGGAGAGGGCAACAGGCTCAAAAGGGTGCAAAGATGATGCGGGGAAGAAGGAATTGCAGTTTCAGCTTTGCAAGATCTTGACAATGTAGCTTTATAATAAAGTAGAATTAGATCGTCTAAGCTGAGATTCCTACCTGGTCAGAGAATCGGTCAGTTGGTATCATGTCTGAAATGGTTAGAATGGTGGTTCTTAACCTTTTCTTGACCACGGATCCTCTTTAAATATCTTTTGTGGCCACAGACCCCCAAGACTTAAGTCAAGATTTAAATCGTAACATTTCTTCAAGCTTTCGCAGACCCCCTGTGGCAACATCGCCTGTGGACCACAAGTTGAGAATCACTGTCTTTGAAGATTCTCACAGTTGGTTAGGCAGATTCTGTGCACTCTTCCAAAGAGGCAAATCCTGAAAATGCCTTGGACAGTAACGGTTGCTGGAGCTGAGAACGTTTCCATTGCCATCTGAAAAACTATGGAAACTGTTATTATCCAAAGTGGCAATATGAAATCTGCAGCAATTGAAAAGAAATACTTTCAGCGTTAGGTGATGGCAAACAAGAACTTAATAGCACTGGCTATTACTCTCATATTCTGACTTGGAAGAAAGCCTATTGTGCCGGATTAATTTATTTTTATATTTTGAGGGGAGAGGCCTGCCATCTGAATTCCTTTTTTTTTGTGACTAAAATTCACTTCCTCTCTCAAAAGCATTTTATAGTGGTTTCCCAAGCAGTGCTGAATGGCTGTTTTTCTATTACTTTTCTCTACTTGGCAGGCTTGTGGAAATGCTCCTTTCTGATCGAAGGCTGATGGCATTTGTGTGTGCACATTGTCAACTGCAGAAATGTTTGCATTGGGCTTTCATGCTCCTCTTTCTTGAAAGGCAAAGAAATTGAGATAGAGGTAGACACTCAGCTGTGGAGTACAAGAGGCTGCAGAAGGGCTGAACTGTGACTGGCATGAAGAATAATAGCTCAGCTGATAACAAATACAGATAGCTTAATGTAGTAGTTGAAGCATTATGCTAATAACTAGAAGATGGTGAGTTTTAGTCCCAGTTTAGGCGTGAGGCCAGCTGGATCACCTTGGGTCAATCACTTTCTCTCATCCCTAGGAAGCCAACAATGGCAAACCAGCTCCAAAATCTTTCCAAAATAATTGCAAAAATTTGTTCAGGTAGTCACCAATAGTCAAGATAGATGAAAATGTGGGCAATGTTGCCCCTTAATCTGATCATTCTATTGGCCCAGACTCCCAAGGTCTTTCTGGTATACTAGAGGTCTCCAAACCTGGCAACTTGTGGACTTCAGTTCCTAGAACTGAATGCTCCATGCTGGCTGAGGAATTCTGGGAGTTGAAGTCCACACATTATAAAATTGCCAGGTGTGGAGACTTCTACCATACCATTACATACTGCTACAGTGATGACTTAGTATTCTGTCCATGAGTACTGTGATCACAACTGGTAGATGTTCTGGCTTTACTTGTTGCACTTTTGGGATACCAAAAAGAGTTGATAAAAAAGTGTTAGAAATTATGTTAATATAAGCACCACACAGAGCAAACAAAGAGTACATTCACCATGTGCTTTACTGCTCAACTATATATTAAACTATAACAGGAAACTCTACTTAGAACAAAAGAGCATACAGTACATACCCTAGAATCCAAACTTATAAATACTGCCATCTACTTGCTGAATACTACTGTAGTTGTTGCACAGAACTATACAACCCCAAAAAACTGGAATTCAAAGAAATTGGTTTCCCAGCATATATGGAACAAAGAAATTCCCAAGTGAGGCTCAGACAGGAATCATTCTCAGTCATCCAGTTCATGATTGTCCCAAAAGTGCTTTTTCAAGAGGCAACTGGGCTTTCTTTGTTTTTCCTTGAAGATGTTTCGCTTCTCATCCTGAAGAAGCTTCTTGGATGGGAAGCAAAACATCTTCAAAGAAAAACAAAGAAAGTCCAGTTGCCTCTTGAAAAGGCACCTTTGGGACATTTATCAAGCAGTTCAATTCTATTTCCTATCACTGGAACAGCATTAAGCATTTTAATTCCATTACATATTCTGGCCATCTTACTAGGGCAAGCATGTCTGCTAGAACCAACCTGGAAAATTACCTTGCCTTTTTTTGTCTTATCCACTTTCTTGAAGGACAATTTGTTTTAGAAGGAGAAAAAGAGAACTTGCTCTTTTTCTTGAGTTAGGTATGGTGTCCTTGGCCTTGAACTTGGTTAATTATAACCCGGTCAAGGGGGAGTGTTGCTATGTGTTTATGTAGGGGATGCATGTCTTTCAATGTATGCTCATTCACCAATTGATTGCAACTTCTCTAGTTACTGTTCTTCCACAAAATTCCCAGGGAAAGCATTAAGAAGAAACTCCATCCATAGGCTTCTTCAGTAGTGGACATTTTCAAGAAGCCATTTATGAACCCCCACTATCTGCAATATGGAAAACAGAATGATCAATGATGGACAACCTCATTGTCATCCCGAATGTCTCTTTTTTCTCAGTCTCAGGTAATACTCTTCAGGTGATGCTCTTGAAGGTTAGTGACATTTCTGGAGGGGCATCGTGAACAAGGAGATGCAGAAGAAGGGCAAATAGCTTCTGTAAGCATGCTGAAATTATTCAGGCATGCATTTGTCATCCTTTGGATCCCAGCTACGGAGTGTATATGTGTACGTCTTAACAACATAAATCTCCAAGTCAATTTTGCGTTTTCAAACAGAGAGCTGCAAAACATCTCCAATAGTTACAATTCTCAACCCTTGTCTTAGTGGCGGACACTCCCCCCCCCTTTTTTTTTCTTCTGCAACTGTTTGCTAGGTGCTCTATAAAAAGCTATCACCATGGTACCTAAGCCTTTTCCTATTAAAGAAACGATTTTCACTGCTTACTTAGCAACACTGACAATAGCCTCCAGCAGCAGTAAGGCAAGCTGACTTTGTGACATTTCTCAGGACCAACTCTTCTCCACCTTGTTTCCTTTGTAAAAAGACACAGCATTAGAAGAAGGGGCAAACAATAAATAAAAAAAAAATTAAAAATACATTTCATTAGTCACATCACTGTGTGTCCTCATTGCAGAATAACAGAATTGGAAGGGACCTTGGAGGTTTTCTAGTCCAACCCCCTGCTCAGGCAGGAAACTCTATACCATTTCAGACAAATGTCTGTCCAGTCTCTTCTTAAAAACTTCCAGTGTTGGAGCATTTGCAGCTTCTGGAGGTAGGTTGTTCCACTGATTAATTGTTGTCACTGATGGGAAATATCTCCTTAGTTCTAGGTTGCTTCTCTCCTTGATTGTTTCCATCCATTGCTTCATGTCCTGCCTTCAGGTGTTTTGGAGAATAAGTAGACTCCTTCTTCTTTATGGCCACCCTGTAGATATTGGAACATTGCTATCATGTCACTCCTAGTCCTTTTCATTAAACACACCCAGTTCCAGCAAACGTTCTTTACATGTTTTATTTTCTAGTCCCCTAATCATCTTTGTTGCTCTTCTCTGTAGTCTTTCTAGGCTTTCAACATCTCTTTTTACATTGTGGTAACCAAAACTGTATGCAGTATTCCCAGTGTGGCCTTATCAAGGCGTTATAAAGGAGTATTAACACTTCATGTGATCTTGATTCTATTTTGATTTTGCAGCTCTAATATCAAGAAGAGGTAAATCTATTTCTGTCCCAGAGAGGCAGTGAAGATACTTCTGAGTAGTTCCCTTTATTGTTCCTCACTTTATAAACAGAAATCGTATAGACACAAATTAAAGCAACTATTTGCATCATTATAGATATACTGTATTTTGAGAATTGCTAGGCAGAAGCTATCTTAACGCTCTTCCTCCTAACCCAGGGGTAGGCAACCTTGGCTCTTTTATAACTTGTGGACTTCAACTCCCAGAATTCCTGAGCCAGACATGCTGAGGGGAAAGGGAGCGTTTCCAAGCTCAGGAATTCTGGGAGTTGAAGTCCACGAGTCATAACAGAGCCAAGGTTGCCTACCCCTGTCCTAACCAAACCAAGTTTGCTGTTTCTTGCTCCTCTGGAAGGCAGCCCCTCCCTCTTGGAATCCATGATGAGAAATATTGGCCTAGGGTTTGAGACAAAAAGACAGTAACCATAATACAGCAACTAATTTGTTTCTGCCCTGTTATTTTCTCAAGAATATTGGATGAAACTCTATCTTTTTCCATGTGACTACTATATTCCAGAGCTGATATTTCTGGTTATTTATAATACTATAATCAGGTTTCATGATAACAAAATGCAATTAAAAGATCTCAGATTACAGGGCCGAGAAAATGCTGATGAGAAATATAACAGTGGCTTAGGCTGATTAATGGCCAAAGTCAATTTTATATACTTTCACAAGCTGCCCTTCTCTTTTCTACAAAACTATTAGAAACTTTATTTTGAAATGCAGTCTATAAAAATGCACTATATAAAAGAATAATATTAGCTGTCCCAATATCAGAAAGCTAAAAAAAACCCCACTAAGCCTATGTTATCCAAATAGGCAAAACAACATTTGCAATCATCAGTTGGAATCAACTACGAGTCAAAAAGAAAATTTGAGATTGTATAATTCAGTCATCAAAAACCTATTATATCATTACTCATAGGTGGCCATCAGCCACTAAACGTCTTCAACAAAGGAGAGTCCATATCCTATGTCTGTTTCACCACTGAGCACATCTTATCCTTAGGAAATATTTGTTGATGTCAGCCCAAAACCTACTTCCTTGCATTTTGAACTTACTGGTGCTTGGAAAATTCCTTAGGGCAGTGGTTCTCAACCTTTTTAATGCCGCGACCCCAACCGGTCGTAAGTCGAGGACTACTCAACCGGTCGTAAGTTGAGGACTACTCAACTGGTGAAGCAGTTTGCAGAATGGGACTTTTGGCGGGCTCAGCAGGGCAGAGACAGCCTGGACAATTCCTATTGGCTTTTGAAAGCCAATAGAATTAGACTCTATTCAAGAGAGTCTATTCTATTGGCTTTCAAAAGCCAATAGAATAAAAGGGATAGCACAGCTAAGGAAAAGGGGGAAAAATGGCGGACTGCGTTGTTTGGCGACCCCCATGAAATGGTCATTCGACCACAAATGGGGTCCCGACCCACAGGTTGAAAACCACTGCCTTAGGGAAAATTCTTCTGGGTAGGAGGAGGAATTTAATTGACAAAGTACCTCAGGCTCCCTCCAATAATTCTTAGAACTGGAATTGGACACATTCAGAGGACATAATGTTTGTGGATGACTGGTTTCTTCCAAGAAACTTCATCAGTTGTGACTGGCTGGTGGAGGAGGGGGGGGGGAATGGAAGGATAGGTACCAATCCAGCCACAACTGATGAAGCTTCTTGGATAAGAAGTGAAACATCTTATTCTTTTTCCTCAAGGAAAAACAGTCCAGTTGCCTTTTGAAAAAACACCTTTGAGACTATTACCTTCATTTCAGAGCTCTAAGTAGTGGTAGTAGTAATAGGAGGAGTTCCAAGGTTGGAGGCATTCAAGCATTTTGTGTTGCTTTGTCCATCTAGATAAATTCTCCAATATCATTTTGGGATGAGCTTTTTTTTGTTGGGTGCTAGGCAGAAAATGATGCCTGTTTGAAGGCTCTGTAGGCCAGCTTGGAAATACCTCTATCAAGCAACTGCCTTCTTTAATTTGCACATCCATATTTGTTTACGATGGGCAGGGAGGGGGATATGTGTATTTCGCCCTTCGGATGAAGCTCAAGGCCATTTTGAATGAGCAGTAAAAAGCCGAGAATTTTAGGGAATCCTCTCTCCGCCTCCCCCCACATTGCTCTGCAGGGTTAGAATTTAAATGTCTGCCAAAAATCATAGCTTTTTGCTCTTTCAAATGTCACTTTGCAAAGTCCACTCATTTGTATATCCATCCATGTGAGACCTAGCATACAATCCCAAACTGTTTTCATGCTACGGAAGGGATTACTCTACATATATATGGCCGGCCATATGCTTGGAAAGGTTGACTTAACATCAGGAGCTAAAATGTTTGAAATGAAAATTAACCCCTATTTGTCCCAGGCAGCCTTCTGGCATGGAAGAATCTGGATCATCTCCTTCTGAGTCCTTGTATTTGTGCACCTTACGCAAAACACTTGTCCTTGAGGCAGTCATCTAAAGATACATAGTGGTTCCTAACTGTATAAGGCAATGTTCTCTCCAATCATGGGGTATCTGTTACAAGGAGCATCCAGTTGGTAGAAATCCAGATGACAACTAGATAGCGGCAAGAGCTTTCTGTATCTAAATAGGCCTGCCCTAATTTCTGCAGCCCAGAGAAGATATGCTTGCTATGGGTGGACAATGTATTTGATTGCTTTTAAAGGCCAACCTAGTTAAGATATTCAAACACTTTGGCCTTCAATGAGAATAGAGGACTCATTTGAAAAGTCCTTGATGTTGGGAAAGATGGAAGGCAAAAGGAAAAGGGGACAGCAGAGGATGAGGTGGTTAGATAGTGTCATTGACGCAATGAATATGAGTTTGGGCAGACTCATGGAGATGGTGGAGGACAGGGGGGGTCTGGTGTGCTATGATCCATGGGGTCCTGAAAAGTCAGACATGACTTAGTGACTCAACAACAACAGCACAGTCAAGATGTCCAGATGTTTATCACCCAATTCTTAATACAGGTGCATGAAACAATCTAATTTGAGAGAATTGCCGGTGTTCTGTTGGCCAGCTTCCGAGCTCATACAACTCACAATGTTGCGACTCAAGAGAGAATCTCCCGAATAAGGGCATGCTAGGTTTAAATTCTCTGCTGGAGGAGAGGGGGTTTGATATTGTTCCACATAAAATGTTTAAAAATGGCTATTTGGTCATGTGTTTGTGAGCTGAGTTTTCCCTAGAACTCAAAGGCCTCCAGCAGTACATAAAATTTAACTAATAAATATATTTATATGTTATGTTTTTTTAAATAGACCCCTTTAGCAAAAGAGCTCCCACAGGGGTAGGAGACAGGCTTCGAAAAATATGAAATGAAATCGTTTTCCCCTTTTTCCCTGCGGGTTTCGAAGATGGGAGGAAAAAGAACAAGCTTAGCATTCAAAACTTATCCCCTTTTCTAGTTTCCCTCTGTAGCTGCGGCCTTGGAAGAAAAGATTCTTGTTCCTCATTGATCGGCTTTTCATTCAGCCTCTGCATTGTAATGTAAGCAATGGCCAACGTATTGCTTGTGGCCTACACAAAACGGATTTTCAACTCCTGTATTAGCTATGAAAACTACACCATTGTCTACCTCGTGTCCTCATTTTCAGGTTGTACTCAGTTTTTCAATGAAAGCCCAACAGAAAGGACCTGCATGGAATTTCCACACACAGGGTATCCAACACAATATTCCAAATGTGGTTTCTTGCACAATTAGCAGCTGTGCCTTTCTGATTGTACTCTTCTACTTTTGTGTTCCCACTGCCCTAGCCGAGCCACTGATCCTTTTCTCCCAAATCTCTCTCAGTTCCGTTTGTCAACATGGACATGAATTGATGTACATTTTTGTGGTTTGACTGCCATCGCTTGTCACATTTGCTATACTTAATCAGATTAGAAAAGTTTGATTGCCTCCCTCAGCTTTCCTAAACAATGGACTGCCAGATTAAGAGTCTGAAGTAGCATACTTTTTCTCCCCCATCTGTTTATAGAATGGATCATGACCGTCCTTAAGCCGTTAAATGACATTAGTTCTTTAGTTCCATCTTGATGAAGAGATTAAACAGTGGCAAAACAATTGCAGGCATTCATGGATAAAGGTTGGAAGTGACACAGAGTTCCTCAGAAAAGAATCTCCAGGAAAAGAATGACAAATACGTCTGTCCACTTCCTTTATTGCCACCAGGCTAATCTCTGCCCCACTACGTGTCTTCCCATACAGAGAAACAACTGAGTTTAGTCTTCCATGTTCTGTAATTTTAGAATGCAGAAGTTGGCCTCCAATAAAAGGTTCCATCCATCCACATTCTGTTCCACAAGGATCCTTTCTGTGCCTATTTTCATTTTTGTTTTCTCCAACAGTATGTTAATATTTGATAATCCACTGAGCATGCTACTTTGGTGTCTCCCCTTGCTACTTTCCTGGTTTCTGCTCAAAACTAAAGAGCAGGAATGTGAAGGTTGCATTGTGTCTTTTTTTTTTTTTTTGTCTCTGGCTGCAGTGTTTGGAGTGGACAACTGTGAAGGCAGCAACATAGAGAACGTGATCAGCAGTGGCCTGTTCCATGGCTACTTCACTTCTGCATGTACCTGGTGGTATGGCTTGTTGGAATGACCTCCTTCATGGAATGAGATGAGTGTTCCTATGCTAGCAAGATGTTCTAAGATCTCTTTAGCCACATCAGAGGCTCATCAAATTGCGGGTTCTCTTCTCCCCAATTTTCTGAAAGTCCGAAGACTTTCAGCTGGAGATACCTTTGGTAATGCAAGAAAGAGCCACATTCTTTCAGCCCCTGTGCCATCACATTTTTGCAGGCATCAGGAGAGAGGAGGAAGAAGGAGGTGGGGACACGAATGAAAATGAAAAGGCATAGCTGAGAGAATGTCCTGGGAATATCTCAGCTTAAAGAAACTCTTCCTTAGTTAAAAGGAAGTTTTCCTCTTCTCTTCCTTAGTTATCTTTTGCTAATAAAATAGTGTGTGCATCCTTGTGTATCACCTCACTACACTGTATTGTGAAAAGCAGAATGACATCTGAAGCCCTAAAGGTATATTAAAAGTGGAAAATCATAATGATGACATCTTCTGGCATGCATTCAACCTTTCTTGGGAATAATTATTCTTCCTTCTTGCTTTCATTCCTCTTCATTCCACATATTTTTCTTTTTTTCCTTTTTTTTAATGAAGAAAGAATAAAAAGTCAGCCACACTGGCTGAGAGCACAAGAACTAGTTGTTAAATCCATTCTTTTAATAAAGAGAACGGAACTTGAGAGAAAGAGGCCGGCTAATCAGGAAACTGCAAGAGAAATAATAGAGGTGGAAGAATCTATTCTTGCCAGACACAAGAGCCTGAGGAAAGATAAATTAAAGTCAGTGAAGAATTTAAAAGTGAGAAAATTCAGGGCAACCAGCAACAATAATGAGCCGAGGTGGCACAGCAGTTAGAGTGCAGTACTGCAGGCCACTTTAGCTGACTGTGTTCAGCAGGTCAGCAGTTCAAATCTCACCGGCTCAAGGTTGACTCAGCCTTCCATCCTTCCGGGGTAGGTAAAATGAGGACCCAGATTGTGGGGGGCAATGTAAATATATATATATATACATTGCTTACTGGTGTACACCGCTTAGAGAGTGCTTGCACTTAAAGCGGTACATAAGTCTCATAAATAAATAAATAAATAAATAAACAAATAAATAAATAAACAAGTCAACCAAGCCAGTGGCGGCCAGTACAGTCAGCATTAATTGGAGCCCCTGGTTTTCTCTGAGCTTGGTTCTTTCTGTGCATACCTAATGCCATCAGTGCTGGGCAGTGTGGGATTTGCTTCTTGTTTACATACAGTAGCTTGTCCTGCCACTGCTGGTTGAGGTGTGATTTTTTTCCCCCTTGGTAGATCCTTGATTAGGGTATTGTTTTCTGCTTCTTTGTTTGTCTGATGTTAATCCTTGCTTATCTGGGGGTTGGTTGCTGGGAAGGATGCTTTCTGGCCTTTTTGTTTCCTTCCTAGCTTTATGATGGTCTCTTTTGAACACTGTGTAAAGGTGGCTTATCTCTAAGTGCTTTAAATCTAAGCCAAAAGTACACATACAGATTAGGTGAAACCTGGCTTAATAGCAGTAACTATGAGAGGGATCTTGGAGTCCTAGTGAACAATCAGTTAAATATGAGTCAGCAGCCAAAAAAGCCAATGCAATCCTAAATTGCATTAACAGAGGAATTGAATCAAGATCATGTGAGGTCCTAGTATCGCTCTATAAAGCCTCGGTAAGGCCACACTATAAAAACCATGTTGAAACTCTAGAAAGAGTGCAGAGAAGAGCAACAAAGATGATTAGGGGGCTGGAGGCTAAAACATACAAAGAACGGATGCAGGAATTGGGTATGTCTAATCTAGTGAAAAAAAGGACCATGATAGCAGTCTTCCAATATTTTTAGGGGCTGCCACAAAGAAGAGGGGGTTCAACCTATAAAACACCTGAAGGCAGGAGAAGAAGCAACAGATGGAAACTCCTCAAGGAGAGATTTAATCTAGAAATAAGCAGAAATTTTCTGACAGTGTAAAAGAGAGAGCAAAAGACCAACCTTCTCCTGCCAAACGTTGTTTCCCACACCTTTTCACCTCTTTCATCTCACAATCTTTCTGCAATTCAAATTGCTTAATGTCTCGGAGACAGCTGGCTTGTGGAAGGTGGGGTGTATGGATGGAGAATAAAAGTTTATCTCCCCCCTCCAGCCAAAATAAACCATTCTTCATCTGAGGCTCTCAAAGGTTGGAACTCTTCAAGGGTTTTCAAATCAATTGTGCCTACAAAGGCATGAAAGAACTTTTCAGTGAAGGGAGAACAATGCATCATAATGCTGGCTTCTGACATCAAAGCAGTATTTGCACTCTTGATTGTGATGTGTTACCAGATTTGGCTGAACGTGAATCCTAACGTGAACTGGAAAAAAAGACTTTATGGCTCTCTAAGTGTGATGAGATTTTTATTTTATTTTTTAAAGGCACCAGAACCAACCTGAATCTCTCCAAAGCTTTGCTCCATCTCTAAGACGTAGCCACAGTTGCTGGCCAAGCAATCTAGCCTTGGATAATTCTAACACGGGTTAGTTTTTTTAGCGGTAGAATGTTTTGTGAATTTGGTTCATTTATAATTCAATATATTCTTCAGGATGTCAAGTTTCACGCAGTGGGGAAAGAACTAGAAAGCCAGAAGTATGCAAATTGCAGTAAGGGATCGTTAATGCTAGTTGGGGGGTAAATGTAGAATCTTGGAAATCCCTAATAGGAATTCCCCAGTCTTTCTGGTGTCTTTTATACTGAGTTAATTGAGACCGAATCTCTTTGAATGTGTTAAAATGCTTTTTTGGTGGGGGTTTTTTCCCCTGGATTTCTCTTCTACCTGGGCTAAGTTGTCTGTTATGAGATGAGCTGTCAACTGTTTCACCATTAATCTCTTGATTTTCTTTTCCTGCTTCCCCACAATTTCTCACAGTTAAACTGTAAACAAGTTGCACATACTATGAAAATACAGCCATTGACTCGTAGGCCTCCTAGTTATCGTGGTTTATTTATTATAAATAGTAGCACCCCTGGGTGTCTGCAGGGTGGTGTCCCTTTTCGGTGTGTGTTGTGACATCATGGATAGACAGGTCAGAGTTTGTAAGGCAATGTCATTCCATTGGATTCCACAGATACGTCTGGTGGTTTTGATTTTTTTGATTGATGAGGTGGCCATCAAGTCATTTTCAACTCCTAGCAACCATGAAGATCTATTCCTAAGCTGGTCATTTAGGTCTCCCAATGTTTGCACCCTAGATCTGAGTCCATCCATCCATCCATCCTACTAGTCATTGTCTTCTCTTTCCTTCCATCTTTCCCAACATTACAGCTTTTTCCAGAATGCTGGTCTTCAGATATTGTATCCAATGGTGGTGGCACAAAAAAGTTGTGACATGACCTTTTTCTCTCCTTCTTCCAAGATAGGCTGATCTTTTCCTTCCACATGTTGAACTGGGAAAGCATAAGTCTTATCCGGACACTCTCCATCTTTTTGTAGGGATTTAAATGGGTCCATGGTTCTCCATCTGAACAGACAATCACACAATTTGATTTATCGTGTGTCAACGCAACAGGATTAGGCAGACACTCCGGAACCACAACTTTTATGGTAGGTAGCTGACACTCATCAATAATGAGACATAGTTACATTACTTTACCAAAATAGATATGACTGATAATTCTGGAAATCAATTTTAGATATTTTATTTTTTTTCATTAACACATTAAAATTAAATGAGCCCCTTTTCTGTTCATTCATGTCTGATTCTGAGACTACCTGGATACATCCCTGCAGTTTTCTTGGCAAGGTTTTTCAGAAGTAGGTTGCCATTGCCTCCTTCCTAGGGCTGAGAGAAAGTGACTGGCCCAAGCACACCAGTTGGCTTTCATGCTAAAAACAGCACTAGAACTCACTGTCTCCTGGTGATTGGCTCAAAGTCACCCAACTGGCTTTGTGCCTAAGACAGGACTAGAACTCCCAGCCTCCCAGTTTTTAGCCTGATGACTTAACCACCACACCAAGCTTGACTCCCCAGATAAATACCTTTACGCTTAGTAAAGTGTTTTTTTTTAATCTTAGAATGGTGGAAAATAACATTATCATTTTTTTAGTGGGCTTTTATGTGTGCACCCACACTCAGAACGTCTTTAGAAATTACACAGAGCTTTCTGACAATGGCTGCCTTTTACAATGCAACCTAACCTACAAAATCATCTTAAAAACAGGATGGTGAAATCCAACCTTTATCCCATTGTTTGCTTGGCATTGTATATGATACGTAGCCTCCATTCACGGCGGTCTTTTCACAGAATGATGTTGCGACAAAATAACTGCAATTATCCCACTAGAGAAGGGGGGAAATGGCTCATTTAAATTGCCAATTAAATCATTTTAGGGACAGTTTACCTTCCTTACTTACTGACTTTCCCTTCCAGGGCTCTTCTTGGCTAAGTGTGTCCTGCCAAGAGTTGCAACAAGTCAGGTTTTAAAAAACAGAGTCAGGTACGGCTGTTCCCATGGTTCTGTCTGGAAAAACAAATTACATCTGCGACCACCGAAATCTCTGCCAATTGCCCCTCTCAGCAGCTCCATCCGTGCAATGGCATTCTGACGCACCGAGTGTCCCAAGGCTGCTTGTGTGTGAGTGAAATTAAGAAATATAAATCATTTAAAATCTAAATTTAAATACATAAAAATGGAGGCTGCCTTCCATTTGGCAATATCTTGCAATGCCCTTCCAGTTCACTGAAAAGAAATGTGTTATTTCCTTAGTCCAACTTAGTGCTGCACTCTTCCACAAAAGTGACTTTTACAAGCCCTTGACTTTTGCATGGGGCATCCTAAGGGTTTTTTCCTTCCTTCCTTCCTTCCTTCCTTCCTTCCTTCCTTCCTTCCTTCCTTCCTTCCTTCCTTCCTTCCTTCCTTCCTTCCTTTTCCTTCCTTCCTTCCTTCCTCCCTCCCTCCTTCCCTCCCTCCCTCCCCTTTCCTCCTCCTCTTCCTTCTCCCTCCCTCTCCCTTCCCTTTCCTCCTCCCTCCCTCTCCCTTCCTTTTCCTCCTCCTCCTCCTCCTCCTCCTCCTTTCTATTTTTGACCTATTTGGGGTGCTCCTGTGTGGATACTTTCTGCCACCTCACCTTGCTTCATTGTCAGCCGCTTTAGCAAACATTCTTTTTCATTTTCCACTAGATGACACCTATCATTGTTTGTATATTTTCTCACTCCCTTTTTAACCCCTTTGTAACTTTTAGATATGTCACTTAATGAATAAATGAGAAAAGGTGAGGGTGGGAACAAATAAGCCAAAAGACAGACAGACAGAGCTATTTTGACAGCAAAAGAAAAAAAAAGGTGGGTTTCTTAGTCTGTTTTGCTGACATTTATCTCTGCTATTATGCCCTGCCAGTTCTGCATCCATCTTGGATGGTTTCGGCATGGATGTTTGGAACAAAGGAAGTTCCTTCAAACGAATTCACATAGATTTGTCCATCATTCCAGGCTTGTCAGTTCTATTTCACAGCAGTGCTTGAGTTTTCTCCCTGTCGCGTGCTCTCTGCTTCTCTCTCAACAGGAGTCTGAGTTCTTAGGCACGCAAAGTTGGGGTGTGTGGATGCAGTGGAAGAGGAGAAGCACAGCAGGAGAAGTGGCTATTCACTTAAGAGTAATCCTGTTCACAAAATCTTCCCACTAGTTGAAATGCCAAGTAGCCAACTGCTTAGGAGCATAGGGAAAAAAGAGGTCCAGGTGAAGGAATGCCGATCCAACAGGAATATTGAAGTAGGAACTGCCTGTGAAATAGCTGTCAGCTTTATCAAGTAGACCAGGCAGCAAAGATGGCCAGGTAAGATAATTCTTCATTATGATAAAGCTGCATTGACAAATTTGAAAGTAAAATCTCCTGCCGTTATCTTGTGAGGCCCTTCTGAACCACATCCTCCACCTATTATGCAGCTGCACACCATGCTATCTTTTAACTAACCATTCCTTAGGAAGCATCTCTTTCCTCCATCTCCAAAGGTGTCTCTCACATACCATTGGGATAGCTCACAGCTGAACCTTTTCAAGGAAAGGTCTATAATTCTGTAGTTAGTCTACACTTAGCAATAGCACTTAGACTTATATACCACTTCGCAGTGCTTTACAGCCCTCTCTAAGTGGTTTACAGAGTCAGCCTATTGCCCCCAACAATCTGGGTCCTTATTTTACTGACCTGAGAAGGGTGGAAGGGTGAGTCAACCTTGAGCCGGTCAGGGTCAAACTGCTGGTGGTCAGCAGAGTTATGGAAGAAAGGAAAGAAGGAAGGAAGGAAGGAGGGAATGAAGGAAGGAAGGAAGGAAGGAAGGAAGGAAGGAAGGAAGGAAGGAAGGAAGGAAGGAAGGAAGGAAGGAAGGAAGAGCACTAGCAATAGCACTTAGACTTATACACCACTTCACAGTGTTTGACAGCCCTCTCTAAGTGGTTTACAGAGTCAGCCTATTGCCCCCAACAATCTGGGTCCTTATTTTACTGACCTGAGAAGGGTGGAAGTCTTGAGTCAACCTTGAGCCAGTCAGGATCAAACTGCTGGTGGTCAGCAGAGTTATGGAAGAAAGGAAGGAAGGAAGGTAGAGCACTAGCAATAGCACTTAGACTTATACACCACTTCACAGTGTTTGACAGCCCTCTCTAAGTGGTTTACAGAGTCAGCCTATTGCCCCCAACACTCTGGGTCCTTATTTTACTGACCTGAGAAGGGTGGAAGGCTGAGTCAGCCTTGAGCCGGTCAGGGTCAAACTGCTGGTGGTCAGCAGAGTTATGGAAGGAAGGAAGGAAGGAAGGAAGGAAGGAAGGAAGGAAGGAAGGAAGGAAGGAAGGAAGGAAGGAAGGAAGGAAGGAAGGAAGGAAGGTAGAGCACTACCAATAGCACTTAGACTTATACACCACTTCACAGTGTTTGACAGCCCTCTCTAAGTGGTTTACAGAGTCAGCTTATTTCCCCCAACAATCTGGGTCTTCATTGTTCCGACCTTGGAAGGATGGAAGGCTGAGTCAGCCTTGAGCCGGTCAGGAGCAAACTCCTGACTGTGGGCAGAGTCAGCCTGCAATACTGCATTCTAATCACTGCCCCATCACAGCTCCATACTTCACTTGTAAAGACTGCAAATTTATGCTCAAAGGGGAAAGACTTTTGATTCCAACGTGTAATTTTTAGTTGAATTAAATTTAACTATTTCCCATTCCCCAAAGTACAGTGGCCAACATAACTAATGATGATGATCAGTGAGTTTCTACAGGATATTTTAGGGGGCAGGAGAAAGGGTGTTGTGCCACTGTTACTACCTACAAGCCCATAAGTCTTTTGGACTTCCACACCAAGATGCTATCTGCCTCAAATGGAGTTTCAGATGTAGTTTGGAATTTTCCTGCAAGCAAATTTGTGGTCTTCCTGTGCTGAAAGTTCAATAGATTCTCTCTGAAGAGAAAAACTAACAGCATCCACTGAAAAGGTAATTCTGCTTTAATGGATGATTCAGAAACCTTCCTAAGGGGACATCTATCATTCAACTGAGCATTCACAAAGGTTGATAAACTAGGACAAGCTATTAAAGCAAGAAGCCGAGAGATTATTTTCCTCCTAATCTAAAGGACAACAAATCTTGAAAGAACAAGGAGTCAAAATACTATTTGGTGGTATCTTTTCAGAATGATGTTTGGGAAGCCATAGCTAAAGTATCTGCTAGTGTTCTGGAAAAGTCACTACAAGCGGTTTATAAAATACTCCTTAATTTAAGATTGATACAGCACTCGAATCTAAATTCTCATCTCTAGTTTTTTTTTATAGTTTTCTCTACCCATCCACAACAGAACCAACACTGGTACAACCTCTGTCTGATAATGTATCCTATAAATATAAATTTTCTAAATAAATAAATAGATCTCCTCCTCCAGCAAACTGAAGTTAACTGCAGTTTGCCATAGCTCGTGCCATGCCAAGTTTCCATAAATATCTGTCTTATGTTTAGTACCACAAACACTAAATAAAGGCAGGCTGGAATAATCTAAAAAGAAAAAAAAAGTTGGCTCGAGGTTGTGACCTAATCAAAATCTATACATCCCCAAATTCATTCTTAAGGCTTTGTCAGTCCAAGGTAAAGATGATGGGTTTTTTTTTTCCTTCCATATTGTACTGTATGAGCTTGAGATGTTTTGACGAAGCTCCAGGCAGCTATCTTCTGCAGATGTTTTCTCTTATCATCAATAGACTTGTTTGATTATACCCATGTTGATCATGTAACCCAGGGGTCTTCAAACTTGGCCCTTTTATGACTTATGGTCTTCAACTCCCAGAATTCCTTAGCCAGCATGCCTGGCTAAGGAATTCTGGGAGTTGAAGTCCACAAGTCATAAAAGGGCCAAGTTTCAAGACCCATGATGTAACCTGTTGAAAGACTGTGAGTAAACCAGGTGATTGCATTCATGTCCTTTATATAGCTTTTAGACCCATTCATCTGATCAGGGTTTTGGTGCTCTTGTATGTCTCTTTCGAAAAGCCGAGAATATGCTTTTTATATTAAAAGAATGCAGAGGGAAAGTAATAATTATGTTATCGATCCACAACAGAGTCTTGTTTGCTTTGGCAAGTAAAATTTGTGGGGGGGGGGAGGGAGAAAAAGTAATTTTACCCAACTGAAGAAATCTATCTTAATATCATTCATATGGCAATAAATAGCATTAAGTAAACCAATCCGAGCATAGATCATGCAACCCTAAACCACTTGGAAACACAAGATAGATTTTGTTCCAGTCAGATAAATCACTTATTTTCTCAGGGAGCAATATTTACAGCAGTAGAAGGGGAGCAAATTAACACTATTTTTAGCGCAGGGAAAGCCCAGGGGTGGAATTAAAAACCATAGGCTCATTGATTCCCCCTCTTTTCACTTTATTTATTTATTTTTCAATAATAGGGTCCTACAAATCTACTCTTTTACTGAACTGGAGTTGTACAAAAAAAAATCATAGTGCTGCTTATTTCTTTCTCTTATTTCTCTCTCTCTCTCTCTTTCTCTCTCTCTCATATCTGTCTATCTAACTATCTATCTATCTATCATCATCTGACATCTATCTATCTATGTATCTCTATATCTGTCTCTATCTATCTCTCATCTGTCTGTCTTCTATCTATCTATCTATCATCTATCTAATCTATCTATCTATGTATCTCTATATCTGTCTCTATCTATCTCTCATCTATCTATTTATCTATCTATCTATCTATCTATCCACAGTGTGTGTGTGTGTGTGTGTGTGTGTGTGTGTATGTATGTATATGTGTGTGTGTGTGTGTGTGTTCCTGAAGGGATTATTTTTTTTGGGGGGGGGGAATTTTGGAAGTGGTTTGCCATTGCCTCCTTCTTAGGGCTGAGATAGAGGAACTGGCCCACAGTCACCTAGCTGACTTGGTGCCTAAGGCAAGACCAGAACTCCTAGCCTCCAGGTTTCTGGATGCCTTAACTCCTACACCAAACTGGCTCTCCAATTTGATCAATCAATCAATCATATCTCCATTACGTTCATAGACCAGGATAGGAAGGATGGAATATGAAACAATTAATAATTTGAAAAGCTAAGAAAAAGACTAAAATGCACAAAGTTAAGAAATAATTATTTGTGTTCAGTTTGATATAACATCATGCTGAAATCTGTCCTCAGTTGTTCAAATATTTCCTTCTGTGGCCGAGGGTTATCTTTTTTTTTTAGCTATAACTCAGTGAAGTTAGTGATTATCTTTCCTACATTTGCTAAATTGCTATCCCCAATTTCAGAACGACCTTCTAATGTCTTCCTTATGGCAGGAAACACAGAAAAACTCTGATTGTGAGAGAGCTTGTGCCTCTGGTTTTGAAGAGGATAAATCAACAAAATGTGATCTCCGAAACCATGAATCTTGTCAAAATATATGGCACCATTTTAGTGCCTTAATTTTGTGAGGTTTTTTTTTTTTTACAGGATATATAGTTTTATTTCGAGATTCAGACCCAGAACCCATTAGTATCTTGATTGGTTCGAGGCTGCTTTTCTAATTTCTTTTAATTGTGTGTCATAGTGCACATTTGTTTTGTGCTTCTTAAGTTTTGACTTTTTTGTTAATTTGTACTATCTGATCACTGATTGAAATAAAAGGGTTTTATTTATTTCCACACATTTGCTCTTGACGTTCAGTACAAACTGAAAAGCTGCTTGCAAATCTCTGGTACAAACCAATAAGAGTAAGAGGTGTTATTTTTAAAAAAAGAAAAAAGAAAAAAGAAAGACAGAAAAGAAATCGCCCTCTCACAGTCAATTTCATGCTGCCACAAGTTTGTCAGTTGAGCCTTGTCGCCTGTCTTTTGTTTTTCCTACCATTTCCTGCCTAATACATTTGCTGCTTTGCAAAAAAGCTTATAACTGACACAAGGTGTGGAGATGTTTTCAAAAGTGTACAAAGGAAAGAATTGCACTGGAAAGAAACTTTGGCCAAAGAAGAGATGCTGAAGAATATGAAAGAGCCAGGCTATAAACCGGGTGTGAGTTTTAATTCTGCCTTAGGCATAAAAGCAGGATAGGTGACGTTGGGCCAATCCCCAGGAGACCATGAGCTCTAGTCTTACCTTAGACAAGAAACCCAGTCACTTGTCCCAGCAGTTGCAGGAGTCAACATTGAATTGAAGGCACAGTGTCTGTGTGTCTATGTGTATACATACCTTCAAGTCAGGGTTGACTCTCGGCGGCTATCTGGAAATAATAATAATAATAATAATAATAATAATAATAATAATAATAATAATAATAATAATGAGAAGAAGAAGAAGAAGAAGAAGAAGAAGAAGAAGAAGAAGAAGAAGAAGAAGAAGAAGAAGAAGAAGAAGAAGAAGAAGAAGAAGAAGAAGAAGAAGAAGAAGAAGTTGGAAGGGACCTTGGAGGCCATCTAGTCCAACCCCCTATACAATTTCAGACAAATGGCTGTCCAGTCTCTTCTTAAAAACTTCCAGTGTTGAAGCATTCACCACTTCTGGAGGCAAGTTGTTCCACTGGTTAATTGTTCTAACTGTCAGGAAGTTTCTCCTTAGTTCTAGGTTGCTTCTCTCCTTGATTAGTTTCCATCCGTTGCTTCTTGTCCTGCCTTCAGGGCTTTGGAGAATAGCTTGACTCCCTCTTCTTTGGAGCAGCCCCTGAAATACTGGAACACTGCTATCTTGTCACCCCTGGTCCTTCTCTTCATTAGAATAGACATACCCAATTCCAGCAACCATTCCTTATATGTTTTAGCCTCCAGTCCCCTTTTTTTACATCATGTTGACCAAAACTGGATGCAATGTTCCAAGCGTGGCCTGACCAAAGTATTGTAAAGTGGTATTAACATTTCACGTGATCTTGACATGTCTCTGCAGTTTTCTACAAGACAGACAGAGAGGACAGACAGACAGACAAATAGAAAAGCTTTTGAGATTGTAGCAATTGTGACTTCCAGTTCAGAAGAGTGTGACCAACCAAATGACATGGCTTTCTTGAACCTACAGGTCCACTAATATTGGGGAGAAAAAGATTGTCCATCCTACCAGTCATCCTTTTTCTGTCCTTGGCTTGCTTTGTTGACTGTCTGAACTAATTACAGACAAAAAGCATCCTTGATAGCTTATTGGAGACTGGATCAGGAACAAATCTTTGCATGGAGAAGAGCATTTAATACCAGAGTTGAGGATGCTTCATTTCTGTAACTCACAGTTTTGCCTTGGATGGAGTTGGCATCCCACAGAACAAACATCTAACAGCTTTACACATGCTAAGCAATGTCTATTTGAAATTGTCCCGATCTATAAGCAGGCAAAGCGATATTATCCTTTTCTCCTTCTCACTCTCTCTCTCTTTTAAGTAGACTACAATCTAGCATTCATCACCTGGCATGTTTTTTTGCCTATTGTTTTCACTGAAGTTAATGCCTGGGATTCATAAGTCAGACGTCTGAACATAGATAGGAAGGTATAAACTTTGTCAAACTTTGATATCACTGTTCAGTATGATAGGAAAGTTGAGTGGAAGTGATGATAGTGGTACAATTGGTATCTCATGCTACAATAAAAGTCCAGTTCACACACCATATAGTAGAAAGTCTGACTTTCCTGTCTTAGGCTTGCTATCAGCAATTTATAAGCAAAAGTAGATAAATCTAGCATCATAGTTTCATTAATGGTTTCACTAGATACATGAAGACATAGCGTGATTTGTTTGGATTCAGAAGCAGTTGGAACCCCGCCACCAGATATTTTTCACACTAAGTCTGGTTTATAACTTAGCATGTAGTATAAACCCATCCTCTTGAGATTTGTTGAAGAAGACACATTTAATTAAATCAAAGCTTCATGCAATGTGTGAATCCAGCAGTGATGTAGGAGGTGATCAAACACCAAAATCAAAAGCTGTATTTATACTCATGGTGGAAAGAGGCAGACCAATGCTCACATTCAAGTGGTTAACAAGATTGGGTCACCTAAGATATTAACAATTTCTCCCCCTCTAAGGTCACAAAATATTTGGGTCCCCAATTTTATTCCAGCATCCATCATGTCTTTAGCAAACTCTATTCTAAGGAATTTCAGGCCTTCAGATAATGTTAATGAATCATGATTGGAACACAAAGCTGTTTGAAGGCTCCAGTTCATTTTCAAGTAATTTAATCTTCCCACACTAGAAATGTACATGTTTATGCCTCTTGGCTGTTGAATTGGTGGGAACACACTTGCCTTGGATGCGCTAAATGTATTGCAGTAATTGTGAAAAAAGTAGTAAAGAAGTAAAGACAAACTAAAGAATTAGACCTTATGCTTAAAAAGGGCTGTAAAAGCCTGAAAGGTGTACTTCACAATGTTTAGGATTGTCCTCTCCAGCATAATCTCCACTGCCATTCATACATGGTAAAACTGGAAAAAGTAGGGTGAAGAACAGGCAAAATGATCAAGAGATTGGATTCTCCATATGAAACTGAGCTTTGGGACTTGTCTAAAATACAAGTTTAGGGGAATGTGTATGTATTCCAATCTCTATAAGGAACGGTTGCTGGAATTGGGTATGTCTGGTGACATGACAGCAGTCTTCCAATATCTCAGGGGTTGCCACAAAGAAGAGGGAGTCAAGCTATTCTCCAAAGCACCTGAAGGCAGGACAAGAAGCAACGGATGGAAACTAATCAAGGAGAGAAGCAACCTAGAACTAAGGAGAAACTTCCTGACAGTTAGAACAATTAATCAGTGGAACAACCTGCCTCCAGAAGCTGTGTGTACAATACATGAATGTGTCACTCAGCCCTTTAACAGATGTATCTCTCGTCACAACCTCAATTTACAGTTCCTTCAGATGTGTGAATTTGACCCTTTATAAACTCCCCCAATAAGAAAACAGCAACATAAAAAAATATTTTTCCATATCTATTCAATGGTGCTAGATCAAGGAGACACCTAGGGTTTTTCCAACAGCTTCTTACTAACACTTATGTCCACGTTCAGACCAATGCTTTCCAAGTGGCATCATTATAGTGATATAAAATAACAGTAAGAGAAAATTGGTTTACAGTTTTACGGCATCTATATTTCACAAAAGCCTTGGTCCAGAAATAGGAGAGAGAGAGAGAGACAGAGAGAGAGAGAGAGAGAGAGAGAGAGAGAGAGAGAGAGAGAGAGAGAGAGAGAGAGAGAGAGAGAGAGAGAGAGAGAGAGAGAGAGAAGAAGAAGAAGAAGAAGAAGAAGAAGAAGAAGAAGAAGAAGAAGAAGAAGAAGAAGATGATGATGATAGATAGATAGACAGACAGACAGATAGAATTTTCTCACTTAGTTTTATATTTGTTTAAATAAAACACCACACTACATGTGTAAAGTTTTCTATTTTAGTGATGTCCTTGAAGTAGCTATCAAGGTGGCTGACTAGGAGGATTTTATTGTGATACTGAATAGTGTAAATTTGAGATCTAGTTGTGCCCTTTGTACCCAATTGTAAATAAACTCAAGCTTGTAGGGAGGGAGGTAGAGCTATTTCAACGCAGAGACTATATTCTGCCTTAAGTGTTATTTGAGAGCATACGTAGACCTGTATTAGCCAGGGAACGGTGCTATTGCATTTAAATTACATGTTTTCTCAGCCTTTCCTTAAAGAGGTAGAAAAACGCATGAGATATCTACAATTTGACAAGGAGGAAGATTTTTTTTTATGTCCAAAGGGGTGGGGGGAATCTGCATTATGGAAGAATGACTACAAGAAACAGTCATGTTTCATTCACCATCAGAGGACTTAACCTCAGATCTGAATTTTTTGATCCAGTAAATGACCTACAAGGTCTCGTCCAGAACTACATTTACCTTTCAATCCTTTTGGACCATCTACTAGTTCTGTTAGGAGTGCTGGAAGGATATCCTGTATCAATGAATGATGTCTAATGGTGTTTCCAAAATAGCTATTGCTGTGGGGGGGAGGATAAGCCTATGATAATACTGACTTATGCTGTTTATTTAAGAGAAGGAAGATGAGAAAGCAAGCTGGCTACAAACTAGAATTTATATTTCATTTTTCTTGTAGAACCCGAAGCTGTGCCAAAAATTAGTCCTCATTTCTCCTCTATTGTTCTTATTAATTTGATGAAAGAAATTGATTCTGGAAATTTTCATAGATAGGTGGGATGTTTTTCTACTTATTTTCTTAAGAGGAGGTGGAGAAGGGCATGGATGTCCTATTTTTGTTTTGTTTTTTTAATCTGTCTTTACGCTGGTCTATAACCGTAATCAAAATTTGATGGATTTGATCCTTCCAGGATTTTGAAGACAATTTGATCTCTGGCTCTTCTATTGAATCCCCAAAGTAATTCTTCCCACATTCTGATTTTCAGGTTGGGAAGCATGGGCATCCAGAGAATGTTCCAAATGGGGAAAAATGGTGTAACAAAAGCAATAACAACCATTTTGGCAGCGCCTGCTTCCTCCCATTATAAAGTCAATTTGAAAGTATCATCTAGAACAATTTAAAGACATTGACAGGCACCTTGGTTATATATAGGAAAACAGAAACTGGTTCTACAAGGAAAAAAAGGGAGGAAAAAAGTAGTTTGCTCTACTTGCAATTTTGTGGTTTTGGAACCTTTTAGATGATCACGTGAAGTGTTAATACCACTTTACAATGTCTTGGTAAGGCCACACTTGGAAAACTGCATCCAGTTTTGGTGACTGCGATATAAAAAAGACATTGAGACTCTAGACTCTAGAGTACAGAGAAGAGCAACAAAGATGATTAGGGGACGGGAGGCTAAAGCATATAAGGAAAGGCTGCTGGAATTGGGCATGTCCAGTTTAATGAAGAGAAGGACGAAGGGGACATGAGAGTAGTGTTTCAATATCTCAGGGGTTGCCCCAAAGAAGAGGGAGTCAAGCTATTCTCCAAAGCACCTGAAGGCAGGACAAGAAGCAACGGGTGGAAACTAACCCAAGAGAGAAGCAACCTAGAACTAAGAAGAAATTTCCTGAAGTTAGAGCAATTAACCAGTGGAACAACCTGCCTCCAGAAGTGGTGAATGCTCCAACACTGGAAGTCTTTAAGAAGAGACTGGACAGCCATCTGTCCGAAATGGTGTAGGGTTTCCTGCCTGAGCAGGGGGTTGGACTAGATGACCTCCAAGGTCCCTTCCAACTTTACTATTATTATTATAAGACCTTCCTTGGTTTGCCACTTGAATTTTTTTTTTTAAAAAAAAAAGGTTAACAATTCTACAAACTGGGTATGAAGTAAGGCTGGACACAATGCATATATGTTGAAATAATAAGCGTTTCACTATTGTTCCATCTTATCCAATGGCTAATTCTTGATTGGGATCAGGAATTGCCCACCTTTGCTGCCTAACATGTCATAGTGAAAGGATGAACATTTGAATCTTTTCTTTTGTACGAACTGCCCTATTGAGTATAGATTACCTTAATTAAAAGCCAGGAGTGTGGAGAATAAATTCTCCTTTACTATGCTTAGAAAACAGAAAGAGCAAAGCTTTTTCTTCAAGAAGAACAGGAAAAATAAAACATTGAAAACCATTTGTTACTTGCATTCATTAAAAAGTAGGTAAAATATCCTTCACTTCCATCTTTCCATAATGGAGACTTTGATTAACAATGGTAGATTGGTATAAATTATGGGGTTTTTTTTTAAAAAAAAATGACAGCCCAGAAGATATTTTTTATTTTTTTTAAAAAAAGAGTACAATCTTGCCTGATTAAGAATTCTAAAAGCCTGCACGCTTTTCTAGGTTAATTTGACTGTGATGATTTTGGATAGATTTTGACTTTTTTTCCCCCCCTTTTTAACAGACTGATACAAAAAAAGTAATTATGTGGAAGGGGAAAAAAATCAGACTAATTGCATTTGGCATTGCATACCCAAAGACATTTGGCAAAGATAGAGCTAAAATAACATGTACAATATACTCTGTTGACCCATGCATTGGTTAGAGAAGTTTAAATCAAGTGGCACAAGAATGCAGTTTTCCACCTCAACCTGGCACCTGTCTACTTTATAAAAAATGAGCACATTCAGTTTTGTTCCATCCAAAATTTCATAACTGCCTTCAAAGTGTGGAAAGCTGAGAAGTCTGATCTTCAAGGTCTACTCCCTGTTTAATAGAGTTTTCCGGAGTTTCCAGTGGAAAAGCAACATGTGGGTTGAGTTTAAAAGTCTTTCACACATACCACCTCATGGGAAGCAGTAGATGGGAAACTTCCACTGAAGAAATGTCAATGCAATAGTCAAGTCGAAATGAGAATGGAAAACAGAGTTGTGGTAGTGTATTTCAGTGAACAACAGCATATGTTTTGGGCAGTAGGGAAACATATGAACTGTTATCTTCTTCCCTCCCTCCCTTCTTCGTTCCCTCCCTCCTTCATTCCCTTCCTTCCTTCCCTCCCTCTCCCTCCCTCCCTTTCTTTTCCTCCCTCCCTCCCTTCCTTCCTCCCTCCCTCTTTTTCTTTCTTTCTTTCTTTCTTTCTTTCTTTTTCCTTCCTTCTTTTCTTCCTCCCTCCCTCCCTCCCTCCCTCCCTCCCTTCCTTCCTTCCTTCCTTCCTTCCCCACCCATATCATATTGAAACAATTCTTATGGAAAGAAGCTAAAATATAGAATACTTTTTGTGAAAGACTACATAAAAATAAGAGTGGATTGGCTTGCCCTGATATTTACATAGTTTTCTCCCTTTTATATTGGGTCTTCTAACTTGTTGGTATTGTGTAATTGAAATACTTCTTTTTTGGAACATTTTTCCTCCTTTCCCCTTTCTTTATTTACCTTACGACACAATAAGTAAAAAGAGAGATACATTTCGTGGCACCTCGGTGCCGACTCTGTTTTCTGGGTTAGATAAATGCAAAATAAAGTAAAGTAAAATACCACTGCAATTATTTTGAAATGGATGTTACTGAAATTCAGCTGGGAAAGCGGGGGTTGGGGGTGTTAGAAAATTGTGCCATCAAACCCCCCCACCTTTTACCTCTCATTTTGTTTGTTTCACACACTGAGAAGAAGCTGTGTGAACTGTTTGTTTGCCTGGCGCGATCGTGCACCTGTTCTTAATCTGTCAAATACAAGTAGAACGTTTTCAGTTTGCGCAGGTTTTATTTGTTTGCCTGCTTTTATTTTTAACTTTAGAATAATGCTCTGTTATGACTGCAAAAATGAAAGGAAAGTAGGCTGCTGGAAAAAAAACAGACTTACACTTTTCTCCATCATAAAACTCATCCTTGACCTGAAATTGGTCATTGTCTGTCAGCTCAATTCACCCTACAGGATGGTTAGGAAATGTCTAGAAACTTAGTACACTTCTTGAATCTCCTTGGTGAAATAGTAGGAAACAAACATCAGAAATAGATGAAGGAATGTATGGTGGACAGCGACTGACCAAGTCTTATTTTTACTGTGATCAGAATTACTGCTTTTGTTTTCTGCAAAATTCAGCTTTTTTTTTTAACTTTTAACTTTTGCTAGTATCATTGCTCATGCATGGAAACTCTGTGGTCAGAGATGCTACATATTCTGAGCTCTCAGTTAGCTTTTCCCAGTGCGCTGTCTTCTAAATCTGTGTTTATAATCCAGCTTTGGGGATTCAAGACTAAAGGAAAGAGAAGTTAGAGACAAATAATTCGAGAGATAGTTGCAAATATACTCTACATAGCTTGCTTCCCAAAGCTCTTCTCTTTAGCTACAATGAAAGCAATAGTTTCATCTCTGTTTCTACTCTGGGAAGACTAAATCAACTTTGGCTTCATTTCAGAAGGACTAGATTAAACCTTTGGGATGCTCCAAAATAACAACCTCAACCAGACCATCCTCCAGATGTCTGAATCTCCATTGCTAGAAGCCCTGTCCCTTGTCGGCCAGGCTCCACACATTTGAATGTGCCGTGGTTGGAGAATTTGGGTTGAATTAATCTTTAGTCTCTCTCAGAAAGACCATGTAAAAATTACTTCACAAGACTACACAACAGATTTACCAGATCCACACGCAAGGTTCCAGAGATGTTTCTTACAAGATGACAGGCAGCATAAAATGCTGCAAGTACACAACAGTCCTATAATTGGACTGACAAATTGTGAAGTATGATGCAGTGAGGGGTGCAGCTATAAATGGTCACATCATTAGGTGGTTTCAAGCTTTTTAGTTCTACAAACAGATATTATCTAAGATCAACCTTGAAGGCATAAATTGGAAAAGCATTGTCAATCCAACACTCAGTATTTTTTAGTTATATTAAACTTCATCCCCATCACATTTCACAAGGTTGACTAGCTCAATGACAACATTAATAACAACCCATTTTCAAAAACAAAACTCTTAAATTTCCAGAATGAAATTCTTAAAATGTTGTCTCTCCCCTCTCCCCCAGCCCAAACGTTACTTCCAACCCACCTTTACATTCCAGCTCAGATGCCTTCTTGTTGTGCTAATAGTTCTGCTGTCCACCATCCCTGGATCTTGCAGACCAAGATCAGGTGGATTTATGAGGCATCTCTATCATAATATATCCTTTTCTATATGCAGCTGTAAGTTATGTTAGAGATGCAGGGGAGTAATGTGGTTCCTAGACTATAATTAGATAGCTTCAGATGTTGACATGTTCCCCATTTTGACAGCTAAATCAATGCTATTGAAAGCAGTTTGTAGGCGTTCATGACAGCCTCAGGATTAATACTGCTAGTCTGCCTCAAAATGGCTCCTGTTTATAGGCAGGTAAAACAGTAATAGGATTTTGTGGTTGAATTTAGGGAGGCTTTAAGTAGATAGTAAAATAACGGCTTCCCATAACCATGGGCAGGATCCGGTAGCTATTTCGTTGTCTGGCCTTCATGCATTTCACATGAGTGTTGGCAGTATTTTTTCCTGATTCACCTCAGTTTTTATTTATTCATTTATTTGCTCATTCAAGGCAGAGAAGGGTATTCCGTGAAGCTCTCAGAACCTCCTAGATGACGTCTAATGGCACGCCTGCATATTTATTTCCAATCATTTTGCATCAGAAATATGAGCTTTACATAAGGTTAATAAATGAGAAAGACAGCACTCTGCCATTCAACATTAAAAGGACGGAGAAGAAAGAAGAAGAAAACCTATTTCATGAACAGATACGTAGCTACCCACTTGGCATCCGTATTCAACAATCCCATTAAACTTGAATCCAGATTCTCTAAATTGTCTCCCTGGTTCCATCATAGGTATATGATGTATATCTCATCCATCACTTTCCCCTCTTAAAAAACATTCAAGGGGACCTATGGAAAGTATGGGTAGTCCTCAATTTACGGCAACAATTGAGCCCAAAATTTCTATTGCTGAGTGAGACTAAGTGAGTTTTGCCCCATCCTGCAAACTTTCTCATCACAGGGAGATGGTGCCATGGTCATAAGTGTAAAAAACAGGTCCTAAGCCACTTTTTTCAATGCTGCGGTAACTTTGAACAGTCACTAAATGAAATGTTGTATGTCGAGGACCACCAGTTCTCAAAAAATGGCTGAAGCCATGTTGATTGCAGTGGGAATCCTACATGTGCAAAAATGGAAAGTTGTGTTAATTCCCACAATGGAAAAATGGATAGAAAAAAATGAAGGAGTTGGCAGAGATGATAAAACTAACTGTTTTAGTGAAAGAATTTATCCAGTTTTGTTTCCACTTGGAAACTGCTTCTGGACTTTATGCTGTGAGCAGACCAAAAAAAAAATATATATATGAAACTTTGATTTTAGGTTTTGATTAATTTTGTCCTTATAGAAGTGGATAGCATTCACTAAATATGCAAAGCAAAAAGTTGAGGTTGTAATGGTATTTTGTATTCCACCACACCAAAAACAACTGAAAGTCACTGTTTCCCTTTTTCCCTTACATCATTCTCCCAATTTACCTTTCCCTATTCCCCATCATCTTTGAGTCTAGTATTTTATACTATAACAAACTTTATTTTTTTTTTTTTAAAAAAAAAAATCTTGCTGAAGTTATGTGGAAGCTAAGAGGAAAAAAACAACAACAGCTGCTTATAAATCCAACTAAAGTTTCCTAGAGAAATGAGAAAAACAGAAACGACAATGCCAAGAACCTAGATGCAAGATTACTAAGTTGAAAGTCTGTAACTAAAAAGTAAGAACAAAAACACCAGTTACCTTTTGAGGGCAGTGTCTGATGTTGAGGCAAACATCTGAAAAAATAGAAGTCAGAAGGTAAATAAAAGTGAGATCACTTCACAGATTGAGGGCAGCCACAAAAGGAGCTCACCGCTTTGCAGTTTTCTCAGATATTTCACAGAATGTGTAAGGGAGCGTCACATGTGCCATCTCACCTCTTTTGATTTATTTGTTCCATTTTTATGCCCTTGCAATCAATCAAGGCAGTTCATAAGAGCACACATGCATAATACAATAAGAGAAGCCATAATAAAAACAATGAGAACGCACGCTTAAAGTTGCCTTAAAACCAGAACAAGATTTTTACAGCTTGACCTTAACAAGATAAAGAGAGGGTGTCTCTTTAATCTGCTTCTGAAACATGGTCAGAGAAAACCTGATTTCTGATGGAAAAGTTTTCTACAACTCGAAGGCTGTGACAGCAAAGGCTTTTCTTCCCAGCTTCCAGTGCTTCTGATTTCTCAGTAGTCAAGAATTATTAACAGTTTTCTCCCACTTGTTCCTGTCGGTTGGGTTTATTCTAGCTGGGGGAAAAGTAGACCTACAGGAACCTTAGTGCCAGCTTGCCAAGGATATTATAAGCTAATATCAGCATTTTAAAAAAAAAACAGTATAGGTGTAATATGTTCGTGTCATCTAATGGCCAATTAGCATGTAAACCAAGTGCAGTTTTCTGTTGCTCTTTATGCAAAACACACTGCAATAGTCCAAGGCTAAGAAATGATGAGGGACTTCTTAAATCCCAGTGCAATTTGGTATTCAGCCCAGGTATCTACTGCTGCGGCTGTTCCAGCCACAATTGTAGCCCTTCTAATCATTGTGTCTCCACTTCATTGTCAGCTTGTGTCAAGCTGTGGTCCATCCCAGCTCTACCTACTTCCTCTAGCTCCCCTCCCAAATCTCCCAAATCGATCCCACTCATCTTTTTCCAACCATGTAATCACAAAAACAACCCAAGTAAATCTAAAAATCAAATGGAAAAAGAAAATAAATCAAAATATCCTAACCTTCCTACCCTAAACTGTGACCTAAGAATCATTTCTTTCTTTCTTTCTTTCTTTCTTTCTTTCTTTCTTTCTTTCTTTCTTTCTTTCTCTCTTTCTCTCTCTCTCTCTCTCTCTCTCTCTCTCTCTCTCTCTCTCTCTCTCTATCTATCTATCTATCTCTCTTTCTCTCTTTCTTTCTCTCAACAACATCTGGGTTGTCCATTCATTTGTTCTACGGAAGTCTTCCACCTTCTACAAATTAATGCATGCAATCATACCTACTTAGAATCTTGGGGAGAAAAATCAACTATCTAATTTTGGAATATATCAATCACTCATTGTTTATTCATTTATTTTAAAGCATTTGCAAAATATCAGTAGCATTCTTCTTAGAGAAGAAAACGCTTGTTAACAAAAGTTTGTGTCTAGATGAGCATGGGAAATAACAGAATAACAGAGTTGGAAGGGACCTTGGAGGTCTTCTAGTCCAGCCCCCTGCTCAAGCAGGAGTTCCTATATCATTCTGAACTGTCCAGTCTCTTCTTAAAAACCTCCAGTGATGGAGCACCCACAACTTCTGGAAGCAAGCCGTTCCACTGGTTAATTGGAAATTTCTTTTTAAATCTAGGTTGGATCCGTCTTTGATAAATTTCCATCCATTGCGTCTCTTCCTCCCTTCAGATGTTTTGGAGAATAGGTTGATTAAACCATAATTAAAAAATATTTTCTTTCTTCCCCTCCATACCTTCCTCCTGCAGGAAATGCCTTTTTCAAATCAGGAGAAATGGTCTCCAAAGTTGTGATAGTTGATCAAATATAGTACCCATATTTGAGGTTAGAAATTCTTGTCACAAAACTGCTCCACTGTCCCATATTAAACAGAATCATTCAAACATACGCAACCTTTCCTTGGAAGCAAAAATGAAAAAGAGTTGCCGCTTGAGGTTCAATCGGTTTATTCCTGCTCCCCCCCCCACCGCCTTCCCCAATGCTTATCGTTAGTTGTGGCGTGCAGAACTTACTTTGGTTTAAGTAACCCTCACGTATAACCTAATGTGGCTGTCTACTTCAGACATTCCTCCTTACGGTGGACGTCATTACATTAATGTAGTGAAATGTAGCATGACAATAATTTGGTGCTTATTTTTCCTCTCTGAGTTTTTGTCTTTCGGAGAGATGAATGAAAAGGAATGCAGCAGGAGAAATGACACCGTTTCAACTCCGAGGAAAAGCTGCAAAGATAACGTGCTTATAAAATGCATCTGAACTATATAGAATTAGATTGATCATAAGTGGTTTTTTTCTGGAAGAGCAGGAGTAAGAAGGGATCGTAGAGTCATAGGGCTAGAAGGACCTTGGGGGTCTTTTAGCCCAAATCACTATCCAAGGACAAACGATGGAGGAGAAGAAGGAGGAAGAGAAGACCAAGGAGAGGGAAAGGGAAAGGGGAGAAAGGTCCATTGTCCCTGAGGCAATCAACATGAACCTTCTTGTTTGTGTAACAAGTAAATCACTGTCGTTAAGATAAAAATGAAACAGTTTTCCATAGTTTCTCTGCAAGAGAGTTCATTTAAATTATCCCTGCATGGAGCAGCTACTGTAGGTTGACTTAAAGGTTACAGAAGCTTTTTGGCTAAGGTATGCTGGGTCCCAATTTCTGCTCTTCTGAGATTTGTAGATACTCAAACCATCATTATGTTTGATGCTAAGCCTGCAACAGCGAGAAGTTATCTTCCAGCCAGCCAATTGATCATCAGTTTTATGGAAACTGCCAAATAATGTGCATCCCAAGAAACCTCAGTCTCCAAAAACGCTCATTGTCTGCCAATTTCCAATCATAGTACTTCCAATTCACCATCATTGTCTGTCATCCACCCAACTCTTCTACTTTCTCTATTTATCCACCTAAACCTCTCAACCTCCAAAAATCTATCTCATTTATTCCTTTCCATCCAGTTTCCTTTTGTCCATTTGAGCCTGTTTCATTCTGACACTTGTCCATCATCCTACTTCTCAAAGTCAATTGAAAGTACACAGATACACACACAAAAAAATTAGTAAGAATCGAGCTGAATTAAGCCAAGCACGATGGAACTTTATATCACCCAAGATCCAGCCAGATGTACGTGGGAAGTTTACAGACCTAGATAGGAAGTGATGACCATTTTTTTTATTTATGTTCCTCAGCAGCTGATTCTGATATATGCTGCCTGCAGTACAGGGGGATGGTGTGCAGCCATAAAAATAGTAGCCATTTAGGCTACGCACATGTGTGTTGATGGGGGTTTGAAGGTCAACGTTCAATCTTTAGACATGGGCATCACCTCTTGGGAAAACCTTACAGTAGTTGCATCTCTCCCTATTCTATTGCTATTAATCAAGCAATTCACAGGGGAAAAAGTGAATAAAGATGGTAAATAAAGCTTGGAGGTCATCTAGTCAATTTGCACAGATAAGAATTCTGCCACTATTGCAACTTTTAACATCTGTTAATGTCTCCACAAAGGGAACTATGTCACCTTCTGAAACATCTGTCTCCCTGACAAATAAACGTATCATTAGGAAATTTGTTGTTTTGATTTTCACACCTGAAGGGGTTTTGTGGCCCACATATAGGAAGTCTCCTGGGGGATGCTTTACAGATTTGAATGTTTATACTGAATATTTGATCTTTCCAGACAAACATTGGACATTCTGGTGATGGATATCTCTATGAGGGGCATTTCCCTTTCAAATAAACTTATATTCACTTGAAAGAGAGAGAGAGAGAGAGAGAGAGAGAGAAACCTGTCAGTTTAAAATATCACAGCTTTTAATAGCTATTCGTTACTTTGCCATTTTTTCAGATTTCTTGTTCTTTAAATACAGGAGTTTTAGAGTGGGTGTCTGTTTTGGGATATCAAATAGAAGGCAACAATTTATGGAAAGCTATTTAGAGAAAACAGAGATTGTAGCAGCTCAGTGAAAAGCACAATATACATTTTGCACTGGGTTGCAGAGGGTGTAAAATAAACTTTTCCATTAACTGTCACTACTAAAATTATATAACATTTTATACTTGATTTCTCACCTTCAGAATGTCTCAGTCATGTGACTGAGTTTTAAAGCACTATAAGGAAATTATTAGCATCTAAACGATTTCCATTTTAAAGGATGTTTAAGCTATTTATGAAAGAACAGTCTATAAGTTCAGAGTTACAGATAATTCTAGACTTAAGCCATTTGGTTAAGTCTTGTCCTCACACTTACGACCATCTTAAGAATCCCCATGGTTAAGTGATTAAAATTCAGGCATTTAGCAACTGGACATATTTGATGATTGTGGCATGCCAGGACCGTGTGATCACTATTTGTGACCTTCCCAGTTAGCCTCGGACAAGCAAAATCAATGGGAGAAGCTGGAACCACTTAACAACTGTATTAGCAATTGAACAATTATGGCAAAAAGATTGCAAAGCCAGGCATCGCTCAGTTTACAACTGCCTTGCTTAGCAACAAGTGATGGTAACTTGAGGATCATCTGTACTGGGATTGATTTTGTAAGAATGGATGCAGAGGGTGAAGATCTCTTTCCATTAGGAATCCACAAAGCAATTCAAGCTTGAAATGCTTCAGCCTCAAAACAACTAGTTTGAGTTATTCCCCACTTGAAATAAAGACTGTATTCTGAGAATTTTATTTTGTTGCCCCCAACAATCTGGGTCTTCATTTTACCGACATAAGAAGGATGGAAGGCTGAGTCATCCTTGAGCTGGTCAGGATCAAACTGCTGGCAGTTGGCAGAGTTATGGATGGAAGGAAGGAAGGAAAGGAAGGAAGGAAGGAAGGAAGGAAGGAAGGAAGGAAGGAAGGAAGGAAGGAAGGAAGGAAGGAAGGGCATTAGCAATAGCACTTAGACTTATATAGTACTTCACAGTACTTTACAGCCCTCTCTAAGCAGTTTACAGAGTCAGTATATTGCTGCCAACAATCTGGGTCTTCATTTTACTGACCTTGGAAGGATGGAAGGCTGAATCAACCATGAGCTGGTCAGGATCGAACTCCTGGTTCATAGTCAGCTTGCAATACTGCATTCTAACCACTATGCCACTACGGCTCGAAATGGCAGAAACTGCAGGGAAGTAGAGAGAAGATGCTTGGAACCTAACTGAAAATGGTTCCATATAAAACACACACACACACACACACACACACACACACACAAAACAACAGCAGCAGCCAGATGGCAAAGTCTATTGTATAATGGCTTGAAATAAAATGTTTTAACATGAAGGGCATAGGATGATAACTTCAGGGAACCAGGGAAAGATACATGCAGGATTTTTATAACTAGTGTTTGTGTATGTTAAGTCTGGTCTACGCAGTCAGTGAAATTAAGCGGCAGAGATTGCCAATGGCAGAATGAATTCCTCAGATTATATTTGGTGGAAATCACAGTCTTCTGTAGCACATAAGAAACTATTTTGTAACTAGTCAAAACACCGGTCCTTCTACTTAACACAATTTTCTTTCCTTTTGGGGAAAAATATCATTTTCTATTTTTTTACCAAATTGCAGAAGAAAAATCAAGAATTATGTGGAAGGGATGTTTAGCCTAGTTTGATTTTACCCAAGCTTAGGGCAATCCAAAAGTTGGCCAAGATTTTTGACAAAATGGACGGCTGTGTCAAGTCAGGTCAAAGTTTGTTGCAGTCAAAGACCAACACAGAATGAAACAATTAAGAAATTGTTTAAAATAAAAGAGGAATTAGACCAGATATAAAATGCAGATATAAAAGGAAAATGCATTCTATTCTATTCTATTCTATTCTATTCTATTCTATTCTATTCTATTCTATTCTATTCTACCATTCCAATATATAAGATATATATATATACATACATACATACATACATACATACATACATACATACATATATATATATATATATATATCATGTAGTTCTTTGAATCTTTGAAAGAAGGTCAAGATCTGTTGTACACAAATTTTGCTGTGGAGGAAAAATCTGAAGGTGCTGAGTCAGAAACCTCTCACCCCAGCCAAAGCTCTGAATGGCTGCCAATTAATGAACACTTAATCTATCTCTGATAAAGACAATGAGATATCAGAAGACCTTGTCTGAATGCCAAATCTGAGAACTAAAAGACAATTAAAGAGAACCTCTTATAAAGCAACTCCAAAAAATTACACTTTTATGAGGGTTTTAAATAGTTCAAATAATAGCAATTAAGAACAAAGAATATATATTTAATTCTAAATTTGTAGAAGCAATAAACTTAAAAAGCTAACTACGCAAACCAAAAAGAAGAAAGATACAGTAATACAGTTGCTTTTTAATAAACCAGGGATAGCAAACAAACCCATAGCTGAAATGAATTTTGAACTCAGCCACTAGTTCATTGCTGAGTGGATGAGGTCACACAACATGCCAAACTGTAAACCCAGATTAAACAGATGCCATATTCATCTATCCATAAAAAATATAGACATGTTTAGTTTAACAAAATGGCCTGAACCTACCAACCCACTGAAGTAATGGCTGGGTTCCACCAGGACATTGTTCCAAAAATCACTTGACCCTGTTTTAGTCTAGCCTAGCATGTTGTATGTCTCCAAAAACTGAACAGTAAATTATGTGAACAGGGTTACATTCTTAATTCTTTTCAGGTATGATCTTCTCTCTGATTATTGTATTTATGTGAGTGGGAGGAGCTAAATTAAACTTACTGGCTGCATCTCCTCTGCCATGTCTCCAGAAGAGCCATTTACCACCATCCTTCAATCTGTGATTCCCATTCCAGTTGATTTAGACCAGGGGTAGGCAACCTTGGCTCTTTGATGACTCGTGGACTTCAACTCCCAGAATTCCTGAGCCAGCCATGCTGAGGGGAAAGGGAGAGGTTTCCATGCTGAGCCATGCTGGCTCAGGAATTCTGGTAGTTGAAGTCCACGAGTCATAAAAGAGCCAAGGTTGCCTACCACTGATTTAGACTATGAGGGATTGGCCCAATAGCGTTAGCATGCATCCTCACAACACACTAATAGGTAAAGGTTTCCCCTGCCCAGTCGTGTCTGATTCTAGCTGAGGGAGCCAATGTTGTCTGAAGACACTTCCATGGACATATGGCCAGCATGACTATATGCCAAGGTGTGTGGTACCTATTTATTTACTTGCATTTGCATGCTTTTTAACTGCTAGGTTGGCAGGAGCTGAGGCAAAAATAGGGACTTACCCTGTCATGGGATGCTTGAGTCTCAAACTGTCAATCTTCTGGTCAACAGCCCAATGTCTTAAATGCTAGGCTACTGTGCCCTCCTCTACCACCAATACAGTATTAACGTTGTCAACTAATGAGAAGATATCTTGTCCCATTCTAGTCCCTCTTGAAATGAGATGTTAACTTGGTCAAAACTCTCCCAGCTGGACAAGTAGTCTAAGCTGGTTTGTGGCAGATTTGGGGGCTTAAATTCTCCATCTTATGTTTTGGTGTTGATCAGGTTGAATAACCTTTTAGGGCTACAGACTGGGCTTAATATTTTTGAATATTGAAAAGAGTTTGAATCACATGGGCAGGTGAAATGGGCCAAGTAATGGATACAGCTGAAAAGTTCTGGTTGTTTTTTTTTTTTCTCCTCTGGATTTTGGTGAGATGCTATGTTCAGAAATATTTCTATGTTAGAGCATTACGTGGTTATTTTATTTCCTGACTCTATAAGCCAAGAAGCTGTACAACGAAGCTTGGACAGTTGTGGTCAGGACAGGCTTTGACAAGAAAAAAAACTGAACATATATGGCTTCCTGCAGTTCTGATGCCTTAGAATAGGTGGAAAATAACTAATCCCATTATTTTTATATATTTATTGTGTTATGCTTACTGTGTTTAAGGAAAGAGACTTTAAAAGTGACTGGAACAAACACATACATACTAATGTGTATGTTTTAGTAAACAAATCTGGAATTCATCATGCTGCATTGTGTCAGCAACCACCACAACATCAACAACAAAACCCCCTGAGTTGTTTACTATTCCTGCCAGCTTTTCAGAAAACCCAGGACTATAATGAGAATGTCACAAACCCAGGTTGTCAGTTCTTAGCAAGGCTTCTGAGAGCATTTCAAATTGACAGGGTGGTTGAAGGCCAAAAATAAAACAAATAAAAATAAATGGCGAGACTTCACAGTAAAATGGATCGCAGACCCACCTTTTAAATTTGTTTTAAAAATAACATTTCCTTGTCATCTTGCAAGGATGATGGTTGTGAATGAGCATAGACAAGCAGTTAAGAAAGCAAATAGCAGAATTCTTTGTATAGATTCCATTTTCTGTCATTCCATATTATGGCTTATTGTAAAAATCAGTGATGTCATTGATAGGGTAAGGAATGCTAGTTTTACTTTGCTGCAATCTATCATTATCACCACCATAATCAATATTGTCATCATCATCATCATCAAACTAATTACTATTATGTCACATTCCTCCAAAGTAACTAACTGGACAAATATTTGTAAAGAAGAACAAAAATGGTACTAGATTGTTTTCTTGTCTATCATCTATGGAGAGCACACTGATTAATTATGGAATTTTGTTCCAATTCTATGATGGATGTATTTTGTTTAAATATTATTAACAGTGTAATTTAGTTTTAATGAAAAGGAGGATTAGGGATGACATGATAGCAGTATTCCAATATCTCAGGGACTGCCACAAAGAAGACAGGGCCAACCTATTCTCCAAAGCACCTGAAGGCAGGACAAGAAGCAACGGATGGAAACTAATCAAGGAGAGAAGCAACCTAAAACTAAGGAGAAACTTCCTGACAGTTAGAACAATTAACCAGTGGAATAACTTGCCTCCAGAAGTTGTGAATGCTCCAACATGGAAAGTTTTTAAGAAGAGACTGGACAACCATTTGTGAGAAATGTATAGGGGGTTGGACTAGAAGACCTCCAAGGCTCCTTCCAATTCTGTTATTCTATTCTATTCTATTCTATTCTATTCTATTCTATTCTATTCCCATCTTTCCAAATATATAATCTCTATCCATAAATAATCACGTATTATACATACTCATGTACAAATACAAACAAAATCTTTGTTTACTCAATGCAGCAATAAAACAATACCAAGAAACTCATTGGAAAATTAAAACTGTGTATGTGTGTACACACATGCAGAGAGAGAGAGAGAGAGAGAGAGAGAGAGAGAGAGAGAGAGAGAGAGAGAGAGAGAGAGATCCTTTTGCAGATACGTATCAAAATAAAAATCAAGATTGAAAGTGCTAAGCAGTTTTAACTTTGAACTGTGGAAGCTAAAACATATGAAGAACGGTTGCAGGAATTGGGTATGTCTAGTTTAGTGAAAAGAAGGACTGGGGTAACATGATAGTAGTGATAGTAGTGTTTTAATATGTGAGGGGCTGCCACAAAGAAGAGGAGGTCAATTTATTTTCCAACTTATATACCCACACATAAACATACACACACACACTTACTTATGGATCTATGTGTGAAGCATTCTTATAGGGTAGACAAACTGTCAGATTTATCTTTGGAACAACTTTCTGGATTAAGAAGTTTCCAGCCACAATGAGCTGCATCTGAATAAATTGTGCATTCACAAAGAAGTTTCTTCGACAACTTTTGGGCTTAGCAAGGAAGGTGGAGAGCTGGAGAATCTATGCCAAGCAAAAATTCTTCTCAATCAGAGAAAATTTGACAAACCCAACACAATAAAATCGATAGAGTGCATGGTAGTTATTTGTTATTTGTTTTCTCCTTCCAGACAAAGTTTTGAGATCACATAAGGATGTTTTTCTTTTTTTCTTTTTCTTTTACTTTTTATATTAATAATCTATCGTTTGCAGACACTTAAATGAATTCAGTTATTTGAATCTGCTTCATCAGAATGACAAGCATATCAATGTCTAAGAAGTCAGTGCCTGCTTGCTTAAATGAGCTGGTGATAGGAAATGCCAGATTGTTCCTGATTGTGGTATTTAATATTGCACCCAAATGTGTCCTTCAATTTCACTGAAGAAACAGAAGCCTTAGCGATGGTTCAAAACTGGCCTTGAAAACATGTAGAACTCTTTAAATTATCGGGAAAAGAAAGAAGGGAAGGAAAAAAGGCAACCAATATTCAGGCCAACAGTATTTATGTACAGCTTTGAGAAGGCCATAGAATCTAAACCATTGGAAGTTGCTAATGGCACCAGATGCATACTGCTGATTTGAAATCTACTTCTCTGGTGGAATATGGGATCATTACTGGACACTGAAAACCTTCTGGAAATCTACTTCCTTGGTGCCATGAGATTATTACTGGACATTGAAATTTCAAATCTAGCTTTGAAGGATCAGGCTGAAGACAGGAAAAGCACAGCTAAGTTACCTCTCTGAATATTATCTATCCATCCATTATTTATCATCCATCCATCCATCCATCCATCCATTATCTATCTATCTATCTATCTATCTATCTATCTATCTATCTATCTATCTATCTATCTATCATCTTCATCATCATCATAATCTACGGTCTCTCTCTCTCTTTCTTTCTTTTGTTCTTTCTCTCTGTCCATCTATATCACAAGCTATTAAAATGTCATTATGATTCCATTTTTAAACAGTGAATTAAACCCAGACAATACAGGATAATTTATTTTTCAATAAAAGAAATGAAAAAAAAGAAGAAAATTTGGAGGAAAGCATTTTCAGCTCAAATTCCCAAGATTAAAAACCAAGGGTGTAACTTCAGATCTCTCTATGTGGTTTAATGAATTTAGCACAGAAATGATGTTGCTCTACACAGATTAAAGTATTCTACTGTTGGATAAAGATTAAAGTATTCTACTGTTGGATAAAAAGAGCATCAGTCATATGTCCCCTTGTTCCAATGGAGGAGCAGTTCCATAAGAAATACACAAACATGTCTTCGATCTTTTTTCCTACATAGATGAAAAACAGTTTTGATGTGAAATGGCCTGCAGGTTTGAGCTTCTGGTTATTGATGGGATTATAAAATCAATGACTTTCTTTCCAAAGGACTTGTTAGCACATGTATACTTGGTTCTCAGATGGTCTTTGATGAAGGCGAGGAAAGGTATTTGAGAATATATGGCAAGACAATCTCTTTATTAATCTGAGCGGGGGGGGGAATGGACAAGCTGAATGTAGAGATAACTATTAGATATGGAAGGAAATGCAGCATTTATGCAACACCGTTCCATCAGTCCTGGATTCAATGTACAAAATACTTAACTATGAATAAAAATAGAAATAAGGCCCTGGCTCCTATTTATTGACTCCTTAATACATAATGTTGAGAAGCTAAACTAGGCAATACACTCCTAAGGCATAATCATAACAATTTATCATTTGGCAGCATTTGAGTGATTTTAGATAATTTAATTCACTCAAGTTTTATGATGAAGACCCCATGAAGAAATCTTGGGGGCAACCAATGCCGAGATGAGTACTGATCAGAAAAAAAATCTTCTGCAGTTCTGCTTCATTTTGATAAGAAACACTCATCTTTGGACATTTGTTTTCAATTTTTTCCAAAGGAAAAGAAATTTGGTGATACTCTTGGTAAAAGAGAGAGCTTGGTGTAACAGTTCAGGGGCTGGCTTAGAAACCAGAAGACTGAGTCTCTCTCTATTGGAAATAAATAGAGGATTTTTTTTCTTTTGACAATCCTGTAATCCCTTGCTTTGGGGTGGGGTTAGAGCAACTGATTGGAGCTGAGCATTTGCTGGCCAGATGCCCTTCCTGATGCCTACATGTTGTTCACAGCAAATATTTTCTCTTTGCACCCTGATAGAGAGAAATCTACCACGGCCTAGCACTGAACTTTCAATCTTCCGAGTGGGAGGCGAGCGTTTTCACCTCTAGGCCATCATGCCATGCCATAAATAGAGGAATATATTCCGCTAAATAGATTTCTCTTCCATCAAAGGGACTAAGAATGTTAGGGGAAAAACACAAGAAAATGTTGGCACCACACTAATTTAGTATTTTGCTTTCTGTAACCAAGATTAAAAATAGCTTGTAAATCACTATTTATGATACTCTGGTCTTTAAAGATCCTATAGGGAGCTATAAATATGGAATAGAGTTGCAAGGAAAACCATTTTTGTAAATGGCTTCTTTTGCCTAAAGAAAACAATTTTTTGCAACCTTAATCATCACCACTTAACTGTATATGATACTCATGTGCATGGAGGGAAATGAACAAGGAGAGAGATTACGGTTCCTGCAAACTTTCAATACGAAGATGGAGCTCTTATTTGTTTTTTCAGGATGTTGGGGAGTCAGTGTAAGGAGTAAACAATCCATAAACGAAATTGTTGTGTAGGCATTCACAATAAATAGAGCTGAGTATGGAAAGCAATATAGTATATTTGGGGTTTTCAGTATGATGTGGAGTCTGACTATTTCTATTTTTTAGTTTATATAGGTAGTCCTTAGCTTACAACAGTTCATTTAGTGACCATTTCAAGTTCCAATGGCACTGAAAAAAATGACCCTTTTCCACACTTATGACCGTTGTAGCACCCCCATGGTCACATGATTTACATTTGGATGCTTGACAACTGATTCACATTTATGATGATTGCAGTGTCTCAGGATCATGTGATCCCCGTTTGCAAAGCCAATGGGAAGCCTGATTCGCTTGATCGGTTATTAATTTAATAACTGCAGCGATTCACTCAACAAATGTGGCAAGAAAAGTCATAAAATGGGGTCAAACTCACATAACAACGTAAATTTTGGGCTCTATTAAAGTCGTAAGTTGAGGACTGTCTGTAGTCTTTTGCATCATGGGATGGAGAGGTGGTAAGGAGAGGCATCAATAGTTCATCAAATTTCTAAGCATTTCTGACCTTTTTCATGATTCAAGGGGTATTTGCAAGAGAAGATTCAATTGAAATGCATTTTTTGATCATTCATAAAAGACTCTCATTGCTCCAAGATGCTAGACCTGTGATCCTTGACCTTGGCAACTTAAAAATGCACGGACTCTTAAAATTCCCCAATCAGGAGTTCTAGTTTTGATATACTTTTCAAAATCTTAATTGCATATATATATATATATATATATATATATATATATATATATATATATATATATATATATGTAGGTCTTTGGTTGTTCGGGTTTTCTCCCACGTAAAATTGGAAGTGTCTTGGCGACGTTTCGACGAAGTCCCATTCGTCATCTTCAGGCTGGTGTTTTCAGCTTCGTGCTTCGAGCAGCAATGAAGCACGAAGCTTCAATGAAGCAGCTTCGAAGCACGAAGCTGAAAACACCAGCCTGAAGATGACGAGTGGGACTTCGTCGAAACGTCGCCAAGACACTTCCAATTTTATGCGGGAGAAAACCCGAACAACCAAAGACCTACATACAAACACCCGCGAAAACCTCAGAAAACATATATATATAAATATATATGGTTATATATATTTATATAACCATATATATTTATATTTATATATATATATTGCTATTTATAACCTGCCCAGAGTTATCTTAATGAGGAGCATGGTAGCATGTAAATTTAATAAATAAATATTTTTATTAAAAATCAAGGGGGTAATTGTTGCCTACACAACTGTATGGATGTGTGATAAGGACACCGGGAATCAACTTTGATTCAGATGAGCTTTCCTTTTACTGTTGTTCATAGTGTGTTTCCTCTTTTTAATTGCAATTCAAAGAATTCTCAGCTGAACTGGATTTCTTTCTACTGAGTTTCTGTCAATCTGAATGTTCGTGTTATTTCTGATCCAAAACTAATGGACTAATCCATTCAGCAGTGAATATCTCTTCCTCCATTCTGTTTCACATAGGAGTTGCTCGCATTTGAAATAAGAAGTTGTATAATTTTGGTATTTATTCCACTGGGTCCCGAAATAGTTTGCTCATCCCTCTCCAAGCCTTTGATCTAGAAGAAGGAAATTTCCTGAAAATTAATTCCATGCATCCAATGAAAATTAGCATGCTGTAGCTCTCCCCAACTTTCTTCTAGCCCCTCCTTTCTCTCTCTCATGATCTAATGGTTAGAGACTGAGGAACAAATGAATGTAATTAAAGTGTATTCCAATTTTACGCATACATACTTGGAATCAGAAGTCAGTTCGGTGAGATGTATTTATTTATGGTGGTGTTCATCACATTTGTATTCTGCCACAATCACAGAAGGCTCTTGATGGCTCGCTGTAAAAACACATTCAAATAAAAAGCTTGAAACATCCAAAAACAATAGATGGCATCAGTTACTCAAGACCACCACCCAACCTCAAAGTAAAGCTCTATTTTCAACTTTTTCTGAAAAGCTGATAGTGTTGGAGACAGATGGATGGGCAGATTTATTTTTTGAACAGAGAGGACTGCAGTATTAGTGTAATGCTGTGTAAAATAGGATGGCAGTTGTTGACACTTTATTAGTCTCTTTTAATTTCTGATATGCAGGACTGTTCTTACTAAGGGTTCAGATCTCTCATCAGTTCAAAATATGCCTCCTTGCCTGTTTACTGGAGTTAAGTAATGATACCATGATCTGGTGCTAAAAATATGCCCACAACATTTACATTCATATATATGCATATGCTTATTCAAGATGAAGCAAACTACTCTTGACAATTAAATTATGCGGCTATTATCTATTGTCTATCATGCATATTCATTTTGGAAGCAGACTGTATGTGGAGCTTTAGAAATATTAAAATGCTATTCTTTGATGATGGAAATGTTTTATTTAAACCAGCATCTCCTTGGTGGTCCCAAATGTACAGTTCTAAGTTCAGAGTTTGCAATTCAACTGTCTCACTTTTGTGGACAAACAAGAACATTTTCATACTTGCTTCCTGATCTATGTTTGTGTTTATATACCGTATCAGGTTTTGGGTTACTCAATGATTAGTATGTTGACCAAATCACAGTTAAACAGTAATACCTATAATTTCCTTCTCCTTCAACCCTTTTCCTTCCTTTCTTCCTTCCTTCCTTCCTTCCTTCCTTCCTTCCTTCCTTCCTTCCTTCCTTCCTTCCTTCCTTCCTTCCTGAATTGAAATTTGAGACTTTAAAAGGAATAATGTTGATAAAGGAAGATACTCATTTATCACCTGATATTTAGTCTGAGCTGATTCTAGTTAAGGTGGTTTCATTATCATAAATGAAAAATATCAACCCATCTCATAATTTCAAACAGTACACTATACTTGAGCAGGACATGTCTGGAGGTGGATAGCAACCAATCATTTTGTTACTTCTCCAAACTGTTCTGTGAAGACAATTAAGTTGTTTGGACGACCAACCATGATGAGAGCAGCTACATAGTGGAAAAACATGTCCTCTGCATATAAAGAATCCCGGTGGAATTCTCAAGATCTTTAAGTAAAACTGGGACAGTTTCCTCCCTAAAACCTCTGCCAGTTGAGATCTTATGAGACAGATTCTCATGTAACTTTATTCCCCTGTGACAAAAAAAGAAAGAAAAAAACCCCACAACTTTGTAAAGCAATTTAATAACCTATAAATTATAGGTTTAATGGACTGTGTATCTAACACCACTCATGACTTATAACCATTTTAGGAATTTTCTATTTATTCAAGAAAGATTAAAATCAAACAGGCTAAAGTCTGCTTTATAGATAGCAGTGATAGAAATTTTATTTATTTATTGCTTCATTTAGGCTACTTGTATGAAGCTGGCTTAGGTTTTATCCAAGCTCTGTTTAGTAGCTATAGAAATTGAATAATAAATAAATATTGATTACTTTTATAATTTCTGACACTTTAATACTTTCAAAGAGATATGGAAGAAAGGGAGGGAAGATGGATATATAGCTGCTTTTCTGTGCCTTTCAGGCTGTTGAACCATCATATTTTATTTTTATAGTAGTTCCTTCTCTGGTCACTGGTAAAAGGCAACAAACCTTAGATACTGAGATTAATATATCCTCCTAAAACTTAATTTTCAACTGCTTTCCATTTGAGGTGTCTTAAATTGTTATAAGCTCCAATATCCCTGTGCACAACTGAGCCCAAAATTCCTGTCGCTAAGCAAGCCAGTTGTTAAGTGAGTTTTGCTCCATTTTACCACTTTTCTTTCCATAATTATTAAGTGAATCACTATAGTTGCTAAATTAGTAATGCAGTTATTGTGAGGAGGTGCTGGTAGATGGAACAGCACAGGAGCAACCTCTGACTTCCTGCTGGCTTCCCCATTGACTTTGCTTGTCGAAAGGGGATCCGTGACCCCAAGACACTGCAACCGTCATAAATATGAGTCAGTTGCCAAGCATCTGAATTTTGATCACGTGATCATGTGGATGCTGCAACGGTCATAAATGTGATAAACAGTCCTAAGTGACTTTTTTCAGTGCCATTGTAAGTTCGAAGCAGCACAGAATGAGCTGTTGTATGGCAAAGACTACCTGTAACTTGCCATCAGCCAGGGAAACACAGTCTTTTGTCTGGAAAAAAAAATCCATCTTGGCTGCAGCTGGCAAGAACAGATAGGGAGGGAATGTGCATTTTAGGGAAGGCAATGCATTTTCCACCCTAAATCAGTGGTTCTCAATCTGTGGGTCGGGACCCCATTTGGGGTCGAACGATCATTTCACGGGGGTCACCAAACAAGGCTGTCCGCCATTTTTTCCCCCTTTTCTTTGGCCACGCCCCTGGCACCCGGTGATGTATAAGTGGTTGGGGGTCACCACAACATGGGGAACTGTATTATGGGGTCGCGGCATTAGAAAGGTTGAGAACCACTGCCCTAAATGTTCTTGTGATATGTGATTTGGTGACCAAAAGCTGTAGAACGCTTTTCAATCCCTGCCACTCAACAGCTTGCCTCATTCCCAGAATGAGCATTTAAGTTGAATAAAAACCAGGTTCGAAATAGGACTGATTTTCTTTTCTATCTGACGGTCTCTTCTTGAATGCTGATAATGCCCGTCAGGCTACAGAAGGACTAACACTTGAAAAATTAAGAAGCCTTCTATTAGTCCAGTTACTTTCAAAAAGTCTTCAGCTAACTGGAGTAAATTACTCATATTTCCATGTAACGTATATCTCGACTCCCCCAGGAGGATTAATCCCCCTTCAAAGCACAGCTGATCTTCTTTTGGGGAGAAACATTGCATAATGACATTCCTTCTCTCCAGCTATTATATTCTTCAGACCCATTTTCTTCTCCTTTAGCAATGCTGGGCCTGTGGCAGGGAGGGACAAGCACTGCAGATGAATGGCCAGAATACATGAGGATGCATAAGGAGAAGTGCAGAAAGCAAAGAATGGAACGGTTAACTCTGAAGGCGCTGAGCTAGTGGTGTCAGCTCCCTGCCTTTGCTGTGTGAGTAAAATGCTCAAGAAAAATGTTCTGGTAAGAATTCTTTTCTCCTCTTCCCAGCTTAAATTACAGGAGAAAAAAAATGTGTTTCTCTGTACTTCAAAGTGCATGGATTCTGTCTCTTGTGCTGTCTTCTTTTAGAATTTAAGTGGAGTTGGACCATCAAGAAAGCTAAGTGCTTAGTTCTAGGTTGCTTCTCTCTTTGCTTACTTTCCATCCAGTTGCTTCTTGTCCTGCCTTCAGACGCTTTGGAGAATAGCTTGACTCCCTCTTCTTTGGGGCAACCCCTGAGATATTGGAAGACTGCTCTCCTGTCACCCCTGGTCCTTCTCTTCAATAGACTAGACATCCCCAATTCCAGCAACCGTTCCTTATATGTTTTAACCTCCAGTCCCCTAATCACCTTTCTTGCTCTTCTCTGTATGAGTGAGGACTTTCTGATCTTGATCAATTAGGTTCACCTCTTAAATGAAATAGTTTTTCCCATTAGTCAGGAATTCCTTTTCTTACTTGCCTAACCTCACCCCTTACTGGTGGGGATATACAAGCCCTCTATTTATCGCAGCAAGCAGACTGTGTCATAGCAAATGTAAAGGCAGCATTCTATCCAGCAGGTGACATTCTGGTATTGTCTGCATCTCAAGAGCAATGAATGATTTGAATGTTATCATGATATACAGAACCCCAAGGAGAACATTGTCTGCTGTGGTATAATGCGTTTAAAATAGATGTTTTATAGAGCCAGTTGAATTATTCATTTTAAATATAAAAAAAATGGGCAGATTTAGACCTTTCCATTCTCTCGGTGAAATGCTCATGAATTAGATTCAAACTGCCTAGAGTATCTGCAGCGTTGATTGGTGCTTATGAAAATTAGATTTCACCTATGGCTTTTATGGATGGCTGATGGTTGGTTACCCATGAGCATTTCAAATGACATCAGGAGTGAATTATACTACTTTTCTTCTCTCTCTCTCTCTCTCTCTCTCTCTCTCTCTCTCTCTCTCTCTCTCTCTCTCTCTCTCTCTCTCTCTCTCTCTCTCTCTCCCTCTCCCCCACCATCCCCCTGCTTCATTCCAAATGCACAGAACTTTAGAAGTAACAGGGACATCAACAAAAGAATGAACAACCTGCTTTGGGTTAAAGTTTTGAAATCTGACTATCATGGAGATGTATTTGCCAAATGACTTTATACCCAAAGCTAGAATGTAGCTTTCAAAGCAGTACTTCAGGGAACCAGAAAGTATTTCAAAACTTGTCGGAATTTTCTTGGCAGGATGTTCAGTGCCAAACAGGAGGTTTAATCAATGCTGCTGTCTTCAGAAGATCCCGGCTGTCCATGCATTCACCCATCCATCCATCCATCCATCCATCCATCCATCCATCCATCCATCCACACTCTTCTTTTATATTAGTACTTAGCAAAAATTGCTTTTTCCAATCTTTAGACTTCAGACATGAGGAAAATGTTTCAGAGAGTTAATAAAACGAGAAAACTTCCTGCTTAGAACAGACCGCAAAATTTCAGCATAGGATCATGCCCTAGTCATTAACATATTGGGGCTGCCTTTGAGGAGTATTTAGAACCTTCAAGTGGTGCAGAAAGCAGTAGCATGAGCATTTGTGCACGCTCCTGGAAGAACACAAAGCGCATCTCTGTTCCATGAGCTGCATTGGCTGCCAGTTTGCTTCCAAGTCCAATTCAAAGTGCTGGTTTTAACCTTGAAAATTCTTCATGGCATGGGATTGTGTAATCAGAAGCATCACATCTCCCCAATTACATCTACCAGTCCCATAGATCTGGCACAGAAGGCATACTATGAGTCCTGTGAACTAGGATTTACACTTGATGGGTCCCAGAAGGCGGGCCTTCTCTGCTATGGGGCCCACCTTATGGAATATTTCCTCCTCCCCCCAATAAGGTTAATTCCATCTGTTAACTTTCCAGAAGTTCTTCAAGATCTGGTTTTCATCAAGCCAGGGATTGGCAGACATTTTTAGATATCTCCACAGCAGTTGTTATATTCACTGTCTCTGTGTACAGTAGTTTGTATATTTTAATTTTTTAATAATATTCTAATTTTCAATAGTGCTCTTATATTTTTATAACGATTTTCCTATATATAGATGTTGTTTTATTTAGTTGTTGTATATTGCCCAAAGTTGCTTTTTGTGACATAGGCAGCCATACAAATTTGATTAATAAATAAATTTGACTAATAAAATTACTTCAGTTGTCCCAGTCCTCAGCTTTGATGCTGTAAAGTCATTCCATTTTGAAACACAATTCTTTAGAAGCCTATATATTAAAACTCTATGTAATGCTTCCTGACAGAATTCAGTCTTGGCATGGTTTTATTGTTTAGTATAAATTGAATTTTCTCCAATTTTTCCAGACTTTTGCTTCTACATTTGCTACTACTGTTACCTTTTTAATATTTTATGTTGAGCTCCTTTCCCCCCCCCCCACTCAACGATTCAGTGTTTTATAAACTTAAGTGTGCCAAGATTCCAATCTGTGTGTAAGAAGCACAACATGAAGATGTATTTAAAACACAATGAGTCATTTGTTCAACGGTACTAATTTTAATTTTGCTCTAAGTTGTTTCTCAATCTATGTCTGCTCCTGTTGATTTAAAATACTGTGCTTATATTTGAGACAGGGCAGTAAGATTGGATAAAACAGGTGATCTATAATTTTATGCAGAACAGCTTACCTTCTGCCATGGCAACCAGTTAACAGAACTTTAGACTTATCATGTGGGATAAAAGGTAAAATCTCTTTTGAATCCAGCTCAACCTCTGATGACCTCAGAGACCTGTCAATGCTTTTTACTGACAACAATGCAGAAATGGTTTCTGATGCTTCTTTGACTTCCCATTCTAATGTACACCGCTGGAGGCCTGGCCTCCTTCAGTTCCAAGGTCAGCCAGGTATGGTCATCTGCTGAAATGGTTACAGGTTAATACATTCCTCAATAGTCTGTTCTCCCATATTGATGTCCTTTTTGCAGTGTTTTTTCCCCTCCATCCTCATTTTGAGGAGCTTGAGATAATCAAACTTTCTGTTCTTTTAATAAACAGAGTAGGTTGGAGGGATGGTCATGGACCAACTGGGTTGCTAAATGTGACCTTTTTTTGACTCATGCTCTGTCCCCAAGCTGCTTGCTTTTTTTTCTCCCCATGCTTCTAGGCTCATTGAATATATGAAGATCCAAGTCAATTTGAAATTCCTGACAGACAGAACTTTGATTGCTGAACTCTTTGTTCAAGTGGAGTTCAAGCTATTACTAGGAGATCAAGCATGGAACTACCTAGAGCCGACTGAGCTATGGACAGGGCTGAAACAGAAAACAAAAGGCACACTAGAGATCAGACTTGCAGGTTGTATTCCTACTATATGTTTAACCTGGTTACTGGATTAACCCATTCTCATAGCTTGAATAATTCTTTCTAACGAGGAACCTATTAAGTCAATGATCTAAGTCCACATCACACTCTAAACATAAAAATCTAAACCAGTGACCTATTCAAGTTGTGTGAACATCACTAATAAGTCATATCTCGAGATCAAAGCAGAAATCTAAACCATGAGAAAAGATAGTAGCTAGTTTCTATGGAGATTCTCAACCATGGTTGTCCCAAAGGTGTTTTTTCAAAAGACAACTGGACTTTGTTTTTGAGTTCTGAACTGGAGAAGCCTCTTGGATGAGACACGAAATGTCTTCAAGGAAAAACAAAGTCCAGTTGCCTTTTGAAAAAGCACCTTTGGGATATGGTAGCTAATGCTATCTAGGGAAGGTCCCGTTCCCAAACAGGAAAGCTTTGTGTAGTTTCTTACATAGAAATAAAAACCCAATAACTGGCCGTGGCGCAAAGATTACCCTATAGGAATGCTAAGCTGTAATTCATTTTAAGCTCTACTCCTTCTGAGTCGCAGTGGTGCTTTGTTGCTTCCTCATTGTTTTTTAGGCATTCACCTTCAATTTAATAAAAAATAAAATGTCTTTCCCAAGGCTCATTAGAGGAGAAGAAGAACAATGGCAAAAATGTCATGTAGGAGTGTAAAAGTCTTGACTGTCTCTTTGTTATGAGGAGGAATGAGCAAAGTCTATTGAGGTTTCGTGGCTTATAAATTCAAATAAACGAAATAAAATATGAAATATGTGAAAATGCTGCATTTCACAGTACTGTCGTCTTTTCAGTTACCTGGTCTTTCACATTCCAGTCCAAGTGCAAAGGAAGACTTCAAAGAAGAATTCTGTCCGTTGGAATTTTTCAGACAGCAAGTATGGAGCAGCAGAGTTTTAGAATAAACTTGGTTCTGAAGGACATAACAAATGAAAATGAATCAAAAGATGATAATAACAGTTGTGACCTTCTGACAACAACCAGGTTACTAATTTATCAACTGCAGTGATTCATTTAAAACAACTATGTCAAGAACACTCACCTCACCAATGTCTCCCTTAATAACCAAAATTTTGGGCTCCATTGTGGTCGTACGTTGAGGACTTTCTGTATTTAATGTAGTGTCTAATATTACAGAATTTATTTGAATTATTATTATTACACATGATCTGTAAACTCTTTCTACCAGCGCAATGGGCCCTCTATATTTCCCTTTTTAGCAGATATGATTCATATTCAGTTGGTGATCAACTGCTGTTCCAAGATTCTCTTCACATTACCAGGTCATGAGTCCCACATCTTCTACCTGTGTGATTTATTTTCCTAAGTGAAGAACATTGCCTCTCTCTCTTTTTAATCTGAAAGAAGGAAGGTCTCAATAATGTATTTATCTGAATGTCCTGCCTGGAAATACTAAGGACACTTCAAATGTTGCAAGGAGATCTTTATCTGCATGGTCCTAGAGCTAAGGACATACGGCATTTCAAACTTCTCACCAAGATTGTGGATAGAGATATTGCCTGGACAATTTCACCAGATTTCACTTTGAGAAGGAAAAAAAAAAAATCTCCAATAGTTCCTTTCCTCATGAAGGAATTCCAGCTGGATGTCCTCCCTCCAAGTTTGGTGAAAGATGGAAAACCAGAGAAGACATAGTCTGCTGGAAAGATATAACATTTCACCTAACTTAAACAATGACCTCCTCATTACTAAAGAATTGGAAGGACGATGGTCCATTCTTCCTAGGAAAGTTTCTCAAATTCTCTTACTTTTGGAATATATTCTAAAGCAACTTCTCTTTCATTTGACTTAACAACAAGTGTCTGAAAAATATGCAGAATGCTTCTGCAGAACCCCACTCAGTTACATTATAGTTGTGAATACAGTCTTCCTTGTAGCTGTTTTCAACCTATTGGATCATCAGAGAAATACAAAAACCAGCACATACTTTGCCCTTTTGCCATTTCCCTGGATTGTGTTTGTATGACATATTCTATGTCTCTCTCTCTCTCCTTGACACTTCATGACTTCAAACATCAATCATGTACAATGGTGCCAGATGCTTTCTGCTGTTTCCCCTACCCATGGATCCTTTCCAACTACTTTAGCATTCATTTTTCATAGTGTTTCTTTGATTCTGTCTCCTTCCTTCCTCCCCTGTCACCTTCCCCTCTGTCTTTAATTAAGCTCTTGAGCCCCGTGGATTTGGACAGTCATTGTTAAAATGAGCAATTTTTTTTTGAGATTCTTCAATTCTACTTAAGGTTCCCCACAGGTTCAGGAAGGAAGCAAATACATTTGAGCAGCGTAGATAGTCCAAGAAACAATTTTTTGGCCCGAGGAAGATAACAAGATAGAAAACGTCTCTCTGTTCGATGTACAAGAGTTGACGAGGTTGGCATTTTGCTTTTACTTTTAAAAAGGTAGTTGGGATGTATTAGTCCCACCAAACTGAAGATGGTATATAGATTGGATTTCCAGATCTAGGACTCTCCATGAATGTGAAAGTCTTATCTTTTTCCAAGATATGGGCTTTATAATCATTCAGGAATACAACTAGAGAAAAGGTTTAATATTTTTGTTTGGAATTGGGCTCAGAATTTTAAAGCCTACCGCTCAGTTTTACTTCACACCAAGATTAACATTTGACCATCAATCAAATAAACAACATGGCAATCAAGAAACTACCAACCAGAGAAACAAGCTAACAGTAAACAACACTCTCATCAAGGAACTACCAAGACCACTCCCATCAATACTGATTGGATAAGCCACTAATATATACAAATAAGACCCCACCCCTTTCTAGCACTGATGATACTTACCTAGTTTGGTAATAAACAGTCTGCAAGAAAACCGCCAAGTTCAGAGAGCACCAAGGACCCCTTAGTTTTACTGATTTTTTTTTGAGGGAGGGGAAAAGGAACTTTGAAAATGATTCCTTGTACATGTTCTCCTTTTGCTGTCTCCAATTTCTTTGAAGTTTACATCACTCCCTGATTTTTCAACATTTACTTCAAACCTTCCTTCGTTATTGATTTTGTTCAAGTACTTTCTTCTTTGACCCTGATTTTTGTTGTTGTTGTTGCTGCTGCTGTTTCTCCCAACAGCAAGCCAAAGTGCAAGGATGAAGTGTGATCCTGAACAGACCATATAGTGTTGTCTCTATGTGATTCGCTAACCTGTGGGTTATCTTTACCATGTTTGATTCAATTAACCCAGTTTTGGGTTCTTACAACGCAGCAGTCTCTAAACTAACTACAGAGACTATGTTCAAGAGCAGGCAAGATCAAAAAATGAATTGTTAATTTCTGGTTCAGCACATTATAACAAGCCAAGTCAAAGATTCTACTCCTGTCGTAGAAACCAAATAAAAGTTAGGAACAAGAGAGCATAATTAAAATTATATTAAATTTCCTGCATATAGCATTATGGCCTATGTCACCTTTCCTCAACAAGATGTTCTATAATCAGCCATCATAATACTAAGCTAGTCAATGGGAATGGCAATCAAATATAGTTAGAGTTTGTAAGGTTAGGGAAGGTTTAATTATCTCTTGTGTCTGTAATATTTAATTCTCAGTATTCCTCAGTTTTCATTTAGACTCACTCTCCATTGAACCTGACATGTTGGTCTCTACAGACAAAGCAACATTATCTTAAAAAGGCTGGTGATGCACATTTTCTTCATGTCTTCTCAGGCATGGAATAATTAGTTCCTTCTAACCCTAAGTCAACCTGAGCCCAAGCTGCTACCAAGCGCCATGAAACAGAGTTTAACAACTCAGTGATATTGTGCAAGTTGTCCGGTAAAGTTGGATGCAATATTGCTAAATAGTAGCCGAGCCTCACTGTTAATATCCTTCTCTTTATTTTTTCAGTTCAACATCTGCTGTATCTCATTTAGATGTGTAATAAATGTCAAAGGGTTAGATTTATTTTGGATTTCCTTGGGAGTTTTCCCTGGCTGTGGTCATAATTTATGGAGAAACTACTTTTTCCAACGCTTTATCCTGCTATCACTCATACCTAGTATCGTAGCCCATGGTCTAAGACAGGGGTGTCAAACTGCCGGCCTATGGGTCAGCTGCATCATAGCGAAACTGTGCCCACCCCGTTGCCAGCAATGGCAAAAAAGTCACAATATGTTGTGATATGTCACGTGATGTTGCAAGTTTGACATCCCTGGTCTAAGAGGCAAAAGGAAGTTCTTACTTGTGTCTTTGTCATTCACTCAAGTGAGGCAAGGATGACCCCCTTTCACTCAAGACCAAGAAAGTGTGATAACTCAATAGTCATCTCAAACAGTCAAACTGAAATCTACTTAAAACTTAAACTAATTATTAGGCATATTTTCTGCACCAATTTGGAGCTTCAGGTTGGTTCAATGGATCGATTGGATTCTATTTAACTCGGACTGGGAATCTTAAGGATGGAAAGTTGGGTTCCATCATCGAAGAAATGCTACCACTGCCAAGGAAAGAAATTTCTCCAATTTTCAGGAAGACAATTCACATTGGAGATATTTTCTAGGCATCAGAACTACACACTTCCCTCAAAAACTAAATAGCAGCTCTAAGACAAGTCCTCTATTCTCAAAGAAATTAGGCCTGTAGTCTGATGTTTTTCCTTTCCTATTTCTTATTTAACAACAACAAAAAATCTTGCATATTGTTTGAAGTGCTTCTATTAATTTTTATTTTGGAATTCATCATGAAAAATGACCCTCCGGTGATCTGTTTGAGTAGCCAAATGGTTCTGTGTGCAATTTCTGATCAGCAAGCTTTCTGACTAAGCCAAATAATTGGCTTTCTGTGCTTTATTTTTGAAAAGTGCATTCTTAGAGATAAGGAAGCTTTATGATCACTGTGTTATTATAAAGAAGATTGGCCCTTGCTTTAGGTTATTCCACCCCACTTGTATTTCCACCTCAATACATATCATAAGGTATGATTTAATATGGGTGACAACATAAAAATAACCCACTGGAATGTAATCTTGCATTTATGATTACTGTGTGCTTAATGCCATAATGTGCTTATTCATTGTGGTCATATTCGAGATATATTCTTCCAGGAAGAAAATTGTTATCTTGGCCCTTGCAACTTGGGTTACTAGGCAATTAACCAATGCTATGAGCCAAATTTATGCCTGAAATGCATAAATAAATTGCGGTCTCCAAAAAAATGAATATCTGCCATGATCATGTAGAAGATAGAACCTCCAAAATTTGGGGGTTACTAAAAGCTCCTCTGCCAGAAACTGCATCGTTGTTCTTGTTTCCAAATCTTATATGTTCCTTCCTCATATAAACCCTTTGAGGTTAGGAATGGAAAAACAACATCAGCTTGGTTACCAATGATTGGTGGTTTACGGTCACATCTACTTTACATTTTCCAAACCAATATGCAGATTGGAGCCTTGTTGCCATTTCCAAAATTTGCAGAAAAAGTTTAACATCAAATTCCGTACAAAAATGTACTTACAGCGTAAGATGAAGTTGTATGAGGGACATGATAGCCTAGTGGTGAAGACTCTGTCCTCCCACTCAGAAGGTTGAGAGTTAAACCTTAGGTAGCAGCAGATGATTCCACCCTAGGATGAAAAGAAAAATATCTACTGTAAACTCCGCATAGGTGCCAGGAAGGGCATCCAGATCCATCCAGTCACCCCAACTCTACCCCGAATTAAGGGATTACAGGGTAGTTAAAAAGGGAGCTTTGATGTAAAATGAAGCGGTGTACAGAAGAAGTTTAGAGAAAACTCCATCCCGAAATATTTATTTATATATTTATTTATTGCCTTTTTTGCCTGTCAGTTTTTCCAAATGTGTCATAAGGCTTAATGTAAAAATAATACTAGAATCCATCATAAATATCAACTAAATGCATGTTTTCTTAGTGCATAAATTATAGCCTCATGAAGGAAGCGGGTGGAAAAGTTTTATGGCTGAATATACACTCTGATTGTCAGCTTTGAATTTCTTTCTTTCTCTCCCTCTCTGAAAAATTGAACAGAATCAACTTTTTATTTTGTTCCTGATGGGGTAATAAAATACGATTGGAGTTATTTCAGCTTGTCCATTTAAAAAAATCATCTATGCATATATATTTTCAAACGATAGACTTGAAAATGTGAATTTTCAAATGCGAGGTGAATCTTGAAGCAGAGCTGGATTTTTTTTCCTCAGATGAATCAAACTGGAGGAATCAAGGCATGTTAAGCTTCAGTGATGTTAGACAAATTTTTGGCTTGTTTAAGAGTGAAGCTAGACATTTCGTTGTTGATTTGGAATGTTTTGCGAACTTGATTCTTTTGGTTATTCAGTAGGTGAGATCTTAGCATGATATGAAAAATATGAACGGTGTATTGTGCATAGAACACTAATCCCAAAACATCTTGATTATACATCATGCTTTAAAAAAAAAAAAAAACCTTTGCGGTACACCATATCACTGGAACCTAAAAACGCTGGCATGAGTTTTGTAGAGTAGTCTTGTAGAGTATCACAAAACCTGAGTACAAGTTTTAGTTTTAAGAGACCACAAGTGATAGCCAATTAAGATTTGAAGAATATGATAATGTACAAACCTTGGTTAAATAGCCACATGTCTCATACTCATTTGCTGAAATTTTTAACTTAGGACATTATGGGAACATAGACAACTTCTTCCTATTTCTTACCCCATATGAATAATAGTTAAAGGATCTGGATAGGTTTAGCCTACAAAAAAAGATGACTAAGGGAAATGTCTATGGAGATTCTTAGTCATTCAGGTCATGGTTGTCCCAAAGGTAGTTTTTCAAAAGTCAATTGGACTTCCTTTGTTTTTCCTTGAAGATGTTTTGCTTCTCATCCAAGAAGATTTGTCAATTCATCCAACTGAAGAAGCTTCTTGGATGAGAAGAGAAAGGTTTTCAAGGAAAAACAAAGTCCAGTTGAGTTTTGAAAAAGCACCTTTGGGCCATGATTAAGGGAAGCTATGATAACACTCTTCAAATATCTCAAGGGAGCAAGATAACAATCAGTGAATTAAAACCACTAAGAAGAAGATTCAGGTTAGATATCATGAAGAACTTCCATTGTATCAGTTACCAGAGCAGGTTGCAGAGCAGTGGTAAATCCTCCTTTACTAGCATTCTTCAGACAGAGTATGATTGGTCAACCATCAGAAAGGCTGTTGCAAATCCTTCATTTAGTAGGGATTGAATAGATGACTTCTATTGTTTCTTCCAAGACTTGCTAAAACAATTCTCTTTATGATTGTAACTGACATTCATATTTGGGATAGACATACTAGGACTATGCAATGTACATTAATATTAAAGAGAAAATGGTTGAAGGGCTGCCCTAAGTAAAACTACCAGCATCATAGCAAATTACTTGTGTATGTCTAATATATAATCATAATACAATTTGCATGGAAGAACTGTCCATTTACGGGTTTATCATACTGAGTACATCTTCCAGAAGTGCATCAAGGATGTACAGCTTTGATTCAAAGATGATTCAGTCAAATCACTTCCACAGATCGAACCTTTGGATTGAATCAGTAGCCTCTGAATAAATTTGTAGATACAATGGACCTTTTCAAGTGAACCCTCATGATTCATCATGTCTTCAAACGGATTGGGATTGACTTCCTTCATTAAATTACAAAATCAAATAGACTTCTTGTATTGCAAAATTAAATGGAGCCATCTATGATTCATACGCCCCTAATTAAAAAGGAAAAAGAAAAAAGAAAACATGCCAGTAGGACAAAGCTAAACTAGTCACTAATAGAAGAAAATTTTTTCCCCTCCAGTCATAATTATAAATTGACAGAAATTATGAAAGCATCCTAGGTATGCAACAAGCATCTAGGATTATTTATCAAAAATAATTACAGACGAATTCTTTCATTAAAAAGAAATTGGATGAATCAATAGAGAATCATAATTCTCACAGTACTTGGACTCTCCATTCTTGCTAATGATTTAAAATGCCATGTTTTCAAAAACATGAAAGTGCTGCTTCTAATAGATAGGTGAAAGAACATTCTGATTAAGTCTGCTAAATTCCAAACTAATGAGAAAGCAATACAGTAGCATCTAGCTGCTGAACTGTTGTTTTATTACCTAGATAAGGCATAAAATAGCTTTCAATGAAAAAAGAGGCTTCGCTAGGCTAGGTTGTCTTTATTTCTTATGACAATGAGGCTTAGCTTCTTTGGGTTCTTTAATTTTGGAGAATAGATTCAGACAAATTGTCTGGATAATGACAGAAAAGTTTTTGTGCTGAAGAGCAGTGGTGAAATTTCTCAGAATTTTTTTTCTCCCTGAGGAAATGTCTGAACTGTTAATTATTTTCAACCTCTTAAGAAAAGAAAAGAAGATAGGGAGATGGTTGACTCCAGCTAGAATTGGCCTGACCTATAAGGTCATGATGGGAGAAACTACCTAGAATCCCCAATAGCCACCAAACAAAGGAAGCTGAGGCTAAAAGGTAGATGCTCTGAAATTGTCTCCCATTAAAATCAGTTTTCTCCCTCCCAATTACGTTCAGGGAGATCCTGAAACCACCATTGTTTTCCAGAGCCTTCCAGCTTAGATCTGACCATTGATTTAATTTACCTTCTAATGATATGTATTGATTTGGTTTAGAAATATTTAATCTGTACTCTGAATATGCTCCTGTTTTGTTAGGTTAATGTCTTCAAGTCAAATCAGGATGTAAATACAATGAATGCATATGAGAGAGAGAACAACACTTTTCTAAAGAGTGCACTGGAAAGCCAACACAGAAACAGCTTTGTTTAAGAGAAGCACAATAGCAGTTAAAAGTAACAATGGTGTAGATTCTGATTGTCACAGCAGGAAGAATAAATTATCTTAGGAAAAAGAATTATTCTTATGCCATTGCTGATAGTAAGCACCCCTCTCTTTCCAACTTGGTGCCTTCCAGATGGGTAGGATTGCAACTGAATTCTCTGCCAAAGCAGAGCCATAAATTGCCTCATTCAGATTAAATGAGAAGCCAGCTGTGCCTAATTGAAGAAATCCTGGCTTGGCACAATGTCTAGGGCCATTTGCAAACTATGATGGAAATCCTGTCTGTGAATTGGGCTGCTGTAGCTTTGTTCATGAAACTATGATATATGGTTAGGATCTCCATCATGACAGTAAACTCATGCTTGCTATATAGACATTGTTATGAAATACAAATCTCTAAAGGGATGGGTAAGTGCCAGTCCTTCAAAGTAGGCCAGGTCAGAATCAAACACTTCAAGGATTACAAGAATTCTGTTTTGTTGTTGTATTGTGTAATAACAAAATCCTGAAAGCTTAGCAGGCTCTGCCTTCTCATTCCAAAAAAGGTTACCTTGATTTGTTTCCCCATCCTTCATCTTTCTAGGACCAAGTTGAACTTTATTTTTTCTTCCCAGTTAGATATTTACTCTAAGCTATCAGTGCCTAAACCACAGGAGCTGCAAATTTAATTTGGTATTTGGTTGACAGCAGTAGGTTGAATCCTCAACTCACAGCCCAAATCAAGTGTCTGAAGATGGGGTCGACAAGGGTCAAGCATAATCCATGGCATTGTGCTTGAAGTTCTATTTTTGTAAGTCCTTTCAACATGTTGCACTCAGGCAAAAGGAGGTGGAGCTTAATTGCATAATCATTGATCTCTCTCTCTCTCTCTCTCTCTCTCTCTCTCTCTCTCTCTCTCTCTCTCTCTCTCTCTCTCACACACACACACACACACACACACACACACACACACACGGACAATCCTATGAGGCAAGTTCATATAGCAGATTAAATAGGGCTCACTGACTGTGTAGGGCAGGAAAGAAAGACAGCATTCCTGTGCAGTTCAAAAGGAAACCTGTTTGTTACCAAAGTCAAATGTTCAAGCACATTATTTATCGATTACCGTGCAGAGGATGTTTGAAAGAAATCTAGAACTGCTAGTCAATCAGGAGTAAGGTTATACAAAAACAAAAACAAAATAAGGAAAAAAAGTAGGATCCAACCTGCTTCTCCTCCTCTTCAAAAAGAAAAAAAAAGAGACTCTTTCCACTTTTCTTCTCCACTTATCCTTTTCTGCTGTGTACAGCTAGAGAGCATCCAACCTTGCAAGCTAAGTATTTTATGGCTTTCTGGTGGAAAAGTTGTTCTTCCTCATAAAACATAAAATATCCCTCTGTGCACATAAAGCAGCGTGCACACCCTTCCATTCCAGGAAATTCACCTTGACATTTGACACCGCAGGAGGCTACATAGAGCCATTGTTTTGTAATGCTTACACATTGCAATCTGCTTTGCTTTTGCCTTGCTTTATGCAGTTTTTGCTTCTTTTAAATTGTGTCCTATGTATGTTCACCTCCTCTGTCTCCTGGGGGATGAAGGACATGAGCCACAGAAGCAGAAATCAACCCAGTGAACAAAGAAACAAATATGAACTCAAAACCCACAACAATACATGTGAAATCTCTGGGAAAGCACAGAGAATCAGGCAGGTTTGCAACAGAAGGATAAGAGGGTCAAAAATGGCAGGCACAACCATGGATCAATGTCCCACCTTTTGTTCCTGAACGTATTACAAACATATGTGTAGGTGATGGATGCGAGGGGGTCATTTCACGTTTGTGTTCAACAATTTTTCTTTTCATCTAGTTTCATGAAAAGAAGGACTGGGGTAATGTGATAGCAATGTTCCAACATCTAAGGGGCTGTCACAAAGAACAGGGGGTCAACATATTCTCCAAAGCACCTGAAAGGCAGGACAAGAAGCAATGGATGAAAAGAGAAGCAACCTAGAATTAAAGGGGACTTTCCGGATGGTGAGAACAATTAATCAGTGGAACAACTTGCATCCAGAAATTTGTGGATGCTCTATTGCTGGAGGTTTTTAAGAAGAGACTGGACAACCATTTGTCTAAAATAGTATAGGGTTTCCTGCCTGAGCAGGGGGTTAGACTAGAAGACCTCCAATATCCCTTCTGACTCTGTTATTTGAAGCAGCTGTTAACTTAAAACTGTCATCTAAATAAGAGTAGGATACAAGAACCAGACTGTTTACACACCCACTAATGAAATAATAAGATCTTTAGATGCCATCAAATTTCTTTATCTGGGAAGGGATCCCATAGTATTCCCATTAGCAAATGATAGGTTGATATTCATAGTGGTTTCCTTGAGTTATGGAATTGGCTTAAAACAGAGGAGAGATTGAACAATGGACTATTTCCAATATGAAATAGATTCCTTAACCTCCAGTTCTTCTTAAAGACCATTTATTAAACTCTACCAAAATCTAGATTTATGATTTTCTTAATCTTTTCAGAGAATATTGGATGGCATATTTTTTTCTCTCTCCTAGTTGCCCCCCAAAAAAGACTGCTTTTCTTCAGAACCCAACTGAAAAGAATGTTAAACATAGAGGCTTCCCCTTCAGTATATATTGCAGATGGCCACTAATGTGCCAGTGCATTCAACCAATATGGGTTTTCAACCTATTGAAACTCTTTTTGTGCTCAAGAGACTTGTAGAGTAATGAGGGATGACTGAGTGCTTGGGTACACAAGCAAGCACATGATATCCAGAGCATTTGCTGGGCTTTGTTCTCCTTTCATAGCAGATAAAGTCAATATGGGAAAAGGGATGAGAAAAATGAAAGTCTGGAAGAAGATGGTCACAGTATAAGAATCACTTGGGAAAAATCCTGGGCAGATCTCAATCAAAATTGTTTCATCCTAGCAGGTTGTGGAATAAAATAAATACATATAGACAGACAGAAGGATCCAGCATTTGTAGTAGTCAGGCAAGATCCAGTTTTCTCTAGCAGTTAAGGTATTGGCCTAGAAACTGGGAGACAGTGAGTTCTAGTCCTGCCTTAGGAATGAAAGCAAGCTGGATGATTTTGGGATAATCATCAGGAGGCTGTGAGTTCTAGTCCTGCCTCCTTATGAAAGCCAGCTGTGTGATTTTGCGACAATCACCAGGAGCTGGTAATTTCTAATCCTACCCTAGACATGAAAACCAGCAGGATAATTTTGGGACAATCACTAGGAGACTGTGAGTTTGAGTCTTGCCTTGTCACGAAAGCCAACTGGTAAAAGCCTTCTGCATTGATTCATCTTGCAAATTACCAAGCATGCAAAGCGCCCATGGACCTCATTTTCAAGAGACAATTCCCAAATGGAATTTATCTGCAATATAAATTAACATCCACCTCCATTTCCTTTCCCTCATCTGGAATATTTTGAAATATTTTCCCAAACTTCTACGTGCCTGCTGTCTTCAGGTGTCTATGGAGATTCTCAGTCATCCAGGTCAGGGTTGTCCCAAAGATGCTTTTTCAAAAGCCAACGGGATGAGAAGCAAAACGCCTTCAAGGAAAAAACAAAGTCCAGTTGACTTTTGAAAAAAGCATCTTTGGGACTGTTGTCTTCAGATGATAGAAACTGATAATCCTCTCCATTCTTTACGGCCATTTTCTCTCTTGTTTGTTGAATTTATGAATGAGAGGCCAATGTGTAAAATGATAGGTCACCATTATTTCATTTTCAAATCTTTTTTGATAATTGCCCAGTCAGTACAAGATAAGTTCTGGTCCTGCATTTCCCTTATAGATACCTGCTTTATTGAAAGAACAACAGTGATGAAAAATAATACAGAGGAATCTTTTACATAAAGAGGTAGCCTTGAGAGAAGGGAATCAATCAGCGTAGAGTTCAAAAACTGTATTTTGTGGTTAGCATCCATTAGTTGGTGAGAAGGGGATTTGGCAAAATAGTTATTAGAAACAATGCCCACATAAAGATAATTATGTAGGAATGTTGACTGTTGAATTTATGGGCATTTTTTGCTTGTAAGTCTTCTTATATAAAAATCTCATAAAAACGAAGAGTCCTTTTGTTATCCTTTACTTTTCACTGCTCCCACAATAAATACAACTCAAAAAAAAGCTTGATGAAATCATAGGCACAACTTCAGGATCTTTTTGTGGCTGGGATTTGTCACACTTGGAGGTGTATGTATGTATGTAATCTCATTTCAGAATTAATTTCAGGACAGCTCCGCTGCTTTATGAGATGCCATGTTTACAAAAAGAGAGCTACTTGGCTTCAAATGAATATGTACAGAATTCTACAGGGTATGTTTTTCTCAAGGCTGGGACCAAAAAGACCGGGGAGATGGTATAGAACTATCCATAAATTCGCCAGGAGCTTATTTGGAGATTGAATTTTCTTCTATAAGAAAATATTCTATCATGAACTTCACTTCTCATTATCTGAAGTTGATGCAATCTAGAAAGGAAGTGTTATTGCCTAATTTGACTGATGGTATAACTAGTTCCAACTTTTGAAATAAATGAAATGGTTCCAATTGCAAAGAACTGGGCAGGTTCCAATAATTATAATTACTTGAAGGATGTGGAATGAACTTCTCCATTTTGGCCAATGCAAAGGTAGACAATAGAAGGGGGGGGGTTGGAATCCAATATCATCTTCCTCAATGCTCTGCTTACCCCATCTTAGTTTCTTTCCAGTAAATTACATATCTATGAAGTGGCTGCAGGGGGGTAACATCACTTTAACTTAACTTCTTGAGTCAAACTTTCATTTCTCCAAGAAGATTAGTCGAGCTGGAAGCAACATTAAAATGTCTAAATAAGAGTTATCACATTTATGCAACAAAAGGCCCCCTGGGATCATAAAATGCTCTGTTCTTTCGCCAATTGCTTTCTGACCTTGAAATGGACCTCTGGACTCTTTGAACAGGCAAAGGAATTTTTGCAATCATTAAATCAGGTTGACAGGAACTATCAGAAGACAGTGCCTGTTCTGATTTAACTAGAGCCAGTTTCAAATCTTGCATCTAAGAGAAGAGATCTTGGTCTTCTCTTCAGATAGCAAAATGTTTTGGACCCGCCCTATTAATGATGAATGGGGTAATGGTCTCTTCAAAAGGCCTTCATGAGTTTTGATCTTAACCCATCTGGCCAACAAGTAGAGGCACACTACATGATGCAGCACCTTCATCAAAAAGATGAAACAGCATTACACTATTTATATGGGACAACAAGGGAGAAAAGAGAGATGCTGCCTGTGCTGCACTGCAATAAAGCAATGTTAGTTTTGACATTTGCACCTTCTTGATTACCCCCAACCCGCCAATACTGAGCCTGTGTATGCCCCTATTAACCATGAGTTTGAGAATAAATCAAGCAAAATTGAATTCTGAAAGAAATCAATGACAAATAGCTGCCCAGGATCTTTGGATTCTTATAAGTATGGGAATGGCAGAAAGTGAAGAGGAACTAAAGAGCCTCTTGATGCGGGTGAAGAAGGAGAGTGCAAAAGTTGGCTTGAAACTCAACATTAAGAAAACCAAAATCATGGCATCCAGCCCTCTCAATTCCTGGCAAATAGATGGGGAAGAAATGGAGTTAGTGACAGATTTTATTTTTCTGGGCTCAAAGATCACCTCAGATGGGGACTGCAGCCAAGAAATTAAAAGACGCTTGGTCTTGGGGAGGAAAGCTATGGCAAATCTAGACAGTATACTAAAAAGCAGAGACATCACCCTGCCAACAAAAGTGCATATAGTCCAGGCCATGGTTTTTCCAGTTGCAATGTATGGCTGTGAAAGTTGGACCATAAGAAAGGCTGAGCACCAAAGAATGGAGGCCTTTGAACTATGGTGCTGGAGAAGACTCCTGCGAGTCCCTTGGACTGCAAGGCATTCAAACCGGTCAGTCTTAGAAGAGATCAACCCCGACTGCTCTTTAGAAGGCCAGATCCTGTGGTTGAAACTCAAATACTTTGACCACCTAATGAGAAGGAAGGACTCACTGGAGAAGAGCCTAATGCTGGGAAAGATTGAGGGCAATAGAAGAATGGGACGACAGAGAATGAGATGGCTGGATGGAGTCACTGAAGCAGTAAGTGTGAACTTAAATGGACTCCAGAAGATGGTAGAGGACAGGAAGAGCTGGAGGAACATTGTCCATGGGATCGCGATGGGTTGGACACGACTTCGCAATTAACAACAACAAATATGGGAATGAGTGAATCAATCAATCAATAGTACATTCATCAAACTCAGGACTATTGTTCTTAGAGCTGTCTGATCATCAAGCTAGAGATTCATCACATGTACACTGATCTTGGTTTTGGTGGGGGAGGGAGGCTTTTAGTTCCAGATTTAGAGTTATGACAGTCTCTAGCAGTCTGTCACAAGCATTTTCTTCCTTCTGTTCATGCCTGGTGGGAATTCTGGAGTTTATAACCTAGATTTGGATGGCAAGGAGATCAAATCAGCCAATCCTAAAGGAAATGAACTCTGTCTTTTGGAAGGACAGACACTGAAACTGAAGCCACCAAATGAGAAGAGAGGACTCATTGGAAAAGTCCTTGATTTTGGGAAAGATGGAAGGCAAAAGGAGAAGAGGACAGCAGAGATGAAATGGTTAAATGGTGTCATCGACACAAGGAGTGTGCGTTTGGGCAAATTCTGGGAGGCAGTAGAGGACAGGGAAACTTGGCATGCTATGGTCCATGGGGTCATGAGGAGTCGGACATGACTTAGTGACTGAACAACAAATGATCTAGATATCTAGAGTTCATTAATTGGCATGGAATCATCATTGATGATGGCATTAGAGTTAAGGTTCCATGCTTTTATCATCCATCCTCAGCTACATGGGTGGGGTAGAGTGAATTCTCTATTCATATTAATAATATAGATACGTTTTGCATGGATGTCGGAACTTGTGATCTTAAAGTGCTTTGGAGACTTATATGAAGTGGCATTCTATAGTCTCAGATTCTCCCTCCTTTAGACATGACCTCTTCTACAGAGAATATAAAATCCTGGTAGGAAAATGCCAAATCTGTCTTGGGGATAAACCAGACTCTGCCAACATCTTTACAAGCAGAAACTTTAGATTAAAATACATTTTAATATAAATGAATAAGATTAATGTTGACAGTTATGGCTGTTGCTAGCGTTCCTTGGATTATTGCCTACTATATATTTAGCATAGAGAAGAAGGGGGGGAATCTCAAATTGTTTGATATACTTCAGACAATTGAAGAGGGAGCTATTTGCAATGAATTACACAAATCCTTGTTCTATGTACGTCTTCTTTTTGCTATTCTTGAAAAACAAACTGTTATTCTATGCTCACAGTCTCAGAAGCTTCACTGTGGTGAGGATCTCTTTATGTCTTCTTGAGATGTCTAGTATTGTTGGGAGCCCGGTTTTGGATCCTTGGCCTTCATATTGGCCTGGGGCATTTAAAGGACAAAGAGTGCCTTAAACCTTGAACACGCTTTATGCACCCACTTTACCATTGAAAACCCTTTCCCAAATGGATTGTGACCCCGTCCACTTTTGATGTAGCTATAACTATGTAATACAAAGCCATAGTATGATTCTGAAGCTGGTTAAAAACTCTGTGTACCTCTATGTGCATGTGGAAGAAAGAATGTAAGTGGAGAGTAAATTGCTATGCCCACTTGGGTATGAAGTAGGATAAGAGGGCTTCCTCTTATCGATTGAGACTTATTGAATCAAGTAGATTTTTAAGCTCTAGCGTGTTCCTGTAGTTTTGGTTGTTTGTCCATCTCATAAATGGATTTGCCTATTGATTCTGCCATTCATTTGGCTTCCTGTTCTGACCAATGACCACTCATAGTTTCTGGTTCCTGATTGTTCACTCACCTCCAACCATTTTCTGTGCCTCAGTGATAAACTATACATCTCATTTGTCTACAGTACATTAGCCTTCACAATTCTAACAGAGTCTCTCTCTTAAGTTCTTTCTGAGATGCATTTAAAAGTAAAGAGTTAGTAGATAAGGGTCTTGAGAAATCGTTACTTTTATCTTTGCAACAGCACATACATTAACTTCATTTTTGTTAACCTTAATGCATTGCCACATTGTATAAATATTGGTTTGTACTGGACTTAATCAATATTTACTTTATAATTCAATTCCCCTACTTTGCATGGGGATGTTGGCTTAAGCAGGACTCCGTTTTTCTTAATGGACTGCATTCTTATCCCAGATTCAGAGTTTTCTATACCTTTTTTTCTGACATAGGTCACCTGTATAGCTCAGAGTTGGCCCACATTCATCAGACTGGGTTTTTTTCATGTCATTACTTCAGATTTGGTTTCTGATTCAATAAAAATGTGATACTCATTCATAGCAACTGTTTAGCCCTCTTTACTTTAATCAATTTCATGGATTATACTGGAACTTTTTACATGAATACATTAAGTATTATCTGGGTCATCTACAAGTAACATCATAAAACAGTAACGATTTTAAAAGTAAATGAAGATGTTCTTTGCCATAGATGATTATATGTGCATTGTTTTGTTACTGTTATATTTTTCTTTATAGAATAATTATATTTGTACACCCAGATTCATGAATTTGAGATGAGTCATAAGAACAGAAGAGAATAGACTGAAACATTCAACTATTAATACATATTCCATATGTTATTTGTTGAATAAACAAGCATGCATGTCCAAATAAGTCTTGGATCCTCATTTAGACAATACTGTTTCATTGCATTAGCCAAATAATTCTGAAAGACACAAGAAACATATAAAATCCAGATTATCTTGTGTAGTGTTCAGAATGTTCTTCATCTTTTCCTGCTTTCCCAGGTTTTTTGATTGAATTTTTTTAATGTGGCAGTTTTCTCTTATATATTTTTTAAATACTTATAATTGGTCTTTTCATGATCTAACTGAAGGTAGAATGAATAGGAATTCCAGTTAGTCTCCCACTACTTATGGATCTACTTAGCTTAGTAGGTTGTGCTCATTATAACACGAGGCCAATGTAGTCAGCATCATTACTGTGTAGCTATTGATGAATAATGATGCAACTTACAGAAAGCTTATTTTTACAAGTTTACCTATCTTTAAATAGGTTGATACCTTCTTCTGTAGGTACAAATTTTTGAGTTTTATGTAAGCCTACACAGTCATTCAGATGGAGTGTTATTTCAGTGTTGTTGTTGTTTTGTCATTCTCTCATATCATTCTGTTATTCTCAAGTTATAGTTTGGTAAAATCCCCATATTAATGCTAAAATTTAAAACTTCTTGTGGTATATTTTGGTCAGCAGTGTTCCGAGGCTTGAATATTCTTGTTGATACTAGGTCCTAATTTTTGGATATCAGGACCTAAGCTTCGTAGTGCTCAATTTTTAGGGTTTGATATTGGCATCTTTGGTTCAACTAATTAAGTTTAAGAAAGCATGAGATTCAAGTACCTAAAGCAACTGAAAGACCATTCTGACACAGATAGATAGTAGAACTTTGGTAGAACTAACTGTAGATTTCCAAGCTGGATTAGCAAATTAGAAATCCACTAGATAAAAATTAAGTAAAAATAAATTCACACTCTGTCTCATTCTGGAGATTGTCAGCAAGCTCTTTTGAAACCATCATTCATTTATTTTATATTATATTTTTTTTAAATTTTTTATCCCATCTTCATTGTGTTTACAAATAACTCAAGGTGGCAAAGATACCTTGGCCACCTTGAATTATTTACAAGTGGCTATGGCTTATCTAGTGAAAAGAAGGACCAGAGTGACATGATAGTAGTATTCCAATATTTGTGGGGCTGCCACAAAGAAGAGGGGATCAACCTATTTTCCAAAGCATCTGAAGGCAAGACAAAAAAAATGGATGGAAACTAATTAAGGAGAAATCCAGCCTAGAACTAAGGAGAAATTTCCTGACAGTGAGAACAATCAACCAGTGGAATGAGTTGCCTTTAGAAGTTGTGGGTACACCATCACCAGATGTTTTTAAGAAGAGATTGGACAGTCATTTGTCCAGAATTGCATAAGATCTTCTGCTTGAACAGGGGATTGGACTAGATGACCTCCAATGTGCCTTCTGTTACTCTGTTATCTAATATTCCTTCCCCCTTCTATTTTCCCCAGAACCCCTGAGACAGGTTCATGTTTGCATCTTGTAATGTCCTCCAAATTAGGACTGAGGAAAGATCCAAACGAGTCTCTAGTGCTTTGACTAAAGTGATCATTGCTTTGGGATAAGTTAGCATCAAGGGCCAGTAGGGGAATGAAGATTAAATAAGGTCCCATTCCACCTATTTGAAGGAGGAAGTAAATAGGCATCAGGGATTCAACACAATGCTGTTACAAGAACATTTTCCAGGCTGAATGCCTGAACGGCAGCTCCCTATTGGTAAAATAATATTCATAGCACTCATATCTGCAGTAAACAGTATTTTTTCCCCTTATTCATTCTCCTTCAATTTAGAATTCTGGCTGCATTCCGCATTTGTATGAAGCATTTACTGAAATGGGATATCATTGGGTAAAGCACTGAAAAGTACATTTGTCATTTCCCTCCTATCAGCAGAAACCATACATCAGCATAGCTTCAGCTACATTCTGCATTATTTTAATAAATATACTAGTTACTGATAATACATATAGACATCTGATTTTTGTCATACCAAATGCAGGAAGTTTTAATACTTGGGGTGGGGGAAGAAGCACTATAGTTAAACAGTTGTGGTAGATTCTGTCCAAATTCTGCCTAGTTTCTGCAGATCCCTCCCTTTTTACAGCTGAGATGAATATTTGAAATTCTTGTTCTTTCTTTTTCATCATGGTTTTGATTATATCGTAGATGTTCAGAGAAGAAGCAAATAAATCATTGTCTTGAACACAAGAATGGGTGGCCAATATACATAGACCTTATGGCGGAGATAGGGCTTACCTCAAACTTTCTACACAGTTAAAAGGGCAACAGGAACCAGAACTGTTTTTCCAGTATTAAGGGCAGCTGGAGAACAATATTCTATTCTTGGCTGGACAGTTGAAACAGAATGGGCTATGTTTCCCTCCAGCAGGCTTAAGAAAAAAAAATTCTCTCTCATCAGGAAATCAATATCAGTAGGATATGGGACATTAGGAATAGAGGGGAACAATGTATTCTGACGATCAGTAGCTATCTAGTGGCTATATTTTCCATTGCCTGACACTTGAATCTTTTAAAGTAAAAATGCTGAGGACTACATATGGGGCCTTCTATGGGCAGAGCATTTATTTGCTCTTGAATTACAGCCAATGCTTTACAGACCCAGAATCTGTGGTCAATGGTCCATATAAGCAGGCCCAGGGCTGGATTGCTGACAGAACCATGGACAGCGACTTAGAAAGCTGCTTTCTACTGAGTGAACTCATTGGTCCATGTAGCTCAGTAAGATACTGTTTTGGAACGACACAGCAAAATGTGAACTTCTCATGAACTTCTTTAGCCAGTTAAGTTGCACCCTCCAATGCTTTCTGCAAATGAGTGAATTTTATGGATTGGGCTTAGAAAATCAAAGCCAGAGCTCCATATATTCTGACTGCTACAGCAAGATATTTGTAGTACCACCAGCTAGTAGATTAGTAGTGCCTAGTAGAATTCTGCTGGTGGGCAAAATGTTGGCGGGTGTAAGCTTGGTCAATAGAAGCTCTACAGAAATTTTTTGTTCCTCAGAGGAATCAGTGGTCATTTTTAATGGAATGGCCATTAAAAATGACCATTCAGAATGGCCAGGCAATGGAATTAATTGCCTTCTTAGACATTAACACTCCAGATACAACACATTTTGAAAGCCAGATATTTTAAAGACAAAAGAAAACCTGTTAGGTTTTCAATAAACAGATGAAAAAGCACAAGATTATGGTATAGTCTCAATTTTCTAGGATGTTTAGTTACAAGCAACATATTCTAAGCTTGTTCATCCTTACCGATCTTCTCATTAAATGAAAATTGAAAAGTTTTTAAGAAAACTTGGGATTCATCAGTATACTGATTAGAGTTGAATCATTAAATAAATGTCTAGTTAAGGGGAAATTATCCTTCTTTGCATTGTCTTCATGGAGCACTACTTTATTTTTTCTTGAAAGCAGTAGGTAGCATATGAGAATATAGAACAATGTCTGTAATAGATATTAAAATGGCTTAGGAACTCATTAAACAACAATGTGAACATATTATTTATTTTGTAGCGTAGAAGGCTCTTTTTTTTCTAACATCCATTCCTGAAATAATAATGGAAGGTATCAATCTTTATTTTTGAGAATAAATTTGTATTGTTTAAATTTCTTCATGCACCTAATTTTACACGTGGCTAGACTGTAGTCAGGGAGGTCAACTAAATTATTAGTTCAATACTCAGATGATATAAACTATTGTTCTTCTTCTCTCTAGACACAGTTGTGTCATCCAAACATACACACACAGAGGGAATCCAAATGCTATAATCTCAACAAAAACAGCAACACCATCATGTTGTAAATAGATTGCTGCGCTAACCGGAGCAGAAAATGCATGTGTTTTCTCTTGGTACCTATTTTAATCAAGCAAGTTTGCTTTCATTCATAGTTAATTTTGCTTCTATTGAGAAGAAGTGAGGACATTTTGCTCCTAAATGTTCCTTGAGTCTAGGCAATCAAACCTTATAAAAATCTCACTTTCAGAAGCCTATAGGGCATCTTACCAGAAAAGTTTAACAAATTAATGACAAAATGGAAATTTTAGAAATTAAAACTGAAATAATATATAGAGAGATGGAAAAGAACTTAAGCATTCTGGCATTACTGGAATTGAGAACAAATGGATTTTGCTTTACACTTAGAATAGTTCCAGAGGTTCGTGGAGAAGATGCCATATGTTTTTGTTTCAAACGATACCTATTCTGACAACTGCTGCATTTAAGCAATGGTAGAAGGATATATCTAATTTTGTATAGGCAAGGGGAAAAAAATCTCCCAAGAGTTAAATGTAAAATACTTCAAAATGCACAGGAATGAGGGGATTGGGACTTTGAAATTGCATTTTTCAACCTGCTGCTTTGGGTGCAAGAATGAGCTTTGCTGAGAAATAAAAGAATTTTAGAATTAGAAGCGCATCATAAAGGTTAGTGTATATTTTAAGATTACATTAGAATTTCCATATTGAGAACATGGAACATATATAAATCCAGACTATACCTGAAATGCTTTTAGGGGGGGTCTCACCTCAAGAAGCATTTTACAGGAAAGAAATAGTAGGTGAAGAAAAATGGTTAACTTTCAGAGAGTTGTCAGAAAAGGAACAGGAGCGTTCAAAAATTTTCATATGCACACTTAAGAGAAAGATTTAAGACAGGTAATAGGACATTGGAATTGAGCAGCAGAAGCTGAAGTTGAACTCCGAACATATGATGAATGTGTACCTGCTTAAAATGTTTAAAATTGTATTGCAATTTGAAATGCAAGAATAAATGTCTGATAACATGAGCTTCCAAATTTAACTTTGGCCTCCGTTTTTCATACAAACAGGACTGACCCAAAGGTGCTTTTTTCAAGAGGCAACTGGACTTTGTTTTTCCTTGAAGAGAAAAAAAAAAGGGGGGGGGGAGTCCAGTTGCCTCTTGAAGAAGCACCTTTGAGACAAGCATGATCTGGAGGACTGGGAATCTCCATAGACAAACAGGACTGATGTCTCTATTTACTTGGGGGGGGGGTGTTTTTGTTTGTTTGTTTTGCCTTTTCTCTTAGAAGGCCATTTCTCAATATAGTAATACTTTGTTCCATCCCTAGATGTTACTTGTGGCTTTTGCCCATCACTAAAGACCAATGATCAATATTCTAAAGCATTTGCATCGACAAATATTCCATATTTATCAACCAAGCCTACTGCTATATTTGATATCTCCTACTTTGTGTCCTTCATATTATTACACATCACTTTCAATAATCCCTAGCCAGCATGGATGTGGGGCATGCTTATTACAGAATAAGGGAGACTAAACACCCTCTAAAGACATCTGGTTGAAAGTCAATGCTGATTGCACAAATTCACTTTTAAACATTATGTAAACTTAAATAGGATTCCACAAATGTAATTCTATAGTTTATCCTCAGCATGTTTTTCTATCTTTTATGCTCTTTTGGTACACTTTGCTCCTAATTCTGCATTATTTATCCTTCAGTATTCTGCCTGATACATGACATTTACAAAGTTTTTTTTTAACATACTTATTCATTCAAGTAACTTTCAGACCAAAGCTTTCCCATGTTAATTTGTTGTTTGTGTTTCCCCATTTTCTTGATTAAGTGGTAGAATTTTGTTTCTCTCTTTGATTTGAATATGATGTTCAAAATGCAATTCTATATACTGATGGGTGTCCATTGTTCTTCACTGTATCTCAGGAAGTAATGTAAAATTAGGCCTTAAATTAATCATTATTTCTGAGCAATCCTCGCTCCTTTAAATGTCAGCAATCTCACAATTATATTGTGTAAGTAGTCAGTAATGGCTCATCGTCACCAAGAATCTAGCATCTCTTTGTAAAAATTCCAATTAGAGGTGGAAGGCTTGCTGTCTTTTGGTTTCAGGAGGTTATGAAAATAAGGTTTTAAGACAAGAGCAAGGGAAACATAATTGCTCTTTATTTCTAAAGCTTGTTAGCCGCAAGGTTATAATTGTATACTGTTGTGTAGAAAGGTGTTGTTTCTGAACCTGCCTATTCTCTTCTCTTTTTAAACTTTCATATCCCGTGTACAAGTTGAATCATTGTTCACCCTCAAAGGTTACTTCATATTCTTTAGATTTTTTTTCCTCTTTTCAACCTGTAGAATATGTCACTTTCTCTCCCTTATTCTTATCTAATTATACAGATCTTACAACTTCATTTTTTTACAACATGTTCAACATCAAGAGGCAGTTGCTGCTTTGAGGTGTTTATTTACTGTAGTTTAGGGGGTTTGTATCCTACTTTTTTCCAGTAGATCAAAGCTATGTATAGATATGTACATACTCAAACTCAAAGACTGATAGAGTGCAACTACCAGGGGCCATACTCATAGATATATGACCAGCTATACGTAGCTTAGTATTTAGTAGTCATATGAAAAACATTAAAAGGTGGCAGAGAAGATAGCAACATCTAAGTATCTCCAAAGGATAAGATAGGTCCTATTATTGTAGACCTGATTGAGTTGGATCTCCAAAATATATACAATTTTCTTTCAAGGGGAAAATGGAGCTTCCATTCCAAGGAGAAACCATTGTCATCACTTCTAGATCCTCATGGATACAATTTTTTAAAATAGCATTAGCACTTAGACTTATGTACTGTTCCATAGTTCCTTACAGCACTCTCTGGGCAGTTTACAACATCAGCATATTTGCCCCCAACAATCTGGACCCTCATTTTACCCACCCCAGAAGGATGGAAAGCTGAGTCAACTTCAAGCTCTGTTGTGATCAAACTCCAGGCTGTGGGCAGAGTTTGCCTGCAATACTGCATTCTAACCACTGTGTCACTAGGGCTCAGCAATTTAAATTTTAAACAGCTAAGCATTTTTAATTATGGGATTCCACATTATCAAGACTAGTGATAAAGTAATCAGCTCAACAGACTAAACATTCAACACTTAGAAGACCGTGTCATGGGTTCTTTAATATATACTCAGGTTAGTGAGCTCCAAAACCCTATAGAGCCAACACAAGCACACCTGGCCTCGAAAGGACACACTCACAAGGCTGGTACTCAGAATTTACTATGCCACTCTTCCCCTAATCTAATACAATTTCTGTTCCTCCACAACTTCTCTTTGTGAGACCTATTTCTGGAGAACAGTAAGAGTAAATTTGCCTTAGGCTATTTCAGGCTGTTTTAGTTTCCCAAACAAATACAACCCTCTTTCCTCTCACTCCCACCTCCAACACCTGACCTCCAACACTACCACCACCCCCTCCAGCTGCCTCTGTGCTTGGTTTTTATGGACACCAGTTTTTATGGACCCCCTGGGCTGGCTAGAGAGAGGTCTTAAGGGACATTGTACCAACAACCCAAGTGCCGGCCATTTTGCAGGCATCCTGTGTTCTACAGACTACATTGTTCTAAGATGGTAATTAAGCCTCTGATTAAATGTCCATAGAAATGTGATATAGTATTACAAGAAAAATGAAGAGCTCTTCTCTCAAAACCTATTTGAGCCATGGTATGCAAGTTTCTACAATCAGCTCTCCATCCAGAGTCAAGGGGAAATCTTTTGTGCTACATTTCTCTTAATGTCAACCCTTCATTGTAGATAAGGTTGAGAAACAGGCATGGCATGGATCCTATTTTAGGGTGGAATATCATAATCTATAAAGCCTGTCCAATTTTCTCTCTGCCCTGTCTTACACAAAACAAAATAAAGGTGTAGTCATTTTATTATGTTTTCCTCTTTCTTAGAACCAAGTAATCTTTCCTTAAAGTTTCTTCTTAACAGATCTCTTCTTCCTTCTCCCGTTCCAACATCAGACATATATCTTTTCTCTCTTGGGTTTTCTGCAATCTAATTAAATCAACGTGGAGAGAATGTTAGCTTTTTATATGGTGCAGTCAGATTTATTTCTCATGTATCGCAAATAAAAAAAGTGAAATCTGCAAGCACTAAAAGTAATCCACAAGGCCATCTGTCTCAAAGGCAGAGGTTTTAAAACCTGTGAATTATTCTCATTCTGGTTTTTTTGTGAATTCACAGGATTTGGAGAAAAATACAGGGCAAATTCCTCTTAGGCGTTCACCCCTGTTTTATTAATACAAACATCTATGCTCACTTTCAACCAAGCTATGTAAGTATAACTTACAACTTAGATCGTTGCCTTTCCATTGGCTGACCCCCAATTTCTAAGCCTGCTGAGAAGATAACCTAATGGCACAGAAAAACTTTTTTCTCTCTCCTGACTTTTATGTGCCTTAAATGTTCTATAATAACCTATATATGCACCACACTATAATAATGGTTTGACATGTTCATATACGTGGCTATTACTAACTACGCTACTTTCTGCTGAGAAATAAATAACAGCTAAGGGTACCATATGGAATTCTCTCCCACTCATATTGGCAGTGGCTTCCATACTCTGTGGCAGATAAAAATTCTTCCCTTCTATCACCTTATCTTCTAAAAAGCCATCTGCAGAAAATAGAAAATGTCCTTTTCGGTCTGGCCTATATTTAAACCTTGCAACTCTCCTTGGAAATCTTCTCCAGATTTGCTCTGGGACACTTAAGGAGTCTTCAACTTCCCTTCCAACTTACAATCATTTATCAAAGTGATTCTGTTCAGTTCCTATCATGTTCATCAAGCTACATAAGCCAAACAGGTTTTATTTCAGCTGATAGATATAACTTTGAAAGAAGAAAGCATGTTTTCTTAGCAGTTCAGGTACCATTCTCTATTCAGTAGAGTATTCTTTATCAGAAACTCTGCTGTAGATCTTCATTCAGATCCTATCAAGAGAACCAGAATGCAACTAGTTTTATTTACTTCTGCAGGGGAAAGCATCCCTGGAATTGTCAAAAGTTACCTGGAAGAAAAGTAGAACTTTCCATTGCTCCCCAGAAAGTTGTATACCTAGAATGGTACATTTCTACATCTCTAATAATATACATAAAGTAGTATTCACAAGATTTCAAGTAACTAACTTACGTATTGTTCTTGAATTTAAATCTTTAGGTTGCATAGATTTCTATCCATGCAGGTAAAAGGAAATTTGTGTAATCCATCTTAGCTTTAATGCTCACATAGTTGCAAATTTCAGCCATTAAAAATTGCCAGTGCCATGAATTCATGGTTTCCCAGCTGGGGGAACATTTGTACAAATTTTAAAAACTATCACTGAGATTTCTGACCCTCTCTAGCTGGAAACCTTTTGTGTAAAAAAAAACATCCATAAGTTTCTTCTTACTGCAGGAGGCAGATAAAATTTAGTCTTGCACAAATTAAATCCAGCTGGAGAGGTATGTGTATTGATGCTGCTAATAAAAACTAAATCACTCATTTGAAGCAAGAACTAAGTCCCTTTTTTGTCTTATAGTTCTCCAATTAGAACAATGAGATATTTTTCCTCCATGAGACCACTGCCATTTTTTTTGCCCTATATTTATTTTGTAATTTTGTTTACATTTTAATTTTTTCTGCAAGCCCCACTTACTATTTTGGGAGTATTTGTCTCCCTCCCCAGAAGATGGAAGGCTAGAGGTAACCCTCAGCAGCCTGCTTCGGGAAAAATAAAACAGAATAACAGAATAGCAGAGTTGAAAGGGACCTTGGTGGTCCTCTAGTCCAACCCCCTGCTCAAGCAGGAAACTCTGTACCATTTCAGACAAATAGTTGTCCAATCTCTTCTTAAAAACCTCCAGTGTTGGAGCATTCACCGCTTCTGGAGGCAGGTTGTTCCACTGGTTAATTGTTTTAACTGTCAGGAAATTTCTCCTTAGTTCTAGGTTGCTTCTCTCCTTGATTAGTATTCATCCATTGCTTCTTGTCCTATCTTCAGGTGCTTTGAAGACTAGGATGAGGAGTGCAAGATAGACTCCTGTCTCAATCTCTGGGTACAGACAACAAATCTTTGTGTTAAACATGACCCCTCCTACTCCTCCTCCTCAAAAAAAAAAAAAAAAGAGAACAAATAATATCTCCAGTCCCACAATGATAAACCTGTGATGACTTTTCTAGGCTGAAATTAATTACAGGAAAGGAAATAATATTTTCTTTCCAAATTGTGCTTTTCAGAATAATCACTTATTTCTTTTGGTTGTTTGCTCCACCCCCTTTCAAAAAGAGTAAATATTTAAATATTTATTACAAGCATTCTTGGTCAAATATATCCATGATTAATTTCCCAGAGTCTTTTGTGCTAAGCCATACAATAATAGATATACAATTATATATACAATACATATATATATACATATATACACATATATATACACATATATACAATACTTATATATACAATACAATTATATATACAATAATATATCCTTTCTTTGTACCTGCATTTCCCGACCCACTTATTTGCATGCATTTGTAATGCCTGCAGATGGCGTGTCAGAAACTGATGTCATAATCATCCATTAGATAGAATCACTTAAGGAAACTTTCCATTTTTTTCTTTAAGTATCTGTATCATTACTGTCCATGTTGGTCCCACAGCTGCCTGATTGAACAGCAATGGTGTACAGCAACCGGGTGCCTCTGTGTAATTTTCACTCATAATGAGTACTTCTGCCAATTGTGCCAGAAGATATTGTAACCATCTATTCTCGGTTGCAGATTCACCCTTTTGTTCTGACACAATGTCATATCCTCAGTCTTTGATGGCTTTCGAGGACTTTAAATAGAAATGATTTTAGATTGTCTCACTTGTCTTTCATTTTTTTCTCTTTGATATCAAGCAGAATCCTGTGAAAAAGTTCCTTCAGTTTTATTCCAGGCCTGCTTTCTTTCGACAGTTCATCCAAACAAAACCTTCTTTAACTAGCAATTTTAGTTTAGGTGAAATCCACCAATAACAGAGCAAAATAAGGCCAGTTAAGTGAGGTTATACACAGAAGCTCCAGATGAAGACAAACATGTAGAAGCAGGCCATAAAAATATCTAGGCTGCTGGGAACCTAGGAATTATACACATCCCAACTTTGTATAGATTTTCATTGCCATAGTGCTGAAATGTGCATTCTCCCTTTTTGTCCTCAGAAAGCAAGGTGGAAAATGGTCAAAAATAATATACCCTGCTCTCCTCAATCACCCAAAGAGTTTGATGCCTCCTAGGATCATGTTCTTGATAGTTCACTTAATTTATTCATGACCAGATAACCGAGAGCCTAGGAATGACGATTTATCATTTTTCCATTGCTCAAAATATTCATTTCTGGTCCAGTTGGTGCTTCCTTGGAGAAGGGAACTAGTTGCAATGAATTATTTCCTGGAAGACTGCAAATTTTGATCCTAATTCAATCTTAAAGTGGGTCCTTGCAGTTGGAGTATCCTTATTGGCTGGAATACCTGGGTCAGTTGAGCAGCCCTCTCTCAACAGAGGGGGAAGGATATGACATCATCTATCTCCAGTCCTTTCAACAGTTCCAAGAAGGCTCCACACTCATTTGCACTACTCAGGTGACCCTGATGATACGGATAAGCCTCCAGCTGGCATCAACGACTCTCTAAAAGAATGCAAATGACCAGCTGTCTGCAAGGAGTATAAATCCTTCCATTCCCCACCATCCAGTCAGAGCTGAAGAAGCTTCTTGGATGAGAAGTGAGAGAAAGTGAGAGAAAAAAAGAAAGTCCAGTCGCCTGGACCAGAAGACCTCCAAGGTCATTTCCAAGTCTCTTAATCTGTTCTGATTTGACTCAAAAAGAAAAGGAGGAAGTGAAATTTGACCTTCTCTTTCCTTCCTGTCTCTATAATATTATAGAACAGGGATTTCCAAATTTGACAATTTTAAGACTTGTGGACTTCAACTGTCAGAATTCCTCAGCCAGCCAGCCAGAACTGAAGTGCACATCTTAAAGTTGCTAAGTTTGGAGGCCTTTCTGCAGTTTTAATACAGTTCATTCATGCCAACTCCAACTCGCCATCTCCCGAGCCGATCTTTTCCAATTCTGTCAACTGACAATATCTGTAGCATAATATAGCTAGGTTTTATAGGTTAGATTATTCAGAATTATTCCGAAAGCCAGATGAATGCATGAATTGAATAGAATGTGTGTTGCATTCATTAATAAGCAATAGGTGCTCCAACATTTGTGGATAATTCTGTATTATGTTGACAAATACGGTAAACGTGAATACTATTTGGCATCTGCTTGTAATTAGCACTACCTGCAGTCGGATTTGAAATATGGAATTGTTATGCTAAGTGGGTACGGCATTGTGAAGTGACTGCAGTATGCAGGCAATAAATGGACTGTTTGACAAGATAGGATGAGAGATTTATACTTTATGCCCATGAATTTATCAGTCAGAATGCTTAGTTGAAATTTGTTCATGGAAATCTGCAGCCAGGGCTGGACAAAGACATATGCTGCTAAAGTATCTTGTGATGATTTATTGCCACTTGTTGAAGTGTGTTGTTTCTTGCTCGATCCTGTATTGTCCCAGGCATATTCTTCTGACTGTGGAAAATGGTGCCCCCCCCCCAAAAAAATGGAGTCCTTATGAAGGAGGTTGTCCAAAGGCTGCTACTAATGGAGAAATGTTTATTGGGAAATCAGGGGACCGCCGAGAAGAGCAAATGTCAGTTGGGTTGTTGAGACCGTTAGGAGAAATCGCATGATTGGCATTCAAGTATCACAACATCAAGTTCATTAGTTCTGATGACTCATACTTTGCATTTCCTCCTGAGATGGAAAACTGACAGTTGCTGATTCAATTCTGTATCTTCTGATCTGAGGTTAGCTTTAGGCTACTTCTGAGGAATGATATTGGTTCTTTGGAAATAGAGAAGGTGGCTAATTAAAGTGATAAAGGATGTGGATTCGCCAAATGAAATGTCTCCTAAGGACTGTGCTCAAAGCTTTTCCTGCAGTCAAGGAGAAGCTGCAGTTGGTTTCTTCACCAGAAGCTGAAAAACAGAGTGAAGGAATAACCCCACACATAGTTCCCCTCTATTCAAATTAAGATTCAATGTTTACAACTACCAGATGGATTGTGATGTTCCACATCAGTTATACATCCTACAATTATGACTTAGTTGGGTCATTGATTTCAGTGGTCAATGAGAGGGAAAGAGGAATTTATCTAGGCATAGCATGTTGTGAAAGAATATTCTATCGCCAGGATTCTCTTCTTTAAAATATTTGTATTAAAAGTTTTAATTCATTGTAATTATTAAAAGTATTCAATTAAAAAATAACGAAAGTTTGACAAAGGACCTAAAGGCTAAGCAACGGCATAATAACAAGTAAAAGAAGCAAACAAAAAGAAAAAAAAGTATAGAAAGAAAGAATAAAGAGAAATACTATACCACATCAACCAATAATGTTTGACTACCACTGTTTGTTCCTAATAAGATATAAAAGAGGATATGCAGATGTCTGCAACCAACTTGATAAAACTCTTTGAGTATTCGCTTGCAATTTTGTCTTCTCTTGAAAGAGACTATTCTGTTTTCAACATAGAAAGCAACTTCTAAAACTCTTTTCTGCTGCTGGGATACGGTCATTGGAAATAACAAAATTGCCTACAGAATCCATGGGATGTGGACCTTGGAGATAAAACTTTAGGCGCCAGGCTAGAGAGTGGGAGACCATGGGTTGTATTCCCACTTTAGCCATGAAAGCCAACTGGTTGATCTTGGGCCAAGACCAGGAGACTGTGAGTTCTAGTTCTGCTTTAGGCATGAAAACCAGCTGGGTGGCTTTGGGCCAGTCACCTTCTCTCAGCTCAACCCAACTTACAGGGTTGTTTTGGAGAAAATAGGAGGAAGGTGTGTTTGATATGTTCACTGCCTTGAGTTGTAAAAAAAAAAAAGGGCAGATTATGAAGGAAGGAAGGAAGGAAGGAAGGAAGGAAGGAAGGAAGGAATGCAGAGTAGTCTTCTTAATGAAGTGTTCCCTACATAACAAAGAATCATTTATGAAGTTGATGTTTTCATATACACTGAGATTTGTCAGGGCATAGAGGATTTTAATTAAGTGAAACCTGCCTTACAATTTCTCAGAATTTTCTCCCCCTGGGAAGGAGGTTTCCATCCTTCCCTGTTCTTCTCAAGGGACCTTGAAAGACATTTCCCTTGGTGGTGCTTTTGAACTTCCATTCTTGCTGGCTATATTGGAGGATGCTTTTGCTGTAGTTGTTGTTTATGTGTTTGTTTTGTCACACAAGTTTCTAACACTCTGAGGACTCCCCGACTGACTATATTTCCCTATCTCAAAAAAGCCAGGGAGGAAAGAGGGTTTAAAATACTTACAATTTAATGAAAATATGGGAAGCAGGGATTCATGCAGACTGCTGGAGAGATGATTGTGCAATGAAAAACAGGACATCCATATACTGCGTAAAGTGCAAGAATATCACACTCCGTCGCCGAGAATGATTTCAAAATGATCTCCTGCTTTGAAAGGCATTAAGGGCAGAAACAAAGAAAAACAGAAATAGGTTTCTAAGCCTCTGCAAAACAGGGATTCTGAGTTTGCCACTCGAGCGCGCATCTCTGTCAATCTCGCTTTCCTTTTCAAAGGCATTTAAAATTTCAGGTTCTTTTTATTTATAAAGAAACGTGATGAATGGACATGATTTAATCAGAAAGAAGAACTTGTGAATTGTGGTTATCCTCAGGGTATGGTCAACCAAGTCAAGATGCTAGTGGCAATGGTTGTATCAAAAATCCAGCCATCACAATTGGCCTATCTCTTACTCATATGTGTAGAGCCAATAGCAATACCACTTAAACTTTTATTGTTCCCCCCCCAACAATCTGGACCCTTGTTTTACCGAGCTTGGGAAGATGGAAGGCTGTCCTTTCATCCTTGAGCTGGTCAGGATCCAACTCCTGGTTGTGAGCAGAGTTAGCTTGCAATACTGCATTCTGTCCATGGCGCCACCATGGCTCCTTAATAGTGATAATGATTCTGATTGAATGGGTCGATTGGTTTCTATCTATTTCTTCCATGTTTATTTTATTTCATATATTTTGGTTTTTCATTTAAACTTTTGTGAATAAGCTGTCCACAAGCGTTAAGAACTATGATTCTACATCTTCGCAAACAGAAGCTTCCTAAGGTGGTTTCCAAAAATAAAGATTTCCTGACAGATTCAAATTTCTCTGAACACGGCAGATTTGGGAAGCTGATGTGGCTTAACATTGAACCAGCTTTTAGCCTTTCTACAATTTAATCTCTTTGTGCAAATGTCGCCTTTGGAACATTTGGAACATGCCTTTGGGGAACAAAGTGGTCTTTCTCCGTCTTTGTAAAGGAGGAACATAAAAAGTAGGAAGCAGTAAAATTTCACGATACAAAGCTATACTTCTAAACAAGACACAAAATAAAAGACACTCCGAAGTCTTGGTGCAAAGCTGTGTTGGCAATTAGGCAAGATAGATTTCATACCAGATGCTTAGGTTAAGTCAGAGTTAAGTGGGAAAAAAAATACTGTTATCCCAAATTCTGTATCCTGTGCACAGTAATTCCCCAATTCTGTGAGAGAGGAAGTTCAAACTTGGTTTAATGTCATCTATAACCTTGAAGAAAGCTATCTATTGCTGAAAGTCTTGATGCTATTGAGTGAGTCTTCGGGGAAATTAATGAACCTCTTGTATTAAAAAAAAAAAAATCTTGATGTCCCAAAGTTGCTTTTTCAAAAGGCAACTGGACTTTCTTTGTTTTTTCTTGAAGACATTTCATTTCTCATCCAAAAATCTTCTTCAGTTCTTGATAGGTCCCAAGTACATCCTGGCAAATTTGGAATTGGAAATGGCAGAAATCAAGAGTAGGATATGATGGGGGTTTTTTAGTACTCAAATCGATGAAATTCCATGCTATAGTGAAGGGATAGGCTATTTTGGAAGCTGAGAAAGATTACCGTGAAAAAGAATGATTTAAGAATGAACATAGGAGAGCATTTTCAGAGCAGAAATAGCAATGTTATCTGCTAGAGCACCAGTGTAACAAATGGACCTTCCTTAGTCTGGTCAAGAAATGAAAAGATATAGACTTTTAAGATGTATGCATTGTCAGAAAATAAATAAAATATTAAGGGGAATAATCAAGTAAGTCACCATTACTTTTCTTGATTTTTCATGACGTTCCTGGTGCATGACCACACTTTGAATGGAAGGATAATCATCATTGGAGTAGCTGTCATTTCTAATGATCAACAGCTCAAGCCTGCATTTCAGAGGGCTAACGTAGTTTATTATAGCTCAACCTGTTTTGCAGGTTGAACTAGGCAGTCAGCAGTTAGTGATTGCTCTAGGTAACTATGGAACTCTGCTTTTCAAACTTCATTGTGATAGTTGATTAATGCTTTGTTGATTTGGTTTCAAAATATGTATTTTATGATGCCATCGGCAATTACAGCATGAACCTCTTTGAAAGTAAACCAAAATAAACACAAGACTTTATGAATAATAATAATTCAGATAAGATTCTCACACATGGTCTTAAAGAAGGTATCCCAGATAACTTGGTTTTGCTGAAAGGAGATGCAGGATGCAATTCATTTCAACTGGTTAACTTTTTCAATTTCTTCATAAACTGCTTTATAGAAAAGTTTATTTTTTTTTTTCAGTTTAAAAACAGCTAGGTATATTACCAGAAATCAACAGAGGAAAATACTTTCTACGCTGTTGTTGTTCAAGTGACAATTGTTAGGAAAGTTGATAAGGTTGCATTTGTGTTCTGAGAAAGTTAATGTAGTTTGTAAACACTGAATGATACTTCTGCTCTAAAGGGCAGTTACAGAAGAGAAACAACTATATTTGGTATCACTCTATTGGTAAAGGAAAAATGATTAATGGGTTGGAAGAATATTACAAAATGGATTTTCATTCTAGGGTAGAGACTTAATAATCTGCAGGTTAAAAAATCAAAGTTATCAGCATTGATAATGGAACATAAAAGGAAACTCTTGTGGATTATATAATCACAGAATGTGTGACTGTGTCCACCCATATATCTATGAATCACAGGAATTGCATATATTTCATTTCACGTCTCTTCTCCTTGCTGTCTCTCCCCCTTAAGAAATTGGCTGCATCTTTGGAAAAGGAGCCATAACCTTCAAGAACTTTCCTATCTGTTTCTTGGTGAACTTTTACACAGAGGCTAGTAAATTCGAAAAATCCATGTTCTGTTTGCCACCGCAGTCTTTAAAATGTACTTTGATGACTTGTTCAGATTGCAGAAATAAAAGGAGCGTGTGATGCAATAAAAACAAAGGAAAACAAAAAATCAATGCTCTTCTTAATTAAAGCATGGCACAAACGGCCTCTTGAAATTCTTTGGAAATTTGGCCAGAAAGGTTAGGTACACGATTTCTCAGAATTTTTACAAGGGAAGAAGACATTGCCCGTGTTATTTTCAAATAGCAGATTTTCCATTTAATGGTTGCAGAATGGGTCTACAACTCAACACAGCCAAGTTGCCACAGGACAAGAGTTACACTAATACTGAAGAAACAGGGTAATAGAATCATTAAAGAAAGGATGCAAAAGGAGGGACAAAATGAAATGTGAATGACAACCATTTAAATAATTGTTTAACTGTTTTAAATAATTGAATTGAATTGAACGGTTGAATTATCCTGCAGCGAGTTGTCTTGTGGCGGGTGGGCAAGTTGTCCTGCAGTGAGTTAGCCATGTCGAGTTGACCCTGGTGAGTTGGCCATGGTAAGTTAGCCGTGGAGAGTTGGCCATGGTGAACTGGCTGTGGCAAGTTGACCATGATGAGTTGGCCATGGCAAGTTAGCCATGGTGAGTTGCCCATGGTGAACTGGCTGTGGTAAGTTGACCGTGATGAGTTGGCCATGGCAAGTTGACCGTGATGAGTTGGCCATGGTGAACTGGCTGTGGCAAGTTGACCGTGATGAGTTGGCCATGGCAAGTTAGCCATGGTGAACTGGCTGTGGCGAGTTGACCGTGATGAGTTGGCCATGGCAAGTTGACCGTGATGAGCTGACCATGGCAAGTTGGCTGTGGTGAGTTGTTCCATTCTGTTGCAGAACTGCAACAAACTTTAAAAAAATACTACAGAATTTCCTTTCCTTGATAGAGTTTGTTTTTTGAAAGAGATGTTGAAAGGAAATTCTTATTACAGAATAGAGTTGGAGGTCTTCTAATCCAACCTCCTGCTCAAGCAAGAAAAACCATACCATTTCACACAAGTACAGACTCTTCTTAAAAACCTCCGGTGATGAGGCACCCACAACTTTTGAAGGCAAGCTAACTATTAATCAAAGTGATATCAGCTTGAGTCTGAAAGAAGCTGATAACCTAATGATGATCCAAGACCATGGTCTAATTACAGATGCAGAAAAAGAAATTTTATGGTGAACTACAATGCTACATATGTTGATCCAGCACCAAAAAAATAAGCATCTTGTTTTTTGTTTTTGTTTTTACAGGAGATTAGAACACTAAAGTTGGAAAAAAAACAGCAGCTGCCAAAATGAGAAAAGTGGGAGACAGACCCACAGAGTTGTTTTAGCTGTGCTTGTGTGTTTGTGTTGATGGAGAGCATTAAAACTGTACAGTGGTTGTGTTCTGGACTCTCAGTTGGTTCATTGGGAAATGGCCTTGAAAGATCTCATCTTTTTCCTCTTGGTAGCCAAGTGAAGGATGGCCCAGAAAAGGGAGGTAGAGTCTTTGTCTGACCAGTTTTGCAATTTATCCTAAGTCAATCCTCATAAAAGTTTTATCTTCCTACACTCTGACATATTTTATGTTGCTCTTTGTACAGAGAAGCGTATCTTCAGGGTTCCAAAAATTTGCTATTTTGTACTCTTATCTAAGGCTGCTTTTACCTATAAAACACTAAGCAAAGACTCTCTACTGTTTGTAGCACTGCAGGAATGCACGCTGAAGTGCTATTAACTAGAGGGTTTTTTTTTTAAATCTTTATCTCTGGTAAATCACAATTTTATATCTCCATCTTTATTTTTAACTCTGGGAGAGGATTTTTTTTTTAAAATAACCATTCTGTTAGTTTGGATAAGGCTGAGGTCTGTGATTACTCTAGGTTCTGGTTGGGTTTACAGAAAACCCTTGTAACGGAATTAAGTAGAGAATTTTCTGGGTTGGCACGGGGCCCTGAATGATCAAGTAAGTAAAGAAGGCAGGTTCCCACTAGTTATTTGCAAGCAAATAAGTAACCCAAGTTTTTTTTAAAAAAAATAGCCATATTTTGCATGCTATAGGAAATAAAGTTCAGGTTTTAGCTCACCCTACCTGAGGTTGCCCGTTAGGTGGGCTGCAAGTTTGTGAACTGAGTCATCCTATAAGTGCAAACTGTAGGTCTTTGTGTTAAATTCAGCATGAACCTATGAAAAACCTGCCCGCAAAAATCTGTTTGGGCCAACAAAATCTGTTTTTTTTTTAAATTTTCACTACTCTGTAACATGTATCTAACTAATGCTTTATAATCATAAATACCTTCTTAACAACAGCATGTCCAAGACAATCATACCTTGTGAAGTAAATTTGAACTCTCCTCACCTCCCTTCTTCTTCCTTCCCCTCTCCTTCAGAGTCTCATCTGCCTCTCCTCTCCTCTCCCCTCCCCTCTCCCTTGACCTTGCCCCTCCCCTCTCTTTCAGACTGCCTCTTCCCTGCCTTCTCCTCCTCTCCTCTCCTCTCCTCTCCCTTGGCCTTGCCCCTCCCTCTCTTTCAGAGACTCCCCTCCCCTCCCTTCCCCTCTCCCTTGGCCTTGCCCCTCCCCTCTCTTTCAGACTGCCTCTCTCCTGCCTTCTCCTGCTCTCCTCTCCCTTGGCCTTGCACCTCCCCTCTCCTTCAGAGTCTCCTCTGCCTCTTCCTGCCTTCTCCTCCTCTCCTCTCCCCTTCCCTCTCCCTTGCCCTTGCCCCTCCCTCTCTTTCAGAGTCTCCCCTCCCCTCCCTTCCCGTCTCCCTTGGCCTTGCACCTCCCCTCTCCTCCAGAGTCTCCTCTGCCTCTCCCCTGACCTCTCCTCCTCTCCTCTCCTCTCCCCTTCCCTCTCCCTTGCCCTTGCCCCTCCCTTCTCTTTCAGAGTCTCTTCTGCGTCTCCCCTCCTTTCCCTTCTCTTCCTCTCCCTTCTTCGCTCCTCTTTTCTCCCCCCTCTCTCCTTCCTTCTCTCCCTCCTCGTTTTCTCAATATTTTATAATCACAAACAGCTTCTTACCAACAGCATAACCAAGACATCCATACCTTGTGCAGCTAAATAAAAAAAAAATTCTTTCTTCCCCCCACTTTCCGCTATAGGTGGTAACGACACAAATATCAGAGGCCCAGAATGGTCAAATAGAACACTCCCAAATCTATTTCACACTTTTTACCCTTTGCAATACCTTGAACGCATTTATTCTTTCCAAAATAGCCCAGGTGATGCACTGTGGAAGGGGGGAAAAATGGATAAATGTACACCAAATAGTACATAACATTTGGGTATCTTTGGCCAACCATGTTCTCTTTTTGGGTGTGTGCAGATTGTAAATATTTAAAAGCACAAGTATATCGACTGATCTCCCATGCTCCTACAAAATTCTATTTGGTCAGGTATTGTATGCAACATCTGTCTTTGAAGTTACATCTTTCACCTGAATAACTTGCTCATGTTGTTTCTGAAAGCAGTGGTGGGTATATTAATGCAGAGAATCCAAATATAGCATTTGGAGACACGGTTGAATATTCTGCAATGTGTAATCATGTCAGTGCTGGAGCCAGGAAACTTTTTCTGGTCATCCCTGGTGTTTCAATTAGGACATTGCAAAGACAATCCTATTTTCAGTGGAGAATTGTTAGAGGAGGTGAAGAAGCATGTTAGATAACAAACCCAAAAATTCCTGGTAGATATTTTATGGCATATTTCTCTATGCAAGACCAAATCAAGCTTCATCATATTTTTTTATGCTGGGAACTTGACTTAAATTTTAAAAAGATCATCAACACCAAGAGGCTTATTGCAGTCTCTTTTTAGCAATTTCCAATCTATTCATCCCTCAGTGGGCTGGCTCTTAACATTTGTTTAAAAAGCCAATATTACCAGGGCTAAAAAAAAAAAAAAAAAAAACCAAGTTTGGCTTTTCTTTTCATTTGGATTTTCCAAAATCTTTATAACAATGCATCTTTTGTTGCATACCATGGGACTCCAGTGTTGTCTCCAGACCCAAAACTCAGGACTTTTGTGCATTTTCATTCTCAGTAATAATGAAATGTGAAAATCAACAATGATTTGTTTTCCACTGGGCCTTTCTTTCTTTTTATTTGCATTAAATGGAGCTGGTGATATTCAGTGGGTAACATTATGTATCTTATCCAATTCTCCTGAGACATTAATTTGGTCAACCTATTTTCTTGCCTTACTTTCCTGTTCAGTTCATCTTAATGCCGGGTTCAGTGGTAAAATTGTGTACACAGTATATGTCTGCTTTTTTACCCGAGATCTGATTATCTTTTAATTTCCTTACATAGTTCCCTATTGTGGATCAATTTACTTTTAAATTGCTTCCAGTTTCCATGGTTTTAAAATGGCTCATGCTAAGAAAACACATGATTTGAATGATTTTATGCTGTGCAGTGATTTTCTTTCTTTCTTTTCTTCTTTCTTTCTTTCTTTCTTTCTTTCTTTCCTTTCTTCTTCTTCTTCTTCTTCTTCTTCTTCTTCTTCTTCTTCTTCTTCTTCTTCTTCTTCTTCTTCCTTCTTCTTCTTCTTCTTCTTCTCCTCCTCCTCCTCCTCCTCCTCCTTCTGTCTCCCTCCTTCTTTCTCCTTTTTCCTATCTCCTCTTCGTTCTCCTTCTTCTTTTTCTCCTCCTCCTTCTCTCCTCCTCTTCCTCCTCCATATATGTGGATTTCTTTAGCCCCTTTCAGAACTTTTTGGAAGATGCTAAATCCTCTATTTCACTATATCCGAAGCAGCAGACTGTACCAATGTAAAGACATTAAATTACTTTGATTACACATGGAAAATATTTATATGCTTGAGGTATGGTTGATAATTGCACATAGTAGAAACAGCAGTTCTTCATTTTCCTCAAACAAATTCGCCTATTAAACCTCCTCTTTGAAAGGCATCACAGAGACTGACAGTTTTAGAGGAGAAAGGTGACTTTGCTCCTTTTGACGACATCCAATGGTTAATTTTAATGCTACCTCTCTTCCAGGCTGGCTTAGAGACAGATATGTTAAAATCTTTATGAAAGATTAGGAAATGAAGGCACCTTAGTGAGTGAGACTGCTGAATGTCTTACTAACTTCAGCACCAAGAGCTGTTGAACGAGCCTATTACAATAGCATAAAATATTTAAGTTTAATGTTGTAATTTCAGTTATTACTTGCTTCCATATGCTGGGGCATACATTGTAATTTTATTTTATAACTTTGTTTCCTTTTCTAAAATCCCGTCTCTTAATAGACTAGGGCGGAAACTGATTAGCTGCCTCAGTGGATTCGTTATTTCTTTAGGCACCCATTTTTTTAAGCAGTGGCACCACCCAAACGTGCTATGCATTCTGCAAATAGCGAACAGCAGCAAAGATCTCAAGCAGTTATGAAGGACTTCCCCATAAATGCAGAGACTGTACCACCAATGCAACTCCCAGACCCAAATTGGGAGACATTAGACAAGGGAAACAAAACAAAGCAAAACAAAAATCTAGCAGCAATTGAAAATTTCCACTCACTTAAGTTCACTAATAGATTCTTATATTGTGTATATTAGATATGCCGTTGATTATTAATTCACTCTACATTTCTACAAGTGTATGTAGCAAGCCTAGAACAAAGAGAATTTTGAATACAATTACTAATTAATGAAGAGAAGGACTAGGGGTGACATGGTAGCAGTGTTCCAATTTCTCAGGGGTTGCCACAAAGAAGAGGGAGTCGAGCTATTCTCCAAAGCACCTGAAGGCAGGACAAGAAGCAACGGGTGGAAACTCATCAAAGAGAGAAGCAACCTAGAACTAAGCAGGAATTTCCTGACAGTCAGAACAATTAACCAATGGAACAACCTGCCTCCAGAAGTTGTGAATGCTCCAACACTGGAGGGTTTTATGAAGTGATTAGGCAACCATTTGTCTGAAATGGTATCGGGTCTCCTGCTTGAGCAGGGGGTTGGACTAGAAGACCTCCAAGGTCCTGTTATTCTGCTTTTCCGCTTGTGTGTATATTTATGTGTAAAGCTGTAGATCTATTCCTAATGACTCATATTTTGAACAAAGTCTCATTACATTTAATAAAGCAGTGTGCATCTATTGTGTCTGTAGAAAGGCACTATTATTCATTAGAGCTGAGGTGGTCAACCTTTGGCCCAAGTGCCATAGCCAGCCCTCGGCTTCATTTCAAAAAACTACTCACAAAGATTGGTTCAGAATCTCGTCAGGGAGATGCTTTTTCCTTGAAAACTGCTGCTTGGGCAGGCAGTTTTCAAGAGAAGGAAGAAGAAAGAAAAGAAAAAAAGACAAAGAAAAAAAAATCCTGTTAGTAGAGAAATGGTAACCTCGCCCACGTTTCTCTCTTTTCTGTCTCACCTTTCACCTTTCCATGTCCACCTCCAAATTATACATTAATTAGATTGGTTTCGCTTGAGGGAAAATATTTAGGATAAAGCATGCTCAGAAACTCAACAGCAGTTGGGAGAGAAAAAAGCTAAATTCCATGGACTTGCTCCCATCATCCCTTTATTAAGCAAATATTGTCCAATATTAAATATAATAATAATAATGATGATGATGATGATGATGATGATGATGAAGTTGGAAGGTTGCTTCTCTCCTTGATTAGTTTCCACCCGTTGCTTCTTGTCCTGCCTTCAGACGCTTTGGAGAATAGCTTGACTCCCTCTTCTTTGTGGCAGCCCCTGAGATATTGGAAGACTGCTATCATGTCCCCCCTCGTCCTTCATTAAACTAAACAGTTCCAATTCCAGCAACCGTTCCTTATATGTTTTAGCCTCCAGTTCCCTAATCATCTTTGTTGCTCTTCTCTGTACTCTTTCTAGAGCCCCAACATATTTTTTACATACTTAAGGTTAATATAAATACAAAGGGACAAGTTGGTAAGCAAAATGTGCAATTACAATTGGCATTATGGGAAATAATTTAATTCACAACTAGATTGAATAATATTAATATTCAGAATGAAATGTCTCCCAAAATTTAACACCTCTGCTCATACTATGGCTCTCCCAGGAAACCTACAGCTGTGATTTTTTTTAAATCTAAATTTTTTGAGAGTTTCCAACTGGTATCACTAATTCTATATGGTCCGTATCAATTGACGATTCACCTTGGATTCAGGGCAGAATCAGAAATCTGAATGTGGCAAAAATCCATGGGAGCACAGGACATGTTCAGAGATATTTGAAGACAAAAATATAATAATACAAAAAGACCCACCCCCATTTGGTCCTATAGACCAGGGTTTCTTAAAGTGTGGTTGCAGCCCTCCTGAGGTAGCTAAAGACGCTCCCAATGTCAGTGAAACCAAAACTATTTGTCAGATATTGATGTCGTTTGCAAAAATGTAGAATAACGTCTCTCTTCTCATTACTATTGAAAAAATAAATAAAAAATATATTTATTAAAAAATAGAGATTTTTTTTCATGAAAAATATTTTATTTATGTTAATGTATAACAGATTTAGATATTGTTATTTTTTCCATGATTCAATAAATATTTTATGAATGCATCAATTTTAATTTTTAATATGATAAATATTGAAAATATAAGCCAAAACAAAAGCTCTTTTCAGCCTTCCATAACTTTTAAAAGGGGGAAAGGATTCTAAGAGTGAAGTTTAAGAAACTGCAGTTTTCAAAATTCCTCACTGGTTCTGGTCTACATAGAGATAAACCACATTTCCTCACCATTCAAAAGACACAATTAAAAAGCTAAGAAGGGAACAAAAAGACCAAAACATAACTTCTGTCCCTCAGTCTACAGCCAGATAAGCAGAGTTAACACCAGACAAACAATCAAGAAGAAACCAATACCCAAATTAAGAAACTACCAAGGAGAAAACTACATCCACTGGCAGGGCAAGTATTGTAAATAGGTAGCAAACCCCATGCCCACTCATATTGATAATCTTAGATAGCTGGGTAATGCAAGTGTACAATTAAGATTTCCAGAATGAATACTTTCCAGAATCTACATGAACTACTAGAGATTAAAAGTATGCATGCAACCGTATGCATTACCAAAATACTATTAGTCCAACTATATTGTACTGGATTAGACAAATAGTATAATGATGTTTTCTAAATTCACAAGGTCCATCTTAAAGGAACCCTATTAATTACAGGACACTCCAATTCACTCTAGCTATGCAACCAAAATCCAATCCTTCCGTAAAATGCCATAAAAGTGATAAGTGCTTTTAAGTTACCCATAGTTCCAGCAGATCATAGGAGGTGACACAGTTAAATTGACGACTCAGTCATTACATTTATCGTGGTGTGCTGAGTTGGTAATGAGTGGATGTTATGTTAACAATTGCAGTGCATAAAATACCTTCAATAGTTGATGACCAGTTATGGTAAGATGAATTCACTCCTTTTTAAAAAGTGGCCACCAAATACGCTGAGAAAGAAAAGTGGAATACTCAGGTAATAATAAGAGGTTGCTAGTAGGTATAATAGTTTCTCAAGAGCTTAGCTATTCAACAGATTTTGCCATTCTCCAAGTATTTCAATACAGTCCTAATGCCTAAAAACATCAGTTTAAGTATCATTTTCTTTTTCTATACTTCCTTAAACCATAAAAGAAAAATCTACAAGTTCATCTACAACTATTGGAAGAAAATCTCCAATTTCTTCTTTCACCCATCTCTCTCTCACCTATCTATCTATCTATCTATCTATCTATCTATCTATCTATCTATCTATCTATCTATCTAGCTATCGGTCATCTATCTATCTATCTATCTATCTATCTATCTATCTATCTATCTATCTATCTATCTATCTATCTATCTTAGCTGTCTAGCTATCTGTCATCTATCTATCTATCTATCTATCTATCTATCTATCTATCTATCTATCTATCTATCATCTTAGCTGTCTAGCTATTTAGCTATCTGTCATCTATCTATCTATCTATCTATCTATCTATCTATCTATCTATCTATCTATCTATCTATCTATCTAGATAGCTAGCTAGATAGCTAGCTAGATAGCTATCTGTCATCTATCCAGCTATCTAGCTATCTATCCAGCTATCCAGCTATCGATCATCTATTCTGAAAAGTATGCACTCTGAAAATATGTGTGCAGAAATAGAAGAAAATTTTAGTTAAGAGCATGCAAAAATGACCCATTACAGGTTCTCAATTAGATTCTCAGTTAGTATTATAAATCTCAATTAGGAATAATTAGTTAATGGTTATTGCAAAATGGATACGTGAGCCCATCTCTGCTTAAGTTATCCCATTATCGGTGTCCTTCCTCTTCTTCAGAGTGGAGAAATGGAGACCTTAGCTTTCTGGCTAAGATAGATAGATAGGCGCATAATTGGTCCATATGCATGACAAGATTTGGAAAGACATATGGCTATTTTTCTAACTTTTGATTAATCTAGAAAGTGATTTCTTCAGGACTGTGGTAATATCTTTATTGATCTCCAGAAAGGAGATTCTTGGTTAACTTAAAAAGCTTGAAATGGTCATTTTGAATGATTTTTTTTTAACCTCCTAAGTGCCAAACATTGTAATGCAAGACACTAGCAACAGAGGGAAAAAGAGAGAAAGAGACAAAAAGAAAAAGAAAGGCAGGGAGGGAGAGGGAGGGAGGGAGAGAAGACTAGGATGTTATTCCTTCAATTGTTGGCTAGTTCTACAGTGTGGTTTGATTTTCAGACTTCACATCTGGAAAACATTTACCCATATATAAGCAAATATCTATCATTTTCTCCAGAGCATGTTCCTTTCTTGACCCATGAAAATGAAAGATGTGTTAACGCTGCTAAAAGCTTATTTCAATTTTCATGAAGCCATGTTTTACTTGCTGTGGTGCAAAAGCAGGAAGAAACACCCATGCACTTCAGAAATATGTAGGGAAGCTCTTTTAGAATCTTGACTGGTAATATCATTCATGTATATCTGAGTATGTGTCAGATGTGTCAAAAGTGAAGGTTTGTTGGAAGTCTATGAATGATCCCCTGATTTTCAAAAAGGAATGAAATAAAACTTAAATGCAGCCAAAGGAAGCTTTGGTTCCAAAACTGAGATGGCTTTTTTCCCCCTTCTCCATAATATTGATTCTTCATTTTCTCTTTGCACCAGAAAATGTATTTATTTCTTGTGATGGATTTCTATGGCCACCCAATTGGCAATACTGACTCTGGACAGCTTAGATATGGTTAAATTGATTAGCTGATTTTGAAGTCCTATTTTTAGTTTTAATACTACTAGTAATATGTTTTTGTATTTGTTCTAGCCCCTTAAATTTTACATATTCTTATAGCATTTAATTTTTTGTTGATCAGCCACTGAAATAAATGGTGATGTCTTTGCACTGGTGTTAGATTTTTTTTATTTTTTTTATTTTTAGATTTATTTTTAAGCATATGGTTAATTTTATGAAAATGTTGTAATTTACATAGTACGTAATTGCTACTAATTGTTATTTGCAATGCCCTTCAAGAAATTTAATTAGACCGTTTCTAGAATTAAGGGAATAATTAACCATCGCCATACCTGATGGAAATGAATTACATTATCTATGTGTTGTGTAAAAAAATTGGCTAGTACTTTTCTTCCTGATCAACATTGGCTTTCTTTCAATTTGCACAAGGATTGTGTCCTAAATAGCACTAGCACTTAGACTTATCTATTGCTCTACAATGCTTCACAGCCCTCTCTAAGCAGTTTACAGAGTCAGCATATTGACCCCAACAATCTGGGTCCTCAGTTTACCAACCTGGGAAAGATGGAAGGCTGAGTCAACCTTGAGCTGGTCAGGAGTGAACTGCCAAACTGCTGGCAGTTGGCAGTCAGCAGAAGTAGCCTGCAGTACTGCATTCTAACCACTGCACCACCATCGCTCATAAGATACACATAATAGTTAAGTAATTTGACTGGCACCAGGGAGATTTACATTCACGTCAATCTTGAATCAAGTCAGTGGATTCTCATAAGGTGCCTGTGGGTCAGTCACTCTTTCTGAGTCCAACCTACCTCACAATATATATATATACTGCTCAAAAAAATAAAGGGAACACAAACGTATAGGATCCTATACGTTTGTGTTCCCTTTATTTTTTTTTTCTCTTCTGTTATAATCAGAAAATTCCAGCTTTGGTCTGCTTCAGTGGCATTTTAAAAATATCTCTTCGTGACTAATGTGACACTTCATTAGCACCTTGTTGTGGGGGACTCTTTTAAAGGTTTAATCCATTTGAAAAAAAAGAGAACCCTTTTCATGTTGCTAGTACTGTATATCAGTGGTTATTAACTGCAATGTTTGTGCCTTTTTGGCTGTAGACCCTTCTGAGATTTATAGATAAATATGCAAAACCTGATTAAAATTGATTAATTAACCACGATGACATTTGGACATTTGAGATCTGAAGCGTTTCATCCACTCCAACGTTTTGCTCCATGAAAAAGAGACAAGGCTTTTAAACCGAGGTTCAGTTGGTTGAAAAGGATCAGTTTAAAGATTGGATATGCATCTAGTAACTCAGAGAAGAAAGCACAGGTCCAGAATATAATCTTCAGATCTGTATAAAGCCTGTGAGTGCAAAGAAAATATCGAGTTTGTTTTTACCTTGACAATAGTACAAAAAGAAGCATCCTTTCCCCATTATTGTTTTCTGTTTATTTGAAACCTTCTTCCTTGCCTATTTTTTTTTGTCTCTCTTCCATTTTTTCCTACTTGTTATTCTGTTAGCTTTTGCCAATGAATGGGGGGGGGGGGAAAGGCCGCACAAATCTTTCTGCAATGCCTATACAACTCCCCAAACAAAACTTCACATTTTATCCCAGCTTTATGTAGGTTCTTTTTCCCCCCCAGGAACAGCAGCTTAAAGCATCTTTCATTAATTGAATCTAGCCACAAAAGCAGGCAGAGAGGGAGGGGGGGGGAAAGTGAAACCAAATCTTTTTTTCCAATCTCAGAACGTGTCTAAACCTCCAGATTTATTAGAGCGAAGAAGAGCTTATCAAATGCTACAGCAGTTCTTTGTATGATACTTTGTATTTGGGTGCTGGTAGGTATTTATAGCTAATTAGTGATGTTTACACACCATCAAACAGTAGGGGAAAGAAAAGCTAAACCTTATGGAGTTACAAGCTGCCAAAATCTTACAATAGAAGTGGCTTCAGTTCAAGAGTGCAGCATGGGACACTTATTATCCAACCTGTTAACTATTTCTGGATTTTTCCCCTGTATAAATGATGAAGCTAAAGATATAAAGAACTTCATCTGTTACATCTTGACCAAAACCTAGATAATTTCATGGTGTTTATTCTGCAGGAGGTTTGTCCTGGGAATCAAACTGTGCTTAAATTAAGAGGAAGTAATGTTTGACTTGCTAATGGCTAGTTGTTAAACTTTCAGTCTGACATTCTTTTTTTTTTTTTGGTGTTGTTGTTTTTTAAATACAGGCATAGACATTAGCGGCAAAAATCACAGGTCAGAAATAGGCGTACATAAGCACGCCATCAGTGGTATTTTCTCAGCCTCCAATACTTCTAAAACCCAGAAATCCAGGTGCACAATGACTACATTTCAACAGTTGTGATATTAGGAAGTTTGGGAAGGGTTTTTAAGGTTGGAGAAAGGAGTTGTTTGCTTCTCAATCTGCTTCCCCAAGGAGCAAAATTGCTCAGGTGGTTAGGAAGCTGGGCTGAAGGTTCATAGCTTCCCGTTTGAGACCTGATTACTGCCTTGAGGCAGGGTGAGCTCTCGTCCTTTGCTCCAGCTCCTGGCAGGGAACCCCCAATTGGGCATTGCTCTGGGCAATGGTGATGCTACCGGCTAGTCCTTTCAACCCTGAAGCACCTTGGTGCCACTGAGTGTGATCCAATTCTGCTTCCTGTTCTATCAACCCCCAATCTGAAAAAGTAGCAAAACAATTTCTTCTAGAAAAGTTCTCACTATGCTTTTCAGAAAGGAGCAAACATGTTGGAGAGCAACCATCCAAGTTGGGAGAAATTTGGAATTAGCCTGGACTCACTACGTAAATACAAGGTCTGACCTTCCCTTAATGTCAGGTTCAAGCCTCAAGATCATATGCAGAGTCCAAGCCCAAAAGGATTTATTAGTACAGCCTATACACATAAATATAGTCAAGTAACTGTCAGCACTAAGCTGGCACTAGAGAAGGATCAACAGAATTCAAAGGAGGCTGGATTGGGGTCACTTATGGCAATTTAGGAACTCTAAACTGATGACATGTTTAACTCCACCTTCCAGCTCTGCCTGCTCTTCTCCCACACTGGTTGTAAATGCAAGCTGGTTGCCAAGCACCCAAAATGTGACTTTTGTAACTTTCAGGACTAGTCATAAGAAGAAACCTTTTTCAAGTCTGTTGTAACTTCAAATGCTTGTTAAGCAACTGGTCATAAGTCAAGGACTACATGTATATTTCTGAACATTTATCATGACGTTCGTATTTTGTAGAAACATGTCACACATTTTGTACTTGATTGTTCCAGGAAATTCAAACATAATGTACTTTGGATTCAATATAGGCATAGATGCAAATTTTCTTTCTTTCTTTCTTTCTTTCTTTCTTTCTTTCTTTCTTTCTTTCTTTCTTTCTTTCTTTCTTTCTTTCTTTCCAGTTGCAGGCTGCACTCCAATAAGCAGAACAATAGGTGAACTATGAATCCCATTCTTGCACCTCTAAAGTTATGCACCAGAAGGTCTTGTAATACATTTCTAACAAAGGGATGATGTGAATGAGATCAGCTACTCACCAAACCTATTTTTACACCTTGGTTTAGCTATAAAGAAAGGATTGGCTCCTTTTGTTCCTTGCATTCATCATTTCTCCTTTAGAATTCATCCCCTCTGCAGACGTCAGGCTTTCATGGTGTAGCTCCACACTTTTGGCTCTGACATACCATAATTGATTCACCTTTCCAAATGGAAGGGATTGTTTGGCTGACCTAGATTTTCTTAAGTTCAGGCAGGTGCAAACATCTCTTTATTCGTTCTGATGATAGAAGTCCTTTTTTGCTGTAATATGCAATAGGACTAGCCAGCTAAAGAGGTCAACTGTGTTATCATTCTCAATGCCCCTTTGGGTTGCTCATCTGCCCTTGGTTACAGCACAGTACCACAATATCATTGTGGAGTCCACCAGGATTGTATCTGCCTGCCCTCTAAAGCATTTCATTGCTCACAACACAGTTACTTTTGGTTTTCTGATGTATCTCAGGAGGTGAATACCTGAGCAGGAATAAGAAATTCATCATCCCCAGTGAGTTTCAGATGGCAGCTGACTATTCTAGCTTCATGAATGATAATCCAACTTGGTTTTTTTTCCCGTAATAACAACCCATCACTGCTATTGTATATTTACTGACATCCTTTCTGCTTTCAAGATTTACCCTTTATCATTTGCACTGTTTTTCTTTAAATTCTCTCCCTCTCTTTTTTTTATTGTTTGAAATTCTCTTGGCTCAGGAGATATTGAATATATCCTCCCTTAGAGCATGAGTAGCATCAGCAAGCTTGGAATGGTGGAATTTGTTAATGTAAGAAATTATATTGGTCATCAATTTTGACAACTGCATTACATTAATTCGTGGAGTATTGATGCCTGCTAGTCCTGGTGGCTATGAATTGCCTTGTTAGAGGCAATGCAAGTCTGAAAACCTGTATTGATATATATGAATATAAATAAGAAAGTGCTATCCTGCTTGTGGGCTTTTCAGAGATACAGGGTTATTGACCAAGAAAACATGGATCCTCCAAGAGACATAATATATCCTCAAACTACCATTGTTAACAAGTTAAATGGCAAAATGTGTACATAATGGAAACTTAAGATGGATACAGAATTGCCAAGTAACACCACAACTGTACAGAAAAATATTCACCCTGCCCCATATTGCAAGCAGTAAATATTGGCTAAAAACTAGTCAACATGCATTATGAAGTAATTGTTAAACCTATTATGGAGGAATATGAGTCAAAGAACAGTTTATTTATTTCTAGAGTGGTACAGAAAATATTGGGAAAACTGTTTATACCACAGTATGAAATGCTCTGAGTTCAATCCTTATTTTATCAAGATGGATTTGAAATAATTGGAAAGAAATGTAAAAGGTAACTGGAAAGGTCAGGTTATAAACTTGTTTCTTTCAGAGGAGAGCTTAGAAGATTTGACTTTGTCACTCAGAAAAAGAAAAAAAAATGACATGAAGTCATTCATTCAAGGCAAGTGATGACATCGGTGAGACCAGATTCAATTTTCTGGAGAAAAAGGAATCCTACACCTTTGACTCCTGTGAGTTATCTTTCTAGGAACCTTTAGCTCCCCTTAGATATGGTATCCTTGCATTTACAGATATATCTACATTTATCTCTATATAAGTATGGTTGCTAGCTCTAACATCTTGCCTTACTTTCTATGTTCAAAGGATGATTGTTTTAATAAACTTGTCTTTACCTTGAAAGATCTTAATTCAAGCTTGGATCTTGAATTTTCAGAGTTTTTACTAAAGTGGGCAACCTCCATGGACAAAAGATGTTCTATGATGTAGCCAACTTACTGCTTTCCTAAACACCTGAACATGAGCTTCTTTATTCAGATCAGACTATTACCCTAGGTCAAAGATGTCAAACTCGCAATGTCACGTGACATGTCATGACATATCATGACTTTTTTTACATTGCCGGCAATGGGGTGGGCGTGGTTTTGCCATGACACCCCTGCCCTAGGTGCTCAATACTGTTCCATCAACAAGACCCCAAAGTTTCAGCCATGATTCCTTATTTGTTCCTTATCTTAGACAAACTTGGCTGATATTGAAAGATGAAGCAAGTTTGGACCAAGTTGGTGTTTGGAAAGGAGCACCAGAAAATTCCAAAATTGTAGACCCGACTGGGAAGCTTCTCTCAACATGGACATCTCGTAATCATTAGGAGAAATAAGGGACATTAAATTATGGGTCCTTCCTGAATCCCTGCATACATTTGGCTACTTTGAACTCTGTCTTACTACTTTTGACTCAGACACTGTGATGGCAATGCTCGGTTCTACCAATAGTTAACCCCATCTGCAGCTTGACTCTAGATTAAAAAGGGGGCAATGCCTGGGATGAAAAAAGGATTCCATGTTATCTAGTAGTTTCTTAGAGCTGCATCAAAATCCAGGTGCCTATTTTCAAAGCTTAGGGGAAAATGAACAAAACAATACCTCCATCCATTCATCCAATTTTTAGGTTTCTTCATCTTCCAAACATTTTCCAGGTGGCCTACGCAACAACATTAGCTTAACAAAACTGAACACCCAAGAAATAAACACAATCCAACTCGTAAAGAACAACTGAACCATATTAACCAGTGTGGCCCAGTCTATATGGTCCAAATGCTATGGGGAACAACCAGGTCTTTAATGCCTTATGGAAGGCTAACAAGGTTGGGTCCATCCTACTCTTGGGAAAGAAACTCTTCTATCACGAGGGAGTTGGCACAAAGAAGGCATGACTCTGGGATTCAACATGATGGCATTGTTGAATGTCAAAGAAGAGACCCAGAGCATGTTCTTCCTGCTAGATCTGGTGGCAGGTCATCTTGCGAATATCTAGTAGAACTGCCTATCCCTGCTTATCATACATCTTGTCCGAATGCAAACTCACCCTAATCTTGCTCTTCTTCACAGGATATTTGTCATTTTTTTTTCACTGCTAGGGTTGTTCAGTTCTCAAGATTTTATCCCAAATACAACAGAGGTTGGTGCCCAAAAGCACAAAAACAATTTGCTTGCAGAAGAAATGCACGTTTGCAGCTTTCCTACCCTGTCCTACCCTCTCCTCCCACACTTTACAATTCAGGAAGTAAAATACACAATATTCTTCAAACATGCTATTGAAGTTTTTCATTATTTATATTCTTTCCTTGTTTTTCCTCTTCCTTGTTGTATTTTCAAAGGCTTGGGAAAGGAGTAAATGTTTCTTCCCTTGAAATGAAACAGCAAAGGTGGCTGTTAATTTAGACAGAATACATCAGCAAGCAATAGAATGCTACTAGCATTTCAATAAATAGAAATCTGTTCTACATCTTGGATAACAGAGTGCCAGCATTAAATAGATTGAACAGTTTGCTAAGAAAAGATCCAAACCACTTTAAGGAGGGTTCTTGTTCAATTGGCAATCATTCTACAGGCAGTTTCTACTGATTTAGCATCAGGTAGTCAATCAGAATTCATAATTCCAAACAACTGTGAAATGCTGCTGAGACACTGGCTTGTTCCACTTGATTGTGCTTGTGTGTGTTTGCCTCTGCGTGTGTGCCTCTGTGTTTTTTCCTTAAGGGAAAAAAGATCAAGAATGTTGGAAGAAATCAGAAAATCTCATTAGAGGAAAATGTGTTTTATTTGTATTATTCCACCAAAATATGGTTTTGATATACTCATCGACACTCGCTCTTTGCAATGAAAGAGCTACACGTGAGCTGCCTAGCTAGGATTAGAGCAAAAATGAATCTAAATTCCACTTTTTGGCAAGCAGAGCTGCGAGTGACACTGAACGAGGCTGCTTTTGATTGGTTGGTTCTCTTTCTTTGTCTGATGTATTTAAGATAATGATATGTAGCTTCCCATGCAATCATGTCCTGGTGCAGTTTATAAAAAGAAATAAAAATAACTTAAATCAATATTTAAAACCTGCATGCATGGAAAGGGGACAGGGGGCTAAGCAAAATAGAGCCAAACTATTCAACTAATAGTAATTCAAGGAAGGTCTGAGTATACGCCAAGTAAATTCCCCCATCGCATATAGCATTTAAAAAAAAAAGTAGAGAAATTGACTAAAAGCTATGAATACTACAAACCATGTCATCCCTTCAAAAGTTGGAGAAAACTATAATAACAGTTCTCTACATGCCAAACTTCACAGGGGCTGAGGCTTAATTCTCCGACAGAACAAGGCCTCCCTAATTACCCATCATAAGAGAGGGCTTAACTTGATATTTCTTCCCTGTCTCTCTTTAGTAATGCCCAGTTCTCGTTTATGAATATCATCAAACACTATAATTCTAGAAACTGCCCAGGCCTGGTTTAGAGGGAAAATATTTGCTCTGCAAAGAAAAGATTCAAAGTCCAAGTCTTTACCTAACCAAAAAGAGCTCAGAAATCTAAAATTGAAGACTGCCTGCCTGTCAGAAGAGACAAATTGGGCACCAGACAGCTTGCTCACCTTTTCCACATGTGTATGATGATGAACAGGCATAGATTGTTGAATCAATTATTGTTCAGAGGCAATACGTGTGCTATGCTTTTATAGAAGCATTTTCAATAACCTCTTGATGCTTTCTATCTATCTTTCTTTCTTTTCTTCTCCTGGTAGTACCTCAGTGAGAGGCCACTACTTTATGTGAAGACCATCCCAAGTTTCAACAGTAGGACTGAAGAAAATCTCACTTGAAATCCTGGCTGGAAGAACAGAGGGTCTGATTCCATGAAAGACAAAGAAGTTAGCAAATGAGATGTTTCAAAGTTCAGAGACATTAAGAATTGGTAGAAGTTTCTCTATTTGTAAATAAAAAGTGATACTGTATTCTCAAAGGATTCAGTCAAGGAATATAGTCAATTACAATTACTTCAATGCAGGTAAGGGAGACATTTAGTTGGAAGGTGGTTCAAATCACACGTCATGTTTGTTCAATGTCTCTCAAAGAGCAATATCAGAGGAACTCTTAGCCTTTCTTTTTGCTCCCTACTAGGGCATTAAGATAATCAAATGAACTACACTGCTTTCATAATGAAGCTGAAAGATGTAAGTTTATGCCACATGCCAATTCTTCCCTTTCAATTTCTTGTTTTCCACCAGAACAAGAAATAAATTGAAACTTTTTCAAAAGATTGCAAAGGAGTAACCATATTTTATCACACTGCTGAGATTAAAAAGTATATATTCATAAAAAAATTGAACATATGTCCAATCTGTTCTTCAGGAAGTTCAAAGAATGGATTTGTTTGTTTCCTTATCCTTATATATCACATATACTATAAGAATTGCTAAGTGAGGATTCTTCAAAAGAGCTTGGAAGTGTCCTTTTTGATTGTTTGGTTGTTTCTGGATGAGGCAGCTGAGTGGACACTGTTCTTCATGAGGTATTGCAGAAGCCAGAGTTTCGTCAACAGCATGTTTAGTGACTGTTGTTCCTTAGCAAAACAGAATTACTTCTGTTTTCCCTCTTCCTTCCTATCTCTTGTGTTTTGGTAAGATTACAGCTAATGGTGTTGAAGTGGGGTACAGATAATGTGTACTTCCGTATCTACAAGGTGAAAAATAGAGAAGTGAATTGTCAATGCAGGATGTGGGGACTCAGCTAACAGAAAAAAAGATGCTGTTGCTTAACGCAATCTGGCATCCTTTTGTCACTGTAGAAAACTGGCTGTTGTATTATCTGTCACATAATACAATAACCAGGTAATGAGCCATAATTCTGTGCCAAGAAGAAAGGTTAGGGAAAGAAGCCCTTGGTGTGGGTGGCTGTATCTTTTTTTTAAATCTAATATCAAAAGCTGGCTGTAAAAAAACAACAAGGAGAGAGACAGCCAAAGACGTCACTAGCAGAGCCGAATTTTTGATAAGGGTAAAACAAGCAATTGCCATGCAAACGAAAGTGAGATCGTGAACAAATATCAAACCCAGTTTAAGAGCTGTGACAACCCCCAGGGACTATATGACGACACCTACATTTTGTGGTCTATCAGAGCTCCCCTAAACTGCATTAATGAAGAGTTGAAGAAGGAGAGTTTTCTTTCTTTATCAAGGAATAATCTGATAAGGGTAATAGTACCCAATCTGCTGCAATCTCTTCGTTTGCAATGGAAAAAAAAAGCCAGATTCCAGTTTACCACGAGAATGAAAATAGCTATAACTCCACTGTTTTTCAGCTCAATTGGATGAAAATTGCAGGCAAACTGAAACATCTGATGAATGGCATAGGTCATCTTCTCCAGAAATCAGCATAGGAATTCTACTTCAATCACATTTCTAACTTTGCTAGACAAAAGCTCTTGCCAGTTTTCTTCAAGAAAGAGCATCATTTTCCAGTCTATCTTACTCATGGTTCTAAGTCCTTCAATAATATATATATATATATATATCCATTTCGTTGTAATTCCATGTAAAATAGATGGAGGCTTAATGCATAGACATTTTAAAAATAATTGCTTTAGGAATAATTACAGCTGCATGTTCTTCCATGGGGAAAATCATCATATTTTTCTTATTTGGCAGCATTAAAGAAAATGTGAATGCACAAAGCTAATAAAAGCAAAATTAGTATGTCCAGCTGTCTAACAGAGTATCAATACTAGATATCATTTCGTACATCGAATAGTCTCATAGAAGGAAGGAAAGGAAAATATTTATTATAGAATCCAGGAACGGGGTGCTTCAGCCATCTGAGCACATTAATAACACGGATATGATCAAAGTTGTAAAATCACATATGGACGTTCCTTTGTAGCTAATTGTATTTTGAAGCTTCAATATATGTTTGGCTGGCTGCAGTTGTCAGAATAATACAATCAACTGCAGAACCTACAGAGAAAATAATATGATCTGGGCTTTATTTGCCTGGCAATTATTAGCCGTGGTCTGCATGGATTAAACCTATGTGGAAGATTGTCCTTATCTGGAGTTGCAAGGATGTCAGAATTCAGATTATGTCTGTTCAAACATGCATTGAAGTCCAACATTAACCCCTCCTATGTGGAAATGTCCTTACAACATGCAGAAGAGAATGAGGCAGGACAGTTGGGGAGAGAGTGGATTGTGTAGGATAATAATAGTTTTTTTCTAATAAAATAAAGTGCAAAGCTTCCTGGCTTTGAAACTAGCTGAAGACAGAGTAAATGAATCTACTAGGTGGAGGTTATATGAAAGATTTCAGCAACACATAATAAAAATGCTCTCAGCTAATGATTTGTCATATTAAAACTGGAATGTGAAGAGCATTTACATTTGTGAAATAATCAGTAGAGGAAGAGAGAGAGAGAGAAAGGAACTACCATGTGATTAAAGCTAAAAACTCAAGCACCCATACTTTATCTAGGAGTATTTACCGCCAAATTGCATTTGGTCTTATTTTTAGGTAGGCACAAATCTCATTTTGCCATAAAAGTGAGGAATACTTGTTGTCCCATGCTTTTTTAAAAACGTTATTTTATTCAGAAGATTAAAAATCCAGAGAAAAAATAATTTAAGACAAAACCAAACCAGACAAGAACATTAAAAAAAGTGAATTAAAGGAACAAAAAACAAAAACACCTATTGTTCTCCCCGTTGCCAGTCGAACACTGAGAAATATGCAGGTAATCCTTGACTTACAACAGCTCACTTAGTGACTGTTACAATGACACTGAAAAATGTGATTTAACCATTTATCACAGTTACGACCTTTGCAACATCCCTGTGGTCACGTGATCAAAATTCAGATTTTTGGCAAATGGTTCATATTTAGTTGCTGTGTCCCAAAGTCTCCTTTTGTGACATCTTGAGAAGCAAAGCCACTTAACAACTGGATTACTAACTTATCAACTGCGGTGATTCACTTAACACCTGTGGCAAGAAAAGTTGTAAAATGGGGCAAAACTCACTTAACAAATGTCTCACTTAGCAATAGAAATTTTGGACTCAGTTTGTGGTCATAATTAGAGGACTATCCGTATCACAACGACAATAATAGCTTCCACCCTTGCAAAGCAGGTCCAGAATCTATGAACGTCCACGTTGATTTGCAACCCACTTGACTGTCATACGTTGTATATATGAAGAAAAAATAGGGTGGTTGCACATTCTATCTGTAAAACACATGCTTCTCATCCTGGTTTTTTTTCCCCCAGACTCTGACCTTCAATAAATGGCCTAAAATATAAGGGAGAGCTAACAGCAAACTGCCTCCTTAGAGACCAGCAGCAACATTTGTTAAAAGCTTGAAGTTTAAATTTGCTTCATCCTGTGAATGTTGTCCCACATTTATAGCATAACTTCAAACCTTGATCCTGCATAAATCTGCTTCATCTCTTCTTTACTTCTGCTGGAAGATCGCTGCTATTTATCTGCTACAAATTCTGGCAATTTAACTGCATCTAAGCAGCCTACTGTGCTTGGTTTTCCCCTGTCCTTATGCTGAATTCTTGAAAGCCATACCTGGCCTCCCTTTTGTCTAGTATGAATCCTATTCTCTTTCCAGAGGCTAAAACTGAATATCAAGAGCCTTACAAAAGCAGATACACTCTTTGGTTTTTGTCAATCGTATTCCAAATTGCATGCACAATATTGTCTGCGCTTGTAAATCAGGCATGCTAAGAACTATTATATGCATCGTGTATTTTATTATCGACATACAGATAGCAAATCCCCTCTTCAGCACCACAAGCAACAGCACAGATCTGAAGTGTTGCAAATAGATGCAGTCAATTTTTGTAGTATAAATTCATGCCTGAATCTTGGCCTGATGGTGTGTTTTGTGCTCTTGGTTGAACTGTATGCAACCTGTTTGAAACCATCACAGCATCTTCAATTTTGCAAATTTATTTGTTAGCCTTTGTATGCCACCCAATTGGCCTAGAGGTGACTCTAGGCAACTTACAGACATTAAATAAGGTGTCGCCTTCCTTATTCCATCTTTGGGTTCTACTGAAGCTATGAAGATTTCATGATTTAACAGCAGGTTAATTTCTGTTTTCCCTCTTATATATTTTATCTGATGGAGAAAGGTCAAAGTTTCATAACAAACGTTTTTGGGGTGATCTTTGATTTGTCTCACCTATAGACTGTGTTTTGTGGTAATCAAGATACAGGTTTTTTTAAATTTATTTAGGTGTTTGTTTTTGATGTTCTAGGTAGCAGGTTGATGTGGAGCATCATGATCTAAAGCACATCAAGAGAGGATATTAAGAGAAATTAGTATGTAGATATAGATATATAGATAGATATAGATGTAGAGATAGAGATAGAGATAGATGATAGATATAGATATATAGATAGATAGAGATGTAGATGTAGAGATAGATGAGAGAGAGAGAGAGAGAGTGAGAGAGAGAGAGAGAGAGAAAAAATGTGCCAGTTTCTAGTTAAATTCTCAAGGTAAGCCTACTATATGCTTCTTGGCTCCAAATAAACTCATCAGGAACCAAGAGTGAAGGAAAGAACACTAAAAAAATGTCAGTCTACTTTTTTGGCTTTGTCTCAAAACAAGAGACATTCATTCTGCTAGTTCAATGATATCTCTTTTCCTCCTTAAAAATCATCACCAAATCTTCCAGGCTGCATATCTTCAAAGGATTTCTCTGCAGTTTGCAACATTCTTTTGGAGTTCGACTTGTGTGCTTTCATCTGAAAACAAAAAAAGTCAATCTTCTCAGCAGCCCTACCAACTACTTTGTTCTGTCATGTTACTTTGGCTGAACATGGACTTCCTTCTGGATCTGATTGTGTCATGGTTTGGAAAACGAAAGCGTACCAGATGAACACAATGTCAAAATGCAAAGTTAAAAGATGAAGGAATGGGGAAAAGAGTGTAAACAATGACTGTGATGTAAAAGAGGAGGTTTAAGGATGCACCTGCTTTCATCTGAAGGAATGTCATCTTCCTTTTACCCAGCAAGGCTGTCAGATTGCAGCCTTAATGGATGGCGAACATAAAATCAATGATAATTCAACGTTTTTGACAAACACTCATTCCAAAGTTTTTTTTTTTTTTTTTTTTACTGAAGATAGGTCATATAAAAAACACAATGTCATCCACCACATGGCTGTGACCTCTACAGAATAATATTTTGTGCTTTCAGGCACCTTTTCTAGAACATTTTCATATTGTTTCATATTTTAGGATCCCTTCTAGGACAAATGATTATCAGTCCTGAATTTTAGACTTTTCCTAGGAGTCTTTTCACATATCCCCCCCCCCACAACTTAGTGTCAGACTATTTGAAAAGAACTGGTGCTCGTTGTTGTTTTTCAGTTCAAACCAGTATTTTAAGTAAATCCTGCAATTATGACAAACATCACAATTATGTCCATTCTAAACCTGTTGTTGTCAGTGTCATTTGTGGGGCCAAAGGATTTCCTGCTTCTCTGCATTGATTTAGCAAGAGTTAGGAGCTAGTTTCAAATTTACTGCCATATTCACTTGCCATATTCTATTTATAGTAAAGGAGAGGAAGGATAATATTTTCTGCAACATGAAATTGTCTCTTGGCTCATCTCTTTGCGTAAATACAGTAAGCTGAATGTTAAAGCGAAGTGTGAACTGAAGCAAGCTGACAAACCGTAAACACCTGAAATTTAGGGCTACCTTTACGAATTTCATTAATGGTATATCAATATAAAAATGTCAAAGACTGTAAGACAGAGATGAGCAGACACGTATTGTTGCTATGGGAACTTTCAGTTCATATGCTGACTTTTCACATTGACTAGTACTAGCCAAATCAGCAGAGTGGATGTGATTCTGAGCAGCAAAATATGAGGTTTTAAAAAAGAAACATCTGAAGCAGGAAAAAGTCCCAAAGCTGAAAAATTCTGATTTTTCAACTTTAGAACAGATTTGATGTTCTGAAGATCTTTAAGCAGGACTTGCTACAATTATTTTGTTAAGTAAGGAGGGGGGAATAAAGGAAAAGCTTCTTGCTTCAAGCTGTGTTAAAAATTAAACACTGAGGATGCAGCGTAACATTAAGATGGAGGATATGACAAAGAAAATGGAAGCCAACATAGCTATTTCCGATACTAAGGTTGAATTATTGCACTACCTGAAAACTAGGAAAGTTGTGTCAAAGGATTTGTGGAAAAGGTAAAGTGATGGGGGAGATTTTGAAAGAAGGAGGGGAAGAGGCATTAAACATATCTCCAGTTGAAAAGAGATATAGCAGCAAGGGTGAAAGAATCAGGGTGCTTTTTTATACACACATACAGTCTAGGTCAATAAAAGCCATTTATTAGCTACTAAATAGCAGTATTGATCTCTCCCTGACTGAAAACACCCACTAGATGTAACCTTTTAAAGTTTTGGACACACACTGCTTTGTTGTTAAAGTACAGTTGAAACCAAGTCTCTCCCCTCTCTGCCTAATGGGAGATTGTTGCACTTTTGCCCATGCCCTCTTGTACACAACAGCTCAGCAGGAATGTGAGCTGTAGCAAATCTCTTGCCTGGAAATTGTGTGAATATTGTTTTCTGACCACAAAGGAAAAGCTTGCGGAGAATTGCAGTAGCCTTAATGAAAATATTCAAAACCCCTTTGTCATTTCCCAGATATTGTGCCCAACCAGAATTCTTCTTTCCTTTTGCAAACAAATAAAATGATATTATGCATTATTATGCATGTTCCATGGTCAATACAAGGCTATCTTTGGAATACTGAATAATGGTCCTTACCACCCCAACTTTTACAAAGATCTAGATAACATATGAGTGAAGCTAACTAATAAAGAAGATGATGCCAAGATGGTGCAACGTTATATGTCTTCTATCAGAGATGTTACTCCTGCTTTTAAAGAGGCACCATATCAAAGATGCATAGTCTTTGAGGCTGAAGTCGTGATTTGTTCAACCTTCCTCTTCAAGAGACATGTCAAAACTGCTAACATCGGATGCTTTGCATTGACAACAGATGAAAATGTAGCCATCGTCTTCCTTTCTCTTTTAGAGTTAGATGATAATGGGAAGGGGGGATGTGAATGAGAGTTTATCTAGACATAACAACACTAAACATAATGTGAGAATCAAGGTTATTGAACTCAGAGATGATAAAGAATTGGTGGGCTGGAGAGCTGGAGAGGAAGCCCTCGCTTCAAGCTAATTGGGGAATATGATTTATGATTGTTAATTGGAGGTGGGAATTGTGCTTTGTTACTATGTGCCCAGGGGAGGGGAATTCAGTTTTTGGCTTTGATTATGCAGTGCCAATGTTATGCTACTCGAATAAAAGATTCTTTAAGGTAAACAATGCCTTGAAGTTCTTCTGAAGAGTTTCATCTGTCGGAACCATGACAAGACATTTCAAGTCAGGATTCCCAAATTCTCTGATATCCAAAATCATACTAGTAAGGAAGTTATATATCTGAAAGGCATCACATTGAAAAAGGCTGAATTGCAAAAAAAAAAAAAAAAAAAAATTAGCTTCAGTTCCTGGCCTATGAATCTAAGAGCCACAAATATTATGGCTGAGATAGAACTATCTCTGCCTCAGCTCCAAGATCAACCACTGCTGATCAAAATAAAATTATTTAATTCAATATCTGCTTTCTTCATTCTTACATTTATTTTGTTTCTGAGAAATTTCATTTCATTGAATACAGTGGATGATTGAAAAATATTGCTGGTTAATAATAAAAGAAACAACTAACTACGAATCAATCAATACTTAAATGATATTCAGTAATATGAAGAAAGGTCTGTTCTTCTGCCTTAAATTAGCTGGGTAGATTAATTAGTTGGGAGTACTGGGGATTTTATGCCAAATATTATTGAGCTGATAATCTCCAGCAATTTGGAGAAAGCTTGGGAAAAAAATAATTTCTCAGAAAATGTAACAAAAACTGTTTTCTTCTCAAGAAATTTTCAGCTCAGTTCTAGGAGAACTATGTTTAAGTCATTTTCCTTCATGAGGATTGATGACTGTATGAGGATTGATGACTCCACTTTTAGAATTGTAATGGTTTAATCATCAATTCCTTATCAGAACACTTAAGAGTCCCTTGCCTGCTGTTCCTAAGAAATATGGTTTCTTTTAGGCAAATCTGTCCAGCTCCTAACTCTTAAAAAAAAAAAAACATACAGCAAGAAACCAGATAGACAGAGTATGAAAGCAATTTTGTGTTGGCAGAAGAGAAATAGTAAAGTGTACTCACTTAATTTTCTTCTTAATCATGCTCCAAATAAGAATTAATCTTTGTGGAATTCTTTTGTTCTTCTCATATTTGAGAACACATGTTGTTTTTGGGTTCTACCATCTGCAAAAACCTGCATGAATCAGATTACACAGAAAGTTGTAACCACAGATTTTTAGTTATTGGGGTTGAGGATAAGAAAGTCAGTTGCGTCGAACCTGTTATATATTGAAACTGTCATTAGAACGATCAGTTGGATCATTAAATTTAATCTTTATGAATCCTAACCTGAACAGATCTCATTGTATCCATCCATCCATCCATCCATCCATCCATCCATCCATCCATCCATCCATCCATCTATCTATCTATCTATCTATCTATCTATCTATCCAATAGAGAAACAAAACAATAAAGCAAAATGAAACAAAACAAAAGCATACCTTCAAATGCCAGTTTCTGAGCTCCTGAATTTTGGCTACATGATGGTGGGGATGCTTTGACAGTCCTAAGTGGGAGGAATGGTCCTAAGTAACTTCTTTCAGTGCCCTGCAACTTTGAATAGCTGCTAGGTGAATGGCTTTAAGCTGAGAACAACCTGTAGGTCTATTGTCCCACCTATTACAGCTCTTCTCATGTCTTCCCCATTACTAATACCTAATCTTTTAAACTAGAAATTTGATGGGTGGAATCTGAGAATTTCCTGAAAGTCATATATTCTGGGTTTATATTATTGCATCTTTACACAGCAGGCATATTTATATGGCAGAGATTCTGCTGAATCTTCAGAGAGTTATTGCCCAACAGACTAAGGCAACAGCTAATAATCCAATATACTACTTCAGTACTATATGGCTTCCTATGGTGCTACAGTAAAAATAGAGTATAAATAAAATTCTATGCCCTTAATATTTTTTCCTCTATCTAGGAAATAAAGGCCTTTACGTAAGCAATTATATTTTACCAAAGGTGTTTTTATGCTGTTTGTACTATAACATTGTGCACTAGTGACATTTCCATAATTATATGAAAATTATCCTAAAATTAGAGATACTGCATTAATAATGCTAGCAAAACATCCTTTTAAGACATCTAAATATATTTGGGGTGGCTTAAGATTCCAGAATCTCTTAAGAGAATGAAATAGGCTCAATTTGCATTTTGATATTCAGTCCAAATCTATTTTGCCGTTAGCACAGCCAATTTTTAGATTAATTAGGCAAAAATATCTTTTTTTCATTAAATGAGGCAGCCCATCCAAATGAACTTTCAATTGAGGTCACCTTGCAAAGAATACTTATTTTCCAGCAGGTTTGAAAACATGGTTGAATTATATTTAAAACAAACCATTGTGGTATCTGTCACCCACAAAATGGAATATTTCTTATTGCCCTAAACAGAGAAGCAGATTTTAAAGAATAGAATATTCCACCCACCACAATTTTCAGTCCATACAAATAAAAAAATATCTGGGTTTTATTATTCCTTCCAGAAACATGGTGAAAAGACAGAACTTGGTCATCATTATGTAAACCAGTTGGTCAGTTCTTGACCAATAAGAAAAGCATCGTCTCTCATGGAAATGTTGCCTATAATTTTAGCATTATGAAAGTAAGAGATTATTTTTTTATGGTATTTATAGTATTTGTCCCTTTGTGTCGGTGTTGATTCCTGGCAATTGCCTGGACATGTCCCTGCAGTTTTCTTGGCAAGATTTTGAAAATTTTTAACATTGTTTGCTTTCTTGAGATGATGAGACTGGTTTCTAGCCTGGTATCTAAACCTCTAGATTAAACTAGATCTCATTTTTTGGGGATAAGGTCTTCAGTAATGTCTTGCCTTTGGAATAAATTGCAAATTATAGAAAGATCGTGAAACAGTTCAGCCTGGATATCTGATCATCTGCCACCTTATTGTGCTTCAGTTGTAAAACAAAGGGACTGTTTAGGTGTGCTCCTTCTGTAAATCACAGTATCACAATAGATTGATTTGTGTTTTGTTTGTGGGAGTTTTTAACCCTGTATCTTGGGACTCTCTAAGTTGCTTAGAGTTTACAGGTACGTAGCAGCAAAGAAACATTAGTGGATAAACAAATACATATAAGAAATCCTTGACTGTTCAATTGCTTTCCGTGTAATCTTCTATCTTTTAAAAAAAATTGAAAGAGTTTTATTTACAAATGACAAATGCAAATGACGCTGACAGCTGTTGAACTTTAATCTCTTTCACAAAGTTGCTAGGAATTTCATTTCAACTCCAATGTGGACGTTTTTGTTCTACAGTGGCTGAAACTAGTGGCACATTATCAAATGGTAGAACCATTCTGCATATCTAAACCTGTGCATCCCAGGGACTTTACCCACCATCACCATTCACCTTTGGTTTCCAGATAGCACGTTAGTATCTCATACTGATTTTTTTTTATTCTCCAAAACTGCTCATGGGGTTATCAAATTCTGAAACGACTTGCCTCCAGAAGTTGTAGGTGCTCCAATGCTGGAGATTTTTAAGCAGATTGGACAACCATTTGTCTAGAATGGTATAGGGTTTCCTGCTTGAGCAAGGGGTTGGACTAGAAGATCTCCAAAGTCCCTTCCAGCTCTGTTATTCTGTTATGTTCTGTTATGTTTTGATGAAGAGGCTATATTTTGTTGTTCTAACATATACATCCGACAAACAGCTTTTTTCGTGCCCACCAGAAAATTGATAAAAAGACTTCTTTTTTCTTGTAAAACTCATACTTGATGATGGTGAAAGAAACAGGTACATCCAAAAAACAAGAAAGGTCCTGCTTACTTAGATGCTCTTTATCTAATGCTGGATAGACACATTTTGCAGCACCAGTTTTCCTTCACTTTGCTGAAAGAGAAATTGCTTTCAAAATTTCCCCAAAGGAGAAAAAAGGGTTATTATAGTTATTTAGCTAACAGGTGGCCAAACAATATATGGGGTGAATGTCCTGTCTTTCATTATACATCAGATCTTCAGCAATCTATAGCTTTCAATTCCAACGGAAGACACCATGGAGTGGTGTTCATGTCACCATTAAAGAGCATTGCTGCTCTTGAGAAATTGTTTCCATACAGAAATTTGGAGAAATCATCCATTTATCTGCCTACAAATTTCACAGAAGCCATTTGTGCTAAGCACTAATGTTATCTCTTAACGGCGATGGTCCCTAATGCTGTTTCTAATGTGGATCATTTAGGGGGGGTCGATAGTCTAGCCAAGAGAGGTCAGAAATGAAAGAGTTCCTCATAAGAGTTTAGCATGTAGATGGTTCTAAACATGTCCTCTAAATATGTAGGGCATACATATACAAACATATCAAACAATTAATGAGATTCTAGCCACGCTGCAGTTCCCCAATCCTGAAATTCTGACTCTTCAGCAAGCTCACTGTAGGCACTCATAAAATTAAACGTTTCCACTCCATCTATTTTTCATAGCATTTGCAATTTACATGCAGCACCCTGTTAACCTCCTGACAAAATAGATTTAGCTTTCATGGCCAATACATTGCTTCCTGATTTCAGGTCAGGAAATTCATCTGTTTAGGTGGGAGAAACCTGGCATTTTTTTATGCTGAAATATTTGGCTTAGAGTTCCTTTTTCTTAATGCTTTCTGCCTCCAGTTGTTTCTACTGATTAAACCTTCCCATTTTCCTGAGCCTGAAGAAAGGTCTTTTGACATAGTTACAGGGTATTTTCAGTCTTTCTTTACTTCTTCAACTGCTTGGAAATTAAGTCATGGTCTTCTCTGACCCTTCTTTTATTCTGTAATTAAGACTCCACAGTACTGTAGATGGCCAGAACCAAGAAACGCAAAGAAAATGAAAAACAACACTCAATTTAATTTAAAAAAAAAGATATAGTCATACAGATTTATATTTTCAGCAGGATATTTTTGGCAGTAAACGCAATCTATATTTATAACAAAATGGCTGCCAAGCCAATTATTCACATGCAAGAAGAATTGGGAATTGATTATGTGTTTTAAAGAAGACTTTGGATAAGAAGACCAAACTCCATTAACTCTTGTATCATTTTCAAGGGGTGAGGCAGTTGGAGATTTGAATTCAGCAGAAGTTCTTGTTGCAAAACATGTTCCTGGAGATAAGCATAGTGCTGGAAAAATTCTCAGTAATGAAGTAGCAGAACATCCCATTAAAGAAACAAAATGTTAATAATATGTTTATCTTGGATGCAGGGTGTGGATTTAGACAAGCAGGCAATGAACGCTAGCAGATGTTCATATTTGAAGTAAAAATTAGATTTATGAAGAGAGAGAGAGAAAGAGAGAAAGAGGAAGAGAGGGAGAGGGAGGGAGGGAGAGAGAGAGAGAAAGAGAAAGAGAGAGAGATCCAGGAAGTTCCCCCTTTTCTCTTAAATACAGAAGTCATTTATTGAATAATAAACCAGGTGAAAATTAGATGTATGCAAAAGCCATTCTCCTCACTTATTTCTCACCATTTGCCTTACAAGTTAAAACAGTTCATAGTGAAGAAATGTTGCAGACTCCAAGATAACAGTTGTAATTTCCAAGATTATAATTTCATAGCATAGACCTGGGTTTATAACTATTCTGGGTTGAGAACCCCTGAAGTCAACAGAGATGACTTTTTAGTAAGCATACTGAAGTGTGCTTTGCTATTGTATAAAATGTCATCAGATTGCATAACACTCAACTTGGAAACCCATTTTGACCCACACTGCACCATAAATCTACTGATTCCCCTACCCCCAAGAGACTTATACATTGCAGACATCAGCGTACAGAGAAAGCAGAATAACATATTCCTTGAAATAGCTCTTTGCTAAAGCAGGCCTGCAGAGAACAAGTATTTCCATTTTAGTTTGGGGCCATTGCCATTTCCTTTTGAGAGATATGTGGCTTTGCACACTGAGAGTCTTCTAGCTTGAGTACATGGCTGCCATGGGGAGTATGTAGTGATGCTAGCACCATATGCGGCGATGATATCAATTTATATCCAAGCTGTATGACAACCAACCAGCATTGTCACCTCACGCCGTGCGGTAAATGAAAAGATAGTTAAAAACGTACGAATTAGTCCCCAAACTATTGGTGTCTATGCAAATTAGATAAGTTTTGTAATTGCAGGATTTTCAGTGCTGATGAGGCAATATCCTCTTGTTTCGTCCCCTAAATGCATCTACATTATTAATATCAAGGAAAATGAAATGACTTTGCTCAAGAAAGGCTGAAGAATAGATTTTTTAAAAAGAAATCAAGGCTCATTAGAGGCTGGGAATTTGAGCATACACAACTACAGCACAACCTGTGCTGAAAAGCAGGTCAGATCTAAACAATCAGCAAATGGGGAGAGTTGCCAGAAGGAAGTTGGCAAGCGTAATTCAGGAGAATTTTCCGATATCGCCATTTACGGAACTATTTAAAAGCAATGCTTTAAAATTAAATGCTTCCCTCCCCCCCACGCACTATATTCAGCACTTCAGCTTAGGACTAAGAGCTAAATTAATAACGTAACAGAATAACAGAGTTGGAAGGGACCTTGGAGGTCATCTAGTCCAACCCCCTGCTCAAGCAGGAAACCAGATACCACTTCCAACAAATGACCGTCCAATCTCTTCTTAAAAACCTCCAGTGTTGGAGCATCCATAATTTCTGGAGGCACGTCATTTCACTGATTAATTGTTCTATCAGGGAATGTCTCCTTGATTCTAGGTTGGACTCTGATGCTCTCTGGGCTTAGTGGTTTTCATGAAGAATGTTTCATTACCCAAACTAGTAACATCATCAGTAATGTTTGGGTGATGCATCATCTGCCAGAAAACAACCAAGCTCAGAGAGCACCAAAGACCTGCAATAGCTTAAATTTTGTCTTCCTTATCTAAGAAAATAATAACAACAACAACAACAGTAATAGTAATAGTAATAATAGAGTTGGAAGGGGCCTTGGAGGTCTTCTAGTCCAGCCCCCTGATCAGGCAGGAAGCCCTATACCATTTCAGACAAATGGTTGTCCAGTCTTTTCTTAACAACTTTCAGTGTTGGAGCATTCACAACTTTGTTCCTCCAATGGTGGGATAATCCAACAAAGAAAGTTTTTGGAATTCCAGGTATGCTTCTGCTCCCTTCACTATACTTTTCATGTCTAATACTGAAGAATAAAATAGAAAAAAAATCCTTTGAATGATTCATGTAATATAATAATGAACTATTAGTTAAAAAGACAAATAGCCCCAATGATATTCTTGTAATGTCACCCTTACAATAGCCGTCATCACTGAATCGGTAATGTGCTATTTTTTAATATTAAAAAAGCTTCGGTAGTAGCACAATAAATTACAGCAAAAATATTATTGCAATGGATTAAGTGATTAAATTATAGCTTGGCGATTTATTTTACTGTGAATGTAAGATTTTTCTTCTTCACTGGACTTTGAGCATATTTTTTACAGTCCAGCACTTGGCACATCAATTTCAAAGTAATCAATATTGACTTTTTCAGTAATATATTAGTTTAACATTTATTTACTTGTTTTGCATATAGCAGAAATGCTAATATGTTATATAAATAAGCCATATTTTTCCCTTGCTTCAAGGAATGTTATTAGGATAATCATATCTGCTCATTCTTCATAGTGAAATAATAACATTTCACTGCAGGCATCTTCCTCCAGAAAACCTACAAGAAACTTCTTAAAAATGAGTAAATGAATGAGAGAGTAAAGTTTTGCAAATCTATAGATCTTCATGCAGAGAAAATTAAATCAGCCTGGTACCCCATGGTCACCTGAAAAGGATGGTGGTCCTCTTAGGATCCTGTTCTGTAGATAAAAGGTAAAAAATGTCCCCTGTACAGCTGTTTCTGACTCTAGGTCAGTGGTTCTCAACCTGTGGGTTGGGGCCCCATTTGGGGTCGAACGACCATTTCACGGGGGTCGCCAAACAACGCAATCCGCCATTTTTTCCCCCTTTTCCTTAGCTGTGCTACTCCCTTTTATTCTAATGGCTTTTGAAAGCCAATAGAATAGACTCTCTTGAATAGAGTCTAATTCTATTGGCTTTCAAAAGCCAATAGAAATTGTCCAGGCTGTCTCTGCCCTGCTGAGCCTGCCAAAAGTCCCATTCTGCAAACGGTGCTGCACCAGTTGAGTAGTCCTCGACTTACGATCGGTTGAGTAGTCCTCGACTTACAACCGGTTGGGGGTCATGGCATTAAAAAGGTTGAGAACCACTGCTCTAGGTGCTCATCTCTGTTTCTTACCTGAGGGAGCCAGCCGAGGGTGCCAGCATTGTCCATTTCTGTGGTCATGTGGCCTGAAAGACAATACATCAAGGCACATGGAATGCTGTTAGCTTCCCACTAAAGTGATACCTATTGATCTACTCACATTTGCATGCTATCAAACTGCTAGGTGGGCAAAAGATGGGACAAAGATGGGAGCTCATCCTGTTGCACAGCCCTCAGGTCTCAAACCTAGCGTCTTTAACCACTGTGCATTGTGCCCCCCTACCCCATTCTGTAGATATAGGCAAACGTAATTGAACTGCTAAGTCTTTAACTGACCTGGTTCAGCATGTTGTGTCAGGTCAGCTCATGCCTCTGACCATTGCTTTTGCTCTCTCTTCACAAAACAGTTGAGAACCCTTTATCAATTAATACCCACTGAACAGTAGGTATTACTAAAGAAGTAGGCCATGAGAAAGTTTCAGCCTTCTCAGCTTTTGAACTACAGATCTTTTTGGCTTAAGCCATCATGTCCATAATGCTAGGAATTAGCATTAGGTAGGAATAATCTGGAAGGGTTGTAAGGGGATAAGCCCTTCAGACTGATCAGCTAAGCAACAATCACTTGCCATTAGCAATGCTGGCAGAGGCTCAAGAATGTTGAATCAAAAACATCTGAGGGCAACAGATTACCAGCTGTCCAATATAGCTCACACGAATACTGTATAGTAGCCTAGATACATAAATGACTTCTAAACACATACGTATGGTGGCCCAGCCTGAAGAGCCTGCCAATAAAAAGGAAAACAAGTTTATATATATATATATATATATATATATATATATATATATATATATATATATATATATGACGAAGTCCCATTCGTCATCTTCAGGCTGGTGCTTTCAGCTTCGTGCTTCGAGGAGCAATGTGTGGTCTTAGCTGTTTCTTCCTTTTAACTGCCAGTGGGGGTATGAACTGATTGGGTGGGAGCTTGGCTGTGTTCTGATTGGGTGGAGGTGTGTTCTGAATGGTTAGGGGCTTGGCTGTGCTCTGATTGGCTGGGGGAGTGTTCTGTTTGGTTGTGCTCAGGTTAGTCTGAGTTGCAGGGGGGTTTAAGATTTTGGGCTGCCTTGCTGTTACATTAACCATTATGTTTCTATTTCATTTCATTTAATATCTTATAGAGTAAGCTAGGTCCAAGTCATTTAGTTTTATTTTAGCCTAATCTACTTCAAAGGGCAGTTACAAGGATGAAATAAATGCGGAAACAATTTTCTATGCTGAATAAAGAGGAATATGATTATTTTTACTCCATGTTCTTTCATACCACCTAACTGGTGCTACTTTATAAATGATTTGAAAGAAAAAAAATACAATCAATCTGAGCCAGAGATTAGAAAGGGATGTTGGGGGAGGGAGACATTGTTTAAATCAAGTTGTGAAGGAACATCATTGTTGGATCTTTGCTTCCATTCTTCTAAATCAGATAAAGCAAAAGTGCTCGGAGTTCCTTTGTCTGTTAGATAAAATAAAATTTGAAAGAAAAAGGAGGAGGGGAAATGTAAAAAAGCAAAAGTGAGAATTTTCAAGGGAAAGGACTAACCTGAAAGATTTGCCAGATGCCTGTCACATTCAATCACATCTTTTCCCTCTAAATAGTCTGAGTTTGTCTACAATTGTCTCTTTTCAGTTGAGAAAATGTATACCTCCTGCACACAATCCAGTGTTTTGAGTTCAATAAATAAATCGTAAATGTGACTTCTATAAACAGCATTATTGTTTACAGTAAATAATTTTAATTTGAAGCAAACACTCTTTGGGGACTGGGAATCTTGACACTCACCATGCTAAATCAGCTTTTTAATTTCAGAGTGTTTAACTCACTCCAGTTTCTCAGGTTGTTTTTCAATTAGCTTATTAAGGTGAACTGATACGTTCTTCCATGTGGCTTGCATGAATCACTCAGTGTGGTATGTTTATTCTTGGGATTTTTTTAAAAATGGGTTCTTTATTTGATGCTTTGATCATTAGAGATTTACTGAAGCAAGCTTATGGATTGAACCCTTGAATGTTCTAAATATGGAACAGTATTTTCCCAACGTCTTATTAATGGATTAGGGCAGTGGTTCTCAACCTGTGGGTCGGGACCCCATTTGGGGTCGAACGACCATTTCACGGGGGTCGCCAAACAAGACTGTCCGCCATTTTTCCCCCTTTTCTTTTGCCACGCCCCTGGCACCCGGTGATGTATAAGTGGTTGGGGGTCACCACAACATGGGAAACTGTATTATGGGGTCGTGGCATTAGAAAGGTTGAGAACCACTGGATTAGGGTATTTAAAATAAAAGGGGACACAATGGCTTAGAAGTTAAAGACGCTGAATTTGGAGAACTATCAGCCCAGTTTTGAGACTCAGGTCTGTGCAACAGAGTAAGCTCCTGTTCTTGTCCAGCTCCTGTTCACTTAGCAGTTCAAAAGCATGAAAATGTGAGTAGATTAATAGGCTCATTTGGCATATAACCATGCTGGGCACATAATAGACACTGTCTCTCTCAGCCAAGGAACAGAGATGACTGGATATGACTGACAAGGAAATCTTTATATGTAAAATGTTTCCTTCCCTGTTAAGCTTAACGCTATGTATGGTGCTCCCATCCAACAGAATTTTCAATAGAAGCGTACAATAGCAGTTATCTACAAATCATCTACAATGGTGTACTTTTAGAGTCAGTTCTACTTACTGTGTACTTGTTTATCACATTACATACAATAAATAAGAACTTTCTTTTATGTGACTATTTTATCATAGCTTTATTAAACAATTACATGAATTAACTCAATCTTGATCTTTATTTCAATCATTTGGGAGTTGACTTTTGGATATATATATATATATATATATATATATATATATATATATATATATATATATATAATCTGTAATGATTTCAATTTTCAGTATAGGTATGCTTGTAAGTATATGTTATGTCTGTTTTTGTTTCCTTTTAAAAGTTTTTTGTTCTACTTTTGTTTTTCCCTTTTCTTTTTTTAACTTGGCTCTTTAAAATGTTTTAAAAATCAGCTCCAAAATGACTCACACACTACCTTGGATATAATGAGAAAAAAATATCTATCAGGTTTTTTTTTAAGATTTAAGATTTAACGGTCTTCCAAAATGTGGTGTCTTAGAGATTATTTATTATTATAACTAAGGAGAACCAGAATTTCCAACCAACATGGGTAATATTGGGAGAATATTAGGGGGATCCTAAATTGGGAAATCTGCCAGAGAGGGTCCATCTGTCTCAACACTAGCTAGAGTCTATGTCAGTTGAAGTAGCAGAGAAACACCAACAAAACGAAACAAATGTATGGATGCAAGTATGTTATGGGGCCATTACAATCACAAAATAGATGTGAGTGGCACAAAAATCCCCATTTGTAATGCAGATTAAAATAGAGTGAAACTACCCCTAATAAATCCATTCATTCACATCTATCACAACTAAAAAATATACAACCAGTAGCTAAACCCCAGTTAAAGCCACTTCAATTCCCCAGAGTCTGTTGGAGTAACAAAATCTTCATAGACTTTCTGAATGCCCTCAGGGAAGAATCCATTTGAAAATCTAGAGAGATATTATTCCAAAGGAGCAGAACAGCTGTAGATGTGTAAAAAGGAAAGGTAAGAAGAAAACAAAAGTCAAAACAATAATACCAGGCTTAGACTGTAAACGGGAAGCTGGTTGATAGGTTTTGGGTCTTTGCTTTCTATTTTGCTCTTCACCATTGCTTTGTTGCAATTCTATAGGCTGTAATATCTTTTAGGATTAGGTTTCTCAAGAGAAAGGTGAACAAACTCTTCTTGTATAAGAAATTGCGGTGAACAAAAGAGGCAACAGTTGCCTCGGGGTTTGAGTGACAAAACCCAACATAATGATCACGTCAACATGTCCATGTTCGTATCACTCAATGGCGTACAAAGCCCATTTTATTTTTAAAATCTAATGTCCTTGTTCCTTTCCTTTCTTGGGTTTTTATTCCCAACCTGCTTCTATCTTAGATTTTTTGTCAGTCTCACCTGGCATTATTGATATACACTCAGCTGTGTATGTATGTTTGTGTGAATATGTGTGTGTGTGTGTCTGTGTGTGTGTGCAGGCAACAAGGTTGCCCTTTGCTTTCTTTTGATTTACAATGGCATTGGGTCAAGTGTCCACAATGGCAGAAGTTTAATGTTCCCAAAGCATCACAATGTCAAGGGTTCTGGATGGAAGGAAGGAAGGACAGACGGATGGACGGACGGACGGACGGACGGATGGACGGATGGATGGATGGATGGATAGGGTAACATTTTCATTGGTAGATTTTGGCATTATTTACCAAAAGTTGTTCCATGTTGTCAAGATTGCTAAATTAGTGGTAGATGGCTAAGAGGTTATCAACTGGATGCTTTCCCAAGCTAGTAGTATGAAGATTACAGTCTCTTCCTCTCTCTGCTTCCCAAAAAATAAATGTTTAGCTTGGGAACTCACTTTGCCAAGACAAAGCTAATTTTCTTTGTAGCACTTAGTGAAATCAACTCATTTTCTCTCATTTTCCTTCTGTTGCATTATTCCATGGCAAACAAACATCTCTTTTAGCTCACAAACTGCCAGTAGTACAACTTGCCAAATGTGTTTGTGGTTTTTGGGGAGAAGCAAGAGTATCTATTCTGGAATAATAAAAAAAAATCCAAAATTTGAACACAGAACAGCTATGGAGCAGTTCCCAAGCAGAACTATTAGATTCTGTAACAGCTTTGCTCCTTATGCCATCCATCTTGTAAATTTGTAGGATTTTTTTGCCATGTATACTTTCAGACTGTAATGTTTCTCTCTGTCATATATGTTTGTGTACATATATGCTGATTAGTGTACATTTAAAGTGACAATAAAGATTCTATTCTGTTCTGTTCTTATTCTGTATTCTATATTCTATATTCTATATTCTGTATTCTACTCTCTATATTCTATTCTGTTCTATTCTATTCTGTTCTGTTCCTGTACTATTCTATTCTATTCTATTCTATTCTATTCTATTCTATTCTATTCTATTCTATTCTATTCTATTCTATTCTATTCTATTCTATTCTATTCCTTTCTCCAGCCAGCAATCAATATAGAAAATCAGCCAACGGGATTTGAAATTGTGAAAAGGAGGAGAATGAAGGATCACAACAGTTAGAAGACAGCACAAAACCTCATGAACCATTTAAAAAAATGGAAATTATCTATCTGGACCACACTGTTCTTGCAGGCTGCACTTGTTTGATTTATGATTGGTGCTCATGAACTCTGACACTAGGTGAGGTGGAACAAAGTTTTGTTTCTGTGATTTTTAGTTAGAGAGTTAGAGGTTTACTCAGGGTTGTGAGAGTTCGGGGGATGATGGAAAGCCTGCCCAGTCTGGCTGAGAGGGTTAGGAATACAAAGCTGACTCTTCTTCCACTCATGAAGTAGTCTAGGTTTTGCTCATATTACTTTTTTTTCTCACTGGACTGGAGAAGGTTACCTTAGATGCCAAGAGAGCTTTGATTTTTTTTTTCCAAACATGAATGCAGCACAGAGAGCAAAGTGAAAAAGAAATGGGATCTTTAGTTGGAAGAGATAGGAAAAAAAGGTCAAGAGAAAGGGAATATGTATAAATAGATGCCTGAATAGATAGATATAATGATGAAAAGAGAGCAACTGAATGGGTGAGCATTGTATGTAGGAATGGATGGGGTTTAAGAGACCTCATTGGAAGGAAAGCTGGGGAGTTCCACCACCACCCAAGTTTAGTTCTGCTTGTGTGCAATTCTTGTTGAAGAAATAGAGCCTACAGATTGGTCTTGAGAGGAAGTCCTTCAACCATGGAATGCAGCTATTAAAGATAGGTATTAATGAAATTGAAGCTTCTTCTAAATTAGGACTACGAAGCACACAGAAACTACCATAACTATTGATTTTGTCCTCCAGATTTGTTACTCATCATATGCCTCCTGTTTCGCACAGATTATCCTGGAAGTGTTGAAGGGTTCCCAAATGAAAAGGCACATTCTTGCACAAAGTTCATCTCTGTGGTCTTATGTGACTGACAGTTTTATGAGCAAAGAACTTATTAAAAATGCTACAGAAGGGAGATGACTGATAGTTTAGTAACTTCATGAATCAAGTGATTTTAGGCATCTGAGGAGTGATGTTTATTTCTTATTTTTTACTCCTTGATGGCTACTGTTTTTTTAATGAGCAATGGCTTGGTGGGAGAAAACAAAACACCCTATTTATTTAGCACAAGTTTGGGCTGCATTTTGTGGCTCTCATTCATAAATCAGATAACACTGAAGAGTTTTATTAATAAGGGTTTGCATTTTACCCGTTTTGAATATCTAAGGCTGATCCACACATAGTACCATAGTACGAACACCCTACTTAAAATTGGGGTGTGTTTTCAAATATCAAAAGCTCAAGCTAGTTCAAGATATTTGAGCAGAAATGAGATTTTTTTTCTCCCCCAGGGAAAATGGAAAAAGATCTAACATCTAAACAGTCTATGGTGCAGAGAAGAGGAGATTTGAGGTGACACAGTTGCATGGGGCCATCTGTTCAGTTACAACTGGCCTGCTGTGGGATTGCTTCTTTCCATCTGGTTTGACACCTGTCCAGCCATATTGTTTGAGTTCAAGGGAGAACAGAATCCTAGTTTTAATAGAATAACATAACAGCAGAGTTGGAAGGGACCTTGGAAGTCTTCTAGTCCAGCTTTGCTTTGTTCTAATGGATTGGTCAGATAGGCGATGGAGAGTACAAGGACTTTAAACTAACTCATCTCCAAATTAAGAGATGTGACTGAAAGTGTAATTGAAAGGGTTAGGGCTAATCAGTTGATTAGCTTCTACATTCTGCACAGCAGGGAAACCCCTTGCTGGTGGCCATTGCTCTTGGGAAACACTTCAATCATCATTTCCTCATTTGCTTGTTCTCCAACCTTTTGGGATGATCAGAATTTGATGGCTTCTGTAATTTAACTGAGGAATCATTAAAGCCATTTTTTTTTTCAAACTGCAACCACACTTATCTAGTGGCTTAAGTTAAGTTAAACCCTAAGTTTTTCCACTGTTCATTGAACCAGCATTGCCTAACTGGGACAATTTTGCAGGTTCATTTAAATTAAGCTTTTCACCACGGTCCAGAAAAGATCAGTCACTGAACCAATCAATTTGGTACTAATACTTGGGAAGGTGCTGCCTGAAAAATGTTGCCTAGGATTTCAAGAACTGAAAATGAAGGATTTGTCACTCCTAAACAAATTACTCAAAGATCTGTTAGTACACGTTCATTGCTTTTCTTTTCTTTTTTAAATCTAGGTGCTTGGTCATAATTGGAAACAAATGTCTGATGGCGGTACAACTTCAGTCAGTACAAATGCTGAGTTTGCTATTCAACACGAACAAACATCAACTTTAGAGGTAGAAAACTTCTTTATGAATTCCCGTTGAGTTAGGCAAATCTCTTGGGTACTGAGCCTACTGAGCAATTGCAGTGCTGGCATTCCCTAGAATAAGTGGGTTGATTGTGATGTTTTGGTGCCAGCTGCTAGACAGATAAAAGTCTATAAGCCCTAAGTAATGGGGGCAGCTCTAAAGGGTAACAGCAGGGCTGATGCACATTTTTTTTTTTTTTGATTCTGCTCATTTGTGGAATGCTCCGAATTTAGAATATGGAGGGACTTTTGATACATAATCCATTAGAAAAAGACGCCAGAGAGAGAAGTCAGGGGGAAAAAAAATGAAAACATATTTGCTGCCCTAGGCATGTACTAGTTTGCTATTCTGTTCAGGTTGCTTCATTCAGCTGTTTGTATCTAAAGTTTAATAAGAAGGCAAAAAGAAAGAGGAAAAAGAGAAAGGGAAGGGAAGGGAAGAGAAGAGAAGGAAAAAAAAAAACTTTCCAACATAATTTTTAAAAGTCCCACTTTTTCCCATTGATGATGCTGTTCTCTGAAAAAGAATATTCACCAATACTTTTTCCCCCTCTTCACTGCTCCTATCAACCAACTTTTAATTCTGGGTCATGGCAGTTCCCACGGATAACATGTACTCCTGTCTTCGATTGTACAATTCCATGTACGAGCTGTGTAATTCAGAATAATATTACCCTCTGAAAATTGGATAATTTTATAATACATTATAACGTCATACTTTTTTTGTATCTTTTTCACTTTTTTGTTAAAGCACTTTTATGTGTTTTTTTTCATCTCTGACAATGTATGCATCACCATCACTATTATTTTTCTGTTTTGCTCTTTATTTCTTTTTTAAGTCATTCAAAAGCAATACAAGAATAAAGGCATGCAAAGAGCAGCCAGAATAGAATAGAATATTTAGAATAGAATAGAGCTGGAAGGGACCTTGGAGGTCTTCTAGTCCAGTCCCCTGCTCAAACAGGAGGACCATTTCAGACAAGTGACTGTCCAGTCTCTTCTTAAAAACTGTTCTACCGGTTAATTCTCCTCACTTGTTAGGAAGCTTCTCCTTAATTCCAGGTTGCTTCTCTCTTTGATTAGTTTCCAACCATTGTTTCTTGTCCTGCCCATGCTGCTTTGGAGAATAATTTGACCCTCTCTTCTTTGTGGCAGCCCCACAAATACTGGAATACTGCTATCATGTCACCCCTATTTCTTCTTTTCTTTAGACTAGCCAAACCCAAGTCCTGCAGCCATTCTTCATATCTTTTAGTCTCCAGACCTTTGACCATCTTAGTTGCTCTTCTCTGAATTTTTTTCCAAAGTCTCAACATTCCTTTAGGGGAAATATGTTGAGGATCCACCGTGGATGGGGCCAAACCAAGAAATGAATGGAACCCTAATCAATTGGGTTAGGATCTCATTTTGGGGTTGATATCTTTTTCTCTCTCTCTCTGACATAGTTTTTCTTCTCTCTGCGAGCTGAGAAAAGGGGCAGATAGCAGTGATTGCCTTGCCAAAAAGTTCTGAGTTTTAGCCAAGGATTGCATGAAATTCAATTTGGAATATGCCTGTGGTCCTAGGAAAAGATCTTCCCATGCATAATTTGGAATAACAAGAAATCTGCAGGGGCTCATCACAAAATTCTCCTTGCTCTGTTAGTGGAAAGCAGCTGCGTTTTTCCAGTTTTTATGGAAGGCATAAAATCTTTTGATCTTTCAAAACAATGGATTTGCATTTCATCGAAAATAAATTCTGAAAGCTCACCATCTCCTAAAGGCCATTTTTGAAATGACGAAGCATAGCAATTCCCCTCCAAAAATGTATTAAATGTATCAAAATTGCTCAAGTTACCTCCAGAAATAAAAGCCGGCTCACTGAAGCATAGATTCGGAGGGGATCTTAACAAATCGTGGACTCCAATTCCCAACTCATTTTTGAAATCATTCCAACTTTTGAGATTTAATGTGGAAAGGTAAGAAATCCAAAGAAGTCATTTGGCTCCTCACTCTGCAAGGCTACTTTGTCAACTACATAAGTCATGAATCTCCACCTTTCAGCATAGCATTACAACGCTCTTCTTCTTGAAGCCATTTTTAGAAGCAAACTCTCTTTCAGAGAACAGAAGACCACCAGGTGGTCAGAAAAAAAAAGAGCTTTCACACATAATCTTTCAAGTTCCTCTAATTTATCTTCTGATAAATCAGGGCTGGTTTTCTGAAATGAAGTGATCCAGTGGAGGACTATACACGTGCTTAGTCTGAGAATTTTATTTTATTTCTTTCCCCTAGTGCTGTTCGTTTATTTGGATGATTTTAAATGCCTTCAAGTTATTGCTGCTTGGCTACCAGAGATGTTTTCTATTCCCGAAACCTTGCTGCAGGGAATGGAATTAAAGGAGTCAGACTTTCACAGATGAATGTGGAGTGGCAATATACAACATATTTACTGGTAAATGAAACTTGTTTAAAGAAACGGTATAAATAGTGTAAGACAAGAATGTTTTGTCAAAATCAGAGGAATTTACAACCTGATTCTGCCAAGGCTGTGCAGAAAGTGAGTTGGAGGAGTTTTTCCTTTTCCCTTCCTTTTACCTTTCCTTTCCTCTCTCCCTCTCTCCCTCCTTTCCTTCCTTCCTTTCTCATCTCCCCTCCCTTCTCCTCCTGTCTCCTCTCCCCTCCCCTCCCCTCCCCTTTCCTCTCCCCTCCCCTCCTGTAACTTCCTGTCTCCTCTCCTCTCTTTCTAAAATGTAATGTAGGATACTGGAATATTAAGAGATGGAGAGAATACAGGGAAAGAAGTGATTTTTTTAAATTTTTTTTTTTTAGAATGGCATGTTTCAGGCAGTACCACCAAGAGCGCCAATATGGTCACTGGAAACAGAGAATCAGTGTAAGTACATAATTGTTCTTATGTAGCTGCCTCTGACAATAGCCAGAAAAGCCCCACCAGCTTGCTAAACTCAACATTACAATATTTCCCATTGTCTATCTCAGTGATGGCGAACCTTTTAGAGACTGAGGGCCCAAACTGCAACCCAAAACCCACTTATGCATCGTTGGGTGCCGGGTGGGTATGGCCCATTGGACGGGCATGGCCCATTGGGTGGGCGTGGCCCATTGGGTGGGCATGGCTGTGGTGGTAATGCCAGACTGGGTGGGACTAAACACTTCAATCAATCAATTCCAACTTTGCAAGATCTTTTTTTTCCCCGCGAGAAGTTGAAATTGACTGATTGAACCTTTTTTTTTTTTGCACATGGCGGTGGAGGCCTAAAGCGAAAAGGTTTTATAAACCCAGCTGAAGGCCTAGGACTGGGGCGAGGGCACACATGCCCACAGAGATGTCTCTGAATGCCTCCTCTGGCACCCGTGCCATAGGTTCGCCACCACTGGTCTATCTCTTTCTTAAATGACTTGACATTTGCACTCAGTCAGGGCTGAAGCCAAGTGAACTTTGCTAGGAAAGAAATATTGTAGGATTGTGCCATCAGTGAAGAACTCTTCCTTCTGATCTCAGTCAAGGTAGCATCCCGGAGCAGATAATGTCCAGATGAGATGTGAGAATTTGGAATGACAATCTGACCACAGCAAATATGAGATGGATATTATCCAGAATGACAAGCGAGAGACTGTGGGCAGTTTGGGAAATATATAACAAGAAGAGTAGACATAAACAGTCAAGAAAGAGAACAAGTCAGTTGGCAACTGATCTCATAAAGGACAATAAGCCTGGGAAGAACTCTGCCAAATCATTCAAAGCAACACTAAGTTAACAAACTTACTATAGACAAGAGTGAGGAATTCCTTTTAATGTTTCCAAGATTCCGTATTTGTCCCAGAAGAATACAAACAAAACACTCAAAGAGAGTTCCAGGAAATGGTTCATAGTATCCCAATGGGTAAAATTATATTACCCATAAAAGAAGAAAATCTTTCAAGCTTTTGGTTTCCCTTCCTTCTTTTTTAATAATAAGAAAAACAACAAACTATGTGACAATTTGGTGTCCCTTTGTTATCGTCATGCCTGGATTATCTGTCTTCCATATTGGTAGGACCAATCCTTGGTATCTACCAGGGCTCCAAATAACTCAATAAGAATTGCAACTGAATAAGAATTGTAGCCAATACCTAATTTTCATGAGCTTTTGATACTTCAGGAAATTGTGAATTCTGATACAGATCCCCAGCTCCCAATCTCTATATCAATCAGAATATAATTGCCTACTGAATTTCTCTGTCCAAAGCAATTCTCAGCACACCAAAAAAGCATACTAGAAATGCAATAGAAACTGAGCAAACATATGTATTTAAGTATTTGTGCCAAGCTGGATGTTCAAGGGTATAAATATGTGAATGTTTACATAAAAAGAAAAGCAAGTTATTATATTTGAACAGATTCATTGCTGAACATAGTCTAGGATTTATGAATGATCAAAGTTTAAACAGAGAGAATCCCTCAGATCCCATGGCATATATAGAACAGCAGAGCAAAGCCCAACTTGTTGCATGCAAGGAAGAATTTTCAAATAAATTCTATATCTTCTATGCTTAGCGTGAGCCCAGATTTTCTGTTTATAAGACTGTTAACATGGGAAACATGGGAAAAGGCAGAAACAAAATATAATTCTTCAAGATAGAAGGACATGGCCTAGACATTTTTGGGTCTACCTCTATTTTCATTGAGAAAGATGTTCCTATTCTTGGTATGGCTACGTTGGGACCTACCTTCTCTGTAAAGTTACACTCAATTAAAAGGAATAGTACAAATCTTGGCAGCTTGGTCTGCCAGAAATGACTTCATGTGCAGTTGAAAATAGAACTGCTACTCTTCCAATGAGAATAAAAGATTGCACTGTAAAAATAGCCCTTTTTAATTTTCCTTTCTTACTGAGAGAGATGGACAGTTGGAATATGTGGGTAGCGCAGCCCGTGGAAAAACCCTAATTGAAAGGAAGAATGTGAAACAGTCTGAAATGACAAATACTAACATTTAAAACTGGTGTGTAAATACTATAAAAATACCTAATTACATCTACGTTACAAAAGTGGATTTTTTTTAAAAAAAAAACCCTTTATTTTGGTCTTTCGTGTTAAAAAGTATAAAAAGGGTAGAAATGCCAACCAAATGTAAATTCCAGTGGATGACAGCAAGACAAAGACAAACAGAAGCTTTTCTTTCTTTCTTTCTTTCTTTCTTTCTTTCTTTCTTTCTTTCTTTCTTTCTCTCTCTCAATTTCTGTAGCCGCCAACCTCCACATCTGACAGTGTACAATTTGTTCTATGGAACAAATGTTCTCTTTTTCTCTCAATTTTTTTATCTTACAAATGGAAGATCTGAATTATTTCTCTACCGGTGGATTAGCGTTCCCACAAATGGATTCTATTGGAGTATCACCATTGGTACCAACAACTGCATATAGTTGCTGACCATCATAACCACCTCAGGGGTGATCAAAGAAGGAAGATTGGGCAATGAAAAGAAAGCAGGAGCAATGATTGGATAACTACTACTCTGACTGGAGAAAAGAGGAAAGAGACTAAAGAGAAAATATGGGGACCAAATAATGTTTTCAACCTTTGCTTTGTTTTCATTTAAGAAATGTGTGGTCTTTCAAGAGTCAGCTAGGAATCTTTGAAGCACCTGCTAAATGCTTCCCTCTTTGGGATTATTATTCAGGATTTTGAATAGTTCTTTTTATGACACTTATAATACACGTTTGAAGATCTTTCTAGTCAATGGAATTGGCATTTCCTGCCATGGTCCCAAATCTCAACCATAAGTACACATTGAAGCAAATTCTTTATAGAGCTGAAATGTTTGTATTGCTGAAAGAATTTTATTTTCAAGGGTACAATATCTCCTCCAATGTAATCACTTTGAGATCCATGAATTTCGGCAGAAGCATATTGTAAATGCAGTGGTATTGTAAAAATTTAATTGTAGAGAAGACAGGGATATTTATACTGGCCAAATATCCTTCTGTAAGCTTGCTCTTCTCTTTTGCCTCAGCCTCTGAACAGAGAACGGTGAAGTTTGCATAAGATTGTACTCATGTCTGTTTGAATATGAATTAAATCCTCTGTTTTAAGCAGGGACTTTCTATACTTTTCTTCTATTTCTTTCTTTTTTTCAAAGAGAGAAAGAAAGAGAGAAGGTGATGATAGATTTGATCTTAATGAGGGAAATGCAGTAGAAATCTTGACCTTGTGTCAGGAGACTGTCAGGGTCTATAGGCCAGAAAACAGCCTGAAGCTCAACCCAAGCAAGATACTATGGTGATTAATTTAGATGCTTATTGTTTTCAATATTATTTCATCTTTGGCTTCCAATGAGGATGTTCTCTCCCAGAAACCCAGGGGCTTTAGGAAATAATGTACAATGTACAAAACAAAATGCTTAGTTGTGTCTTTCTGATCTCTTTCAGAAGTTACTACCTATTGGACTGTCACTGTCCATTGAATTGTTGAAAAGTGAGAAAGAAGAAGAACTCTACTGAGAGACTCAAAAGATCCACTAATTTGCAGACCTTTAAATTGTTATGAGAAACAGCTTCAACCTAGGTATTATCTATCACTCCATGCCAAATTTATCCCAATAGATAAATCCCAGAGTTTTTGATTAATAAACTATGAAATGGAGGTACCTAACTGTAAGATCTGATTGGCTGTTTTTTTTAACAGCACACATATCAAGCTATAAACAATATTATGAATTAGAATTACATCTGAACTAACCCAATTGTAGCTTATTCAACCATGTTTTGGCCCAGTGACCAATCCCCAAAGTTACTGATGGGTAATCAGAACTCATCTGCCTTTTTAGTCATTAAATTAGAGGTTACACTGAGTTTGTTTACAGAAAACAAACAAACAAATGAATATTTTTAAAGCACCTACCTGTGAAATTAGTTTACAACCTCTGTCATCTTGTTTTTACAATGCAATGATCACCTAAATTTTTGTTTATTCCTCACATATGAACACCTGTACTTCTATGTTAATTTTTTTTTATTTTGTTTCTGTCCTACTCGTCACTTCCATCTCACCAGGACCACTTCTATCTGTCTCTTAAGTTAAGAAGACACAGAATCACTAAAAGCTACCTTCTGGGGTTCATAATCTTCTTGAAAGGATTTTATTTGAAAATGGTGAATTTTAAAATACGAAGCTCGGAGCTAACTTTCTGAAGCCCCACTGAGATGTTGCGGGGGAGGAAGGTGAGACTGGGTCCTCCATCAGATTATTTCTAGCTATGTTCTCACGACATCCTAGATAATTCCAAAACGAGGGTGGGCATTTTGTATTTCAGGGTATCAGGGCACCCATCTCTTGATGGAGAATGTTGATCAAACAACACCGTCACATTAAATCACATGTTGATATCTTATAGGAGCACAGCTGTTGTGTTTGTTCATCTGGATTCAGGGTTAAGTTCATTATGGGATCTCAGCCAGCATTTAACTTCTTTCATCTTGAGCTCCGAAGAGCTTGTGTGGGCAATTTCTGGCCTACAGAACTAATCAGTCTCAGAGGTAGGTCCTATCCACCTCATTAATTCCTTTCTCTCTTCACGGCCTCCTGTACTTTTCTTTCCAGCCCAATTCAGAGTATTTCTAAGTGGCTCCTTTCTCTGTGCAGAAGAAAAGAAAGACCCACCATCCAGTCAGCAGTCTTTTGGCTTGGAGGATTTTCATTCCATTAAAGTCTGTTCTCACATCATGCAAGCTACCAAAGTATGATTCCTCATGTTGTTGTTTTGTCTAGATTTGCTCTAGACATTGATTAAAGTCTTACTTCCTAAACTGAAAGTCTCCAATTCTAATTCTGAATATAGGAGCTATTTGGAACACAGCAAGAACCTATGTAAAATAGACCCACTTGGATGTGAGAATATTACTTGTTTTTCTGTTTCATTTTTAGGGATACTTCCTTGGACTATCAACTTATTCTGTTTTCGACCTTGCACTTGTTTATCCTTGCCATATTTTTTCCCTAGAACTCAGTATTTGATTTCTGTTCTGTGTTGTTGACCCAAAGATTATCTGTAGCTCTTCTGAATCTTCTTGAGTCCCATCCATCTAGGAGGTAGGTCAAAACCTAAGAACCTCTCATATTATCCTTCATGTTTGTTGGTATATTCAATTTCTCCTCATTAACCAGCATTGGGAAATTTGATTAACATGTGCCATCACACCTTCACTGCATTGTTAATGAGGATGCCCCGAAACACTCCACCTTTAAACACCACAATTTGGTGTGGAGCCATTTCTCATTAGGATGTGTTTGCACTGAATAGGCCACTTTAAAATCTAAGTGTCAATGCTCCATATCTAAGTCAAATTGAATTTAATTTTGCAAGTAAAGATTTTTGCATCCATGGTTTTGTCTGGACCAGATAAATTACACATTCTTTCATCCACTAATTTTATAATGCTATCAGAAAAAGCAATCAAGCTGTGAAGATTAGTAATACTCCATGCTTGTTCTCCAGTGGACCATGAAAGATCAGTCATTTAAAAATCTGAATCTCTATGTTATCAAAGAACTGCTGCTACACCAGCCTGGGGACTGATGAATTTTTTAAATATTATATTGGTTTAATTCATTTTCTAAAACATGCAGGGAAGTCTGGTTCAAGTTTAACTGTTGAGTAGATATTTCTTATTTAATATAGTTACTCACTCTTCAAAAATATCATACTATTGGATGGTATGGTGCATAAAACCAGGAACAATACCAACATATCAGATTTAGGTCACCTTCTGAATAAGTAAATTAGATATTTCAGGTCACTGGAGTATTATTTATATGGTTAGAGAACTTACATTCAGGCTTCTAATAACTCTGGGCAACTTATGATAAGGCGATAAAACAATCATAAATACATCATTAGGGAAAAAAGAAATCCCACCCTAAAAAAATTATAGCATTGAAATATTTAATTTCTGATCAATCCACTGTGATGGATAGTATCTGCCACTCTCTTAATAAATTCTAATATAATGAAGTTGAGATCGTGCGCGTTGTAGTATTTCCTTTTGTTCTTATCCAAAATGGCTACACTAGGATTTGTAGGGAATTAAAGGCAGTCTTATTATGTTAATAACGGACAAACAGGGATCTTATCAAGCCATGGACCCCAATATTTCTCCCGGATCTTGGCTAAGAATAGATATATTCTTTTGCTAGATAGAGATATATTCCTTCCCTACCTTGTCCTAAATCAGCGGTTCTCAACCTATGGGTTGCGACCCCATTTGGGGTCGATCGACCATTTCACGGGGGTCGCCAAGCAAGGATGTCCGCCATTTTTTTCCCCTTTTCCGGCGGGTGCCTTACCTCCCTTGGGCTGGGCCAGCTGGTGGCCCAGCCGGTGGTCGGCCTGCTCTGTCTCTGCCGCTTGCCAGCTACACCTCGGCCGGTGCAGGGGGTGGCACCACGCATGCGCGGCGCTCCCGGGTAGGGAAAGTCCTCTACTTACGACCGGTTGGGTAGTCCTCGACTTACAACTAGTTTAGTCCTCGACTTACGACCAGTTTAGTCCTCGACTTACGACCGGTTGGGGGTCGCGGCATTAAAAAGGTTGAGAACCACTGTCCTAAATGAACACAGGACTGTATATTTAATCTCCTAACTGGAATGCAACATGTGTGGGAATTTAAACTGCTTAGGTCCTGGAAATATGAATATATTCCTTTTTTTAAAAAAATGTAGTTTAATGATCAAAACTAGGAACAGTCCTTTTCTTATACCCTTGTGGTTTCCAGTGAAATAATTACATGAGAAGCCAGTGGCTTGTTTATTCCCAGTGCGCACAAATTAAAGGAGCAGGAATAGTTGCTTTTCCTCCCAGGCCTAAGAATATCAGGGGTCATTGCTCCCAAAAATCCCATTGTGGCCAAATGCATGCTTCAAATAGGATCCGCATGATTTAATGAGAATAAAATATATACAGGGTTGTGCAACAGTGTCATTCTTAGCTTCTCTTTATACAGTCATTCCATATTTATTATAAAGAGCTGGGCGATTTATGGCAAAGCGAAGCGAAGCAAAACAAAGCAACACAGTGCAACACATCCACAGACGTTCTAACCAGCTGAAGGACAATCCTGAACGTCAGAATAAGTATGTATTTTTTTTCCCACAATTTTGCTTCTGAATTCTTTTTTTTTAAATATTTTTTTATTTTTCCAAATTCTCCCCCATATATATACCGTGATATTTATCAGATGTTAACATACATTCTTTTTACATTCATATATAAGATACTTTTAATAAAATGACATAAATACATACACGTGACTTTTGGTGTTGCTCGCCCATTTTCCCTTTCACTGTGAATTCACACACGATGTGAAGCTTAGATTTTAAACCCAGCTTTTCTGAACGGTCATGTTCACATTAAGGCAAAAGAGTGGAGTTCACACGTTACCCTAAGGCAGTGGTTCTCAACATTTTCTTCACCATGGACCCCCTTTAAATATGTTTTGTGGCCCCCAAGACTTAACTCAAGATTTAAATCATAACATTTTTTTCAAACCTTCCTGGCCCCCTCACTGCCCTAAGATAAAAAACAAACAAACAAATAAAACCAACATAGGTTAAGGCTGATAGTGATATCTAAATCCAGCCTATGTTTAAATCTAAATAAAAAAAAAGTTGTTAAACTCCACCCCATTTCTTGCCTCAGTTTTCTGTTCTGTTCATTTTTTTGAAGGGATGGAGGCCGAGGTGGCGCAGCAGTTAGAGTGCAGTACTGCAGGCCACTTTAGCTGACTGTGTTCAACAGGTCAGCGGTTCAAATCTCACCGGCTCAAGGTTGACTCAGCCTTCCATCCTTCCGGGGTAGGTAAAATGAGGACCCAGATTGTTGGGGGCAATGTAAATATATATATATATATACATTGCTTACTGGTGTACACCGCTTAGAGAGTGCTTGCACTTAAAGCAGTATATAAGTCTCCTAAATAAATAAATAAATGGAGTTGTCATACTGAACTTGTCAATGAAATTGTGCATGTAATGTTACCACAGCTGAAAGGAAATAAAAAGAAGGGCAGTGAAACTAAAGCATTTAACTTAGCCTCTGAGCATGATGGAGCCTAATATAATTAACCAACATGATATCTCTAGCAATTGTAATTCCAATTATTTGCTAGCTGAAGGCAAGTCTCCCTTCTCCAAGTTAGGAAATTATGTAAATAGCCTAATTAATACAATTTGCCTTATGTTCTTCTAAAAAAAACAAAAACAAATATGTCATTTTTTGAATAAATAGCATACTATAAACTAAATATTTTTTTTAAAAAAAACACTGTTAACAGTCACTTTGCAGAGCAAATATTGCAGATTTTTTTCTCAGCATTTTTATGCAATTCAACATGATTTAATAAGATCAGAATTGCTCTACCCAAATACCACCTCAGCTCTGGTCTGCATTGTAGTAAAATAGAAAACACTTTTTTGGAGGGGGTGTAAAAGGATTAAAAAAAGTTCTTTTGTAAATTCAGCTGTGAGTATATGTACAACAGGAGGCCAAGAAATACCTGAAAAAATGAATCAGTTTCTATCTCCACTCTTTTTAGTATCAAGGGATTTCATCCCAACTTAAAATAAATCTTTTAAAACTTCCATACAGTTCTGAGACGAAGGCACAATAAATAACATTTCATCTCTTCCTCGTGTGGAATGAAGAGATAAACCTCCTTATAACGTCTTAAAAGGCTTACAAACTCCATGCATGGTTTGTCATGTGTTAATGTCAGGGGGAAAAAAGTAATCTGGCAAGGACACTATAATAAAACCTTATAAAATAAAATTAATATTTATTCCCATCCTCCATTATCAAATACTGTTAGCTTTCTTAGTTTGTAGTTTAAACCACAGACAAATTTACCCATCATGCTAAGCTGTCCTGCACTGTGTTTAGTTTTGAATTATGTTGTAAGACTTGCAAATAGGACCTAAGGCTTGCAGCGATGTGTGTATCACTGTGGCTTATACTGCAAAGCATGATAAAAACAAGCCATTGATTAGAACAATTTTTCTCAGTCTAGGCAACTTTCAGATGTGTAGACTTTTTCTTCCTAGCATTATTCCCCCATTGTGGCACGGTCCTCTTTAAAAACTCCCTTTTATGATCACAAAATCCCTTAATTCGGGGTAGTGTAAGGGCAGCTGAATAGAGCTGAGCTTTTACTGGCTGAATGTCATTCCTGATGCAGAGATTGAACCTTCAATCTTCTGAGTGGGAGGCAAGTGTCTTCACCACTAGACCACCACACCGTCACACATGTGTGGACTTCAATTCCCAGTAATCTGGGAATTCAAGTCTTCACATTTGAAAACTGCCATGTTTGGATTTGGTTTAGCATAATAAATGACTCTACCTACTGTGTCTCCTGTGAACATTTATCCTCCTTTTCATTTATCACCCTCTCCTGGCTTACTTTCCTTCTCTTTTTTAACTGCTACAGTTTTGTTTTTTTGAACATTTTATCATCTAAAATTTCTTTATCAAGAAAAGCAGATGGCCAATTTAATTGAGAACTGGGAGATCTCCAATCCATCTGGGTTCAACTGGCAAGGAACTCTCTTGTTTCTTGGACTGACATCTTTGCTACTTGTCATTTAGGGAAAGAACAAAAAATAAGTTTCTTTCACCATTATCATGTAAGACTTTTGAAATTCTTAAAAAAAAAAGTCCAGAAAAAATACCATTCCCATCCCCCACCAATTAGTAAATCCAGTTAAATCAAGCTTGATTTTGCACTGGCCGATACTTGGTAAAGTATCCTATATTTCAAGAACTCAATATGTATGTGACATCCCTTTCACATTGAATTCCTTCAACACCAAAAAGCTTCTTAAGATCTACCTCAGTTGGGTTGGTCCAAGAAAGTTTTAGTCTATCCCCTCCCAATTTTTTTTAAAGCCTTAGTATCATTTCAATATCCTTCCTAGTTGATCTAAAGATTGTGTGCCATTGTTCCATGAATCTTTGCGCCCCTTCTTAGCTCCAAAAAGAAACATGGAGAAGGCGTGAGAGAAACTGAAGTGCTAATTGCTATGCTATCCTACTGATCAGCAGGGCAAAGTTCTAACCAATGTGTTGGGACCTTCAGAGGTGGGATGCTCAGCATGATGACCTAAATAAGCTCACGAGCGCTTGCAAGGCTTAAACTGTAGCTTCATCAAAGCCCCTTCGAAAAAGCAACCCTCAACAACCCTTGGTGTACGCATAAATCTTTAGACTTGCTTCAGATATACTTGCCTTGTTTTGATCTGCTTTTCCTTTGTTTTGTGTGGGTTGTTTTTTTAAAAAAACATCTGACCAACATCTTCCCCTCAAAAAATACCTCTTTCAACTTAATTCTACAAATAATTTAAGTGCTTGCCCTTAAGCTGGATTTGAAAATAAGGATACGTGTGGTGTTTCCAAAGATGGATTTGTTTCCAAAGCTGAGGAGCCTTTTTTATATATATCAGCAATACTTCACATCTTGTGAATTGATGCTGAATCAATTTTTGTCTATAGAGGTCCATGAAGGAGAGGTCAGAGCAGCTCTGGGTACGTCTTAGGTGCAGTGAGCCATCTGCAACCTGCTCTCCAGATATAGCAATGACGAATAATTCAGCAATGATAATTTGACCATAATAATCATAATGAGCAGATTGTGGCGAGTTTTATTCATTTACAAGGTCTCTCTGGGCTCTTCTTCGGAGACCCTGTAGTGCCTTGAACAATTGATTTATGATCTGTTCCAACTGCAGTTAATCTGAGTGGGTGGCCGGGAGATGCCTGTTTTGTAGCATTCTCTAACCAAGCAAAATCAAGACAATAGGCATATAACCAAAGCATCTTTCCACCTTTCTATTTTCTTTCCCTTTAAACTTACTCTGCTCTGTTGATTGGAGTCCTGCATTTTAACCATAGCTTTACCAGAAGTAAAGCCCAAGATATGCAGCCAGATTTACTTCTGAATACAGGGGTAGAAATTGGACAGTCCGCATGTCATGCTTCAACACTCCCTTTTGCATTTCTTCCCCTGTTAAAAGAAAATTAAAACTTTCCCCCCTGATTCTTTCACAAAAGGAGCGCTCCAGCTTTTTTTCTAGCCTGTAAGCACCAATGGAAATAAACTGTACGTATTCCTGGACCTCACCAGACCAAGAAAGAAGAACTACTAGTAGCTAGAAGGCAATTCTGTCTTAAATATTTTTATTCTTTCTTTCATTTATATTTATTTATATTCTGCCCATATTATATATGGTGTGTATATGTATATGTCATTATAGGTCAAAACAACTAGACATAGGGACATTTTTTTCCCCTGGGCCATCACTCTGCTGAACGCCTAATCCTTACAGTACTGTCTTATGTCTAAGTATATTCATCCATGTTGTATGGCTGTAGTATTATTATCCTTCTCATCTTCTCTATTACACCCTCTTATTGATATCACTATACAAGTATTATTATTCTGTTGCTTTGCATGTACATTCATAGCTTCTGCACCAGAGACATACTTGGCCAAATAAAGCTATTCTGTTCTGTTCTGTTGCCTTCCGTTCCATTCCAATTCCATTCCATTCCATTCATTCTACTCTAGTCTACTCCACTCCACTCCATTCCATTCTATTCCATTCTATTCCATTCCATTCTCTGTTGAAGCAACTTTGGGTAATATATAAATTTGGGTCACAGCACCCTGCAAGAACAAAACCAGACTGGCTGTAGTAGAACCGATTCTTCTGCAACCAAGCGGTTGATTGATTTATATTTTTTATTCGTCCATGAATTGATTGTTGTCTGGGCCTTCTAAGAGCCCTGTCAATAGTTCTCTATTTTTACAATGTCAGTGCTCTGAAAATAGATTGGAAAAAAAGCTTGATTAGCCCTCAGCCATCTACCATTTTTATGGATGATTAGGGATTTCAGCGCAAGTCTTCCCGATCCAACTCCAACACTCCAGCAGTTATGAGTCTAGCCAGAACATACTGCAAAACCCTCCCTTGGCTGATATGGAAAATACACCATCTGTCTGCTCTATAAAGGGAGCTCCAGTGAAAGTCAGCAAAATACAAGGAATTCCTAAGGTGTGGCTGGATGCAGGCTCAGTTTGGGATCAAAGAGAACTGGGTTGAATTTCCCCATTTGCTAGAAAATGCAGCCCTCTCTCTCTCTCTCTCTCTCTCTCTCTCTCTCTCTCTCTCTCTCTCTCTCTCTCTCTCTCTCTCTCTCCCTCCCTCCCTCCCTCCCTCCCTCCCTCCCTCTCTCTCTCTGCCCCTCCACTTCCAGGTTTGTAGTAAAGAACTATCTAAATAATTCTAAACAAACTGGGCAAGCTTAATGCTGAATGTTATAATTAAAAGCAGCTAAAGACTGGATGCATTTAGCTGCCTGAATTATCCTGCTTCCTTTTCAGCAGTAAAATTGAGAGTTTGTATTCTATTGAATTTCTCCAGCGGGGTGAAGCCATTTTCTAGCAAATGCTTAGAGTAGGGTTCACCAGCTCACCCACCATCCTTGCCTTTCTTCTACAACTGGGGGGGGGGGGAAACCTATTTGAACCGCAGACCCATCAGTTTGCATTTTCCATTGGAACAAAGAGGGGAATGGGTGTCCATGAAGAAAAATGGTAGAGATGCGTCTGGAGAAAATTCTCCAGAGAGGACTTCTTTGTCAGAGGCCAGGGAGTCATGTCTTCTGAAAAAAATAATAGAGAATTGACACTGCAAGTCTGCATTAAGAGCAGTTCAGCAGTGGAACCAATGACCTTAGGAAGTGATAGGGTGCCCTGTGTTGAAGATATACCATATGTCAGCCCTATTCAATCCTCATGTCTTCCCCATCATGTCAGCCTGTCCCACCTGGTCACATAGGAAAGATATAATATGATCCTGTTGTTAAAGAATTTTGAGTGGAGGGGTTCAGGAAAAGGGCCCTCTGAATACTCTCCTTGCCCCCCCCTAGAAGTGAGGCCCCCCATCCTCCTGGCCTTTCATAGGACTTTGAAAACCTGCCTCTGCCAACTTACATGGGGCTCGCTGACCAGCATACAACCCTGGAGTGGTTGGTGTCTTAACTTGTAACATGTTTTATTCTTGAATGTATCTGACTCTTTTTTGAGGTATTGTATTTTATATGGGTTTTAATTATCCACTGCCCAGAGTCACCCTGTGAATGAGATGGGCAGTCTCTACACTCAACACACCAAGAAATAAATGAAAATATTCCCAATAGAGGTTGGATAGATGTCTATCAGCGAAGATTTAATTTGAACGCTTGACCTCCTCCCATTTTATTCTTTAAAATTCTAGAATTCCGCTCTCCTGAAATAATAGGACAAATGCTGTTTGTTCTCTCCTTTCTTCCACTCTTTTATATACAGTCACGAGAAAAATGTAGACAGATATCAACATTTCATAATCAGGCAATACAGCTTCTCTCCTCTTTTACACCTCCCTCTCTCTTTATTCATTTCTATCTCACAGGCCATAAAACCCTGGCTTGGCTTTAGAAAAACAGTACTTTTAGTTAGATAATCATTTCATTTATGCATAAAAGATTACATTTTTTTGAAAATATATGAGCCTCTAAGGCAAGAAAGCAGAAACATCATAAACTCGCTTTTCTAGAAGACAGTCACTTCACATATGACCCCCCTCCAGCTTTGCTGTTTTAAAGTCAGAAAGTGGCACTTCAGAACTCAAGATTTAAAGCTTCTTTTTTATTCCCCCATACTAAAAAGTAATGAAATCCTTTTATTATGCAGAGCCTATAAACATATTTGAGAATCAGTTCAAACGCTCAATGTCTTGAAATGTCACCACTAAACTGAACATAAAAGAATTTCATCAACTGAAATCCACTGGAGAAGTTTCAGTTGCCCAATATTTATTGACTGGTCATCATTAAAAAAAAAAACTCACAACTTATTTTTTTTTACCTTCATGATTTCACTCTCTGCCTAACAGAAGCACAGCTTTCAAAGAAAAATATCAGGCCAATATAAAAAAAAGGCGAGCGTGGCATTAAAATTAAAGAGCAATCAAACATTATGTGGGACTAAAAACATGATCTCCAGAGTAGATTTTTCGTTTATTGTCTAAAGCAAAGCTAGGAAGGAAGACATTTCTCTTCGTGGCCAGGGGGAAAGAATTGGGGTACTAGTTAGAGTACTATCACCAAATTGGGGTACCGTTACCACTCCTTTCTTTAAGCCTTCATCAGTTTCACTGCTCTGAGAAGCTAAATGGATAGCAGCAAATCCAAGGGTCACACATTATGAAGAGGTTGTCATAGAAGAATTAAAGAAAGCATCAAGATGATAGGAAGTGATCTAGTGAGGCCCCACTTGCAATATTGCATCCAGTTCTGGACACATGATACAAAAAAAAGATGCTGAGGCTCTAGGACAGTGGTTCTCAACCTTTTTAATGCCGTGACCCCCAGCCGGTCGTAAGTCGAGGACTACTCAACCGGTCGTAAGTCGAGGACTACTCAACTGGTGCAGCACCGTTTGCAGAATGGGACTTTTGGCGGGCTCAGCAGGGCAGAGACAGCCTGGACAATTCCTATTGGCTTTTGAAAGCCAATAGAATTAGACTCTATTCAAGAGAGTCTATTCTATTGGCTTTCAAAAGCCAATAGAATAAAAGGGAGTAGCACAGCTAAGGAAAAGGGGGAAAAAATGGCGGACTGCGTTTTTTGGTGACCCCCATGAAATGGTCGTTCGACCCCAAATGGGGTCCCGACCCACAGGTTGAGAACCACTGCTCTAGGAAGAGTGCAGAGAAGAGCAACAAAGATAATCAGAGGCCTGGAGGCTAAATCTTATGACGAAAAATGTCAAAGAGTATGTTTAACCTAATGAAGAAAAGGCTTGGGGGCGACATGACAGCCATCTTCCAATACTTGAAGGGCTGTCACAGGAAAAAGGGTATCAATTGATTCTCCTTAGCACCTGAGGGTAGGGCAAGAAGCAAAAGGTGAAAGCTCATCAAAGGGAAATCCAACCTGGAAATAAGGAGGAATTTTCTAACAGTGAGAATGATTCATCAGTGGAACAGTGTTCTGTCACTGGAGGTTTTGAAGAAAAGATGGGCCATCTGTTTGTCTGGGATGGAATAAGGACTCCTGCTGAGCACAGTGGCTCAGGTGGTTAAGAGGCTGGTTGGATAGCGAACCCACATTCAAGACCTGAGTACTGCTGTGTGGGAGGTTCAGCTCCTGTCCTTCACACCAGCTCCTGTTGGGGACATGAAAGGAGCCCCCAACTTAGTGTCCCCAGGCAACAGTGATGCCACCGGCTAATCCTTTCAAGCAGAAGCACTGAGGTGCTTTTGACACGAGTGTGATGTGAGGAATCCTGCCTTGGGCAAGGGATTTGATTAGAAGACCTCCAAGCTCACCTTCCAGTCCTAAGAGTCTATGATGCTAAGAAATAGGTGGCCCTTTGAAAAGTCACATCAGCAGATTATTGCAACATTCCTGGGGGAAATAAAGGAGTCTGTGAACAATGCAATTTGCTTTGCAAAGAGTGCTTTTCTTGACAACATTCCAGCGACAGCTTTTTTTCACCAGCCAGAGCCTGCAAGCCACTTGTGGCTGTAGAACTGTGTCACACTTGCTTAAATTTTAAAAATACAGTTATTAATAACAATAGCTAGAGCTTCACCTTTAAGGAAGGAGAAAGAAGGACTCTCAGATCATGCAACGCCGTGATTTTTCTTGCTTGTTCTTCTTGAAGCAGTTCAGAATCCTTACCTGAGATTTTTTTTTGGGGGGGGGGGAGAGAGAAAGATAGGGCTGCTCCCTGTTTAACAGATCACACCTCTTATTCTGGGTTAGATTAACCCGATTGATAGGACTCCATTTGTCAAACACATCTAATTCCAGATAGCATGGGAACGACTTCAAATTAATCAATAAGATTTCTTCAAAGGTGTTCTGTTTCTTTTATATGCTGCCTTTATTGCTTCTATAAACAAGTCAAGGCAGCAGATATATCTTATACTTTTTCCTCCCCCTATTTTCCCCCACAACAACATCCCTGCCAGGTGGATTGGGCTGAAAGAGAGGAACCGGTCCAAAGTTATTTTCACACCTAAAATGGGGTTAGAACTCAGGGTCTCCTGGTGATTGTCCCAAAGTCACCCAGCCAGTTTTCATGTCTAAATTAGAAGACATGGTCTCTTGGTTTCTTTTCTGGAGACTTCAGCAGTGGACCAAAGTGGTTTTATCCTACAATTGAGCTCTCCCAGAGAATTCTGCTGCTTCTCTCTCTGGTTCTTTCTCACCTTGACCCTTCCTTATCTCTCCTGTTTCAGATGCTGAAGATTCTGGGGCATTGTTGCTCATTGCTTTTTCCTCTTGGCTTTTCACTGCTTAACTTCCAAGGGTATAGCTTAAAGGAAAAAAAGTTTGCCCAAACTTCACTCTCTCTTTTACTCTCTTTCTTCTTTCACCCAGCTTCAAATCACAAGTAAAACTTCCCTACACTTTGCTCTCCTATTTACCCAGGTACACTTATATATATTGTTATTCAAATGCAACAGGGAAGGGAAGGGAAGGGAAGGGAGGGGAGGGAGAAAGGAAAGGAAAGGAAAGGAAAGGAAAGGAAGGAAAAGTGGAAGCATAGATGAAAGGGACTGGACTGGACTGGACTGGAAGGGAAGGAAAGGGAAAAACGTCTTTCTCCATGGGTACAAACCTTTTCTACAACTTCTTTCCTGGTTATAACCACATTTTGAGCAGCATGAGAGACAAAGTGAAGCCACGAGGACCTCTACAGAGTAAACTGATTTTGTGGTTATTTTTATACCATTTTCATTATTTATTTTATATCTTGCTGTTTTTATGTTACTCACGGTTGTGAACTGTCCAAAGTGGGTTGGAGCTGGGCAGCTTCCCAATTGAATTAAGTACATAAACAAAACCTAAGAGAATGAATTAAAGTCTTATCAGTTCCATGATCTAGAAATGCTCAGATAAATAGAATTGGTAATGGTGTCCTGAAGGGTTGAATCAACTAGTTGTCTCAGAAAATAGCAGAATGCTGTTGAGAACATCAGAAGAACCAACTAAGCTACATATTGCTCACTAGCTGGTCTACTACAGTTGTTTCTGCTCCCCTCCCACCAAAGGACCAAACATAGATTGGAAGAGATCCAGGTTTTCAGCTCCATCCATGAAAAATCCTCTACATCACCACCATACAATACTAAACTTCAGCTGAAAAAGAAAAGGACAGATTTGACATCATCAGATTTTAGAAGAAGCAAAGCAATTGTGACAAGGTGAGAAATATTTGTCGAAAAACGTTCTCTAAAAAAAAATCTACAACCCTTTTTTACTTTTGTCCTATTCTGCCCCAAAGTGAAGCAGCTGTAGTTGTTTTGATATTTTCTCATTATTGCCCAAGGACACTTTTTTCAAAACTGCATCTGGAAATTCAAAGCAGGTTGAGCAGAGTCTCTTGAGTCTCAAAGCAGAGACTCCAACTGAGCTATGCTTTTCTTGAAACGCCAGTCAGAATCAAATCAGGGCTGATTTCACATTGTCCTAATAAACACGATCACTTGTTGACTGTGAAGGAGCTTCGGCAAAAGGCATATCATTGGTAACTGGAGGAAAAAGTTAGCAAGCAGCTCTTCTCTAGCATCACCTTCTACAATGCGGTAGGAAGCTCTTTATCTCCCCCACCACGCTATTAACACTGAGATTTTCCACATGCCAGCCTGAGTGAGAAATGATCATGTGTATATGCAGATGCTGAACTAAGCACATTCCAAGAATGAGCTCCAAGATTTTGCTATCTGAAAAGTAATCCACTGCTACAGCGATCAATACAAAGACAGGATTTGCATCATTTTGTCTTCCTGCGCTTGCTTTTCTTGGTCGATGTCCAATTCCCTATTGCCTTTGATTCAGATATTCCTCCATTTTTCACCTTGGAGAGCTCCCAAAGAACTGCAAAATCATGCCAAGCAAGAAACAAGCAAAAAAGAAAAAAGAAAGAAAAGATGGAAGGAAAACCTCCTATTTTTGAGATGGCTTAACTAACATTGTCCATTCTTTAAGCGAGATTAATTTTCACCATTTGCCAAAAGAAAAGAAAAATAGCATAGTGTTTAGACTTTTATGTTGCAGGGATTCCTCCCAAAAGAAGCAGCCTGTTTGGTTCTCAGAATGATATTAAACTCAGGGCCAAAGTCAACATTTACATTGAGGAATTAGCTACAAAGTCAGAAGACCCCGGAGAGTATCTCCACTGTAACCTTAGTGTAATCGCACACACCATATCTTGAAAGGGCAAATCGCATACATGAAGAATGGATTTGTATAGGGTGCTAATTAACTTGCACACCCTCTGATAAGGATGCTTTATTATCTCCAGGAACAAATAACATTTGCCTAAGGCCTCAGCCATTCTTGACTTGATGTCTTCTGTTTCATTTAATGATTTTGTGGCAGTATTGCCATGGCAATTTCCAGTTAAGATACCAATATTTTATTCTAGTCTGTAGGTACCCCAAACCCCTCTAGACTGTTTTTGCTGTGACTTGAAATGCCTTGATACTTTTTAACTCCTAATCAATATCCATTTATGTCTAACAGTCCTGTTTTCAAGATCCATGTCTCTTTGACCTATATTACAGCTCTTGCAATCATACCTCGCTGGGCTTAAGAGCACTTCAAGTGGTGTGGCAACCATCAAAGGGGTTTTTTTTTAATTACTTGCAGCTACACATTCACCAGTGTTCATAAATGCTTAATCAAGACAGTTGTTTATAAATGTATATTTGTAGAAAAAAAAAGAAAACAAATGATTAACAATACATGTCTAAATCTAAAATTGTGGGACAGGCCAGGCCCAATGTTAATAGAAAGATCACCTCCCAAAGCTCTTTCACATGACATGTGAAAATCCAATTTTCTGGGAAGGTCAGAAATATTGTATACAGGCAAATTTTGGGGGCCAGATGCAATCTTCAGTGACTATCAGGAGCTCCAGGAATCAGGAAAGACATGCTGGGTTACTTCTGAATAATTTCCTTTATTGTTCCTGTCCTATAGACAGAATCTTGCCAAACTAAAGCAACTAATTGCATCACTATAGATATAATTTGAGAATCGCTAAAAAGGAACCATCTTAACACTATTCCTCTTTACCAGACTTTCCATTCTTTGCTGTCTCTTTGCCCTAAGGAATGCAGTCCCTGCCTCCTTGGAATCCAGACTTCATTCCACCACAGTAATATACTAAAAGCTGCATAAAAATGTGGGCATGGCCAAGAAAAAAATGGTCAGAGCAAAGGGGGAAGAATGGACAAGTGTAGAGCAAAACAGGCAGAATACAGATCAGGGGTAGGAAACTTCTGATTCAGCTAGACTTGAACTTCCAGTTTATGTAGTCAGCAGGGGTGTATACTGGATGCTGTAGTCCAGTAACATCGAACATGCCCAGATTGCTCTCTCCCAGTATATATTAATATTTCAAAAAATAAATGTATGAATAATTAAAATAAATATTCTTTCCTTGGCAGGAATCTATCCAGATGCCTCCGAGATACGTTCATACTTATTTTTTTCCATTATGTCTTGTATGTCTTGTATTATTGTTCTTAAATCTGAAGATAAACTATTCTGAAACACTAATATCTAAATAAGGATAAGGATTAATGGTTTCTTCATATCCCTTCATCATTTCTGTATTTTTCATTATAGCATTGGATATGGCCCATGTCCCTCTTATAATGAAAAAAAAAACAAATAGGTAGGAACTTGACTTAGGTTAGAATTCTGACAAGCGTTCACTATGGAGGCCCATCTCAGCCATCACTGTCATTTATATGTACTGTACTGTATACAGGACTGGCTAGGCAAGCTTCCAAAATTCTGAATTTCTTCTCAGAGTTTGACTGGCCAAATTGCCTAGCCTTGTTTGAGGAGCCATAATGATGCATTAGGACTAGTCTATTATTCTACATCTCATTATTGGATTTTATACATTGTACAGGGCATACAGACTTGTGCTATACCAGTGGTTCTCAACCTGTGGGTCGGGACCCCATTTGGAGTCGAATGACCATTTCACGGGGGTCGCCAAACCACGCTGTCCGCCATTTTTTTCCCTTTTCCCTAGCTGTCCTACTCCCTCTTATTGGTGGCCACACCCACTTGGGGGTCACCACAACATGGGGAACTGTATTATGGGGTCACGGCATTAGAAAGGTTGAGAACCACTGTGCTATACTAATCATAAGCAACTCTTTTCTGCTCCTCTAGTAAAAATTTCTATTGTAACAATAATTCAGATGATTAAATCTGCCCATGTATATTGATAAAACATTGTCCCTTGCAAAAAGAGTCAGATGAAAATACATTTTATCAGTATGTAATTAATTCAACATGTAATTCAGTTCTGGTCATCATAATATAAAAAGATGTTGAGACTCTGGAAAGAGTGCAGAGAACAGCAACAACAATGATTAGGAGGCCGGAGGCTAAAACATACAAAGAACGGTTACAGGAATTGGGTACGTCTAGTTTAATGAAAAGAAGGACTAGGGGAGATATGACAAGCAGTGTTCCAAATCTGAGGGACTCCAACAAACTATTTGAGGGGATCAAACTATTTTCCAAAGCACCAAAGGCAAGATGAGAAACAATGGATGGAAACTAACCAAGGACAGAAGCAACCTAGAACTAAGGAGAAATTTCCAACAGTGGGAGTAATCAACCAATAGAACTTGCCTTCAGAAGTTGTGGGTGCTCCATCTCTGAAGGCTTTCAAAAAGAGAGTGGACAATCATTTATCGGAAATGGTATAGGTCTCCTGCTCAAGCAGGGGGTTGGACCAGACAAAGTCCTTCCAACTCTATTATTTTATGTTCTATTTTGTGCAGTGTATGGATCAGATAGAGCACAAAATAAATTGGATTCCTCTTCTTCTCTGCCTCATTCCCCCTTAACGATAGAATTATATTGATGTATCAGTACAAATGCAACTAAAACAGAAAAATAATAATAATCCATCAATCAATGCTTTTTGCAATGGAAGTGTTATGTTGTGCAAAACCTCAGTTAGTAATTTGCAAAAAAAAAATGGTTGGTTTCATTTAAGGATTTCCTTAAATTTGATAGCAATTTCAATCTAATCTCTACTTCAAATGAGAAAATAATAAAACCTGCATAATGAGACTCCAAAAGACTGTTAAAATAATTACCTTATGGAGTAGAATGGATAAAGGAAAAGATTTCTTGGAAATCAATAAATTGGGTTTAGTAGTTTGGGCCATGCTTAGGCCACTGTTTTCTTTTGACCCTTTGTTTTAGAAGAGTTCATTTTTAAAAGAGAAAAAGAAAAAAAAGTGAATAAGGGTATAAATTTTCCTTCTGTCTTAATTTTAAATAATCTGTTCAGTAAGACTGCAGATTAAGCTGGGTATTACTCAAGATTTGTGAATGTTTCTGCATTTTGTTTTTTTAAAAAGGGCATAGAGTTGCGCAGAATGGATTTGTGACAAATAAATTGTAACAAAATAGATAGATCAAATAAATACAAATAAAATGGACACAGACTGGAAGTACATATGTTTGTCCAGGCCTCCATTGTAGACCTTAGAAATTTAAGTTGATCTTTATAGAACAATTCCTTCAGTCATTCAAGTAATAATGGCAACAGCTGCCCCCTCCCATACACACACATACGGACACGCACAAAACATAACAGTATTTTCAGTAACTAACTGGTAACTCCTCCCCTAAGCATCTGTTGATTAATTCTCGTAAACAAAGCTAAGTGAATGACTGAACTATTTACAGAAGCAAAACAATTCATTACACAGATGACGCCTTTAGCTCATGGTAGTCAATTAGCGAAGCAAAGGAATTGTGACACAAAAGGTATGGTGAACACAAAGCAGAATCTCCTGATGAGATTTCACCATGATTGATTTCCAGATCCATTTGAGGTTTCTTCAGAGAAAATGCATCATTCCCCCCCCCCCCAAATGTAGCTGGATGGAGTGACCTTTTTATTTTTTAGAGGACTGGTGAACATGCTACAAAATGGGTCGTGTTTGTTTATTGCCCAGAGAAAGCTTCACCTATTAATGTCTCCATAGATTAAGGATACAGGATTAAAGTGATGGGGAGGGACAATAGCAATGCACATCTATGGATGGATGGATGGATGGATGGATGGATGGATGGAAGGAAGGAAGGAAGGAAGGAAGGAAGGAAGGAAGGAAGGAAGGAAGGAAGGACATAGAGTGATGATATAGATATAGATGGGTAGATGGATGGATGGATGGATGGATGGATGGATGGGTGATAGATAGATAGATAGATAGATAGATAGATAGATAGATAGATAGATAGATAGATAGATTAGATGAATTTCTTAGTATTGTCCATAATCCCTGTATTTTCTGATGGATTCTCATCTAATTACTAACCAAGTTGTATTCTTCTTATATTCCACATCCAAATAAGGACAAGCAGACATTTGTTTAGAAGCCCACTCAACTTCCCCAAATGAAGTGAAGGATAAACTAAGATTACAGAAAATTTCCCAGGGAGTGGATGTGCCAGAAGAGGTAACAATTACGACTTGACCAGTTTACACTTGGTAAATGAATAATTTGATCACTGGCCACCCATATCTTGATTGGCATGCCTTGTTTGGTGTAAAAAGGTTATATGAGAGCAATTGTAGTAGTCTTCTCCAGTTCCATCTCTAGTTCTGAATGAAGGATAGTTTTAAAGTGGGACAGACAATTTGCAATATGTTGGGGAGCTTGACAGTGTCAGATAAATTAACTTTTTAAAGATGTTGTTTTATTCACAGTCTTTTATCCCCACAGAGCTATCCTTCCTGAGAAATAAGATAGTTGTCTCTATTTCTAGTTAAGGAAATGCTTCCATGTGTATAAGTAAAGAGGTTCTGTAATATTCAAATACCAACACACTCTCAGTAGCACCTGGCATGCCTTAGATTCAAACCCCCCTCCCCAATAACTATTTTCAAATGAAGCCTTTGGAAAGAAAAAAAAAGGAGGGACAAGGGTGAATATGCCAGGAAAATGAAGAAAATAATATATATTTAGGGTTTTTTTTTTTAAGTGTGGGGGCCAACTGCTGGGAATGCCACATGGAAATTTCATATTTTGTTAGAGTTAGTAGAATATGTGAATTTCCATGTTGTGTTTGGATTACAGTATTCACACATTATATGGTTTTCGACAAAAACCACCCAGTGTGATGAAATATATAATTTGCTCATTAAAAAAAAATCCATATTGTGCATGGATTATGGAAATAGTCTCTTTTTTCCTTTTCACATTCAAGCAAACATCTTCTATAATTTTTCACCCCATGCTTTTCATCCAAAAAGCAATGTTTATAATAGAATGAAACAAAGGCTTAGGGGGGAGGAAAGCCTGTGCATTTCATAGTCACCAGCTTTCAGTTTTCTAAATCCTCCCTTCTACTCCTTAATCCAACCTAAAGAAAGGATTTCTTTGGGAAAATTTGACCACTTATCTCTTGCCAGCACAGATTTCTTTATACTGTTGAAAGCAGTAAAATGCACAGCTGTAGTGTGGAATTCGCTTTCATCGGATGTAATGATGGACTTCAGATTAGATGGTTTTAAAAGAGAGCTGGATAAAGTTGATGAAGGCGCATCAGATGGAACGTACTTTAAAGATAATTTTTTTGCGCAACAAGAATGGAAAACATCTACTGCTCTGTGGTGCATCTTTGATTGTATCTAGTGTTCTACTCCATGACTGAGAATGGATTTCTTTTACTCCATTCCAGTAAGGGAAGATTGAAGGAAATAAATATATGCTCTGGGGAAAGAAGTGTGAAGAAGACTTCAGGGCATTCCTCAAAGACAAGAATTATTTCAGCCAAAATGGCTTACTGTTACCCCGGAGGGCAGCACTCAATCTGTTTTAAATTACCGGAAAACAGATTATCAAGTGATCATTAGGAGAACTTATGTAATTAGTGGTTTAGTGTTAATGGTCTAGATTAGCACTGATGTCTTCTCCACCAGAGAATTTCAAGCAGAATTTGGAAAGCCATCTTTTTGGAATGCTTACCTCTGTATTCCCATTATTGAAAAGATACTAGGGCCAAAATAGCAATAGCACTTAGACTTATATACCGTTTCACAATGCTTTACAACACTCTCTAAGCAGTTTACATATTGCCCCCAACAATCTGGGTCCTCATTTTACCGATCTTAGAGAGATGGAAGGCTGAATCAACCTTGAGCTGGTGAGGATCGAACTCCTGGCAGTGAGCAGAGTCAGCCTGCAATGCTGCATTCCAACCACTACATCACCACAGTTCCAAAATGGTGATGTTCCACTTAGAGAATGGCAAATATCAATTTTGGAGAAACAGCCAAGTATGCAGACTGGACTATATGTTTATGATGTCATGAGTCTGACTAATGAAACACTTCAAAGAATTTTCAGGCATGGTTTAATCTAGAGACATGTCAGCACGGCATAATGGATGCCAAGCAATATTCTTGCTTTGACATATAACGGCATAAAACTACAGGTTTCTCTTGGGCTCCTTGTCTTTAAGATGGTCACCATTTTTATTTCTCAGAATAGCATCTTAGATCATTAGCCTAACATCTGGTCACAAATTTCAACCAAGGTTGCCTCATTCTAAGTGCAGCACACAATGAATTTTGGCACATTAATTCTCTCATTACTGAGAAGCTGTGAAATAGAAAATTAATAATCAATTCATAACAAAGCAGAACACTCACTATATGTGTTGGCAAGGAAGTAGTTTTGCTCTCTACGCCTGTGTCTCAAGATGATGATGTATTATACATAAGCCTACCATCCTGGCAAAGAACAAAATTTAAAACAAACTAAATGAACTGCTCATCAATAGTAATTAGGCCACACTTCTATTTATAATTAATCTATTAATATGCAGTAAACAAATATGTGCTGAGAAACAAAACAGCAGTGAAGTTCATCGCTAACAATCTCCTAGGTTGTAGGCATATTTGAGACATCTTTCATATGTTTCCCTTGATGTCAGTTGTCCCGTTTCTTCTCAGATGGGAGATATGCCATCTCAAATAAGAGGAGGAGATGGGATTACAACAGGGAACAATGATCAAAGTATGCTCAGATGGTATAGCCCCTGTAGAGATGGGGCTCTTTTCGTTGATTTGACAGCAGCCCACACAAACTGAAAGAGGGACAGTTTGATGATCCACAATACTGGGACATTTATGGCATATTATACATCAATGAACATTAGGGAAAGTGAAATGATCTAAGAAAAGCTTTGCCAAGAATAAAATGGGCGTTGTGGGGCTTCAGTAAGATTTGTCCAGGTCTCCTTTTTTACCATAGAGAAGCTAAGTGCTTGAATAGCTGAATTATCTGTATGTTTGCAGCTGGCACCATGTGCCACCATATCCTTTAAGTTTTCTTTCTTCTTCTTTTTCTTGTGCCATATCCGTTATCGGACGTTGGTGATTATGTTGGCGATCCTGTTTTTATCAGCAGCTGCACGAAAAAGTGCTGCTGAGTTTTGTCCAAAGTTTTCTTTGCAGGCTGAAAAATGAGGAGTCTTTGGTGTTATCTGACCTTGGTTTTTTTTTCTTTTTTCTTGTAGGCATCTCATTACCCAAACTAGATAATAATATCAGCGCTGTTGTGATGTTATAATGATTTGACTTAGTTTGGTAATGAAATGTCTGCAAGAAAACAACCAAGTTCAGAGAACCTTCTTTAAACTCTGAGCCACAAATATTCTCCTTTATTGGTGGGCTGAAGTAGTAAAAGAGGAAGTAAAGAAGAAGAAGAATTGGTGGACCGTAAACCATTTCTCTTTGTAGACCTCTACTTGAATCTTTAGCCCTGTGCCTCTTCCAGCAATTCTCGTGGCTTGAGTTTTAACACTTTAATAGGATTTCAGCTCCTTGTTATGATGTTATGCCTTTTGTCTGTTTTCATTTCATGATTTTTTAATTCTCCTGGTTTATCCCATTCAGGCCCAGAATAACAGGAAAGGCAGGACTATACTTTATAGCTAAGTAAATGAATGAATGCATTTTTTTTTTCTTATGGCACTTAATTTCAACCAATAGGATCCTGCTGGAGAAGAGAGATTGATAATTTGGGAAGGGGAGTGGCAGCCATTATTTTTAACATTTCCTACTACCCTGCACCTAAACGTATCAGTTTCAGTCCAGTGCAAGTCCTAAAATAGGCTAACTAGAGCTTTCAAAAACAGACACACTCTAAATTCAACCAAACTCATCTACATCTTCATTGTGCTTCTTATCACTTCTTGACTCTTCCCAAAATTTAAAGATGGGTTTCAGAAAGTTTATACTAAACCCAGCAAACACGATTATAGCTCAGTACTTTGTATGATATGATCGTGATATACAAAGTGGAATGCTTAGCAGTTAGAACAAAAGCATCGTGGTACCGTAGCTTGTCTGTTATACCTCTCAGGCCCCTTTATGTTTTTTAAATTAGGGCTAAATGCAAACCAGAGATGAACTGCAATGAGCTTCCATCTCTTATTTTTTTGTAATTCCTGCCTAATGAGTCGAATCTAAAATATGATTAACTATCCAGGGAGGGCCATGGAAAGAACTTTATGAAAATTTCCATTTCTTTCCCATTTGTACAATTCTTGAAGCTCCGTTTTTTTCTCTCGTTAAAAGCCCGTTATTAAAAGTTGGTAAATATTGAGGCAAACTCTTAAGTATAAAAATACTAATGGAGACATCTGAAATACTAAGAAATGGAAATAGCAAAAGCAATACAAACACTAACAAATGTAATAACATTGATGGAGAAGACTGAAATAGATTGTGCAGACTAATGTGATAAATATTTGAACAGGAAAAGAATTACAGTCTAATTCCACTCCCAGCTGAAGCAACTGCTTGTAAAGTACAATGATAGAATCATGTATAAGGAATATAGATTTTGTATTAGGTGTCACAATGTTCTGGTACAAACATTGAAAATGGCCTTTATAACTGGTCTGAAGGAGCCCCTAATTTGCATAATTAATTTCTGGAATTTACTGCGAGAGGATGAATAATTAACTTACATGGTTTGTTTTAAAATCCATACAGATCTACCACTAGTTATTAGTCATGAAGGACAAATCAAGCCTTCACTTTAGAAAGGCAATAGGCTATACTTATGATTAGATTATCAAATGCACAGTTTATTTGCCTGATTTATAGTACACTCTTCTGAGGTTTCACAGGGCATGTAATATAGTCCTAAAAATGGCATTAAAACAAATTGAAACAAAAGCAAAAATGTTAATGTGGATAATTAACAAGGCAGTCCAATAAAGTTAATTTTAAAATAAATTCTGTGGGTCTTACTTGCAGGCCAGTGGATATGCACTGCATTTTAAAATTTCTCTGGTGGAAAAGTGGAATAAAAGCAGTACGAGAACATCAAAAAAACACAGAACTTTCTTTCTTTCTTTCTTTCTTTCTTTCTTTCTTTCCTCTCTCTCTCTCCCCCCTCCCTCCCTCTTCCTTCCTTCCTTCCTTCCTTCCTTCCTTCCTTCCTTCCTTCCTTCCTTCCTTCCTTCCTTCCTTCCTTCCTTCCTTTCTTTCTGACATTGCCTAGCATGAAACTGATATCATGTTAGGTTAACAACTCAGCCTCCAACACTAGAAGTTTTCCACCCCTGGTGGCTTCTAACCGTAGAACATTGTCTTCTGAAGTCTCACTTCAGACAATAAAAATAACTGTAGAAGAACATATGTTCTAGAATTAATGCACAGATGGGCAAACACGTTTTAGGTTTTGAAATTTCCATCCGTTTTATTGCAGCTTAAAAGAAAATGCAGAGAAAGCTACATTCATTGACATCTGCAGGTTTTCTTAATATCTACATAGATTTGCGCATAATTTTCTCCAACCGATAAGAGTTTTAACAAATTGGCAAAAAGATTACATATAGTGTGTGTTTTGCAGGGGGGAGGAAGGGAAGACTATTGCTTAAATTCATGTAGAGATATCAAATTGCCTGGAACATTAACAATCCCTAATAATGGAAACTGGTCATAGTACATATAGTCCTTGACTTACAACCGCAACTGAGCCCAAAATTTCTGCTGCTAAGTGAGCCAGTTGTTAAGTGAGTTTTGTCACATTTTACCACAGTTGCTAAGTGAATTGCTGCAGTGGTTAAATTAGTAATATGATTGTTAAGTGAATCTGGCTTCCCCCATTGACTTTGCTTATTGGAAGGTTGCAAAAAGTGATCACACTATAAATATGAGTTAGTTGCCAAGTGTTTGAGTTTTGGTCACATGACTACAGGAATGCTGCAATAATTGTAATTGTGAAAACGGTCATAAAACAGCCATTGTAAATTTGAATGGTCACTAAGCAAACTCTATCTGTATATATCATGAATTGTGGCAATTTTTTTATATAGAGAGGAAAACAATATGTTTCTATAAATGTATTTAATACCTGTTGCTGATTGGATTTGGAAGGTTTTTTTCACAACAAGTTTTATACAGTTTCATCAAAGGACAGGCATGCATGTGTGCATTTGATTTTAATTATTCAGAGTATGTGAGCAAACTTCAAGAGTTGCCTTGAAATGAGATGACCAGCAATCAAATCAAATCAATCAATCAATAAAATTTAATATTTATATTGTTGCTTACTACAATGATGAGCAACCTGTGCTTTTGTATCAAGCAACATCTGCACATTTTAACATTAAAGTAAATCTGCTGTTAACTTGAATTTATGTTTTCGAGCTAGAGAAATTATAAATAACCATTAAAAAGTATATTGATTTAGTGATAATTTGAAATAAGATACCTGTGGTGTCTTGACTGTAATTCACTGCTTGAGAATATAAGTTGATGTGGGATTGCTAATAACACATATTCAGAGCACCAATAAGTTATTCTAAGACTAGCTAATCATATATTGATCAGACCTGTAAAAATGTATCCACCAGGTAAATCTTAGGGGTTTGAAGTGTATATTTCATTGATTTACACAGTTCATTTCAACTTAGAATTGAGGGATTTAAAATCCTGTGAAAGGTTTGATTAAACAATGTAGCTATGCTAACAAGGTCAAAAGTATCCCAATTATTTTTGTGTATCTTGGAAAGAAGGTTACAGGATCAAAACATTATTTGAATATTAGCCCAATGATCTTGCAAGATTAGTCTTCTGTGATGAGACACAGAGGATTTTAAACTGAAGTGGAGGACTGCAAATTTTGAAAAGACTTTTTAGCAAGGCAAAAAGGACAATTGGAGATTCTAGCTGTCATGATATAGTAGCTTCATTTGTGTCATATATAGGAATGTTCAGTTACAGCACTACGTACCCAGCCTCAAAAATCAAAGCACTAGTCAGGTTGGATCTGATGATGCAGTGACGGTGGCTACCATGTTGACCCACTTCCATGGATGACCTTGCTTGTATCCAGGAAGTCACCAGGATTCAAGGAAAACCATCAAGTTAGACTTGATTAGTATTTGAACAGGAAACCACCATGACATTCCAGCTCATAGACTCTAATAAGAAACTGAAAACAGGAATTCTGGAAGAAGGTAAGGCAAAATATTGCCTTGTTCTTTCCAAGAAAGTAACATTGATGTATCCAAGATCATCTGCATGAGAAGAAGCCAAAAAAATCAAGTGTTGGCTCTGACTACATGATCAAAGTTTCACCCATTTGTAATTGTATATGATCCTGCTGCATGTTCCAAAGAGGTAAGTTTTGATCATGTGGTGGTGATGGCTGCCACATTAAATTGATTGTCCTTGCTATCATGGATGTTCTTTCTTGCATACATGAAGTCATCAAGATTCAAGGATGAAGTCATCAAGCTTTCCAGGATGACTCAAGGAAAACCATCATCTTTTTCCAGCATGGATATTTGTTATAATGGTCCATTTCAATTGAGACGTAGGCTATGTCTACATGATTTTGGAAAGGCACCAATTTAATCTCTGCAGCTTCCCTACGATGGATCCATGGGTCCAGTCCTTGTGTCAGAAGCTGAATTTGCAGAATATTATAATGTTGTAAATTCATGGGTGCACAGCAGACAATAAAGAGATTTCTGCTAAAGTTTAACTTTAATAGAATCAGCTAATAGCTTACTGAGCAGATTGAATTATTTATATATCAATATAATAAAAGCGATATTTTTTTAGAATGAATGGATTGCCTATAGACTGTATGGATCAATATAATAAATATGGGGCTCATTTATACAAAGTATAGAAGGTTAAAAAGCATGATTGCCACCTATTAGAGATATTCAAATGTTTATTTTAGATAGTCATATATAGAATCTGTTTATTATTACTCTATCTTATTTTTTCTGTTGTATTTTTTCCACTTATTTTTAAGCATTTATGTATTTTTGACAACATATCTTTGTTTTTTCTTCTGTTTTGCTCCTTTTTAAATTATTATTTGAAAAGCAATTAAAATATATATTTTGAAAAAATCCAGATAGACAGGAACCTTCTCTCTGACTTTTATCAGCACACATTTTATCAGCAAGGAGGAAAAACTGGGGAAATTTGAAAAGTTGCACATCTTCCATTCCTACATAACCCTGTGCTTTAATATTAAAACATCTGTGCAGTTCATTTCTAACACTGAAAAGTGCCCTCTTTAAAATAATGATTAGCTAACTGGAAAATCATGCCCATGTCAGTGTGGAGGAGGATAAGCAAAGAATGCTCAATTAAGACTCCTGATTTTCCACAAATTGAAAAAGTTATTTCTTTTAACACCGTATTTATGCTACTGCATTTGTCCGCTGCTTTTACAGAGATCCGGAGCACAGTTTAAACTTCTTTAGAGATGTCAGCTAATGTCATTCCTGGCACATATTATCCTTCTTTCCTTTTGATTTGAATATCAATGCACACATTAGAAAAGGGTGTATGTCATATCTCATGAAAGCTAAAACATATCTCTTGCTCAAAAATACATGCTCTTGAAAGTGCACACATTTGAAAATTGGCACATATGCTCAGAATAAAACAGGTACATTACACTTTATTTATGAAGAAGCACTGCAGCATTTTGCAAAGTTAAACTTCATATCAAATGAAAAAAAGGGGGGGGAATCTAATTTATCTTAGAGTCATCTTACCAAAATGTCAGCTTGGTTATTTTTTTTTTAAATGATATATACCTTCTCTAGAAATGAATAGTAGCGACTAGATAAGAAAATAAAATCTAAGTAAGATAGCATGCTATTTTGTTGGGAAATGCAAGACCAATCTAAAGGATATGTTAACAGCAGAATTACACTTGATTTTGATCCATTTAGTATTGATCAGGTAGATAATAAAAGTCAGCAGACGTTGTACTTTAGTCTATGAAACTAAATTGAAATAATAAATATACGTGTGCTATATAAACGGAACTTATGTGCCTGCCCCCTTCAGCCCATTTTCTCCTATTATATAATAAAATTAAAAATTTCCAGAAACCCAAGACCAGATGCTACTGTATAACATTAGAGGGTTTTAGCCCCAATGTAGATTCACCATTGAAACTACCCTATGTAGTCAGATGAAATACCATATAAATGCTACTTCATCTAATTACTTTATCTTTTTGATTACTCCTTCCTTCCTTCCTTCCTTCCTTCCTTCCTTCCTTCCTTCCTTCCTTCCTTCCTTCCTTCCTTCCTTCCTTCCTTCCCTTCCCTTCCCTTCCCTTCTCTCCTTCTCCTTCTCCTTCTCCTTCTCCTCCTTCACTGAGATCCTGGACCTCTTATTTAAATTAAATGAAAATGCTTAAAGTAGCCATCCATTAAAAACAAATCATAGGAGAGAAATCTCCTTGCACTCTTTCTTAGCTTCTATTTCATTCACAAGGCATAACATTTTGAAAAAACAACAACACAAATGAACAATAACAAAGCAGAAATAGGAAGTTTGTTTTAATATGCAACTGAGTCAGTCTTGCATATTTCTTTCTAGAAGTCCCTTCTATCTGATTTCTATCTGGCAATGTCAAATGGTGCTGTGTTGATTTTTTTTTCTCCTCTGCCTTTCTGCTGCCTAAGGGAAAGTGGGAGATATAATTTTCTCCAGAAATTTATTGCTTTCTAGCGTGGTAGTAAAGAGATAGTCCTAGACTGAGAAGTCAAAAATCATCTTTCCCCATCATACGTGGTGTACATTAATGTTTCATTAGAATGGTGCATAAGGTTCAACAAGGAGACCTTCATTCTTCTTTCTGAGTTGCCAATATAATACCAAAGATAAAAAGATGAAAACGGATCATTTTAAAAGGGGGCAAAGTGGAGGGGTCAAAGTGGTATCTGTATCTATAGACAAGTCTTTTAATTCAAGGAAGCAAGATATATAAAAAATATTTTACATTATGGAGATCAAATCAGTCAATCCTAAAGGAAATCAAATCTGGCTGTTCTCTGGAAGGACAGATACTGAAGATGAAGCTCAAATACTTTGGCCACCAAATGAGAAGAGAGAACTCCGTGGAGAATTGGGAATTGGGAATTCTATTCCTCCCAATTAAAATGAACAAAAATATGGCTGGATACATTATGATTGATTTGGCATATGATTTTTTTAGGGGGAGGGGAGCAGAAGAAATCTGTAGTTAAGAAAGGAAGGAAGGAAGGAAGGAAGGAAGGAAGGAAGGAAGGAAGGAAGGAAGGAAGGGAAGGAAGGAAGGAAGGAAGAAAGAAAGAAAGAAAGAAAGAAAGAAAGAAAGAAAGAAAGAAAGACCTCCTGTTTCCTGTTGTGATTATTCAGAAAGGAAATATTTCATTTCTCCATCTATCTTATATTCATTTGCTTCCCAAAGCTAGTATTGAGCAATCCCTGAACATGGACTGTTGGTAAAGTCTCCTATCCCCTTAATTGTTTTTCTTAATAATTCTTGTTTCCTTCTGCAAATCTTGGGGTTATACCTTTTTCTGTTTGGTGAAATGTTGGCTGTCCAAGTACTGCCCCTGAACATTGTGACCAGCATGAATGCTATTAAATAGGATAGCTCAAGGTATCATGTTTCCTTTCTCTTTCTCCATCCTTTCCTTTTTATATTGCACCTGTTTCAATTATAAGTTTAAGCCAGGGGTGTCATCATACCAGAGCCACGCCCACCCCATTGCTGGCAATGGCGAAAAAGCTCCGCTACGTTGTGCGACATCACGTGATGTCACGAGTTTGACATGTCCGGTCTAAGCCAAAGGATAAACTGAGCTTTGCTGCAATAATATGTTATTCTGACAGCCATCGGAGTTCAAGAGGAGGGTATAAAAGTTAGGAAAGGGGGAAAAAAGGATTTACTCTTTTTTCCCTGAGAAGCCCAGTATGTGAAGTTTGGGTCTCCCTCCTGTTTCATTTTTCTTCACAATGCTTTGAGGTTAGGTTGACCCATACAGCTCTTTGTATGGAGCATTCAAGAAGAATCTATGCTATTTAACAGCAACAACAAAATCAATTTGCTTCTCTGATTTTTTTTCCCAAGGTAAAAGGAAGACATGGGTTCCTGACACCAATTTTGCCTTGAATATAAATGTGTTGACTTGGTTGAGCTCTTCTACCAAATAAATCAGTGTCCAACAAATCTATAAATAATAATGAAACACTAAATGACAGTGCCTGGGAATATCTTAATTGATCGTTGTTATATATGATGAACGGCTAAGGGAGCTAGGCACATGTAGCCTAATGAAGATAAGGCTGAGGGGAGACCTCATAGTCATCTTCCAATACTTGAAGGGCTATCACAAGGAAAATTTATTCTCCATAGCATCTGAGGGCAGGCAAGAAGCAATGAGTGGAAACTCATCAGAAATAGATCCAACCAGGAAATAAGGGGGAATTTCCTAATAGTGAGAACAGTTCATCAATGGACAGCTTGCCTCCAGGAGTTGTGGGTGTTCCATTGCTGGAGGTTTTTAAGAAAAGATTGGATAACCATTTGTCCAGATGGTATAAGCACTCCTGCCCTGGGCAAGGGGTTGAACTAGAAGACCCCCCAAGGTCCCTTCCAGCCCTATGGTTCTATAAAATGAAAACTATTCCAGTTTAGAACAGAAGCAAGGAAGCCACTTGCCTTGGTGGAGAATAGCAACGTCTCCAATCACTGGAGTCCAGGAGCAGTCTAGAATATGTCCATTTCCTTTTCCGTCTCCTTTTTATTCCTCCAAGCTCCATTGCTTAATGCAGGGGTTCTCAACCTTTTTAATGCCGTGACCCCCCAACCGGTCGTAAGTCGAGGACTACTCAACTGGTGCAGCACCGTTTGCAGAATGGGACTTTTGGTGGGCTCAGCAGGGCAGAGACAGCCTGGACAATTCCTATTGGCTTTTGAAAGCCAATAGAATTAGACTCTATTCAAGAGAGTCTATTCTATTGGCTTTCAAAAGCCAATAGAATAAAAGGGAGTAGCACAGCTAAGGAAAGGGGGGGGGGAAATGGCGGACTGCGTTGTTTGGCAACCCCCGTGAAATGGGGTCCCGACCCACAGGTTGAGAACCACTGGCTTAATGGGTAGAGAATAGATCATGACACTTCCTAGGACGGGTTGAGCAACAGAGCCTCATCTTTTAATAGCCAGATGAATGTTGAAAATTGTGGGTTAATTAATCTGCATTTTGTTTAAATGCTTCTCTTTTCAATTTTCCCTTGGTGTGAAAGTCCCCCATTAAGGTTCTGCAGAAATGTTAATACCTCCTACCGGGTAAATCTGTTTTAAAGTGTCCTTGATGATACTAATGTGAGACTGCCGAGTGTATCTTCAAGCAATTCATTGTGAGGACAGCTGTACCAAGTGAACCTAACTTACTTGTAAATTTTCTTCTTATTGATTCAGCTCTTTAATTAACATTTGACTTTTTAGCCAGATTTTGTTTTAAATACAAACAATGAAAAAAAAAACCAACAGGAAACCTTAAATAATTACTCTTCTCAATACTACCCAAATGTACGTTCTCACTTCTTCTTTTATAACGTGTAGATAAATACATAGAAGAAGGAAATCTATATCGATTGTTCTCTCCTGCTTCATGTTTGCTTTGGTAAATAATGTGATTAATGGCTGGTTGGATACCTTGGGGCACCATTTCTTTGGCTCTTCTTACAATAAAAGGGTAACTATCACCATTCTTTTCACATCGGCAACTAAGTTAATTCTAAGAAGACCTAAGAAAGCATTAGCGTACTCCATGACTCAATTCTTATGAAAATAAATGTAAGAGTTACTTCAGACTTACTTCTATGCTCCAACTTCATCAAGGTAGATGCTATTTAGTAGACAAATGCCTTCAGTTATTTTCAAACATGTTAAATGGGCTCTAAAGGTATAAAATTAGACAATTCCTATGCAACTTTGTGGAGGATAAAAGGGTCAGTGGCTCATAATCATGGTAGCTTTATGGACTCTTTGAAGAGTACAGTGGGTCAGTCCCTTCCTTCCTTCCTTCCTTCCTTCCTTCCTTCCTTCCTTCCTTCCTTCCTTCCTTCCATAAAACCAGACTTCTAGATTTTCTGATCATTCCCTTGAAGACTCTTCTTAGATTCTTAAAATATACTTATATTAGAGAGTCACTTACAAAAGACCTTCTATATATCAAGATTTCCATAAGGATTCTTCTGAATTTCTTCTCTTTCAAATTTATCCCAGTAGTTTCAAATTTTAGAGATATCTGTTGCTTCCAGAGTGTTAACAGACATCCTTTTTTTTTTCATTCCTAGATTCTAATATTTTTGGGAGAATGCTGGAATTGCCCTATTGGCCACAGTTTGAGGTTCTATTGTTGCTTTGTGTTTTCTTCTACATCAAACAGGCACTCATATACATTGAGAAAACACTACAAAAGGGAGAGTTTATATGTTCATAGCTATCAAAACATATTTTCCAGCCTGTTTTACCAAGTGTAGACACATATAAAAGTGGATGTTGTAGCACAATCAGGCAATCTTACTGCAATCAGAGGAATATTTTTCTTTTACAAAGTTTTTGCAATGTACATGTATTAGAATATACAGTACATGGAACAGTGTTTCAGCTCAAAACCTCACAAAATTATTCTATCAGTTGAAGAGAGATGTAGTTGTGAACTAAAATTCCTCTAACTTAGTTCCACCAATTCATTGAATCCACTCACCAGCACAATGGCAATGTTTGTAGGAGCAAGAAAAAAAAATCACTTTAACATAATTTAGGACATCAAATACCAAAGAAGTTCCACAAGAGGTCTAGTAAATTGGGCTAGTAAAACCCATAATCTAATGCCCCCTTTTTTCCTGATGTCTAACTGAAATCTATGTCCTTGTAAATTAAACTCCCTGGTATTTTTCTGTCTTCTAAATCATCCCTGAACCATTTTACCCTTCGGACAGTTGGAGACAGCCCCCATGCCTCTCAATAGTCTTCTTTTCTGCAACCAAACATGCTCAGTGTTTCCCATTGTTCCCCTTAAGTTTTCTTTCAGGATTCTGTGGATAACCTCTGTGGATATGAACCAGTTTGTCACTGTCCTTCCTTAAATGCAGTGCCCAGAATTGAGTATATTGTTCTGTAAAGTCCAACAGAGAGAGAAATTATTAGAGAGAAATTATTATTTCTTTCTTCCAATATCATTCATTATGGGCATACATTACTAACAAATCTTTCCATTTCTTTTCACTTTCTTGAATGCACAATAATTCCAAGAGGAAAAATGTGTTCTGACGTGCACTCTGAGTTACACTGACTCTCTCTTTCACTTCCTTGGTTTCCCCAACTGCTAATAACGTTATAGATATCTACGGCAGTTAGATGAACCTTCCATCTGTGCTGCTTTGTGTAAAAACAATGCCATCTGCAACATGCAAATGTGATAATTGAAGGTATTCCAGCTAGCTTTCTGGAGGATGTAACCCCAGTCAGTTCAAGATTACTTGTGATGAGTGGAGAATTATGGAAGTTCTGATCCATCTTCTAGAAGCACCAGCTGATGTACATAACAGAAAAGCAACATTGTAGAATAGTGGCCAGTCAATGCTTGAGACCAGGATGTGTAAATAACTATATCAGGTATAAATAATTACCCTCAGTCTGTGAGCAAGTTCAGGCTATTTATTACTGTCATCCCATTCTATATTCGGAGGCTGTGAAACCAAATGCAGCCAGTTTTTAATTAAATCTTGCTTATTGATTGCAAACAGATTTAATGAGAAAATGAAGCACATCAACAAAAAGATAAAAATGGCAATATTACTGTCTTATTAAGAAGATATTTCCCTTCACTGCAACACTGATTTTACAGATGCTGGCTGTACTTAGGTGACCTAACTGACGATCCTTATCCAAGGAGAAATATGTACTTCCATGCAATCTTAAATAGCTCACCTGCAACCAGAAAGATGAGCAAGAGACTACCATTGACCTAATTGTGGCATTTGCCCAGCATATTTAACTCTGCCCATCATCCAGTGAAGCGTATTGTGTGAATACTGCATTAGAAATTGAGAATATGAGATTTGGAAATTTCCATGGCAAGTCTTCTCTTCCCTTCCCCGGTCACTGCTTCCAATAATTTATTTCAGATCGTGAGAATTTCCTTAATGAAATTTCCAGAAGAGCCAACATGATACAGTAGTGCAATGTGTTCAGTTTTAACTCAGGGGTCCTGCATTCAGTGATTATGGTATTAAGGTTGATTCATCTTCTAAAGCTAAGCCAAGATTTCTTTTCAGCTATGGGTTATTGAAACATGACTTGCTTCGCAAAGAGCACAGGTACTTATGATCCTTGAGGAAGAGACCTCCTCTAAATGCAGAACTTTCAGATGACCATTTGCCCTCTCTCAGGACTTATAATCTCTCCTGTGCAATATCCCATCACAGATGGGTGAATTCATGAATGAATTCATGTTTGGCTTTCCTCAACTTGTTATCTTCTCCTAAAGCCTATCCAGTTCACGGATTGTTTTAGTCTCTTTAATTCTGAAATATCAATGATCACTCAAACCACTTCAGGATTACTTGTAATTAGAAGCGGTATACAGATATCCTAATCAACATCCTAATAACGTTCTAAAGAAAAATGCAGGGATAAGTCCAGACTGTTGCTCAGGAGTCAAGGGGACAAAATGATTACATAAAAATACCTGAGATAAAGAAAGCATGGGATTCTCATATTGAATAAATCCTGATAGAAACAAGCTACATAATGATCGAGTGCAGTGCATTGGAGGCTCAAAAGGCCAACAGAGACAATTCTGGAGAGAATCTGTCAATTTGTTCACAAAATGTTGACACCATTTAAAGGCATTTAATGAATGGATCAATCAAATGGATCAATCAATGAAGAGTAAATTCAATATCTCCCCAATTTCCATTGAACTACACGGTTTTCTTCAGACTAGATATACATGATAGTTACATTGACCATATTTTCTAGGGGAAAAAAATAAAGGCCATATGTGACAAAGAGATTCATAAAGATAAAAAAGAATAATAATTTAGATCCATCAATCTAAATTAAACACTGCTCCTCTTAGTCATCAATGAATGGAAGAGTAAAGACATATCTTCAGTAACATATATCAGATTATTATTCAGATTATGCCTCTGAAAAGTGAGCCCAAATACTTTCTCAAATTGCAGGCATATACTAAGGTAGACAATTTATAGTTTTTATTTTACGCTAGCACAGAGCTGCATACCCATCTCCAGTCTCCAAGGACTTTTAAAAAAAAGCTTTTAAAGGCAAAAGAGTTGCATCAGCTATAGTCAGTATTCAAGAGGACTGCAGCATCCAATGATGGTAATAATTGTCAACCATCTCCTTCAATGCTACCATTAGTGGAGAAGTGTAATTTGGCATAGTTTAATCTTTGAGGTCAGGATGGCTAAAGAAGCTCAGTTTTCTTTGTCACTGCAGTGATCCGCTGATTTACCCTCATGAATATTGTGATGAGTGATTAGCTAAATAACATCTGCACAATTATAGGTCGATAAACACGCACAGATTTGTCATTAGATAGCAGAATGGAGAAAGGGGAGGAGGAAGCATCCAGCAAGAGAGCCGGCATGGAATAGAATGCTGATGAAAAACTTCTCAGTTATTGAAGTTTCTGGAACAGAACAGATAGATAGATAGATAGATAGATAGATAGATAGATAGATAGATAGATAGATAGATAGATAGATAGATAGATAGATAGATAGATGATAGATAGATAGAGATATATAGATAGAGATAGATAGATAGATAGATAGATAGATATAGATATAGAGAGAGAGATAGAGTGATAGAGATAGATAGATAGATAGATAGATATAGATATATATAGAGAGATGGAGAGATAGAGATAGATAGATAGATAGATAGATAGATAGATAGATAGATAGATAGATAGATAGATAGATAGATAGATAGATAGATTTCCCTTTTCTTTTGTTTGGTGTATGTCTGCAGGTCCATATCTGCAAAAGCTGTAGTTTCTTTTGTTCCCGGTTAGGCATTCTTTTAAAGAATGAGCTGACCTTTTCTCCAAGGTTGCCATGGAAGCTTTCTACTAATGAACTCTTCAAACCTAGACCTTTTGTGGTAGAAATTTATTATTAATCAGCAAGAGTGGCAACCTCAGGAGACTCTCATGCTCACTTTTCTCTTTCTCTGCTTTTTTTCCCCTTCTTCCCCTCTGAGCTGTAAAGGATACACCAAATTGCATGGAAGTGAGCTGCACTGCAGGTATGGCCCCTATAGCAAAGGGAAAAGCCTGGACAAAACTTTCAACAGGTTGAGGTTTCCATCTAGCCTCTCCTGGTGAAGTTCTTAGAGCAGTGGGAGTGTGGTGTCATAGTTTTTCAAACAGCTTCGGTACCATCTGGGACATGATGCTAAGAAATCTTTGGGGACTAGGCATATATTTGAAATTCCACAAAACAGATGCCAAGATCAATATAGTAACAATGGAAGAGAATTTTTGTAACTCAGGGTTGAACCGTAGGTTCCTTGGTTGTGCTTGGTTTTCTGGCAGAGGTTTCATTAGGATGGCACTGATGAAGTTACCTAGGTGGGTAATGAAATGTCTGCAAGAAAACAACCAAACTCAGAGAGCATCAAGGACTCCACAAAGCTAGCTATGGTACATAGCAAAAACATCTGTTTAGCAAAAGTAGAAATAACTTTTCAGAATACTGTCTATCATCCCTGTAGAATCTTGGCATAACTAGCAAATATGGGCTGTGACAATCCAGCAACCAGTAAGTAACATTACGTTTTTTAAAAAAAATAGTTTTTTGTATCTGTGTCATGTCTCAATTGTTTTCCAGTCTAGACAGGACACCTTACATATTCTTACCAATATGGATGACAAAGGCTGGTGTTCCACTTTGCAACAGGACAGCTGTCTGTCTGTCTGTTTATCAAATCAAATGGGGGCAAGCCAGAAAAGTCTATGAGGTTAAATTGGTATCTTCTGAGCAGTTGTTTTTCCCCCAAATTGAATGGTGTTTAGTAAAAATGAAACTAGACAGGCAAGTTTATGAATGTGGGCTGCAAAGCTCAGGGATATCTTTAGATGGCATTATTACATCTTTGTTGCCATTTGGTGGTCATCTGAATTTCTGCAGTTCCACATGGTAGCCCTAGTCTCTTAACTAAACCTTAAGATGAACAAAGGGTGAACAGCATGAATTAACAGTCTATTAATTCAGCACTGTTGAACACTAGTTATATACTGTATTTCCAAATTTGGGGATAGTGAAAGCTATTTTTCAGCTATTCTGTGCAGGCTTATCACTTGCACACTGATGTCCCTTCCAACTTTACTATTATTATTATTATTATTATTATTATTATTATTATTATTATTTTAATTTTATTGTAAGATGTCCTGGATATATATCCAACGGGCAGCCTCTAAGTTTTTTTTTAAAAAAATGAATATCCTGTTGATTTGGGGAACATATTTAATATTTGCAGATTGTTGACTGTTATTCCAAACATTTTGTTTCTAGTTTTTGTTCCATGACTTTATGCCAGTAATATTTTTGCTACAATCTTTTCAAACTTTCCAGCTTGAACATATTAAGAATTTGGAAATAACACTGGGGGATATATTCAGTTTAAAATTGGAATAAGTTCATCCCTCCAGCATTGTCCTAGATCATTGCCTTTGGAGTCTTGTGAATATTTAACTCAGTAGGAAATAGGAACTATGTTAGAGGTTTCTGGCTAATGGAAACATGATCACATTATTCACTCCCCCCCCCCATGGATGTTGATAATTCCTTCTTCAAAAACAGGATGTCAAGACAGAACAGTCATCACTAGCTTCAGCTATAACTTTGGATGTGAGATGGGCAACTTGAAATTACAGGTTTCCGTGTAGTTCCTGAACTCCCTTTTGTGTGGTTGATAAAGATCCTTGTGACCACAGCTACTGAAGACTGGTGATCTTTTTTTCCTATTTCATGTTAGGGAATACTTTAAAACTACATTATAAGTCTTAAAATCGAGACTATTCCCCCCCCCCTAAAGTTCTTCAGATTCATCCCTGGCATTTCATAAGATCCTGGACTACCCATTTTACATTATTATGCCTACTATAGCCTCTAAGATCTCACTAAAATTGGAGATGCAGCCTCAGCTATCAAACGTTTGTCCTCTCTTGCTTTCCAATTGAAGTTTGAGGATAGTGTTGTCATCCTAGTTCCTGGCCACCAGCTGCTTGATCATTTGACAAGATTTGGGAGACTGTGTAATAGACATGACACTGTTGACTAATGATAGATGATTGCACCAATGCTGTGGAGACCAGAAGTAAGAGGATGAAACCTGAAGGGGCCATGGCACTGCTCTTTGAATAAAAGAAAGGAGAGGGAGATTCTCATTTAAATGGGAGCAAAACATTCATTAAATGTAGGATGCACCAGAGTCAGTGCCTGCCAAATATTTGACATCAATAAAGAAAAGGTTTATGAAATGCTACAGGAGAACAATGCAAGGTAAAGATCAAGTTTTGCCTGGCACTTTTCAGAATTATTTTAGACTTTTGCTTCTCCCCTTTCCTTTCTTCTCCTTCTGTTTCTGATCAGTTCCCAGAGACTGCTGTCTCTATACATTTACTTTTCACATAGTTTGTTATTTTACCTACCCCGAGTTTTTCTCAAGCTTGTTTGCATATAATTTCCACATTAAAAATGCTTAAATAAAGCTTCAGACACATTACTGTGTCCATTTTTCCCCATTTTTTCTAGGTATTATATTTTTTTCATGAGTCTTTCCCCTCGATGCAATGTTATTTATTTTGTGTGTGTTTTTCAACTAAGATGCATTTTGCTCTCCATGACAGCAATTTCCTGGAATCCCTACTTGGCACAGCCAATTCCATTGGTCCTCTCAGCACTTTTTTTGCCTCTAAAAGGAGCTCCCTAACTCTCCTTTTATATGGAGGTGCTATCTAATTGAGGCTGAAGCATAAGGCAGACTCTGGGACTATTTATGAAAATAAAGCAGTTGGAAGCAGAAGTTGCAGTTCAGTTGAAAGAAAACAGTGGGATTCTTCTGCCTTCTCCGTAGTGTCTTAATAGGTGAGCACAATAGATAGGAAAGATCAATGAGAAATTACATTCCTGGAGGGAAGAAAGCATTGAAGGAAGTCAAGACAAAGACGGGTGGTAGTGGATAGATTAAAAAGCTCTGTTAAAGCCAGATATGACTCTATTCTAGGAGAGATTACAATAAGCCAATGGGTCAATGTCACAGTCCAGGATTATACAATGTGTCTCATGTTAAAGTCAGCACGTTGAGGCAATGTGTCAAGGGCCATAATTCAAAGACTTAGTTGTATCAGGTCAAAGACTAGGTTTGGGCTAGAGTAGAGATTGAAATGGATTGACATTAAGTAAATACATTTGACTGGGTTTCCGCCATTTAACACATTGACATTGCAGTGTAACGACAACTTTTGAATAGGTTCTAGGGACCTTTGTGAAGATGCCCAATGCCCTGGGATTAGGCAGAGGGATGCCAGATGTCCACAATAAGCAAAAGGGATGTCAAAATGACAGGTGCATTGTGATGCCTCCAACGGCATCACAAACTCACACTATCTGATGCAAGTGGAATCATGTGTGATGAACCCCTGCCTTCCCATCCCCATACCTGCGCATACCCATGATTACCAATATGGAGGCTTCTCCAATTTCTGAAGATGAAGAGTTGATTTAGAATTACAGTAAACTTGGAATTAATTAACATACAATGTTCCCTTTCTCTTATGCACTTGGGCTACTGCCAAGATCTCTTTAGAAGTTTCATCACGTTTATTGTAGAGTCAAGATGTCTTTGTCTTCCTTTTTTTTTTTTAAAGCTAGTCTAGTTTATTGCCTCTGAGACTGGTTTAACCAGACAGCTCTGCTTTGAGATTTTTTTCCCCATTCTATTTAATGGGAAATGAACCACTGCCATTTCATTTCTCTGAAAACTTTCCAGCAGCCCCATCTGTCACTCAGAGGCAAATTACAATGGTGGAAGTTGTTATCTGGGAAGCTTGCTACAGGCAAAATAAACTAAAGCTTAGCTGTCCAACAGGACAGGTTGAAGCTACCATAGCCCATGTGGACTACATCAAAAGAAGAGCAGCTTAGCAAATGCTTCTGTAGTTATACAAGTGTTGAGAAAAGCATGCTCTTGAATATGCAAAGGGGTGGCAAAGCCATGGTTTGCTTCAACTCCTGAACAGTTAAGAGTTGCTACAGATACGATTGGGCGAGGAAGGAAAACAAAACAAAACAACAAGCAGCAGACAGCTCATTATTTACAAAGAAGATGCTATAGTTCTTTTTGAGACAACTGTCACTTCTGTTTGGGAGGTAACCTAGGTAAGCAAAGGGCAGGACTCCCTACGTTTTGCAAATGCTGCAGCCATTTTCACGCATGGAATATTTATGGGCAGGATTTGACATTCAGTACATGCACCAGAGCCGTGATGTTTCTCAAGGGCCATCTCATAATTCACAATGGATGGAAACGTTCCCCGCAGACACTGCTCAAGTGCTTTAAAAAGCCTTTTTGTGTTACGTGAGGAATTAAGGTCAGAACTGTGGAGATGGGTGAGCATGGCTTTCAAGGTTAAGATGCCAGACTGAAAATCCCATACATTCAGTTCAAAGTCTGCTGAATAATTTTGCTTGAGGTCTTGGCTTTAAAAGATAATGCTAGGCTTGGAATGTAGAAAGCTTGTCTTAAAGTATTTGCTGTTTGCCCACCAAGAGTCATCTGATGTGATTGGAGTAGCTCTCCAAGATCTCCAAGTAAAGCACTTCTCCATCAACGGACACCTGACCTCCTTAAGTTACGATGTCGTGGATTGAATTAAGGACATTCAGCATGCAAACTATGTGGTTGAGCTACAGCCTTCCTCTTAACTGTAAACCCTATTTTTCTGTGCTTGAATACACTTATTCAGACTCAGGACTAAGCTTGCTCACATGGAAGATCTTCCATGAAAAATTCAGACCTTTAAAAACACAATTTAGAAACTGTTCTTAGATTTCAAGCCGCTATAGTGAGAGGTTTTTTTTTTAGACATCGGAGGGCATCGGAGATGAGCATCCCTGTAGTATAGGCTAAGGCTAAAGTTGAATCTGTAAAATAAAATGATGTTTTTGAGATGTGTTCCTTCATACTGCATACAGTGAAATCCCATTGATAATGTTCCAGCGGATAAATAGTACTAATACAATGAATCACACCTATTTGTTCAAAACAGATCATCCACAGATTGCTTTATGTCCCATAATTAGCACTGGACTCAAAGGTCTGTGTAAGGAATGAATTTGACAAGACAAGCACTAGTAATTCCTAGGAAAAGGGAAGCAATATATCACCATAGGAAAAAATAACTACTGAGGGCATGAAAAATAACAAAAACACTCAAGTATCCATTGACTCACAAAGAACAGTAGAAACAAGTCTAGAATTTAAACGTTGGAGCAAAATCTGTATAAAGACTTTGACTTCCATTCACCCTCTTGAGAAGCGAGCTCCATTTCTTTTTGAAACAAGACAGCTAATCTTGCCCAGCTATACCAGTGAGACTTCTGCCAAAAAAGCCAATTGTTGAATAGGGAACTAAATGTTTAGAGAGCTAAGCCTGCTGTGAAAGAATGAAGTATTTGACTCTACTGGTTTTGTTTTGGCAGTTAGTAGAGAGGGAGGCTGGGGAATTGCAAAGAGAGCCTTAAAAGTTGGTTTTGAAATGAGAAATAGCTTGCTGTTAAGAGAGATACTGACAGAAAGAGAGAGCAGAGAGAGGAGAACACGGTAGGAAAAAGAGGATGGTTTAATTCTGGCTACAGTCAACATGTCATCCCCACAATGTTTATGCAAAATTTAACAATAGTTTGTTTGAAGGCTGGAGCAATAGTTGCCTCAGTATATTCTGGATTCTTCAAAACGTGTCCTCCTAAAGCTTGGAGGTTGATGAAAGCTTCATTAGACTCACAATGACTCTTATAAAGGTAATCAAGTTGAACTCAAGACTTGTTGATTCCATGAATTCAGCCGTGTGTGTGTGTGTGTGTGTGTGTGTGTGTGTGTGTGTGTGTGTGTTAGCAATTGTATGGAAGTGATGTCTCATTTCCTTCTTTTGGGATATTTTTAGATCCTCTCTCTTAGACTGTTGCTCTTTTTTCATAGAAGCTCTATCAGCTTAGCTTTGATTCTGCACACATACCAATAAATCCCTTTTTAAAAACTGTGTAAGATCTTCTCCACCATTGCCTAAGCAAATTCTGGGGTGTTTCCTTTTGCTGTGGACAATGAAACAAACAAATACTGGCATAACTGGTCTATTTTCAAACTAGCACTCTTCCTTCAGTGAAGAGAGTGGGGGGAAAAAAGTCAAAATAAGCACAAAATAAGTTTTCTTTGCTTTTTTTCATGAGTGCCTTTCTTACTGCAATTCATCTTCTAAAGCCCATCCTCTTCCAAAGAAACTCAAGGGTTTCCTTATCGGTGATTGAAAGAGATTCAATTTTGGTCCCATCTAATTCCTTATCTAATTATTTGATGTGCTGTGCAGCTTGGAAACTAATTGACACTGTGCCATTTTTTTTTTCTTTCTTAAGGCGGACCCAGAGACAAAACTCCCTTCCCATTTGGCATCTTGCTTGAGTCACTTTGCAGAAGAAATAAGTAATTTAAATTTAATTGAGTGCATTCTTGCTAGGACAATGAGACCTTTGCACACTATTAGTGCAGACACTAAGGCAAGAAATCCTTCTCTCTCCTGAGGATTTAAAAGGGGCACAAAAGGAATGGAGTTATTTGCAGTACAGTAAATCCCTTCCTTTCCTCAAAAAGAAATTAATATCTGTTTGGAATATCTGCTAAGCTGTAGCACATAATAGGGAATTTGAATTCTTACCTGATATCACCTTGAAGACTTATGGCTGGTTATAATATTTTAGAACACTTCATTGAAACAAAAACAAAAGCATTCTCTGAAATAGAGCAGCTGTTCAAAAGGACACATTTTGCAAACTTTTTTTGTCATATGAAAAGGTCTTCCATGAGGGATGTTTCTCAGGGACTCTGATCTGAAATCTAGGCCATCTATAGAACTCTGGAATTTGAACATCAAGGAGAGCGCTGAAGAATCAGTCTTACATTTTAGAGAATGGATTAGCATCTCTATTACATTTCAGTTTGGGAACTGCCCAGAAGACACTTTCTCATATACAACCGGCTGACTATCTGGTAATGAAGATATCTTCAGAAAGACTCTCTTTCTGATTTAATTATTTAGATAGGTTTATGTTGGGACAAGTGTTCTCCCAGATGGTCAGACCCTAGGCCATTTAGAACCAACCCCTTGAAATGATCAATAGGATATACATATATATAAATTCAGCAATAGTTAGTCAGTTTCAGGGGGTACCATGGTTCAGTGGTTAAAGATACTGAACTTGTCATCTGGAGAGCTGACAATCCGGTTCAAGACCTGAACTCTGTGGGATGGGGTGTGTGATGACCCAGGGCCCTGAACGGAGGCAAAGCAATTAGCTGGTCAGAATAATTGTCTTTGTAAGCACTGCCAACGTTCACCCAACAACCCCCACATATGCTGGCACAAGTTCAAAAAACAGTCAACAGAGTTAAACAGTTCTTTAAAGTAAAACAGATAACAAACAAAGTATGATCTTTTCAACGTTGCAGTTTGCCTGTAACCTGCAAACTGCAAAACTGTGGACAGCAAGGAGAATTAGCAGGAAATAAACTTGATTCAAAATACAAAGAGTCCAGCTACAAGAGCTCACATCACAAGAGTTCACGTTTTTTTCCCGGTAAATGCCCCACCTCAAAGTGTCTCCTTAAAGACCTACTCCCCAGGTGTGCCTTGTGGAGTGGGGCGGGACGCTCTCCTCCCAAGCAAGTGGGCCTGCCTCCATTGTTCCCTCCTCCTCTCTGCTCTCCTTGCTCTGGGATCTGGTGGGGAGGGGCCTTGCTCCTCACCTGAGCTCTGCCTTCTGTTCCAAACTTGAAGGGCCCTGGCCTGCTTCAGCCTGCTCCTCCGCACAGTCCTCTGAAGCTAAAGACACCCCCTCCTGGGCCTCAACAGGGAACTCCATGTCGTCCTCAGAATCAGGCTCAGACGGAGTCATGACAGGCTGAGCTCCCATTCCTTGCCCCAGCTCCTGCCCACCTAGAGATTTGAAAGCATGCGAATGCAAGTAGATAAGTAGGTACCACTTTGGTGGGAAGGTAACAGTGTTACATGCACCTTCGGCATATAACTATGCTGGCTACATGACCAAATGCAAGCGGCATTTCAGATTGAGAAGCATTTGAGTAGCCACTGAAATATGCATGAAGCTCTGCCCAAGAATAAGCTGGGGAAATTTGCAGGATTGTTTTTCTTCCTTCAGATCTGCTCCAAGTGTTTTGCTTGAGGCTCTTGAAATCATCTTCAGGCTTTTGTATTTATATGCCTATGGCGCTAGCCAATAGCTGCTTTATTAAAACACCAGAAGTGAATAGACCTATGTGAAGATTTAGAAGTTGGTATTGCTTCAAGCTAGAAAACTAAAGAACGGGGGAAAGGCCACCTGAATCCCTAGAGGAAAGTTGCTGAAGCTAAGTGAGAACACAGAGGCCAACTGAAGCAAACACTTGATGATAGCAATAGCACTTGGACTTATATACTACTTCACAGTGCTTTACAGTCCTCTCTAAGCAGTTTACACAGTCAACACATTGCCTCCCCAATAATCTGGGTCCTCAGTTTACTGATCTCAGAAATATGGAAGTCTGAGTCAACCTTGAATCTGTGAGAATCGAACTCCTGGCAGTCAGCAGAATTAGCCTGCAATACTGCATTCTAACCACTGTGCCCCCACGGCTCTTGGACTAGACTAAATTAAGATCTAGAAATAAGGAGGCCATCAATAACAAGCACAGAGTGTGATCAGTTGAGGAACAAGTTCAAGAATAATTCTCCAGTCTTATGGAATGTGTAAGTGTGACTCCATGGATTAATGAAATTCAATGGTGAGGAAAGTAAGGTGGCATGGTTACGCTTAGATAGTCAGTGTAGTGGTGGTAGAGATTGTTATTCAAATAGGCTGATTCTTTAAGTTAATGTGGATATTATCGTTGGAGTTTTTGAACTGGATGTTGTTTTAGGGATGTTATTGCAAATAACATCTTACGAATCATCGTATTTCAAAATGTCACCTGTAACTTTTATGTTGAATCCCTCATACCTTACAAAACTGATTGCACATTTTCATTGTACATGTATCATAGTATTATGTCCTCTTTTCATATATTTTTGCTACTGTTATCCATGTATTCTATGTCATACACTAGCTAAATAAATTATTTTTTTTTTATTTTCAACATGGCTGCTTCTGCTGCTACAGTCAATATTTTCACTCTGGTTTTTTTGTAAGCTGCAAGTTGTGAGTTGACATCAGTTTCGCATATATTCATCCATCTTTTGGCAACTTGCTCTTCCATCCAGACCAGCCTCCTCCTCTAAAGAATGCCTCTTTGGAACATCAGGTAATTTCTATGGAGCCAACTAGTCATGAGGAAGGCCATCAGAATTCAGACTACATCTCGTTGGCTAATTTAAGACTCAGATGCACATATTTCCTTCTAACCGAGACAAGCCTTGAGAAATTACTGCCAAGAGACAAGAGTGGATTTGAAAAAGTAAGTACCTGGAAAGTGATGGATGGGAAGCCAAGATAAAGTCTTGTCCCTGCCTCAATTATCAGAAATTGTCTGATTAGTTCTACTCCCCTGTGAAGCAGGAAAGGAAGTCCAGGTGTCAAGCTTTCATGGCACAATTAACACAAGCAAGATTCTGAACATGATTATTAGGCATTAATGGAGGCATAGAAAAATAGAAATGGAATTTATGAATACCAGAGCCTGGCCTAGCTTATATAGAATGAAAATTTATCCTATCCATGGGTCCTTACAGAAACCTCATTTTCATAAAGTCAAATTGTGTTGAGCAGTCAGCATGTATGAACATATGAATTGATCTCTAATATATTTCTTAGAAGTGGGATGAGGTAAGTTGGGTTGATATGGATATACTTAGCTTTATAAAGCTTCGTGCCTATTTCAGATATAATGAAATACAGAGAAGAACCACATTTACAAAGGGGCAGAGGAGAAATTAAGGATTTTACCTACTTGGTTATATTAAATTTTAATAAAAGGCAAGGTTGCAAAGAGATCAATAGCTTCCTTTTATTTCTTTTCTCTATCCATTTTTAGAAGATGCTGGAGGCAAAATTGGGTCCTTCCTGTTGAGTTTCCTTTTATTTCTCTCTCTCCCCCAGAAAGAAACTGTTCTTCTGATTTCAGTGAAAAGGAGAAGATTGAAGATCTTTTGTATTAACAAGCAACACGAAAAGGTTGCTAGATCATCATTTTCCAAAGAGCAATTTAGAAATGTCAGAAAACCATGCCCACCCATACAGTGAGAAAAAAATTGTCCACTTCCCAACCTTTTAAGCTTTTCTTAAAGCTTCTCTTTATTAAGAGAGGACTTGCTAAAAATTTTAACTACATCTTGTGGGTGCATAATCATTGTCTTCTGTATTATTTTGTGACCTCAGTGCATATTTCTATTAAGTATTCTATTATACCAAACAAATTTATAGGACTTGAATGTTTTGTTCATCTTTCTCTCTCTCTGTCTCTCTCTGTCTCTGTCTCTCTCTCTCTCTCTCCCTCCCTCCCTCCCTCCCTCTCTCTCTCTCTTTCTCTATCTATCTATCTATCTATCTATCTATCTATCTATCTATCTATATAATATATTTGTTTTCTGAGGTTTTCGCGGGTGTTTGTATGTAGGTCTTTGGTTATTTGGGTTTTCTCCCGCGTAAAATTGGAAGTGTCTTGGCGACATTTCGACAAAGTCTCATTCGTCATCTTCAGGCTGGTGTTTTTGGCTTCGTGCTTCTAGGAGCAATGTGTGATTGTATGTATGTATGTATGTATGTATGTATGTATGTATGTATGTATGTATGTGTATATATATATATATATATATATATATATATATATATATATATATATTATCATATAGTATTAAAATTCAAGACATCTTGGAAATATGTATGATAAACAAAGTAGCTCTAGGAAGCTGAATCAATTGCTCAGCAGTCCTCTTTTTGTCAACAGAAGACTAATTCAAATGTTGACCGACAACATATATCAACAATACATGGCTAAAAATAAAGGGCATATTTTTCTTTCTTGTGTTGTATAATAATTCTTTGTCAGTCCCCCAGGTATGAAAGTCTACAGTTTTTGATGTCTTGATAAATTCCACAAACAACAGCTGCAGTCAAGAACAGGTGTATTCTTGACAACTACTGTAATGACCACTCTAAAGTTATGCTACTGATAATTGGTATCTACTTGATAATTGAGAATTATCTGTGATTGTAAAGGGATAATTTAAAAAAATCAAATAAACAAATACATTTTTCTGTATTTTCACTGATTAGGGTGAAGCCAATGGGTTTAACCTAGTGGTTGAGCATGTGTCTTGCATAGAAAAATCTCAAGTTTAACCTCCAGGATTGTTCACTAAAAAACTAAGAGTGAGACGGGAGAAGTTGTGGAATAGGGGAGCAGTATGTGTTTGTGTACAAGAATGCAGAGATAATGTTGATGAAGGAATGCAAGATCCATTCATAGAATGTGATGGAATATAGTCTGGATTCCCAAGAGGGAAGGGGAGCATTCCAGAGAAGCAAGAGACAACTCAGTTCAGATAGCTTATGTGAGAGAAAGAGAATGAAGACAACTCCTCCTTAATCATTCTCAGTGTAGTTTGCTTCAGTTTGGCAAGATTGATGTCAGATTCCAAAAACTAAGAAAGATATGCTTCAGTTCTTCCAAGAAAATTTCTTTATTGTTCCTCACCTATAGACAGAATCTTGCCAAACTAAAGCAGACTGCCAGCCACATAAAGCATATTCTCTGGGAACTATTGTGGAGGAGCTGTCTCTACCCATTTTCTCTCACACAAGCTATCAGAACTACATTGTTTCTTGATTCTCTGGAATGCATGTCCTTCGTCTTGGGAATGCAGTTTGAGTATTGACAATCTACTCTGAAACAAAATAGCCATTTAGTTGTGAAGCTCTTTGTGAATTCTGAAAGCTGATGTTATGATATATTCCTTTACACAATTTTTTCTTCTTCTGAAGTTTGAAGTTTGACCAGCTTTTGGGCAAATGTGGCTAAATATTATGACAGAGAACCATCTTGTTCAGTTTCTTTTTTAAAGTCAAAACTGCAATTCTTATAAGCTAATCTCTTTGATCAGTGCCGTTGTCAAAATTTTGAATTCACCCCACCTGAGACTTATAGAAAATTTAAATTCTACCCATCACATAAAGTTTTATTGTATCACATACTTCCTTAAGCTATATTTGATGTTTTATTAAGAACTCTCAATTCCCCTAATAAGACAACTTTCACCATATATTCATCTCTATGGACAATGAAAAGAAAAATGCACAAGAGAATTCAGGCCTTATTCTTGGGAAGAATGCGTACACAATTTTTGCAACTTGTTTTATCAAAGCCATCCCAATTATAGATTGGCTACAATTTGCTCCCAGGTGAAAAATTCCTCGGCAATTTCAGAAGTACACTCAGCTTCTCTTTTGAAATGGCTGTACATCATATTTTTCAAAACTTCAAATAGCTTTCATGTGTCATCTAAAATGGCTTTAGAAAAAGATTGAGAAAAATCATCCCGTTGAAACACTGGGGGATGTTTGCAATCTTATAAATCCCATTTCTTAAAATATAAGTTTAAAATCATTCCCCCCCCCCTGAAAAAAATTGGCTTTCCAAACTAAGTACAAGATACATTGGTAAAAAGTAATACAGATAGCAATGTGATTCTTGTGAATGCAGAAATAAGCAGAATCTCTCTCTCTCTCTCTCTCTCTCTCTCTCTCTCTCTCTCTCTCTCTCTCTCTCTCTCATCCCTTTGCTTGGTGAAAGGCTCAATTGAATGTTCTTTACTTCATTGACATATGGCAGTTGTTCAATAATTGAAATATTTAATATCCAACATGGCAGAATTGTCAGCACATGGGGCGAATATTTGTCTCAAGACACGGAGCAATACATGAAGATTGCCTTGGCGGATGAATACATTTGTTGAAAGGTCACCATGCAATTATGCTCAAACCTAAACGTTTTCCTTGTTGATGTCCATGAAGGCAGGGTGGCTGAAAGAGATTGGCAACTTCTCTGCACTAAAGCAACAGTTGAGTAATGTAATCCAAGCTAATTGAGCTGTACATTTTTTTGAGTCTATCTGGGCACAAATGATAAGATATTGGCTCTATAACAGGAAACTTTTTCCTCCCTTCATCAACATGCCTCAATTGTAATTCAGAAAATGCACTTCTCTTCTGCTAGAAGAGATTGCAAAATAAATCAGATGAACTAAAACAGTGCTGAGTTATTACGCACTTGGTTGGAGGCCATCCTGCAAAGTCTGGGAGACTCTTAAGCCTGATGATAGTTAATAGAATCTCTTCTTTTCTCTCAATTAAGAACACTGATTGGTTCTTTTACTTGTTATTATTATTATTTATTAAAATTGTTGGACTCATTGCTCAGAATTGTTGGACTCATAGATTTTATTGATTACATTCTTTCAAAGTCACACCCACCCAGCAAGATATTTCTGTTTCCCCATCCTGCAAATTGAATACAGAGCAACTAGGATGATTAAAGGCCTGGAGACAAAAACATATGAAGAATGGTTGAGGGAATTGGGTATGGCTAGTCTAGAGAAAAGGACTCTGGGTGACATGATAGCAGTTTTCTAATATCTAAGGGCTGCCTCAAAGAAGAGGGAATCAACTTACTTTCCAAAGGACCAGAAGGCAAGACAAGAAACAATGGATGGAAACTAGTCAAGGAGAGAAGCAACCTGGAATTAAGGAGAAACTTCCTAACAGCAAGAACAATTAACCAGTGGAAGTTGTGGGTGCTTCATTCCTGGAGGTTTTTAAGAAAAGACTGGACAGCCACCTGTCTGAAATGATATAGGGTCTCCTGCTTGAGTAGGGGGTTGGGCTAAAAGACCTCTAAGAGATTGCCTTCCTTTTGATTAATCAAAGCTCTATTGTGATTTATTGATTTACTTTGATTAATCAAAAGGAGGATTGTCCATTTTTTTTTGATGAGTAAGTGTGCCACTGATTAAGGATTTCAGCAAGAGATCCCTGGTCAGCTGGTGACGATATGTGATAAGATTCTAAAACTAGTTTTCTTCCTCTTTCTGTGCATTTTCATATATTTGAATTTCATTTAAGCAGTATTATCAAAGAGACAATTACATCCATTCTCAAAGGAACCAACTCTTCCCCACCATTAAATATGACTTAAGTAATGAATCAACCATAGCATTAGCATATGGCATTTTTGGGTCTATAGTTCTAGGAAGACTCCCAGCTGATGAACACCCTGGGATCCTCTTTGAAAAACTGGCTAGAAAATATTAATTTAATTGCTCACAGGGCTACTTGGGAGATACTCCTCTACTACAGCATTGTGGAAAATGAATATGATTGTTTCAGAATCCGTTCTGTTTCAAAACTCACCTCTGCCTCCAACACTAGGTAAATTTTAGGAAACTTACAAATAACACTCATTGAAATTCTCGGCGCATTATTGTTTGCAAACATTTGGGGAAGAGATTTATATTAACTGCCTCATTTGGCAGATTGGGAGGCTTTATAGAAAATAATCTACAGTAGTCATTGTGATCAGCTTTTTTACTTAAGGGAACTAAATATTATTCAAAAAAAGGGGGGGGAGGAAAGGCCATGCAAACTGTTCCAGAATGAAAGACCCATCAATTCCCTGGTAATTTTGTGGAAATGAAACAGAAGTAGAATCTACAGTAAATATATTTACATATTTAATAATTCTGATTTGTTTAAAAGTGCCAAAGGTTTGGCACAAGTCGGGTTCATGAACTTCATTTGGGAACAGCTTGCTTTTAGATAATTTGCTTTGGATTTGAGTTAAAAAAAAAAAAAGTCTGCACGGAATACAAAGGGCATTTTGCTGTTGTTTCACTGTTGTTATTTAAGGTTAATTGTTCCCAGTTGGTCTTTTAGTTTTCTTTATTTCTTTCTTATTTAAAACCAAATCACAACACTGGGTCATACCCAAAAGACACAGATGGGGATGCCTTAGCTTGGGCTGGAGTAGCTGTTTTAGGGAAGGTTATTTATTTGGTTGTTTATTAAATTTTTATGCTCCCCATGTTCCCTAAAAGACAACACTGGACGAAGTATGTTCAGCACTTTTATTGCAACACCAATTTTATCAGAAGCCTCCTTCCCTACAGCTTATTCCTCAGCATTCAAATCCCAATAAGGACGAGAAACAATGGTTGGAAACTGATCAGGGAGAGAAGCAACCTGGAATTAAGGAGAAACTTCCTGACAGTGAGAACAATTAACCAGTGGAACAGCTTGCCTCCAGAAATCGTGGGCGCTCCATCACTGGAGATTTTTGAGAAGAGGCTAGAAAGTCACTTATCTGAGATGGTATATGTTCTCCTGCTTAAGTGGGGGCTGGACTAGAAGACCTCCAAGGTCCCTTCCAGCTCTATTCTATTCTAACTCAATAATGCGCAGTATTAGCCTTTTTTAGGGTGGGTGGGGAGGAAACCACAAGGAAGTGGAGTAAATTCAGGATTACTACAGAGCAATGCTTACAAGGAATTATCCTTCCCTTTGCAAATCTGCCTTCCTGTTCAGCTTGAATGCCGGGGCTGCCTATAGAGATCAATCATCCATTCTGGGGAGAAGGAACAAACACACAGACTTCCTGTTGAAAAGTTAATTGGAGTTCAATTATGATCAAGCTGATCACCTTGGATGAAAGAGGAAAGGAGGTATTTTGAAGAATCTTAAGACAGCCAGAACTAGAGAACCGGATAAAAGGATAACTAAGGAGCCTCTCTGAATACTCTGCTTTGGGCAGACATAGTATAAACATCCTGATTTTTGACCAGATAAAGAGAGAATTATCCCTTCTGGCCCCCTGCATTCTCAGCCTTCAGAAGCACAGCTTTTCTGGTTCCCTGGAAGAATCCCTTCTGATTTGGGTTTCATAGCCCAGAAATTTCTACTAGATTTACCTGATCTGCTGGGTTTGGATCTTATGGTGATGTGGTATATTAATGTCCATTCTTTCAAGTGGGCTTTAACCCTAGCTTCAAGAGAACTTCTGTGGCTTCAGGAAGCCACAGAAGATGTCAATAGGGAGATCTTTATGGGCCCAGAATAATGGATTTAAAGTACAAAAAGATGGTTTCTGACAGAATGTTAAATAAAACTTTCATACAGTAAAAAAAAAAAAGTAAAAGTAAAAGTTGGTCTTCATGCAATGATTTCAAGACTGGACGCTTTTCAGGATCCAAGTATTTGTCATTACTGCTTACAAATCAAGATTAAATTTGAGCAAAAGGTGGGGAAACATACAGCCACAATACTTAATAACAGCACCCAACCCGTATCAAATTTAAAAGTTAAGTTCTAGAGAAACTTGGGGAAATGACGGCACCTTTGTGGAAAACCTCCCCTCATTTCACTCACAAATATATATGCTGAAGAATGATTGATGTCTCTCTTTGAAGAAGCAAATCCTTGATGATATACCTGTCTAAAACATCCTCCGAGTTACTCAATGTTCTTCAAGAGAACCAAGGCATTCATTTAGGATCCTGGCATTCATTTGCCAAGAGGTGTTTAATTCATTTTTTTTCCCCATGTGTACACACAGATCAAAACAACCTTTGCGACATTCCACGCATCCCGGTTGTCACCTCTCTAGTCATTTTTGCTCCTTTTTATTTCTCCTCCAAAAAGATGAGAATGGTAATGAAGCAACTAAAATTATGGTGTTTTTTTTTTAAAAAAGTCATAACATTCTAAATAAGCTATTTTTCCCTACGGTTATAATAAATATCGAGGGTGCCTTTTTAATGATACCTTACATCAAAGTTTTATAACCTTGCCAATTTTGGTAACGTATATAATAAGAAGGATAAAGGTTATTGCTGGAGATTGACAGGCTTACTTAGTGCCAGAAGTTATTTTTCAAAAATATATGGAAGTTGGAAGTGGAACAGGAGGCTATCCGGTGCAAGATTCATGGGGTATAAGTTGTCTGTAGAGAAGGATAAGCACTGGCTGGCAGCTGTTTACCAAGCAATGTTTAATTTTTGAGTGCTAAACAGATTAGGATTACCTTCAGAAATCGTGGGCACGCCATCATTGGAGATTTTAAAGAAGAGACTGGACAGTCACTTGTCTGAGATGGTATAGGTTCTCCTGCTTGAGCGGGGGGCTGGACTAGAAGACCTCCAAGGTCCCTTCCAGCCCTATTCTATTATAAATCTGTTCTCCTCTTCCTTTAAAATCTTCTCTGGATCTGAAGAAAAGATCTTTCTACAGATGCAACACTGTTTAGCATCTTAGGCAGGACAAAAAGCAGTGGGTGGAAGACAAGAAGGCAGGACAAGAAGCAACGGATGGAAACTAATCAAGGGGAGATCCAACCTAGAACTAAGGAGAAATTTCCTGACAGTTAGAACAATTAATCAGTAGAACAACTTGCCTCCAGAAGCTGTGATTGTTCCAATACTGGAGGTTTTTGAGAAGAGATTTGACAACCATTTGCCTGAAATCGTACAGGGTTTCTTGCTTGAGCAAAGGGTTGGACTAGAACAGTGGTTCTCAACCATTCTAATGCCGCGACCCCATAATACAGTTCCCCATGTTGTGGTGACCCCCAACCACTTATACATCACCGGGTGCCAGGGGCGTGGCCAAAGAAAAGGGGGAAAAATGGCAGACAGCCTTGTTTGGCGACCCCCGTGAAATGGTCGTTCGACCCCAAATGGGGTCCCGACCCACAGGTTGAGAACCACTGGACTAGAAGATCTCAAGTTTTCTTCCAACTCTGTATTCTGTTATTCTGTTATGTACCTGGCCTTGAGAAGTTGCCATCTACACCTTTCCCACATGAACTGTGTCACTCTCCCTATGTTTACAAAATCTCAATTACATTTTTTTTTTTAAAAAAAAGTTGGATTGATTTGAGTTTCCCTTGTAACTCCCCCTCCTTTTTAAAAAAATTCATTATCTCCTCATTGGAGTGTCTCAGCAGGTGGTGATGCCAATCTTGGTTGGTTTTATAAAGGCAAAGCTGCATCAAAAATTATTCATATTTAGACAATGTTCAATCCGAATAATGAGGAGGGTGTTACCAAAAACTCAGTGTTGTAGACTAGATTAAAAAGGGTTTTTTTTAAAAAAAATATATCCCATGGTAGCAATAACAAGCTACTTCCTAATTTGTTTATTATGTGTAGAAGGCTTTAATCTAAAAGACACTTACCGTAGTTGCATATATGAGCAAAAGCAATACAATACCAAAGCAGTCATAAATCCAGCAATGGTAAAACGTCTACTACAATGATGATATTCAACTATTCATCCTTCTGCACCAATAACACATAAGTACTCAATCCCTAAAAGTCTTCCCAAACAGCCTACTTTACAAAAAAAAACTTTGTAAGGCTGCAAGAATCGGAATTTTGCTGTAAGTTAAAAATTTGTTGTAATGTTGTTGTTGTAATCTTGTTGTAAGCCGCTCAGAGTCACCTTGAACCACAAGATGGAAGGCAAATAAATTTGACTTAAAAATAGATAGATAGATAGATAGATAGATAGATAGATAGATAGATAGATACATAGATAGATATATACATAGATAGTTGCTTTGGGAGGTAGAAAAAGGAAGAATTCAGCTTATTCAAAGGATGTTCCCTCTCATCCCACTTCCTAGTAGTCAAGTTCCTTCAGCAGGCATTCTCTGTTCAAACTGAGTAAGCAGACTCTGCCCTGAGCTATGTAGAGTTTTATAAATAATGGCCATCTCTTTGAACTGTACTCAGAAACATAGTGGTATCCAATGCCTCTGGAAGTGACACTACATGGCAGGAAAGAAATTAATACTGGGATACTGGGGCCACAGCATTTTGCATCAGTTGAAAGAGGTCTTCCAGGGCAGCCCCAAATAAAATGAGCTGCAGTCTCTAAATGAAAGATGTCATGAATATGAGTGACCGCCTTCAGAATCTGTTCTATTTCAGGCAAAACTGAGACACCAGTCAACACTGGGCAATAACTTTCCTGGGCTTTATTTCATCCAGAACCTCCATTCAGCCCAGAATGGAGATAATGAAGTGAGTATCATCCATAAACCAATCAATGATTCAAGAAAACAATAATATGGATATTTCCATATAATCATCAGAAGTTGAACTGACTTCAGGTAGTCTTTATTTAACTTATTCATTCAGCTCAGAAGGTCATATATAAGTGAAATCAATGAGCAGAAGAAGACTTCTTAAAAGGAATGAAGTTTCCCAGAATGGCCATCTCATCTCAGAGGGGAGAATAATTTGCTTCAGTCCCTACAATTTTAGATGTAGTGGGCTTTTCTGTGCTGGAAGTTCCATTGTACATACTTTTCCATTAATGAAGAGATATAGATGGGGCATTCTTCCCCCAAGCTCCACAGCCTGGTCTTTCTGAGTATTTTTAGTAATAGTTCTCAAACAGGAGTATAATCTCCTTGTCATAGTCAAATTAGGATACTTCCTTTTGGAAGGGAAGACAAGATACCTTATTACCACAGGGTTATAGACATATAACAGACATATAATAAAGCTTGCATAAATCAGTCATATCATCCATCCATCCATCCAAACTTGTGCAAACCCTCCTAAAAATACTGTGATTTAAACTTTCCTAGCCAGCTGGGAAAAAGCTCCATGCAATTATTGCTATCTGCACCGAGGTGGAATCTAGATTCGGTGGAGTGCAAATTTTATCAGCGGAAAAAAGAAATCTGTGTCAGATTTCTTTAACATCTCTACAACACACTGACTCACTACAAAACCCAAGTATGGAAAGCCTTTCATTTAAACCTGTCCAACTGGAGAACAATGCATTCAAAGACTTGTCTGAACAGCTATGGAAAGAGTTACAATCCATTCCCCAACTTGTGCAGTTCATAAACAGTGGGTTAGATAAGAAGGAAATAATTGTAGTTAAGGAAGTTCATGCTGTATTGATATAATAGTCAGTGCTGCCAGGGTTTCATTACTGCTTCATATCACTCCTGTAGAATGCTTGCCTGCAGGGAAAATGGTGGACGAGAATGACCCATTGCTTGTCAAGCAATTGCAAAATAATAGAATAAGATAACTACTATCATTATTTCAGCCTGTTCCTAAGAAGTGGGGAAACATCAGACAACAAAGAAAGGAGGGGGGCTATTCAACAGGATTTCATGGGCCACACTTTTCATTGCAGCTCATCTTCTCTTCAAGAATCTAATTACACGAAGGAGGCAACATCAGTGTCTGAAGTTGGTTATTGTTGCACTAATTGGCAACAAATCACAGGCAGCAAAATCCATAAATGAATGGGACAGCATTGGTGACCCTTGAACACTCTCAAAGGTGGAGAGATGAGCTTCTGTTTTGGGTGTATGGACTATTTTCAGATGTCCTGTTAGCATAAAGTAAGGAAGCTGGAGGAAACTGCACCTTTGATAGTATTAAACAACAACATCTGCCTATCCCAAATCTTTAGAAGAACTCAATAGGTGGACAAATATGCCAAATCCAGATTAAACATCTGGCTGACTGTGCAACCCAAAATATTTTAAGAGGGTTTAAATTTGAAACTGCTAAGTGTTAAGTTCCTTAATGACTTTCTCTTGGCTACAAAACAGCTCTCTGGTGAAGTTATCTGCTAAAATTCTATGGAAAGATATTACTGTATTACATTATTCACCGCAAGCCAACATTGGTTGCTCTCACTGTCTATGTCCTACTGAATCTAGGCATGTGTTTTTGTCCTGCCATATTTCAGGAAGGTCCAATGTATTCCCCATAACATTACACACATTAAATTAGGAATGCACTTAGGCTAAACAAATATTTGATTTGGATATTTACTGCCAACACAATCAAATCTCAAATCAATTTCCTGCGTCAAATTCTTAATTCATCCAGAAACCTCACATTGAATTCTTGGCTCGAGAGGGCATTCAATCAATGCGCATGAGCTGAAAATCTTTTTGTTCCCCAAATAAATCAACTTGCCATGTTAGACCAGCCCAATCCACACATCAGTGACCTGGTGGAACACACAGATATCAAGAAACATTTGTTCCTGAGACCTGCATGATGCCTGAACAGAGGAAAGTTGAACCTTGAATGGGTCGTTCTCTGCCCAGGAGAGACAAAATAGTAGCTGAATCAAGATGGTAGTTTAGTTTTCTTGGCAGCTTTTTTTTTTTTTTTTTGCCAGTCATCACACTGAGGATCCCTGGCCTCTTTCAGTCAGTTTGAGTTCATATCTTTCCTATTTTTTCGTTCCAAGACAGAAGGACTTTCATTAATATTACATAAAGTTTGAATGATTTACCAGAATCTAGACCCCAACAGATGGTGTTACTTAACATGCTACATGTACCATCTCAAAGCTGCAGTGTGACTTTAAGACCATTTAAGGTTATTCCTTAAATGGTCTTAAATGGACCATTCCTTAAATGGACTCCAGAAGATGGTAGAGGACAGGAAGACCTGGAGGAACATTGTCCATGGGGTCGCGACGGGTCGGACACGACTTTGCAATTAACAACAACAACAACAACAAGGTTATTCCTTGTAGCATGTGGTGACAGATTGAGTCAGCCAGGTGATATCACAGATCGGGTTTCTGCATCATAAAATATTGTAGTTGGGAAGTCATTTTCATAAAGATAATGTCAACTGAGAGAAGTCAGCAGCAGAGACGGTAAATAAATGAATGATATCTTAATTAGGTGATGATAGACGACAAGGAAATGTGTTAAAAAAGTCAAGGATTTGGTACTCACAAATATGATGGTTTTAACTTCACTTTTAAATATAGCTCAGCCGACATTCCTATTAAGAAAACAGAGAAATAACTTTCCTTAATAAATTAATTTGTGGGTGATCACATTCCAGAATCATAAATGTTGCAGATTTTAATCTGTCACCTATAGTTCAAACACAGTGGTCAGCTAAGACATTTTCACAGCTTCACTGACAAACTTTGAACCAAAAAACTTTGGAGTCAGTGAGAAGATCAAGGATAAAAAAAAAGAGAGAGAGAATTAATGGACAGCCAATTAGAAAAAAAACCATGACAAATAATTTTTTTATATATAGGATTACAGCACAAATGGAAAGACTCTGAATTATCCACAAAGGAGGAATGGTTGATGGAGATGACAGAACTCATGGAGATGGCAAAATTAACTTGTCTGATTACACAAAGATCAACAAGTACATTTATCAGTGACTGGAAACCTTTTATGAAATTTGCTGGGAAAAAAAGAGAGATGAACTTGTAATTTCAGGGATTTACAGATTAGAAAGAGTAGTTTATGGGAAGAAGGAAACAGTGATTATGGGGCTGGAGGCTAAAACATCTGAAGAATAGCTACAGGAATTGGGCATGCCTAGACTAGTCAAAAAAGAACCATGGAGACCTGATAGCAGTGTTCCAATATTTGAAGGGCTGCCACAAAGCTGAGGGGGTCAAATTATTCTCCAGAGCACCAGAGGGCAGGACAAGAAACAATAGATGGAAACTAATCAAGGAGAGAAGCAACCTAGAACTAAGGAGAAATTTCCTAACAGTGAGAAGAATTAACCAGTCACTGGAGGTTTTTAAGAAAAGACTGGACATCCATCTGTCTGAGATGGTACAGGGTCTCCTGCTTGAGCAGGGGGTTGGACTAGAAGATCTCCAAGGTCCCTTCCGACTCTGTTATTCTATGTTCTATGATGTAACTTTAGACAGAGAGGTCAAAATATAAATGTATGTATAACCCCATGTCAGGAAAATCAGAAACCACTTCTATCTAGCTTGGCCAAGCCAATTGGCTAATAGTTAATTATCATTAAAAGTTAATCTATTATTTCTTTGGCCTCCCAGAATAAAAAAATCCTCATGGCCTATATCCTTGCTTTCTACTGCCGTCTCAATTTCAAATGCAATCATTCATGGCTTAAACAAATTCATTTCTCTTGTATCTTCCCCTGTATGAATATTAATTGATTTCTCTGTTAGTATAAGCTGTGCAGATGTCAGGGTCAACACGTTTCTGACTTCATTTTTCTGGAAGTTCACGTAAGCCCTGGAAAGAAATTACTGGCTGAAGTTTATAAAGAAAGATTGAAAAACTTGATTGGGCATTCTTCATTTTCTCTGGCAATTTCCAGGCGTTATTTCGTATTGCTGTTCTGTCAATCAAAATTCATTCTTTGTTGTGAGGCCCTGAGCTTCTGTGTGTAAAAAGATTTGGGGATTATTAGGCAGGTTTTCTAACATATGAGAGGCAGATTGCTTAATAAGATTTGCTTGGTAAATATAGGGTTGCTGAACAATATTAAAGACACATGAGGATTACTAAGTAATTCACTTAGCAAAGGTCACAATCACTCTCTGGAAAAAATGTATTTGGGGACAAACGTAAATATATATTTTTGACAGAAGACGCTTTGGTAGTTTTCTGGATCAACAATGACTAAACCACTTCTACTTTGCATTCCTAATCCGTCTCTCTGATGCTTCTTGACTCCCAAATTCAGACCACAAAATTATAGTGCTAGGAAATCAACACTTTGCCAACTCCCTTCTTAATAAAATGCCTTTAATATGGAATACAATAGCAGCATCTCTGTCAGTGTTGCTCATAAATACAACCCAGCAGTCATATGGATCTCTTTTTTCATAGCACTGTCTTAGAACAATGTACAAATGTTTATCATTGCTGGTAGTCTCACACTTATATATGTACATCAAGCCATAGGTGAATACCATTATTGTGCCATCTTAATGTTTATGCTAGATGGCAAGATAGGGGTACTAATTAAAGATTAATCATCAATTCTTAAAAGATATATTTTAGGCTTGCTTTGTGCACAGACTAGAAAGTTTAAAATAATGCTTCCTGTTAGATTTTTTTTTTACATTGACCTTTACACCTTTACAACTCTACAGAAACCTACTCGAAAATCTGTTTTCTTCAGCTTAATAAACATTAAGGTACATATGTGATCCTGTGGCTGCAGTCTTTTGCACACTGCAGTGAAAGTAAATCTCACTGAAATCAATGGGTTCAGCAAAAATAGATGATAGATGGATGGATGGATGAATGGATGGATGGATGGATAGATAGATAATCAATAGAGAGATGAGAGATGATGAGATATGGTAAGATAGATAGATAGACAGACAGACAGGCAGACACAGACAGATATATTTTCCTTCTATGAATGTTCTATAGCCATCAGGTTATCCGTCTCCTTTTTAAAATTAAAAGACACCGCATGAGGATAAAAGGGGGAATTACGATTTTTTCCTGTCAAGATATCTTTACATTAACACTAAGCTTCCTGTGTGGGAGCTATAGGTAAGAAATCACTATGTCAGTGCTGCAAATATTGTATATTCTTGCTTTTGACAATACGCAGAACTGTTTGGTATTTTTAGAGTTAATTCAGAAGCCAAAAAAAAAAAAAAAAGGAAAGGAAGTGAATCTCTGCCCTCTGGGCTAATTGGAAGATGTGATTTGTGACTGCAAGATAAGGGAGGGGTTTAGCAAGAAAAGTTAGATGCCAGCAAGAGGAATTCAGATTCTGGCAAAAAAACCTCTGTTGTGCCTGTGCCGACATTTTGTAACAATAAAAGACTTTTAGGAAAATAAATGCCTGGAAGTTCTTTGGAATGTTTCATTAGTCGTAACCATGACACACTCATCATTCTAGTTGATTATAACCAATTGGCAATTGTCCCCCCCCCAACAAGCCAGCCTAGCTTTGAATAAAGTTTATGAACTGTTTTGCAGAAGAGAAATTCAACCTTTTGAAACCTATTTTGTGCTGCTGATCACAAGCAAAAGACAGAAAGTCCACTTTTTGAAATCCTTAGTAAAATATTAGTGCTAGATAACCGATTACACACTTCCTCTTTGAGAAAGTTTCCTATGCTCAAGAAAGAAATATGAATGTATTTCTACATAAAAAATAAATCTTGAAGAAAGATAAAGCAGAAGACAAAGACATCTGAGAGAAAGTTAAAAAAGAAGAGCTGTCATCTATATAGATGACCAATGTGAAGTAATAGGTCTGAAAGAGTGATTGCGTTTTCTCCAAGCTTGGGGGAAAAAATGGGGGGGGGGGAGGAGGAAACTTGTAAGACGCTAAGAAAAAGACACAGGCATGTCTTGAGCAGAGATTTGAAGCTGCAGGACACAGTTTGACAAACTCTGAGTTTATTGCTTCTTATATACTTGTTACATACATAGGCTTTACCATTAAATGCTGGCATTTTACATTCATAAGTTTAACCATTAGATGCTGACATAAAGTTTCTTCACTGGAAAATTCCTTCATATAAGCAACTATTTTCTAATAACACATTACCTGATCAAAGACCAGGTAAAGAACAAATACAGTAGATCAAAAGGAGAAAGAACTGACAAAGGCAGGAAGAGATAGGAAGTAATCTTAAGCATATTATCTATTTAGGTAGGTGAGGCATTAAGTCAAAAGGGGATGACCTTCTGGCTGCTTCATTGGGACAAAGGGTATCAAAAGGTTATGAGGTTTGTGGGCGGGAAAGCACGGCAGTTTGCTGCACGTGCATTTTTCCCCACAGAAACTTATGCAAATGATCCCACTGGGAGTAAAATGGGTTTTCACTGTATAAAGCTTTCTAATTCATCCATATCTTGACTGAAGATTTCAAGCTTATTATACATGAAGAGTGTACAAAGAGAAGATGACATAAGCTGACCTTAGTTTTTGCACTGTAAGGCAATGTCAGGACCTGGGAGAGCTCATCACAAATTAAAATAATAACCTGGATTGCTCGGCAAGAAAGCTTTTGTTCCACCACTTTATCAGCGATCAGTTGACCTTTAGAAGGCCCCAAGGGCCAGATAATCCCTTACCTCTGCTGAACATAGGTTTAAAGAACTCTCATCCTTTTCTAAACTCTCTGTAAGGTACATCAGAAACTGTGTAAGAAATATTTCTGAAATACGAGTTCTCAGATAATGTAAATATTGCCTCCTAAACCTACGAAGATAAGAAAAATGTGCTCAGGGCTTTTCTTGAAAGATGACCTTTGGGTCATTCTTCAGGATCTTGCTGAGCTTCTGATCCTAAAGATGCAATGGTGGTTGCTTCTCTGGTTTGCTCAGCAGAGAAACCAGGGCTTGGTTGAGCTCTAGAGTTGTGTGTCTTGGTGGTCAAATGGAAGCCAACTACAGAACTCAACAAAGAATATCTTGCAGTTGAAGTAGCAGCAGGACAGCCACTGGATTGGAATGGTAGATCTAACTCCAGGAAGAGAAGATGAAGCCATGACAGTGTATCTCGTCCCCTTTTTAACATTTGTGTCTTGATATACCCCTGTGTAAAAACACAAACCTGTTGAGAAAGAGTTAAAAAAAAGAAAAAAAAAACCCTATTTCTTTCTCTTTGGATTTCTTCCAACTGTCTTTCCTTAAGTTGCAAAACACATGCCATTCTTATTGCTTTAACTTAAACTTTTAATTGTATTGACGTTTTACACGGGGAAGGTATAAAGGAAATACAGATTCTCCATTCCAATTTAAGATCCCTTGAGAAATCATGCTAGTCACATTGACTTTATTTATTTATTTTTTATTTATTTGGCTTTGTTCGCTATTAGTGAGAAATGTTGCTGGAGGAATAGCCTTCAGGCTTGCACAGAATTTTGCTGTGGTAGTCTCGCACTGTAAAGTTTAGAATGGGATCAATGAGGGATTCCATGGTTTCCATGCATTTTGGACTGTGCTAATGACTATAATAATACAAATTGTTATATAATTGGAAGCTCTCTGCCTTTATCAAATTTCTGAAGACAAAAAGACACTTGCAATGATAGTAATATGTAGTAGTGTTCTATGCCAAGATTGACCCTTTGCTTAATCCTTTCAGTTACTTGACATATTATATTAGAATTCAACAATACTATCAAAATTCAGGTTAATATATTGTCCAAATGTTGATGACTTTTTGAGTTTTGGGGGTGGCTTTGTTTTATTTTTATTTTGTTCCCATTAGAGATTTGTGTGTTCATTTTAGTTTGGGTAGGCTGGATAGAACTGTGGTTTTCTTTTTCTTTTTAATGCCTCTTACCAGCTCTGCCCGCATTGACACAATTGCTTTGCCCAATGTTGACTGGTGTTATTCACTGAGATGTATCCCACCTCAGGATCATGTGCTGTATATAATGCTTTCTTCTCCATCCTGAGAAGAGGGATGGGAACCGGAGATGGGGCTTGCCCCAGAATTACATTGACTTCCATGCCCAATAGAAAATTAGAACCCACAATCTCTCAGTTCTGATTCCAACATCTTACGCATGACTACATTGGCTTAGAAAAGCAGAGAGACAGATTGAGAGGTCTAACAATAAAACATGGCCTTCTAAGTCTACTTGCTGTTGGTCTGTGTTCCATCTTCTAAAAAAGTAATAATACAGTTTCTAAATCCAGGATCTCAGATGTTTCATCGAAACTGCTATTGCTTTTTCTGAATACTGAATTAAAAGCCTTCTTAAAAATTCAAGCAATGTGTTGGCAAAAGCTATAGTTGCAACAGGAAAAGGAGAAGGAGGAGGAGGAAAAGAGGAGGAGGAAACTGCTTGAAGAAAGAATTCTGAACAGAAATTACAGCATGACAGAAAGACAAACACTTGTTTTTCCTCATCTCAAGGGCTTCATTTATCAGTCAGTTATCCTCCATGGAGCAATCTTCCCTCCCATCTTAAACAATGCCAAGTCATTTACTCCCATTTGTCTAAGTGGGCTAGTTTTGCTTGCGTGTTAATTGTGGACTTTATTCATCCGTCAGGTGTCAGCGGATGGAAGAGGCGTAGCCAAGATAGGACATAACAGGCTTGTGGCTAACGCCAAAAGAATTAGAAAAGGTAACGTTGCTTGCAAAAGCTGTCTCACTGTTGTACATTTCACTTTGAATTAGGACAAATACAATCACTTGGTTTATACCTGTAAAAAAGCTTTGGTTGAACAGGAGGTGGGCTTATTCCAGCATCAGTCACAAGCAGATTTGTCAACAAAGAATGTGAAAGGACGACGTTTTCAGATTTCTCCAGGGGAAAAAAGAAATTCTCTACTTACTTCTCAAGGACAGGATTTTTTCTTCATGGAGATGGCTGCATTGTTACTGACAAAAGTCCCACGGGAAGAATTCTGGCTGTATTATTTCACTCCATTATTGCTCTAGAGTTGTTTACAATCTGGGCAAAATGGATTTCAGAGACGTGGGATTTTTGGCATAAGAATTGCATCCAGGTTTGCAAGATTAGCAAGAAAAAAAATATTTATTATTTAGTTTGGTGGGAGAAGAAATACAACCTAGACAGTTGTATTTGAAGAGTAAGCAGTTCTTTTTTTTTTTTTTTTTGCTGGAGTCAACCTTCAACTTGCAAAACAGCAACCATTTTCAAACTTTGCCAATTAATATTGTATATACGTACAAGGGTGATGTGAATCCCTCCGGTTTTAAGAATATTCCAATCTTATTTTTCTGAATTTTCTGCTTCATTTTTAGTCAGCCTGCAGCATTTACTTGTGGACGTGAAAGAGTACACAGGATCCATTTTATTTTCAGCAGGACTGACAAGCAGAATAGCTTTAAATAGTGTGCTATTAATAGTTAATACAATAGTTTGTCGTTAATACAATTAAACTATCATATACTGAGCTGCCAGTAGGTCTATTGGACTGTGTGCTAATGATTCCTTGCTCCCCTATAGTTGTCATCAGCTTGTAGCTATGCTCAGAATTAGATACCCAATATTAGCCATACATTATTCATAACATTATGGCAGGCCCTTGTCCTGGGCGAGGAAGAACATCTCCATGTGCCAGCTGTTATTTCTCATAATTGTTACTTTAAGTTGACATTTTAAATGGCAGACACTTTTAATATTAAACATTTCATTTAAGCATATGGTACTGCAGGTACTAAAATTAAGGCTCTCACACATCTCAATGGTGTTGATGTGTCCCAAGAGAAAAATGAGCCAGTTCTGAGGCACACACTTATGTTGCTATTTCTGGAAACTGTCAGCTCTAGGCACCTGAAACCATGTGCTAAGAATGCAGTTGGTTTGAACAAAAAAATACATGAATTAGTGTTTCTTTCTTATATGGTCATTTAACCAGCCATATTGACTTACAATTGAAAATCATGAAGATAAAAGGAGGAATTTGCCAGGTAATCTAAAAAAAAAAAAAACACATCTCATAATAATGTTTGCCCCAATCAAATTGCTCGTTGGGAGAGCTGATTTGGCACAACTTTGCTTTCAAAGGATGTTCTGGATGGTGGTGAAGTCAGCCAATCAAAAATCTCATAATCAACATGATGTGATCACATCATCATATAATGGCTTTGCAAGTCAAGGTCAGGGAGAATGTGGCTTGTTAACTTTGTACACGGAAAGAATATATAAGAACTCGGTTGAATGAGCCAAAATATTATCTAACCTTGTTTCTCAGTATTGAACCAGACGTAAAGGATGAACAGTTTGGGATTGGTGTTTAGAACATGATGTTGTAGAAAAACCACAAATATATACATAGTACATATATAGCTTAACACACACATATTATTCATGCTTTCATTCCTGAATTGTTGCTGCTCTGTTGTGTCTAAGTTAGAGTTTACACATAAGAATAGTGTTATGCTTGCTGGAAGATGGTTACACAAAAAAGACATTTGCAGAAATATAAATAAAAATGTCTTATGCTATAAAGGCCCCTGAAGAATGATTTGTCTAGTGTAACATTGATCTGTTCAGTGTTAAAAATTCAAGGCTGACTGAGAAACAGTGCTACCTTTTAACCCCTACTTAACTGTGTGCAAAAAATGAGTTTGTTGTCTTTATTTATGTCACACTTGTTGGTCTTGTATTAACCACATACTGTATGTCATTACATTTTACACTTCGCTGTCTTAATTTATCACCCTGCTTGAGAAGCTAACTTTCTTCAGAGGTGTTGGACTTACCAATGAACATATAAAATCTCCTGATTTTTTTTTTACAAAATGAAATAATATTTCGATGTTATAAAAAGACAATGGGCTTTAGAAATTTCAGACAAGAAATGGCATTCTTGTCAACTCCTTGTCATTCAGTAACTAGGAATCAATGAACATTTTCCCTTCCATTGTATAATTACCTCACTAGTTGTTTCCAGTTTCCCTGGCTTCCCATATTTCCATCAGTTCCCAAAGGAAAGACATTTTGGGCTAACATCTCTGAGCTTTTCAGAATGGGAAGTGACAGCAGCCGAGAAAACTTTTAAATGATGGAAAGATGTAACAGCAGTAAACAAACTCTCCAAATCTCCAGAATAAACTCCGAGGAAACTGAAGCCTTTTTTGTGCAAGGAAAAGGACGTTTGCAAAATTACTAAGCAGAATTCTGTCCTGCTTTAGAAATAAAAGATCCAGTGGATTAAAAGAGTTTCAACGTGCAGCAGTGAAGAGGAGGAAAACAGAAGAAAGAACTATTTCCTTAACAAGGCTCATTAACAAAGGAGAAAAAAGATGCCAAACCAAAGCTGCTGGTTTGCTTGTTGAAGGAGAGGATCGATCAAGTTCCAATCTGAAAGTTAAGCCACCATATCAAAGCAACTTTGTGCTTGCTCTTTTTCAGAGCACAAATGACTGAAGATCAACTCCAAATTGGCAGGGACCCTCTGCCTATTTCCCCCCCCCACACACACACACATTTACTTTTAATTTGGAAGACAACAGCATATCACTAATGGGTGTTTTCCTCTTTATTTATTGGTCGGATGCCAAAAGCAAAACATGCCTTTGCATAGAAGCAGCATCTCTTGTTAGTTAAAAGAATAGAACTTTGGACAAATAGCTGTCCAATCTCGTCTTAAAAACCTACAGTGATGGAGCACGCACAACCTCTGAAGGCAAATCATTGCACTGATTAATTGTTCGTTCTGTCAGGAAGTTTCTCTTTAATTCTACTTGGATCTCTCTTTGATAAGTTTCCATCCATTACTTGGTGTTTTGCTCTGAGGTGCTTTGAAGAATAGTCAACTCCCTCTTCTCTGTGACAGCCCCTCAAATATTGGAAGAGTACGTCATGGGACCCCCTAGTCCAGTGTTTCTCAACCTTGACAATTTTAAGGCGTGTGGACTTCAACTCCCAGAATTCCACAGCCAGTATTGCTGGCTGTGGAATTCTGGGAGTTGAAGTCCACGTGCCTTAAAATTGTCAAGGTTGAGAAACACTGCCCTAGTCCTTCTCTTTGTTAGAGTAGACATATTCAGTTGCAGACAACCATTCTGCCTATGTTTTAGCCTTGCTCTTCTCTGCACCCTTTCTAGAGTTTCAGTATCGTTTTTGTATTGTGGTGACCAAAACTGGATGCGGTCTTGCAAGTCGGCTCTTACCAAAGCAGTATAAAGCGGTGCTAACACTTCGCATGACCTTGATGCTATCCCTCTGAAGATGCATTAATATAAACAAAGAAGCTTTTCCTAAGCCTCTAGAAAACTCCAACCATCTCCACTTATAGGACACAGTTTTAGACACTTGTGCATCATTTGGAGAAGAAAGCATTATCTTTCTCTGAACCTAGATCAGTGGTTCTCATCCTGTGGGTCGGGACCCCATTTGGGGTCAAACGACCATTTCACGGGGGTCGTCAAACAACGCAGTCCACCAATTTCCCCCCCCCTTTTCCTTAGCTGTGCTACTCCCTTTTATTCTATTGGCTCTCGAAAGCCAATAGAATAGACTCTCTTGAATAGAGTCTAATTCTATTGGCTTTCAAAAGCCAATAGGAATTGTCCAGGCTGTCTCTGCCCTGCTGAGCCCACCAAAAGTCCTATTCTGCAAACGGTGCTGCACCAGTTGAGTAGTCCTTGACTTACGACCAATTGAATAGTCCTCGACTTACGACCGGTTGGGGTCGCGGCATTAAAAAGGTTGAGAACCGCTGACCTAGATGAATGTGCCACCTTGAGTTACTCTACAGTATTTATAACAATAATAAAGGCAGGATAATAACTCCCACTAAGACCAGTGATCCATCCTGTGCTTCTACCACAAAATCTCGATTGTGCTAAAATTCAAGAGATGCAGAGGTATGTGGCAGAATAGAGTTAGAAGGGGGAGGGAGGGGAAAAAAACCAAATGTCAAAACACATTTGTTCTGAGTCTAATCATTATTAGACCGTACTAGCTAAATAGCACTAAAAGTTGATTATGCTTTCCCAATTATCTTTGAAGTGCCCTACTCCATTTTACTTTTTCGGTTTAAAAATAGTTTGTTCTCCAGTTCACTCAGGCACTTGAATTGATTTCAAAGAGACACTATTGACCCTGTTAGTACTTATAGCTGTACAAGGGAGCTGAAATCATTCTGTTTATTGAAAAGGTATAAAGACTTATGAAACCATTAAGGCAGCACTGCCTCGTTTCTGTAGTTGTCCCAGCAGTCCTCAAGAGGTTTTTTTTTTTTTTAATGAGTTGATTATCCCGGCATAAAATCTGGCTCTGCAAAATTGTACACATAGTTGCAGTTTAGGATCAAGTTTAATAAAAACAAAAGGACACAGAATGTTTCCTGATGCTCCCAAAAGGTAGTTAATCAACTAAGCATTGTTTATTTTTTAAAAAAAATATATCTAAAAATATTATGAGAGCCACTATGGGGAAGGCACCAGGCGAGAAACTGGGAGACTGTGAGTTCTAGTTCTGCCTTAAACACAAAGCCAGCTAAGTGACCTTGGGACAGTCACTCTCTCTCAGCCCTGAAAAGGAGGCAGTTGCAAACACTTCCAAAATCTTGCTAAGAAAACTACAGTTCCCAGGGGTCAATATTGACACAAAGGCTCCAAAACCAAAAAGTATGTATGCAAAATGAGGGATGCAGTAGAACTTTCTCTGCCTAGGATTAAATAAATCTATGCTAAGAGCATCCTGCATGACCTATAAATGAAATGTAGAGATGATAGACAGACAGAGAACGTTCATTTCAAGGAATAGTTGTAAACTTGATATCCAATTGTGGCAAAATTCGGTCCTTACTTTCTCAAATGTTTTCTTTCTCTGTCAAAGAGGTTTCTATTTTCCAGACATACTTCCAGGAAAATTTTAGAATGTCTTTTGCTGCTGATTTTGAGACTTGTTTATTATTGTTGGAAGTGGCAGAGATAGCCTCCCTCCCTCCCTCCCTCCCTCCCTCCCTCTCTCTCTCTCTCTCTTACATCATGGGTAGCTGTCTCTGCCAATTTTGTAAAGATAAAACCTCTGTTTCTAATAACTCCCAAATGTCCCTTCGCTCTCCTAGACTGAGTTGAATTTGTAGTTGAAAAACTGTATTGGTAAGTGCAATCAGCAATCAGTTGGTAATTAAAGTATCTGACTTCCTGCAAAGACAGAAAGATAGCTGGAAAGAAGAATGGAAAGGTAATTTGAAAGACAGACAGATAGAAAGATAGCTAGGTAGAAAGATACAGTAGTTACAAAGACTGAAAAACAGAAAGGCAGACAGACCGATAGAAAGAGAAAGATAGAAGAGATAGATGATAGATAGATAGATGATAGATAGATAGATAGATAGATAGATAGATAGATAGATAGATACATACATACATACATACATACATACATACATAAACAGAATTGAGATAGATAGATATAGTGGAGAAGATAGATAGATAGATAGATAGATAGATAGATAGATAGATAGATAGATAGATAGATAGATAGATAGATAGATAGATATGGAAGGAGGGAGGGATGGACAGATATTTAATATTTCACGGTTGAATCAAATTCTTCACTGTGAAAGAAAAGAAGCCATTGAAAAAGGAACAGTCATTTTTGGGGAAAATTGCTCTTTTTAGATAAAGACATCATTGCAGTATATAGGTTTCAGGCATGAGAGATGATAAAATTTTGTCTATTTCTCTTTCTGTGACTTTATATTTCCTTTGCCTGCCACTTGATAATATTCTGCAGCCTGTAGTATCTTTGGCAGTTTTGCAAATTTTGTTCTCTTGGACTCACAGCGCTATCACCAAGCTATATATGCACACAACCCCTCGTGTTTTCTTGTACTGGATAGTTCAGTAAAAATGATGAAGCTGTGAATGCTGAGAGACTTTTAATAAAACGGAACTTGATATTACATTTTGCCTAGGATTTTTTTGTGTGCGCGCATGTGATTTATAATAGCTGGTGCATCAAAAAGATTTCATGAAAATCTCTCAGCAGGAGTGGCTTCTCCTTGTTCCCTGTAGAGAAAAATGTCTTTCAAACTTCACTATAAATCTTTCTGGGGGGGGGGAGAGTGGGGAGACAGCGTAGGGAGGGAAATCTTCTGTTTCCTTATTTTCTGCACAGGAATTTATGCATGCTTCCTTCTAAACATGCATTTTTACAGTCTGGGTATATTGACTTTAAATTGCATTTTGTAAAGTCAAAGAAAATTAAAAAATATGTCATCCAAAAACCAAGTCTGCCTCCTCATGTTATTCCTCCCTTTCCTTAGACCAAATTCATATTATCTAGTTAAATTAAAAGAATATATATATATATATATATATATATATATATATATATATATATATATATATGTAGGTCTTTGGTTGTTCGGGTTTTCTCCCGCGTAAAATTGGAAGTGTCTTGGCGACGTTTCGACGAAGTCCCATTCGTCATCTTCAGGCTGGTGTTTTCAGCTTCGTGCTTCGAGCAGCAATGTGTGGTCTTAGCTGTTTCTTCCTTTTAACTGCCAGTGGGGGTATGAACTGATTGGGTGGGAGCTTGGCTGTGTTCTGATTGGGTGGAGGTGTGTTCTGAATGGTTAGGGGCTTGGCTGTGCTCTGATTGGCTGGGGGTTGGCTGTGCTCTGATTGGCTGGGGGGTTGGCTGTGCTCTGATTGGCTGGGGGAGTGTTCTGTTTGATTGTGCTCAGGTTAGTCTGAGTTGCAGAGGGGTTTGAGATTTTGGGCTGCCTTGCTATTTTTGGCTTCGCGTTCGTGGTCGTGCTTCCTCTTCATGGAGGGTGTCAGTTTGCTTCATGTATGGATTGGAGGGGTTTAAAGTGGCTAATGATGCAGCTGTGGTCTGGCTTCTGGTTTGTGGTCGTGCCTCGTCATCGGTGTGGCTTTGGGTTTGTTTTTTGCGTGGATGTGTGGTGGTGACATCCTGTGTGGTTTTTGTGAGTGTGGGTCTGGTATCATTTTTTGTGTTAGGGAGTCATTTGTCAATAAGGGCGGGTTTCCAAATGGCTGGTAGGCGGGAGGTATCATCTCGCTTGTTCATGCTGTGTGGGCGTTTTTCTATCTCGATGGCTTCTCTGTTTATTCTATTATTAAAATGTTCACTTTTGGCAATGGTTCTGGTATTTTTAAAGTCAATTTCATGTCCTGTGGCTTTAAGGTGTTGGACCAGGGAAGATGTTGGTTCCTCTTTTTTGACTGAGTTCTTATGTTCTTCAATGCGTGCACTTATTCTTCTGTTGGTTTGTCCCACCACATACATCGGACAAACCAACAGAAGAATAAGTGCACGCAAATGAATAAACAAATGGAAAGGAAGATACTTAGAGGATATCAGCAGGTGGCAGAAGAGTTTCCTGCTTGCTTGTGGAGATAAAGGTGAATGGTAGATGTGCAATCATAGGAAAAATCTAATTTTGGCACTGTCTACATAATTCCCGAGAGAAGAGCAGATGAGAATCTGGGAAGGAAACAGTGAGTGCATTTTGGCAGAACTACGCTTCAAGGGAAGATCTGAAATCAACCATACAGAAGGGGCAGACACAGGTCACTGGATAGATGGCCTCATAAAACAAAAGGAAGCTGTTTCTTAGGAATTACAAATGAAATGGATGGCCAGAAAATTTAAAGAACCTTTGTGGTGGTTCTTGTGCATGCAGAAATAAGCAGAATCTCTCTCTATCTCTTCCTCTCTCCCTCCCTCTCTCTCTCTCTCTCTCTCTCTCTCTCTCTCTCTCTCTCTCTCTCTCTCTCTCTCTCTCTCTCTCCCTCCCTCCCTCCCTCCCTCCCTCTCTCCCCCATTCTCAGTTATTTACAGAGATTTGGAAAGACTGTGGAATTTGTTCCTTGAAAACAATGGTAAGGGCCAACAAGCATAGCCTAATGCTCAGGGTTAGACACTGATGCTGAGTAAAGAGATGCAGGCAATCCTTGTCTTATAACCACAACCAAGGCCAACATTTCTCTTGCTAACTGAGACATTTGTTAAGTAAATTCTGCTCTGTTTTACAGTCTTTTTTGCCATAGAAGTTAAGTGAATCACTGCAATTGTTAAGTTGGTAACACGGTGGTTAAGTGAATCTGGTTTCTCCATTGACTTTGCTTATCAGAAGATCATAAAAGGTGATCCTAGGATCCCAGGACAGTGCAACTATCATAAACAAAGCCAAGTGCCTGAATTTTGATCACATGCCCACATGAAAAATGGTCATAAGTCACTTGTTTTCAGTGCCATTATAACTTTTCTCATTCACTGTGGCTTATTCAGTGTTATTAATACTAAGAGAAGGAGGGGGAAAAACTATGACTTTTTATGGAGGAATAAATAAGTTGTATGCATGCCGTCAAGTCACAAAAACTGTTCCTAAGGGCATTTTTTTTTAAACTGACAAAGTTGGAAAATTGCTAATAATAACTGTGTGAAACAGATTTCCAGATTGGCATTTGCTTGAACTCAAAAATGGTTATTTGCAAATAGCATGCTAGACACATTTCTCTATTTATGCATATGCACACCGTGGGGCAATAACTTTTAATATATGATATACGATGCATGCAACAAACTGTGATAATTCTTCGAAGGAATCTGTCCTTGAAAAATTGTTTTTCTTAGAATTCAGCACCTGATGCAACGTTAGATCATACACTGCTCTTTTGAGATTGGAAACAAACATTTTACAAATTACAAAGTATTAAGAGTAACAATAACTTCTTTTTCAATGGTTTTAGACATATCTCATCCACACTTCCTGTATCAATACAACAACCAGAACTTAGCTATTTCATTGATTTCATATTCTCCTAGTTCAGAATCTATTCTGATTTTGTTGTATAGCAGAAGTAGAACATTTTATGGAAAGAGAGGATTAGCCAATGAAGCCATGGTAAGCTTCAATGTAGTGATTCATTTGGAACTCTGAGTCTAATAAATTTTCCAAATTCAGGTAATGATTCAGATCAATTGAGTTTTTGGTGAGCATTGATGTATTTGATTTGTACAGCTGCCTCTCTCTGGATGGCTCACCTCAATTAAAAAACAACACCCAATAGTAAAAGGTTAAAACAAACATACAAATATATAAATCCTTCAATAAAACTATGTTAAAACTATATTAACCGCCCAAGTAGCTATGTGAATGGATGAAAAGAAACAGACCATAGCCTCAGTCCAAATAAACTAGACCCTTTTAACATTGTCAATTTGTCTGAATGTTAGCAGGTTAACCCCTAACAGTTCCACATGCCGAAATCTTGTATATCCCGAAGGATTCTTTTTCAGCCATGCCTATATAATCTTTAACAAATGTAGCACTGATCTTCCCCGGAGGGCTAAATGGAAGCTAAAAGAGGAGCTAATTTAACTGCAAGATCCTTGACATTATTTAAAATATTGTCAGTCTGAATCCTTTCTATAAATAATGCTTCTCATCCTTTCAGGAGCGGCATTTGGAACGTTGGAAGAATTCTAGGAAAGGTCTATTCTTGGGGTCCTCTGCTCCAGTTTTCCAGTTGGATTTGCCTAATCGTAGCTGATTTTCAATCAGGAGAGGAGAAAAATTTGCAAATCGTTATGGCAAATAATGGGGGGAGGGGTTTAGCACAAATAATGGCACTACATCTCTTAAAGGATTTACACCAAAGCTTATTATCAGTACATAATATATTCTGGTATTCTAACAGAGAAGTGAGAACAACATAAAACTTAAGATTATAGCAGCTAATGACGGGTGAGGTTCAACAGAATTAGATATGCATATGATATCTAGAGCTGTGGTGGTGCAGTGATTAGAATTCAGTACTGCAGGAGTTCTATTCTGACCGGCTCAATGTTGATTCAGCCTTCCATCCTTCCGAGGTCAGTAAAATGAGGACCCAGATTGTTGGGAGCAATAAGCTGACTCTGTAAACCTCTTAGAGAGGGCTGTAAAGCACTGTAAAGTGATATACAAATCTAAGTGCAACTGCTATTGCTATATAGCAGTGATGGCAAACCTTTTAGAGACCAAGTGCCCAAACTGCAACCCAAAACCCATTTATGCATGGTTGGGTGCCGGGTAGGTGTGGCCATTGGGTGGGTGTGGCTCATTGGGTGGGTGTGGCCCACTGGGTGGGCGTGGCTGCGGCGGTAATGGCAGACTGGGTGGGACTAAAAAGTTCAAACAATCAATTCCAACTTTGCAAGATCTTTTTTTTCCCGCAAGAAGTTGAAATTGACTGATTGATTGAACCTTTTTTTTTTTGCACACGGCAGCGGAGGCCTAAAGTGAAAAGGTTTTATAAAACCCAGCTGAAGGCCTAGGACTGGGGCGATGGCGTGCATGCCCACAGAGAGGGCTCTGAGTGCCGCCTCTGGCACCCATGCCATAGGTTCGCCACCACTGCTATATAGTGTAATATAAACTTTCAAACTCGGAAGACTAATGTCAGCCTTCACAGGTAAGTGGACAGGAAACACAAGCAGGAAAGCTAAATCTTCTTTATTGAAAGACTACATTAATAGAACTGTGCAAGTCTAAAAGTACAAATGTTCCACTATCTCCCTTACAGCATAAGAATGTAATGTGTGGAGGTATCTCTATTTGGCCATTCCCTAAGCAGTATCTCATTCCCCTGTATCCATAGCTTTCTCCCATGTTAAAACAATTGTGTGTCTTTAATTTGATTTTATATAAATGAGCTATTTTGCTGGTTGAAGATAAAGAAATAAAAGGTTTACAGGAGTCTTTTGGTAAAGCAGAACTGTAAGGAAGAATTGATAGTGAATGCTTGAATGTCCCATTTTGTTTCAAATGGACATTTGAGTGGGTTTCCTTAGTCCACGACACTGATTGTTTTAAGAAACATTTCTGAACTGAAAGTGAAGTCATTAGAAGCAGAAGACATTGCAGAATATGCAGGATGACTGCAGGCAAGAAACCTTTAAGAGCTCAGAGCTGAAAACGGCCTGCCATTGATTTAACAGAGCAGATACATTGGTGATGAGTACAGCCACTTTAGAGAAAACACACTCACACAGAGAGAGATGCTCATTCCTTCACATCACTTTTAATTCCAAATTGCTAGTCCCAATTATTTCATGTAATTAATGATCAGTACCCATAGCCACATGAATGATTGGAACTAGGAAAGCAAGTTCAGTGATACTCCGAGGAAAGCAAACAGCTAAGCTCCAATCTATAAAGCTAAATGGATAATTACTCTTTACCTTTTCCATTAATCAGTGGAATGGGAAACAAGAAAGGTTAAGTATTACTGTTTATTTTATGTTATGTCTGTAAACTGAGCTCTCTCCATGTTGGGCTTCATCTGCCTAAAGCCATCAGCAAGGATATCAAGTCTGTCTCATTCTGATTTTACATTTCTGTAGATGACAGCAGAGACCTAAACCAAGGCACAAATCTCTTCGTGAGTTGCGGGGTCCTTTGTGCTCTCTGAGTGTTATGACCTCTGAGCTTGCTAGCACTGATGATGTTGCCTAGTTGGATCAAACGTCTTCAGAGAAACCATGAAACTCAAAGAGCACCAGGGTCCCCACAGTCGTCCTTCTTCTCCTCTTTCTCTCCACAAACTCCAATTCCCTTCTAGTACTGATGATATTACCTAGCTGGGTCATGAAATGCCTTCAAAAAAACCACCAAGCCCAGAGAGCGCTCAATTTTATCCTGAGCTACAAATATTCTCTTCTATTGGTTTTTCATGAGTCTATTCTTTGAACCTAGTGGGAAGCCAAATTTTCCACACAAAACGTTTTTTTGAGAGAGCTGCTGAGCTACTTCTTTCTCTCATTTCGGAAATAATCTGGATTTTAACATTTCCTCCTATTCTTCTCCCTTACTTGCACAAAGAAATATTAAACCAAGGGCATTATGGAAGGTGCAAAATAATATCCAGCTTGCCAATATACAATCAACTTTAAAAAAAAAAATTAACTTTCACAGAATGCATTCTTTTATTCGACAAACTGTTCAGCTCTTCCTGGGTCTACCAGGCTAATACCATTGTCCTTGAAGATATATACAATTTAATTGCTTTTTTGATCAATTTTCGTAGGGTAAAAAATAGGATAGGTGTAGAAAGTAAAGAAGACAACCTTGCCAGAGATACATGGCTAGGACAATGGGAGAAGGGGAGACACATTTTAAGTCCACAGCAAACATATGGCTTAGACAGAGACCTCCCTAGTTCATTAAACTATAAGGAATATGAGGTGCAGCATAATCAGACTTGCAACATTCTATTATTATAGTCAATCAATAAAAGTAATTTTAGTCTTCGTGTGCTGTTGATTTCTTATCCTGGTTTGCCTAGTGGAGATGACAACAGGGAACACAGATCATGGTTAGGAAGGAGGATCTTAATATTGGAAGTCACGTGTGACAGAATGCAGCAGGTGAACACTATCGTCACCCTGTGACACGTTAATACTGACCATTCTTGCATCCGATATACTGAAATTAGGAAAAATTGGGAGAAAACAGCTAAGTTTTTCTTCCCTCTCTCCCCCTTTCTCTTTCACAAATGCATTCATGGGGGAGAGGAAAGAAGTTGAAGCAGGCTAAGGAGAAGACAGGAAGAATGCATATGCAACCGAGAGAGAAGGATAGGGAGAAGCTGATCAGCAAACAAATTTGGATTTAAATCATTTATATTGCTAACAATATGAAAGTTCCTGAATGAAGGCAAATCACGGAAGAATATCTGATGGGGGGAATCACTGTGCAGAGACAGGAGTGATGGGACATGGGCTAATGTCTGCTCAGTGCAGACGTGAAAGATAGTAAGAAGGACCTGAAAACCAAAGAAAAAGATCAAAGTACTCTTCACCACAAAGTACTCTTCACCAGCTGGGTCTAACAAAAGTCCTTGATTAACACTATGGGAAAACTCAAGGACAGCTATAGGTATACAACAGACACACTTACACAATAGGAATTTTGCAAACAGTAGTTAACTAATTCCAATTTGGTCATAAATTAGTTAACCGCACTCCACCCTCTTCTGAAGTCAGAAGTAGCAGAGGGATGATTTCTTGATAAATGAATGCCACTTGCAGAGCTGCCTAGCAGGAGAAATAAACTGTTAGAGAAAGCAATGTTTTTCTTTCTTGAAATATTTACAAATTTAAAAAAAAAAAGTTGAACTCAGTCACAAAATGGCCTTTGTGTGACATGGTGTGCTTTGTCCGCACAATCTCCTCACCCCCGTGGAGCTATTATATTAAATATAAAATTATTAAAATTAATCTGGTTTATTCGTCTAGCTATTCCTCAGAAATTATTATTGTATCACTAATTCATTACATGTTCCCCAATTTTCTGCCAATTGTTCTTTGAAAGGGAAATAATTTGGTTTCATTCGTAATGTACTCGCAATAACCTGGCACACTTTATTTTCCTTCTCTTCCTTCTTTTCTTTTTCTATAAATTCTTCCCCCCAATTTCTATTAAGGGTTTGTGGGTTGTGAGCAGGTGCCATTACTAGCTACCTCTTCATTTTAAATTCTTTTTCTACTCCCCCACCTGTAGGATAGGTAGGAGTCTTTGGAGGAAAACCAAACTGCTTTTAATTAAAATCTGAATATTTTCCTTTTGCAAATCCTCAGAGCTCATCTGAACTGCTGCCTATCTGCCTATTATTCATGAATACAGAATTTTGACTATGAAACAACCCAATGAAGTTGAACATTTGAGGTTGCAATACGATTAATGTGTGCCGTTTCTCTTCATGAATGTAGGTTTTTGTCTATTAGATTGCACGGTTTCTCACCCTACCACCCAGTCCATTCATCGCTTGTCCCCAACGACCACTTTATGTATTTCAGAAAACTTTTTTTTTTTTACTCTTTGTTTGGAAGCCCCATCTAAGCTACCCCATCATTCTACTTCATCATCTCAACAGTGCGCTGGATAATGAATTGCTCCCTACTCGGATCAAAAATAAATCCCTATTAAGAGGACCCATGTGAAAGTGAGCAAATAACAGATTTCAACACGCAAATGAAGTGAACTTTTCTGTCATTCATTTGTAAATGTGACAAGATATGATTTCTCTTACCCGACAGGATAATTATCACAGCGCTGTAGCCCTTCCTGGCAGTTATCATTTATAATAAAAATGATACAATGAAGACATTCACATTGGTGGCAAGTAACAGGCTGACCACTGAGTTAGTGAAAGGGGATGTGTTGTTTTTTTAAAAAAAGAGGAAATTGGGAGTATCTATCATGTGTGGGTGTCTGTGTGTCTGTTTTGTCTGAGTCCGTGTGTCTCTGTGTGTGGGAGAGGTGGATCAAGAGAATGGCCTTAACTATGGCTTTGGACCTTTTTAATGCAACCCCCCTCCTTCACTTGACTCAATGCTGCTACACACAAGCATGGCTTAACTTAGGCAGGGACAGTTCATCTAAGTGGCCAATAGATGTAAAGTTTAAGCCTCAAAGCTGTAAAGCGTGTGTGATAGCTAATGAACAAACTTGCTCATTCTGAGCTTCTTACACATATCATACTGGAACAACGTGAGGTCATACACTCAGGCATAAGCTACAGCCAACAGCCCCAAAGAATTTTCCTGTATAATTCACAGAACTGACACGCATAAGTTGCTATAATCCTCCCCCCCTTTTTTTTAGGAGGTGAAGGATTGATGTTTTTAGACACACTAAGAGAGGGAGGGAAAAGATACCACACCCAGTTCTTACCAGTAAAATGGTACACCCCTCAACAAATTAGCACAATGCATCATTACTAGAAGTCATTTTTCTGCCTTCTCCTTTTGAATGTTATGGGTAATCTTTAACTTACCACTATTCATTTAGCCAAAATCAGAATGGCGGTGAAAAAAGCTACTTAAAACCAAGCCCTTGCACTTAACAATCATCAAGGCATCAAAATTTGGGTGCTTGACAACCGGAAATTCTAGTCCCGACTGTGTTTATAAGTTGAGAACTGTATGTATAGAGTTTCTTGCAACTGTTCATAAGGTATTTCTCCTTCTTAATCCTTGTAAAAGGAAGGTGAGTTATACCTGAGGATTCACTGATTTTTTTTCTCCAGTAACACAACCCCACAATTCTTAAAGGCTAAAAATAATCTTGCTTTGCTTCTTTTTCTGAAAAGCTGTCTCCTTACATTTTCTTATAAATGGTTTGAACTGTAATGCTCATGTCAGTTTGTATTAATCCCAGAAATAAACACAACCATTCACCTCAAGATAGGGAGCAATTAGATGCCCCCATTTTTCCAGATTGAAATTTTTGGTTACTGCTTTGCTTTTTTCACGGTAAGGACATTCTGTGGCTGAGTGTGCGTGCGTCGCCTGAGAGAAAGCTAGAAGCAAATTTGCAAGGAACTTGCCTGGAGCATCTACAATTCTACTGGTGATTAAAATGTTTCCTTTGGCTGGATGGTGTGTCTTCATTTGGTGGAAACAGACAACCAGGCACCATGGATTCAGAGTCTAATTTTCCTCTGCCTCTTCCCATTGTTTGAGAAGGCCTTTTCATTCCCCTTTTATTTATTGGAACTGTTTCTGTGTTTATATTTCAACTTGGACAATGTGACTTTCAATGCACATCAAAACAAAGCATCATGAAAGAATTTGGATGTCTAGGTTGAGGACATGCAAGGCGACCCAAGGATGGGCATCAGGAGGACTAACTACACTTGCCAAGGCAAAGCTGGGTTGGCAAGGCTGCAGATTGGTTGACTCTCCCATTAATTGTTAATTTTCATATAAATTCTCTACAAAAGTGCTACTGAATATATATAATATCCATACTTGTCTACCTACTTTTTCCCTAAATTTTGAGCTAGCCTAGAAAGGACTGTGTCAAAGATACTCAAATCACCCTACTGCTACTCTAATTCTAATAAATTCAATTTTCTTCCCAAGTAATAGTAATAGTAGTAAAGTTGGAAGGGACCTTGGAGGTCATCTAGTCCAACCCCCTGCTCAGGCAGGAAACCCTTCACCATTTCGGACAAATAGCTGTCCAGTCTCTTCTTAAAAACTTCCAGTGTTGGAGCATTTACTGCTTCTGGAGGCAGGCTGTTCCACTGATTAATTGTTCTCACTGTCAGGAAGTTTCTCCTTAGTTCTAGGTTGCTTCTCTCCTTGATTAGTTTCCACCCGTTGCTCCTTGTCCTACCTTCAGGCGCTTTGGAGAATAGCTTGACTCCCTCTTCTTTGGGGCAGCCCCTGAGATATTGGAACACTGCTATCCTGTCCCCCTCGTCCTTCTCTTCATTAAACTAGACATACCCAATTCTAGCAACCGTTCCTTATATGTTTTAGCCTCCAGTCTCCTAATCATCTTTGTTGCTCTTCTCTGTATTCTTTCTAGAGTCTCAGATCTAGCTTACTGATGGATCATAATTTCAACTCTATATTTCTCTTCCATCTTTGGTTTGTGAGGATTTTTTTTTTTTTTTTGCAAATTTATTTAACAATCATAATCAGGTTTTTGCACATAAGCAAATCATTGATCCTTTAGTCTTTGAAAACCTTTCCTCGGTCTCCCTTGTCAGTATCAGAAATCAAATATATTATTCAATCTTTGAACCCTAATAAGGCACTTATGAAGGTGACGTATTTATCTGAACGCTGGTTCTTCGTATTTGCTACATACCTATTTTATAATTGCATTTTCCTTTACCTACTTTACCCTGGCATTGGACCCTGTATTTTACCATTATTTTATTTCCTTTGATATGGTTGTAAGACTAATCAATTTATATATTACTATTCCTGCTTCTTAATGCCACATCTCTAGAGGCTCGAGGCAGGGAACAATTGAGAAAATATCTGATTCGACATATCATGCTAAATTATAAGTTGGTGTATAGGTCTTTGGCTTATAAGGTCACATAAACCAGCCCATTCTAGTTTATTCAATAAACTACAAATATTAAATCTTATGGCCTAGGGCAAAGAATGAGCTATCTTCCAAAGTTTGTATTATTGCTACTCTAATTTTCAAAGAACAGTTCTCAAGAAGACTAACATTATTACAAATAACAAAAATTTAAAAAAAATAATAATCTAAACTCTTCCTGCATTAATGCAGCCGTGATTCATAGTAATTTTGTAATCCTGGTTCTTGCACTTCAAAAGAAGTATCACAACACGACAGACAAACAAAAGCATACTCATGGTTTCCATATGGTAATACCTTCAATAAACATGAGATTTCAGCTCAGCACCTCTAAAGTTTGCCTGACAAGATATTAGACGCTACTAAGCAAGAAAAGTCACTAATCTAAGCTCCCAAATCAGGCCTAGGAATTCTTAAATAGTCTGCCCCATTCTTAAACTAAACATTTAGTTTAACCTAGAACTAAGGAGAAACTTCCTGACAGTTAGAACAATTAACCAGTGGAACAATCTGCCTTCAGAAGCGGTGAATGCTCCAACATTGGAGGTTTTTAAGAAGAGACTGGACAGCCATTTGTCTGAAATGGTATAGGGTTTCCTGCCTGAGCAGGGGGTTGGACTAGATGACCTCCAAGGTCCCTTCCAACTTTATCATTATTATTATTTACATGCATACATGTCTGAATGATGGACTCATAAAGGCCCATGCACTCATTTTAATGAATTGCACATAGTTCCCCAACCTTTCATTTTTTTTCTCCTCCTCTATATCTCTTTTCCCAGGCTTAACTGTTATTGTCTGCTTGGGAAGCAGCCCAGAAAACTTTGAAATAAATAAACAAATGGCCCCATCTGTATATGAAGATTACTTTTTAGTTAGCTGCTGCTGAAGCTAATATAATGCCAGAAAAAGTCTCTTTTCCTTTCCTTCAGTCTATAAAGGAGGGGAAAAAAAACTAGCAACCTTTTAAGGGGGCTTGCCTGTTATTATTTCTGGAATAAGCAGCATGCCTCACAGGTGTTTTAACAGACTGAGGTTGGTAAACAATCACTGTTTTTCCTATAGTTAGGTGGATGACTTGAGGTTGAGAAACATTGTGAAGCAATGAACATGCAGCCATCTGGCAATTCTTTTCTTTAGCTGTTAAGGGTCAACATTAGTCTAAATAAATTATGGGCGATGTTTATCACCTAGCAGTATTACTTTAACACAGGCATATTTGCTTCAACCTGAGGATGCCAAAATATTTCATGTATGATCCTTCAGAGGCAAATTTTACCAATTAATATAAATTATTGTCCAGGAATATTGTTGTTGGTATCATTCATCCATCCGCCAGGACCCTGGTGGTTAAAGTGCAGAATTGCAGGGTAATTCTGCCCACAGCCTGGAGTTTGATCCTCATTGGCTCAAGGTTGTCTTGGCTTCCTACCTTTCTGAGGTTGGTAAAATGAGGACCCAGATTGTTGGGGGCATTATGCAAATACTGCCTACATTGTAAGTTGCCCAGAGTGCTGTAAATAGACTATGGGGTAGTCTATTAGCTTAAATGCTATTGCTATTTCAGTTCAGACCTAAGGTAAAAAAAACAAGCCAAACCAGGCTAGATTATAAGAAACTTAATATCAAAAACAATAGTCCGTAGACTTATATAGCACTTCACAATCAACCTATTCTCCAAAGCACCTCAAGACAGGACAAGGAGCTATTGCTTCCCTGTAGTCCATCACACCATCTCCCTTTTCGTAGACACATCCCATCACAATATCTTTATTTTTACCATCATTTTTATTATGTTTCATGCTTAATTTATTATTTTGTGCTTATTATGTTCACCTCCAAAAGCTTATTTAAATTTGGCCCAGAGACTTAAAAAAAACAAAAAACAATTTAACATATAGGTGCAATTCAACCTATGGTAACATTTATCGATCAATCCAAAATTATAAATGATTGAAATATTTAAACAATATATGTGGCATACATATATTATTATGAAATGGTTTATACTTCTAATGTTACTACTTAACAAAAATCTACTTATTTCTCCCCAATTGTTTTTTTTTTTTTTCTCTTCACAAAGTACTCCCTCTTCTCTGCTCTCATGTACACGGGGTAATCATCAATTTTAACTATCGTAATTTATGATGAACAGGTGTTGTGGGCATTTCCAGACTTGAATGTGCCAAAATATGAAGAATCTGCTTCACTACAGGGACCAACATTTTAGTCATTAATGGAAAATAGATTCTTGGCTCACATATTAGAGAAATTGGCAAACCACACTCTATTAAACATAACTGAGTTTTGGTGCACTGTTAGTAAATATATGCATTGGTGAGAATATTTTATTCAATTTGTTTATGAGAAAGCACATAATCTGGGACAAAAAGGAATCATTTAAATGTAATTATGAAATAAGCAAGATGACAACAGACTTGTATAATTAAAATCTTCATGAACAAAAAAGAATGGAAAAGAGCAATGATTAAAGTGAATCTCTTTCTAAAGTCAGCTAGATACATAGGTTGTTTAGTAGAAGAAGTGATTCCTATGGTGTGGAATTCTTCACCTCTTTGATTGCTTTCAAAAGAAGCTTGGTGGACTTGTTCAACCCAGTAATATTGCATGGACATTCCACAGGAACAAAGCTACCAAGGCAATTTTATAAATACATAATCCTACAGGGACATCATCTTACTGAGCCAATTTTTTTTTTGCAATGAACTTGTTTTCCTCTGTTGAAAAATGTATTCAATTTATATCTTATGCTGCCTTTTTAATTGCCATTTTAATCCATTAGAATGATTCATTTTATTTGTAGTTTAATCACCCTGAGTTATAGAGATATTTTAGAAGGATGGGAAACAAATGAGTACATCCAAGAGGATCTAAGGAACACTTAACATTTTGAAAAATTTTGGCTCATCTAATTTTTCCAACCTACTCTATGTGGCTTGGACTGAATGTGCCCAAGGAGAAAGATCTTGACTGAGCTCTTTAGCATAGCAAATAGAGAAGTCTCTAGAGGTTCTGCTGTGTGCTACTTATGTCATCATTCCATATGATGTCTTAAGTGTCCAGGACAGCACAGAATAAACTTTAAAAAAAAATAAACAGAGAATTTAGCATTAGAATTGCATGGGGATTTATGCAATTGTGACAATAAAAAAACTGTAATGGTTCCAAGTTTAATCAATGTAGAATGAAGAGGACCTCAGAGATAACTTTGAAGGAGTGCAAGAATGGTTATATATGGTGGAATCTGCAGCTAGAGTTGTGGGTGGAGTTAAGAGAGTGGCTAGCTTGGAATTCCTGTAGGAGAGGAAGTGATGGAGATCTGACAATCCTAAATCCCTTATGTGGTTGCTTCAAAGACAGTGTAGTCAGTGTGGTGAGACCCTTGTAAATAGGTGAATAAGAAGATGAATAAGATCAGCTCACAGTGTCATTTCGGATCCTTGCACCTGACACTGTTGTGAACATCATCTTAACCTTGAAAGGGAGGGAGGAAATAAGAAAAAAAAAACCCCAAGCTTATCCCATCTTGATTCTGTTTGGTATTAGAAGGAGAGGCTTTCAAGATTATGCCCTACAACACTAAAGTAGCTTTTCAATGGTTCTTTTAGTTTGTTTCCTAAACTACCCTATCTCAAAGGGTTCACAATCAGATACTGATTAGATTAACAAATCCCCATAACTGGGTCTATGAAAGCTACTGACTCTTCTCCTTCACTCTTTCATCTCAACTTCCCAACTTCTCTGCTTTACACTTTCTTGTTCATCACAAAGTCAGGAAGAGAACAAAATAGGTCAAGTAGGGTTCTGGGCCATGAAAACAGGATAGTGTGTCAGGTTTCACCATCTATTCAGTCCAGCTCTCCAGCTTTCATGAAGTCTATCTGGAATTTCTTTTTACTTAATCTATGCCCTTGCAGGCCTAGATGGGTTAAAACAGAAGTAAACGAAGGATTGCCATTTTAAGAAGCCTCTCTATGATGATGCAAATTTGTCTGCTCTCAGAATCATCTTTCCTTCCACCCCATCCTGTGAATAAATATGCCTTTTACTGAAGTGCTCTTCTGTTTAACACTTGAATCATTGTTCCTATACCGTGGAGATGAAACTTTTTTAAAACAAGCATTTCGTCATTTCTCTGAACAACCTAGTGTCACTGTATCTTTTCACCTTCAATCCTCCCTCCTATTGGCATAATTAAAAAAAAAAAAAAAGCTTTCTAGAAGCAACACTGAAGACCTAGTCCTGAATCGCTTCTCTCATTAACATCCATGGTTCTTTGATTCTCAAATTTATTTTGGTGAGGTTTTGGTACAGCATTAGGCTACACAAAATGGACAATCTCCTACTCAAATCAACCATTTGATCTGGAAAATCAGTTTAATTCATCCCAAAGTTGCTTTTTCAAGAAGCAACTGGACTTCCTTCACAAGGCTGACTGATTGAGAATCTCCACAGACATCAATTTAATTCGGTTCAGACCTTCAAATTGATTGGGTCCATTTAGATAAATAAGTACCACTTTGGTAGGCTCATTACTGGGGACATGAAAGTAGGCCCCAATTGGGCATTGCCCGGGCAACGGTGAAAAGTTAAACTTCTCAACTCAGAAGCACCTTGGTGCTTCCCACACAAATACAACATTGACAAGAGTAAGATAGAGGAAGCATGCAAAGACTAGGTTCTAAAATTCCTTCCAACATCTTTAGCAGCAGTTGTAGGAAGCATCTGAATTTTTTCTGTTTAATGAAAACACAAGTGATTCATGTGTGTGTGTGTGTGTGTTTACACTGGAAAGCAGGAGTGGAATGTAGAATCCTTGGTGCTTTCTAGCTTGGTTGTTTGCTTGCAGATGCTTTATTACCCAACTAACATTATCAGTGCTAGTGAGTTTGGGGTTTTCTCTACAGAATAGAATAGAATGGAATAGAATAGAATAGAATAGAATAGAATAGAATAGAATAGAATAGAATAGAAAGTATTTCCATAATAGTATATTATCAAGTTGTTGTTGTTGTTTTTAAAAAAAGAACCTTTAGTTGGAAATAGTTATATAAAGTTATATAAAGTTCTTAGCAAACTGGAGAGAGGGAAGATTAATAACATTCCAGGAAATTGATCTTCAAATTCATATATCTTTGGGAGCAATATAAAAAAAAGTTGGATATAGGAGGGAGCACAGCCAACAAATAACTGGATTTTCTTCTTAACAGCTCCCTTAAAAACAGGTTGAGAAAAATATTGTGTTACTAATGCAGAGAGTAAATTGCAGTGGATAGTGATCTACATATACCAAGTGAAGACATTTAAATACCTTGCCCTATGATAAACCTACATGTCTTTTGAATAAAGATATCACACATAATTTAGTGTGTTTCATTTCAAAATAGGTCAGGAAATTCATTTTTCAAATTAGGCTTTAACAATTTAATGAATTTAATCAGTTAACTGATTGCATTTTATTACATTGGTATCTGAGGAAAAAGCACCCTTATAAAAAGTCGGTCTTTGTTTTCAAATCTGGAAGAGGCATTGTTCCCAAATACTGGAAGTTTCTTTCTGGCAAGTTCTTGCTCTTTGCAATTTCAAAAATTTCTTGCATTAAGGGTTTTTATGGCAGAAGACTCAAAGGATAAGGACGGTTTTAACGAAAATGTATTTTAATTACTATTTAATCTCATTGGATAATAAACTGATAGATTAAACCATACTGTCGTACTTTGTCGAGTTAAAAACAAAAGCTGTCCAAATGTGGCATAACTGGTGGTTTTTTGTTTTTTGTTTTTTTTAAAAAGGCAGCTTAACAAAGACTTAAACACCAAAGCCCTGATTTAGCTTAAGGCAGTGTTCTCCAGCAAAAGTCTCTTTCCAACAGTCGGGCCTTGCAAGGTTTCATCGTATTAAAGAAATAAAAAATATTCTTACCTAGCTGTTGTAACTTTGCAAAAAACGCAAACACAAAGCATCTGCCCCCCCCCCAAGTTGCTGAAGGGTCTGCTTTGCAGTTAATCAAAATTGGATTTACTCGCTTAAAGGAATGCTACATCGTCATCCTCTTCATAATTTTAAAAGATTATCCTTTAACAAAGCATCGTATCTTTAGCAGCGAATCTTCTACAAGATAATGGGGATTTTATTTTTTTCTTTTTGTGAGACAGTTTTCCTTCCCCTTCCACTCTGCCTATAAAAGTGATCATTGCTGAAGAGGGCAAATCCTGTAAAACTGTCAAATAAGTTGTAAACATTTTCCTGTATCACAGAAAAAGACCCTATTGCTTTTTTTTACTCTTTTTACATTGGAGATATGAAATAGCGACCTTTTTTTTTTTTTTGCTTTTATCCTTTTCTCCTTGTTAAGAAAATCCTAATATTTTCCGGCTATTTAAGTAGGTCAACTAAATGAATAGAGCTGGTTTGGGCATAGAGAACTGGACAGATATATGCTTCTTTTCAAGGAAAAGAGACCAGTGAAGTGGAAATCGCACTGATAATTGAAGAGAAATTGATCTCTTCTTATGAATACCACCTATTATTCAGAATAAATGCATCTCCTCTGCTGCCTGTTACACCTCTTTATTTATCTTGTCTTTCCACCCTGTATTTTCTCATTTCTAAACCTGAGTTTAACTAGAAAAGTTTCTGGGGAAGGGAGAAAATTGAAATCTTGCTTTCTATTTTTCTCGTTCAAAAAAAAAAGAGGGCATAAGTATGCTGATTCCATCTAAAGTGTATCAGAAGTTATTCTTGCTTGTTCTTCCTCAATTTGAGAGGAAAGGAAATGAATTTTTTGTGAGGGTGTTGGTTGTTCCTATGCTTCTTTTGGATCCAAGGTGACCAAAACATGTCTGAAATGAATCTTTGGTTGTATAATTATTCTTCCACAGTCTAATTTCTTACCTTCCTTCCCACATTTTAATTACAGAAGAGGAAAGAAGACATTAAGGCGAAATTTCTCCCATGGGGCTTTTTCAATCAGGAAATAAGGGCAGCTGGGAAAGCTGTAGAATAATGCAGAGATCTGCGATGAATTAAACAAATGCATAGCAACTCCAGGGTTTGTATAAAGGTAAGCCAAATATCGTTGTCAAGTGAACTAATAATAATAATAATATTTTTTAAGCTAAACTATCTAGAAACTAAATAGAGCATCCAGTTCGAAGTAGTGCTTAAGGACGCTAGGCTGGAGACAAAAAGAGTGTGGGTTTTAGTTCTGCCTTAGGCCTGCTGGGTGACCTTAGGCCAGTCCCTACTCTCAGTCTTATCGAGACGACAATAGCCAACCACTTCCCAAATATGTTTGCAAGAAAATTGCAGGTAGTTAGTTAAGGCCTCTGAAAAAATGGCATTGTGGTTGGGTCCAGGTTGTGGTGAATGAGAAGGTGGTTCTGCCTGCCTTAAAGTAGGTCGTGGTCTACCTTAATTGCAAGAAATCATTGTTACATAATTTCCAAACACTTCTTTTAAAGGAGGTGTTTAAGAGAAGGCTCTGATAGCAGTCGGTGCATTCTGGCCTCTGGCAGAGCTGGGATGAGGATGGTTCATCCGTCTTTTTGATGTCTTGGCCACATTTGATACCATTAATAATGGTGTCTTTCTGGAGCATCTTAGAGGTAAAGGAGGAAGAAGCATAATGTTTTCAATGGGGCTCCTTGTTTTATCAGGACTAGTTTTGATTGGTGGGCTATCTCATGTTTTGGCTTTGTGGGGTGCAATGGGACTTAATGCTTTCTTATTTATCATCTACATGAAACCACTGGAAGTGGTTATTCAGTAACATGGGACCAGGTTTCATTAATACATTGATGATGCTCAACTATATAGATCAGCCCATGGACATGCAACTGATGCCATCAAGATTCTATTTCCTGTCTGACAGTCAGAAAAGAACAGGGTCAGGGTCAACTTTTACAGGCTGTGGGTTTGAGACCAGAAGATCCTCAAGATTTTTCAACTTAGTTCTGGAAAGGTCTGCAGGACTAGTGTGTAGTCTTATCTCATGTTCTTGCTTGAGGAAACGATGGGAGCTGGAGCTGGAAGGAACATGGCACAAATCCATTTTATGTGCCACTTTTCCCTATTCCTTGATTGGCAAGCTCTGCTTAAAGCTTTGGTGCCCTCCAGTTTGGACTAGTGCAATGTACTTTACATGGGGCTGCCTTTGAAGACCACTCAGAAACAGCCACTGTCTACAATAGAGTAGCTATGGGTTTACTTTGGGAATGAATGCATTTCAGTGGTCAAAACCCACAGTGGTCTGGAGCCACTTAAACACATATAGATTGCTCAGACTTACTCTAAGATGACTCCATCATTGCTGAACCCTTCAATCCTCTTCTGTAAGGATTGGCACTCTTCAAAGATAAATTTCAGAAACATCCGGAGAGCCATATATCAAAACAAATCATGTTGCAAGATTGAGATAGTTCACAATCCTCGCATCAGCCATTTTTACTTTAATCAATTAATGGTAGAAGAAAAAGCAATTCTCACTGAACTAATGTTCCATCCAGATATTTTCATAATTTAGCCTCATGAAGACAGCATCAAAACAGGTGGGTGTGTAGGTGTGTGTATAACAAACGTCAAAGAGAAACAAATGCTTGAATCCCCTCATTACTTTTTAATGAAATCTGATTCTCCTATCTTCCCCCTCTTGCTTTCAGTGTTTGTAGACAGGTGCAGCCCTTTTTTTTATGAAATACTTATCCCAAAGTGAAGAATACATAAAAAAGCCATTTCTTGTTATACCAGATCCAATTTGTTCTCAAAGATTTCTCTTTCATTCTTTTAAGAAGGGAAAATAGGTCATGCTCACTTTTCCCCCCCATTCTAAGATAAATGATAGTTTAAGGAAAGCATTCAATAGATTCTTTTATGTTGTTAGGCAAACAGGTTTAACTAACACCTTTTCAAAATAATAGAACATCAAACGATGCTCTTATGGCTTTTGATAAGAAAAAAAAAGATTGCCAGGAACATTTAGTTTTTGAACAAGAGCAGTATCAAGTGACACGGGGACCATAGGAAAAAAATATAGGATCTAGCTGTACTCTGAACTCTTACATGGAAACCATGTTTTAAAACAATATATCCAGATCTTTGAAGGCTGTTTCTCCTTTGCACAAAATGTCTGCTTCATTGACAAGAGAGAAGGAGGTCTATTTATTTAGGTTGGAATCATACATTCACTTTGCTAAAACAGTTTTGAATTTAGTTTATCAATCAGACATCAATATTTTTAAAACTTCATTGCCTTTACTCCTATTTCACTCAAGGTGAAGATGGGCACCTTAAAAAAAAAAAGCTAATATTGGCTGAAATTCCCTTTCTTTTTTATTGGGTCTGCTGCTGTGTATCTTCTATCCACATCTCCTAATTCACCAACATTCCTCTTGGAAAAGTGGGACCATGAACAAAATAATAAAATTGAAAGTGATCTCCTGATGGGAGTAAGCAATAAACTAGCCAATCACTCCTGAATATTATCTTTGGGTATTAGATTTTGTCAGCCCACTAGGTATTCCAGGCTAGGAAATCAGCTCCACAAGAACTACTTTTACTGAGGCTATAACAACAACAGAACAACAGAAGTATGATTGTGATGTACCTCTTCATCCTTCTTATAGTTCAATGAATTAGAAAGGCAGAAATCACAGTTTTATCAAACTTAGGTGGACTTAACATGTTATCTTAATTCATTGTTGTTCAGTCATTAAGTTGTATCCAACACTTCATAACTGCAAGGCAGTGCCCCTGTCTTCCACTGGAGTTTGCTCAAATTCACGTTCATTGTGTCAATGACACCATCTAACCATCTCACCCTCTGCTGTCCCCTTCTCCTTTGACCTTCCATCATTCCCAACATCAGGATCTTCTCCGGAGTCTTCTTTTCTCATTTAGTGGCCAAAGTATTTGGGCTTTAGCTCCAGCATCTTTTCTTCCAAAGAACAGTCAGGGTTAACTTCCTTATCTTAATTACAGCAGGCCTATTAGAACAACATTTATATGATATATCTATATGTAGCTGTTTATTCTCTATTCCTCTATTTGTGGCAGGTATTTGTTTCTCTACTTAAAACTATGGATTTATGTTATTCAGTTACTGGATAATGTTTGTTAAGGCTGTTCAACAAAACATAAAAAAAATAATAATGGAGTATTCCACTGAATTGGGCTTACATTGAATTTACTTGTCTTTTCAACCTTACGTTGGTTCTGTTTCATTTCTATAAAAGGTCTTTGAACTCTTTTCAAAAGCAGGTGTTTTATGCAAATAAACATTTGCACACAATTTCTAGTATTGAATGCATTTATAACCAAGCTCTGGTTTTAAATTATAATAGCAAGTTCTGCTATTGCAATCATTTCTGCAGGTATTTTGTTTTCTAACATATGCCCATTGTTGTGTTCCCCTTGGATATCAGTTAAAACAGAATTGTTTTAAAGAGAGAATCTGTGAAACAAAGAGGGAAAAAACAGAAATATTGTTGAAAATGGTTAGATATTTTGTGGTTTAAGTAAAAGCCACTTAGGGGACTTCAGGCTGTCTTTATGTCCCATGTTAATTCAGCTTCCTTGTAAAGCTTCTTGTTGTGACTAAGCAAGTAACACATCTCCTGTTCATTCTAGTGTGCCTGAAGAAGCACAACTGAAAAACATGAAGCAAGATCCATAACAAACTATGCCAGGTGTGTCTTTCATTCTGAAATCTTAATGAAAGAGTACCAAGAATGACAAAAAAACCCTCTTATCATAACCAAATTGTTTCACAAACAACCAAATAACTCCTAATCAGTAAAGACCAACAATTACAGATCTCTCTGTCTTCTTGCTAATTGGCTAATTTAAATCTACTTCACACACAAGAACTGTTTCCATTATCTATTTATCTATACAGCCATTTTTATGTCATGTACTTGCAAGAAATCCAGACAGCTTATAGATAGCAGTCCTGGGATTTTAATTTAACTTGTTATTATTTTGACTTAAAAAGATAGTTAGAATCCCAGCATTCTAGTGTAGCTTGCAGTGAATCTCCATACTAAGACAGAACAGTTTTATAGCCTTCCTAAAGGTTGGTGGTTTACTCATCAGGCTAGAAATTGGGAGCCTGGGAATTCTAGTCCTGCTTTAGTTCAGCTGGGTGACTTTGCCCCAGTCACTTTCTCTCAGCCCTTGAAGAGAAAGTGAAGAGAAATATAACACTGAATAAGAAACTTTAACTTAATATCAGAGTAACACTGCATATAAAGGTAATCTTCTGTCAATCTGGCACTTCTAAAGCCATTATTCAATCAACAGAATAATCGACAATTAGCAAAGCAGTCACTATGATAAGAATTATCAATCTACTTTGGGAAAGTTTATCCTTATTATACTGAATCAGACAAAACATTTTATTTTAAAGCCTAATGTCAAGCATACAAATTGAAATGTTATACAAGTTCACGTGTGGAATTATAGTCCACAAATACTTTTCAGGTTAAATTAAATTCAGTATCATACTTTTTCCTAATGGAAAGTTATTTTGGACTTTGATGTACTGTATTATCCCATAGCTTAGTCTTCGTAGAGAAGGAATTATCTGTATTTTCCAGTAAGCACCATAAAGTACAGTAGCAGCTGTTATCACATACAAATACAGCTTTTGTGTACTTTTTTTTTTCCTTCCGTTCAATCATGTCCATTTCTTGGCAGGGTTTATTTATTTATTTATTAAAATTTATAGACCGCCCCACTCCTGCAGGACTCCGGGCGGCTAACAATAAAAACACAATATAACATTATCAAAACAAACAATACAATAACAGTCATCCAGGGGTCAGATTTTATAAACCCCAGGCCTGCCGGAAAAGCCAGGTCTTAAGCAGCTTGCGGAAAACCAACAGGGTGGGAGCGGTCCTAATCTCCGGGGGGAGCTGGTTCCAAGACGTGGGCGCCATCACAGAGAAAGCCCTCCCCCGCGGCCCCGCCAAATGGCACTGCTTGGCCGACGGGACCTGAAGGAGGCCCAGCCTGTGGGATTCTTCAAAAGTGGTTTGCCATTGCTTCCTTCCTAGGGCTGACAGAAAAGAACTGGCCCAAGGACATTCAGCTGACTTTGTGCCTAAGATGGGGCTAGAACTCATGATCTTCCAGTTTCTAGCCCGATGTCTTAACCATTACACCAAACTGTTCCTTCTATATTTTGTAGGTGTAGAGAATTAGGAAGACAACTTTGATATATTAAAAATATAACATTTATAGGAATCAGCTGGAAGAACTGAAGGCTTGGTTGATTCTTAATTTCTTGATCCTCTGTCTGAGATATAACAATTCCAACTACAGTTCATAGTTACAACAGCACTGAAAAAAATGACTTATAACTGTTTTTCACAGTTATGACCCTTGCAGCATCCCTATGGTCATGTGATCAAAATTCGGACCCTGGCATGTATTTATGACGGTTGCCATGTCCCGGGATCATGTGATCACTTTTTGCAACCTTCTGATAAGCAAAGTCAATGGGGACCCCAGATTCCCTTAACAACTGTGTTACTAATTTGACAACTGCAGTGATTCACTTAGCAACTGTGACAAGAAAGGTCTTAAAATGGGGCAAAGCTCATTTAACAACTGCTTCATTTATCAACAAAAAAATTGGGCCCAATTGTGATCGGAAGTTGAGGACTTTTCCTCAATTTTCCCTCCTCCAGTTGAGCTGCTTTCTAATTTGGGGTTTGTTATGGAATTTGTTAGGATCAGAGTTGGTGATCTTTCTTCCTTTTTTCTCTAGCTAAAGATCAAAAAGTTTTCTGTACCTGAATAATTTTAGGAATTATTTATTATATGGGGAGGATTAACAGCTGTCACCAAGACAATGGAGAGCTGCAGACTGCTTCTCCTCTCCTATAGATTGTGGATGGAATTGGACAAAGGATTGGTCTATTTATAAGTGTCTCATCTGAAATTCATTGTAATTCTTGTGCTGTAATCTGAACTTCCTTCTAATAAATACCAGTAATCATGGCTCTTAAATTCTTTTTCTTGGACGTTTCCAGTCTAGACTGTAAGGAGGGCAGTCTGACATCAATTTATTTTTTCCTCTCCTTTTTTTCTGTCTATTGAAGTTAATGTTCCAGTCAATAGAATGTGATTATTCCAAATAATGAATTGTACTTTTAAATCCTTTACATGGGTAAAGCTCAAAGCAATTGCTATCTTGCCTCCATAAAACCTAGGTGAAATTTGGGTTTTCAATGTATCTTTCCAGATACATTTTAAGTCCCCAACTTCTCATTTTCATCTCATAACTCTTTCAACACTGTTTAGAACTGACAGCTGTTCATGAAAATTTTTTTCAGGTTGGTATCTTTGAGAGAAAGTTCCTGCAACTCCCCCCCCCTCCATATTTTCCTTTCTCTTTCAAAAAAGTAAATGTAAAATGATGGGAAATACTCACACAAAAGCTTAAAAAGCTAGCTGGTTTCTGACACTTTTGTGGGAAGATTCTGAATAATCTCAACGCAATGGAGGAGGAGGAGGAGGAGGGAGGGAGGGAGGGAGGGATTCATCCTTCTTTGGTTTTTGTGAACAAATGTTTAAGCATTGCTTGCTTGAAATTATGTATGCAAGAGAATTAAGTCTATCTGATTTCTATCCCATGTGTGTATGTCTGAATATACACCCCTACACCCCTATATATATATATATATATATATATATATATATATAGATATATATATATAGATAAGAGAGAGAGAGAGAGAGAGAGAGAGAGAGGAAAAAAAATAGACAGAGACACTTGCTGCTGCAGGAGCCTGCTGTGAGACCCCCCATGGAGAAAAAATGAATAATAGGGCAGCAACACAGTTCTTAAAGAGTTGGGAAATGAACAGACACCTTGGCAGAGCACCAGCTCCCTCCTTCCACCCCCCAAAAAATCTCTTTTGCATAACTGAAAAAGATACTTTTATAAAAGAAAAAGAAAGGGGAAGATTAGAATAACAGAATAACAAAGTCAGGAGGGACCTTGGAAGTCTCCTAATCCAACCGCTGCTCAAGCAGGAAGCCCATTACCATTTCAAACAAATGGTTGTCCAATCTTTTCTTAAAAACCTCCAGTGTCAAAGCGCCCAAAACTTATTAAACTTATTAAATGTAAGTTATTGTGTCCAGTGTATTATTGATAATACCTGGGGCCAGACAAATAGCTATTGTGCTTATATCTATCCAGAAGCTGAGTTTCTCCATCTAAAGATCAAAAGGGATAGCAATTGGCAGAAGTGACTGTCAGAAATTCTGTTATAGGGGTGTTGCCTATGGAGAGTGTCAATCATCCAGGTCATGGTTGCCCCAAAGGTGCTTTTTGAAAAGATAACTGAATTTTCTTGGGTTTTTTTTTTTTTTTTTTTTTGAAAACATTGTGCTTCTCAGTCAAGAAGCTTCTTCAAGTTCTTTATAGAGTGTCTCCCAACTGGGAGGTCTTTGAGAAGAAAACATTTGATGGTCTCATTAAGGGGCATCCAATGACCACAAATGATCAAAGAGTTGCTTTGATCATTTGTGGTCATGAAATCCCTCAATGGTCAACCTTTAGGAAATCACCTTTAGGAAACACTCAACAGCTGTTCCCCTTCCCCCCCCCCCAGTATTCCTGAATTTCAGCAAACTAATGGAGATTCTGTAGAGCCATCATGATGACCCAAATACTAATTCATGAATTTGCCTAATTTTCTTTTAAATAAATTAAAGCTTATCTTGGGTAAGAGAGAGGTAAAAACCATTTAAAATGGGGGGGGGGAATCTTGCAGCTGTTGTAGTGTGTTTTGTCAGCAGGTTCCATTAATCACATATGTATAAAGTCAGAGTTAATAATCAAGATTGCGACTATATGCGGTTTCATGTTAATGATTCCTCCATCTCTCTCTTTTTTTTTAAATTGTGGAACGTGATGGAGACCTCTGGGTAGTACAAAGCCTTGCGTGCTTTTGAGACGTCTGGATTAATCTCATAATTTTATTAGTCATTGCTGAGTTTTAGTTTTTTTCTCAGAAGATAGTTGACCTTAACCATTCTATAGCCATAGACCAACAGGCTTCCAATTCATATATTTTACACCTTCAATCAGTCAGTTTATTACAGCCATATGGCCAGAAACGGTGAATTTGATACAATTGATAGCATCTTTATAATTTTGAATATCAGACTCAAAGGGAGAATGGGGAACTTTCTTAGTTGCATGGCAATATTTGTGCAGTACCCTTGATTTCTCCTCTGTTTCCTCAAAGCCCCGTTTGAGTTTATAGTTATCAAAATTTGTCATTTCAAAGCTAAATGTTTTCATCCTATTTATTTTTATTTTCAGCTCACATTACCCTCTTTTCTTTTTTTAAGAAAGCCTCAATACTTTAGACCTAAATATTCAGTAACTCTTGCTAAACGTGGAGGAAGAAAAAGGCTCAAATGGCTTCTCCAGAAATGCCACCACAAATATTTCCTGTATTTTTCATCACCAGCTTTGTCGGAGTTCATCAATCTCACCCGAGGTCTGTAGAGTAAACACCATCTTTGCAAACTACTTTGAAACAAAGCAAAACTTAGCACATTAAGGGGCATCCAATTATACCTAAGGCCAGCCTTAACAGATGGTCTGGATGAGAACAGCTAGGAAATTAAATCCATGCAAAGGGAGTCAAAATTACTCATTGGAACATAATGTAAGGCATAGATGACTCTGCTAGTTAAAGATGTATGGCACAGGTATAGAGGGAGCCATCTGCCCATATGAATTGGTTACTTAGGATCAAAGTTCAAACTGTCCATGATATGAAAATAGTGTAAGCTCTGCCTGTTAAATGAAATTTACTTTGGAAGGGGGGAAAATGACCAGAGCAGGTGAGAGAAATATATTAATAGTACCTTGTTATTAATTCCAGGAATGTGAACGGTCCGTTGCAATTGTCCAGGGCTGTTGCCTTGCAGTCAGTACTGTTCTTTACTTTTAAAAAATCTATTACAATTCTGTTATTACTTAGAAAAGTAGATTTAAAAGCATAAGAAGCACCCTGCTGAATGACAAATGCCTGGCTAATCTAATTTTTAGGGCCCGAGAAGGGTCAACCAGATATTAACAGGAAACCTCCCCTGAAAGATGTAAGGGTTAAACAATCTTTTATCTTTACCTTGAAAAGGTATTTCAAGCCTGCTGCTTTCGCTGTGACTACTCATGTTTTGTTTTTCTAGGCATCAAGCGGCACCTTCAGATGAGTTCCTTCCAGATCCCAGTATGACACGCTTAATTATTTAAGCCATATATTTATTAACATTCTACAGCAAAACGCTTCAGCTTCTTCAATTTCACATTAGAGCAGCTGAATGGGGGAGACAAAATGTTTTCTTCAAAAATGGAGGCACAGCTCTGTTCCTCTGAATGGCGAGAAGCACAACACATTGGTCTCTGCAACTGGATGCTCCCATTATGAAAATCCCAGCTCAGACAAAAACTGGGCCAACCTGAAAAACGAAATGCTATCCAGGCATGTAGGTCTCACTAGTTTTGTGAATGGAGTCCTGTGAGAAGATGGAAACATCGCTCTTTCTAGACAGCTAAAATGAGAAGTGGCAAGCATAAAATATACTAGTAATATTTGCTATGGTCATACTAGAATAGACACAACCATCTGTCAGACAGAAATGGCCAACGTTTCTGCACCACTGCCGTACTACATTTTTGCTACATTGAGTAACATGTAAATTTTATCCCCTTCTTTCTGATATGCTCATGTCTAATTTTATGATGGTAGTATTGTTCTCTGCTTCATTATGATCTTGTATTCTGTGGCCCCAATGTAATTACTGAGGTAGAATCTTCTTCTCCTTTTGACTGTTCCTACTATCATCCTTCAGTTATACCTTCTATACCTTCTAAAGGGGTCCCCCAAATATAAAAAAAAACAATTAAGGTGAAAATAATATAATATAAAGTAAAAAAGAATAAGAACAGAGAGGATGAGTAGAAAGAAGTAAACAGTATCTATAGTAGCAATTAGCAATTAGCAGTCGCTATGGCAAATATCGCAAGAATCTGCAAAAATTATGCTTCCAATCTAAAGGACTAAAATACCCAGAGTTAAAAGCCAAGGTCCACTTGGGTGCTCATTGAGTGATTTGTAAAGAAAGACCTTCGACATGAATGCATGGGATGTACCCCCACATTGCAATGTGGAAAGGTTTTAAAATTGACAAACAGAATTGTTCAGTATCCTGGTTCTTCTATTTGTTGCCAGTGTGAAAAAAAAAAATCTAAAAAGCTTTCAATTTTTTGCACAGATATCTAAGAGAGAAGAAGAGAGCCCTCAAAACTAAAGAGAGCTTTTATTTAAAGATGAGTGGAAACCTTTCCATTGTGAAACAGTCTCCTTTGTGAACATATGACACTATCTCTTTTATTTTAGGCTTTTTTTAATCCCACCTTTATTATGTTTATAAATAACTCAAGGCAGCCAGTGTATCTAATACTCCTTCGTCCTCCTATTTTCCCCACACATGGTGAAGGATGCTTAGAATTGTGCATCAGATTGTCTACTTCTTTCCTCAACTATAAGTGTTGTTTTAGATTACTATAGCTCCCAGTTATGGTATCTAAAAGACTGCAATCGCCTCTATTGAAAAAAAAATCTCGTATTTCCATATAAGCCTTTCTAGATTTTATGTTCCAGTGCTTTTCTTGATGTTCAGTTAACAGCTCATGGAATCATCTCTCTCCCCACAGAGATTAAGCAGAGCCTTTTCACTGATAACTGATTTGTTTGCTTGAGTATTTCATTTTTCAATAACTGTAATTGAAATGCCTCATGGCTTTAACTTCTTACTAATGAATCGCAATGCATTTCGCTGTATGTTTTTTAATGATCTTATTGTGAACTACTCTTTTTTTTTAAAAAAAATGAAACATAATATATATCATTTTCAAAGAAAATAAGAGTTCTGTTACATTAGACTAAAGAGCTATCTAATGCAACATCTGTTCCCAAAGAATTGCCATTTAGAGTCTAGTGTTTCCTCTCAATTTACTCACTAGTATTATGCGATACAGCAGAATTATGTTTTCTGAAATATAAAAAAGTTAACAGTGGCAAGGCCATTGCTCAAGAAATCATCTTTGGACCAATTGGTCCAGCATTTAGCTAAGCTGCTGGCACTACTGCTCTGGATCTGCTTGTAGGTGGCTGATAGACTCTTTTGCGTCTATCTTAGTTTATTTATTATTTATTTATTTATGAGACTTATATACCGCTTTAAGTGTGAGCACTCTCTAGGCGGTGTACACCAGTAAGCAATGTATATATATATTTACATTGCCCCCAGCAATCTGGGTCCTCATTTTACCTACCCCGGAAGGATGGGAGGCTGAGTCAACCTTGAGCCGGTGAGATTTGAACCGCTGACCTGCTGAACACAGTCAGCTAAAGTGGCCTGCAGTACTGCACCCTAACTGCTGCGCCACCTCGGCTCATTGTCCAACCTTGGAAGAACCTGGGCAGCTTTGTAGAATATAGAATAATAGGATTGGAAAGGACCTTGGAGGTCTTTTAGTCCAACACCTTGCTCAAGGCAGGAAACCTTATACAATGGATGTCTATGGAGATTCTCAGTCATCCAGGTCATGGTTTTCCTTTGCTTCTCATCCAAGAAGCTTCTTCAGTTCCATTCTTCAGTTCATAATTGAAGACGCTTCTTGGATGAGAAGCAAAACATCTTCAAGGAAAAACAAAGAAAGTTCAGTTGCCTTTTGAAAAAGCACCTTTGGGATAATCATGACCTGGATGACTAAGAATCTCCATAGACATCTTTGGGACTCCAGAAATAGAGCAGCTGCAACTCCAGGAGGCAAGCTATTCCATTGATTAATTGCTCACTGTCAAAAAATTTCTCCTTACTTCTAGGTTCCACTCATTACTGTGGCTTTTGAAACTATGCATGTGGCATCTTTTAAATGCTGGAATGCTGTGGGATTTGGGGGTGATGCTTGAAACGTACTGTGATTTTATCTCTTTCAGACTGGATGTACAAGAGTTGAAGCTGACTGTGGACAATACTGCTGGTTTCAGGGACTGGACAGTAAGTTTTAGATACTATGCCTACTTAGGATAAAGTTTCAGAGTTTAGATGGTGTGTCTATTTAGGACAAAATTCTAATCTCTTTTTAAGAACAGGTCCACATTTTGAGATCCTTCTCAATCCAGAACTGATATAATCAAGGTAATCCTTGACTTACAACCGTTCATTTAACAAACATTTGAAATTACAACATATTTTTTTAAAAAAGTCACTTATGACCAGTCTTCACACTTAAGACTATATTGTAGCATTCCTAAGGTCACGTGATCAAAATTTAGGCGCTTGACAACTGACATGTATTTACAATGGTTGCATCATCCCAAAGCCATGTGGTTGCCATTTGTGACCTTCCCACTAGCTTTTGATAAGCAAAGTCAATGGAAGAAGCCACTTAACAACCACACTATTCACTTAACAACGGTGGCAAAAAAGGTCATAAAATTGGGCCCAACTCTCTCAACACCTATCTTGTTCAGCTTAACTCCTGAATCTACACTTGTCAGGTATGAAATTGACCTGAAAAACATCTTTGATACTTAAACATCTAATAGCCAAATTGGTTAGAGCAGGGGTGTCAAACTGCCGGCCCACGGGCCGGATGCGTCATGACGAAACTGCACCCACCTCATTGCCAGCAATGGGGAAAAGTTCCAATATGTCACACGATGTCATGTGATGTTGCGAGTTTGACATGTCTGGGTTAGAAATCATTAACTTAAGCACTCTGCTAACATGTTCTAGGCCTCATTGTAAATTCACACTATTCTTGAAAGATTAGGAATAACCTTATAAAATACAAGATAGGACACTGCAAATGCATTTGGTTTGGATTATTTGTCCATTATAAGAGTTTCATGTATGTATGTATGTACAGTACACATATTGACAATGTTAATACAAGGATTTACCATAATATGCTAAGTTGCTTTATTTTCTAGATATTTTCCTATTAGCTCCCAAAGTTAAAGGAGATCAGCTATTCCAGTTGGTTGCTTTGTCCTTGTTGCTGCATAACAAGGTCCATTAGCTACATTTAAAAATGCTTGATTACATTTTAATGTTCACTTCAATTACTGACCCAACCTGATAAGAGGTAGAAAACCAATCTCATTAGAATGAGGTATGGGGGACTGAAAACCACATTATCTTCTCCATGAATTGGGGAAAGGGTGTGTCTATGAAAATCAAAGGACAGTTTTGTCAGATTCGTTGTTATTCCAGACTTGCTATCAATTACAGTGGTACTGTAGCTTCCACATTAATATTTTCACCATTTTTTTTCCTAAATAACTCTGGGGTATCAAAAAGTCATAGAGCTGTAAAAAGGATACGTAGCCATGTAATCCAATCTCCTATAGGGCCACAGTCACTAAAATTAGTTATGTGACTAAATAAGATTCAAGTTTACTATTGAGTACCTTACACTGGCTCACTTAATGTGGATCAAATTTAAATTAGGTAGCCAAAAGGATATGTGAATTGACTTCAGTCAGATTTGAATGAGCTCTCTAACTTAAGCTGAATTCAATTCAGCACTCTACACTTATTTAAAAGAGCAAGTCAATTTGATTTATGAATCTATTAAAAACCCCTAATAGAAATGTGTAGGTATTCTAAAGCTCTTCTAACCTGTGGAACCTATTTAACACTATTCAGTTTGATTTCACTATCTAATCTAAATTATTAAGATTAAGAAATTCCAATTTATTCAGATATTCAATGAATCCCTTTTGAACTAAATCTAGATACCAAAAGGTCACAAAAAGAAATATCTATGGAGATTCTCAGTCATCCAAGTCATGGTTTCCCCAAAAGTGCTTTTTCAAAAGGCAGCTGGACTTTCTTCCTTGAAGACTTTTCCCCTTTCATCCAAGAAGCTTCTTCAGTTCACTTCTTCATTTCAGAACGGAAGAAGCTTCTTCGATGAGAAGGGAAATGTCCCCAAGGAAAAACAAAGGAAGTCCACTTGCCTTTTGAAAAAGCAACTTTGGATCACAAAAAAAGAAAGTAGTTTTCCTTGTCAGGCAAATGGCCAGTTGCTATTTATGTTTCTTTTTCAGCAACACACACTTTCTTTAGTTGGCTGGAGACTGATTGGGATTAATCCACTGTTATGTATGATAGTCACCAGAATGCAGATATTTCACAATATCTCCTGACATCTTTTAAGTTCTCAGTAGCTGCAATCATATATAACACAAAGCCAGGGTTTGTGATACTGCAATTGATTCCAAAAACAGATTCCAACAACCTGGAAACCACATTCATGTACAACACTAAGCCATGGCTGTGATATTGCATTTGATTGGGAAATCAGATGAATAAATCTGTAAACCATAGTTAATAAATCATAATGGCTGAATTCACAGAATCAACAAAAAAAACGCCCTTCATTTGAACTCATTCCATATGTAATAATGTTCATGTTTCTCATTCATTCATTGGGATTTTACAAGCAACCTCTATTAAAATCTATAAACTTGTCCAGGATTCATTTGAGTTTTATCAGCAATTCCCTTCTCAGATTAATCTTTATTTTTTAAAAAAACATCACAAAGTAACACAAATCTGGCATCAGAAACAGAAATACGTAGAAACAAACCAGTGGGAGAAACTTCTAGAACTTCAATTGATCTAGGGTTTCTGTGTTGAACAGAGAAATAAAAAGTACCAAGTCCATATAAAATAGCTAAATTGCAATTAACCCGTAGATTCTATTTTGTCTCTTGTAACTTATGCTATAATAAATTTTAGTCCCTGAAGTACAATTGGATCGTTTATTGCTTTTTACTTCAAAACCTAATTTTCAGTATGTATTTTTGCTCAGCAACACTTATTAAAAGATATACTGTATATATCCTTTCTTTCTTAAAACTGCATTGTGATGCCTTTCAACTTCTAAGAAATGTGCTATAATTTCCAGGAAACAAATGTAGATCAGTAGATATTTTAGTTCCAACCAGAATAGAAGGCCAAGTGATATAGCAGAGGTAATTGCCACAGATATTGTTTCTAAAGCCACCACTCCATTACTGCAACAATTAAAATAATTCAAGTAACAACCAAAACCTCTTATTGCCTGCATCCGGTCTTAGCTTCTCAAGTAAGTCAGCTTGTTCAAAGTGAATGAGTGCATTTCTCTCCAAATTATGGGATAGTTAGAAGGTAATCAAGTTTTACTGAATTTCAACAAAACAACTACCATTTACTTAGTCAACAACCTGATATAAAGAAGACACTAAAAATTAATGTAAAAGATACTGTAGTTCTTCCCCACTTAAAACATCAACTTAACAATGTATCTCTGGCTATAAAACTAAACCAAGTTCACTCATTCAAAAAACATTTAGCAGGTCTAATTGGAGAAATGGTTCCAAAATGGATTTCCCCCCAAATTTGCTAGACAGTGTTTATCACACTAAAAGCAAAGAGGCAACTGACAAGGAATTGATTATTTCCCAATTGAAGGAGACTGAAAAACATCAGTGACATAGAACAGATTATATATAACCTGTATAGACTTGTATGAGTGTCACAGAAGCATTGAGAGGTGTGGTGTGTGTGTGAGAGAGAGAGTGAGTGAGTGTAACAGATTATTACAAGGCTTGCTTTGTTATAAACTTTGCTACAATATTGTGTCAATTTGTTCCTTGCATCTAATTCAATTAGTGAAGATGTGTTTCAACAGTTTTTCCCAATAGAAGGAAGTTACTCAAATAAAGTAGAAACCATTAATGTACAAACTTCTCTCTCTCTCTCTCTCTCTCTCTCTCTCTCACACACACACACACACACATTTGAATGGTTGCAACATATCAGAATTTTTCCTGACAATGATCCTCATTTGCTCCATCATCAAGATCAGCCTTCTTGTTAGGGAAAGCAGCATAACTCAAACTTATTTCTTGGAGTTAAAGTCCATTTTTTGATCTCCTTCCAGACAACCAAGGATGACAGCCACACTTAATTTCCAAGGTGCAGTCATTTCAAAAATCAAAGGGCTGAAATGATGAGATCAAGGATGTTTGGTGATGTTTCTATCATCATTACTGTCAAGTTGACTGTCAAAGAGTAGCAATAATCCACACAGCTGGCTTCCAAATCAGACTGGTGTTTTCATGAACATCAGATTTTAGGCGACAGTTTCTACCACTTGGATGATCCTTCCTAATTTCTATAGAGCCCACATTTTAATATTTTATGCATGCATGTCTCTCTCAACCTCTACAAGTTCAAAAAATGTATACATTCAGATGAAGCTCTGTCTATAACAAGTATGGATTTTGACAATCTCAGTAGAAGGGTGCTCACCTGAAGATTTTTTTCTCATTTTTTTTAGAGGCAACAGAGAATACCAGTCTAGGTTAACAATTACAGCAACATGGTTTGAAAATATCTGTTCAAGGTTTTTTAGAGTTTTTTTTAAATAATGAATAAGGATTGTTTTCCCAAAGGATGAAGGATTTAATTGGAGTGATGCACAAGAGCAGTTTCGAAGTCAACAAAGTGTCAGCCACAGTGAGTGAGCAAGGCAGTGGAAATCCAGCACATGAGACAAAACAGATGTAAATGAGAAGAAGCAAGGTTGGTTTCACAAATGTGGAAAAAGTAAAAACAGTTTTTCTAAGAAGACAAAGAAACAGTGTTACTCAACATTTGAGCAACAGAGTTGTTTTTCCAGTACATCCTGACTGGGATAAGGGATAATGAAAACAGAAATTTGCAAGAAACCTCTGGCATTTAGAGGTGTACAAATAGGAGATTATAGAGATTATTATTAATCTGCAGTTCTCATTCAGTTTGAGCAAAAAACTATTTGCAGTAGAAATTTAAGGAGAAAAAATTCCTGTTTGATTTCACTGTGGCAACTGTTTAGTGATGAGATGACCAGAAGATTGGGGAATGGAAGCACATGTGTGTCTGAATGTCTTGTTTTTAATTACACAAACCTTTCTCCAGTGTTGTGTAACCTCCCTGATTTCCCACACTTTTATTAAACCCTGGAGAACGATGCCAAAAGCATCTCTCCCTATGGAGAGATGCTTATTAAGGCAGAATTGTTCGTGCTTATTAAGGCAGAATCGTGTTCAGAAAAAAAAAAAACACTGGAAAAATTATCTGGTTGAATTGTTCTGCTAAAGTCACTCTTGGTGGCAAGATGGGCAGCATATAAACTTAATCGATTAATAAACAAATTTTGAATGGCAAATTGAAGGAGAAATGTGCAGATCAATGGAAATCCAATCTGTGCCATTGCTATCCTTAAAAATGATACATTTTAGGTCTCCTCCCTGTCATCTAGATGCTAACACACTGATGATATCTCCCCAAGACTTATAATAATGTTGCAACATTATTCATTTTGACTATACAAGTTTTACCTGAACCTATGTTTTTTTAAAAGATACACAATATATGGGGTTCTTTGTGATTTTTGAAAAAAAAAAGTATGCTGATTTTATGTAACTTTCCAGAATGTTCACTGTTTTTGTAAAGTTTTCTTCTGCTTTGTTCCTTAAATTATGGTTAAAGAAATTGTAGTTTAATGAGACAGGGGAATTCAGTCTTTGAATTTGAAGTATGTGGGAAAACACTATTCAAATCACTATTTTTACCATATATATTCATGAATAAGCCAAGAATGATAAGTGCCAAAGTAGACCTCTAAAACTGAGTTCATATTATTTGTGGATGAGCTTATATGCAAGTATATATGATATTGATGCCCACAAATGCATAATTTGAACTTGAATTACCCCATGTCTTAATTAGTCCAAATTAGACAATAGGATGTATATTGGCTTCTATTTTGTCATTTACATTCTATATATCTCCCATAGTAAGAAATCTCTAAAATGGCTAAAGAGAAAGAAAGCAACTGAAGTTACAAAAATGCCAATCTACACAAATATTTTGCATTACTTAAAAAATTAAAACAAACCATAGGAAGACAATGACAAGTATTTATTCAGTTTGTATGAATCAACATTTAATCAGAGGTATAACTGTCCATCAGCAACATATGTTGAGGAATTGGAAGCCTTTGCAAGACTGAAATCAAGAACAAAGTTGCAGGTTATTCACCCTACCTTCGTTCTCATTGATCAGAATTGTCAATCAATGAGAAATGTCTGAAACCATCCTTGTGAATTGATGGTCTTGAATCCTTTTTTTTTTTCCCCTGAAATTTGCCTCAGCTTGCATCCATTGAACTCAAGCGATGCCATGGAGAAGTCTTCCTGCTTTCTTTGACAGCAAGAACCCTTGATGTCTGGCTGAGTCAATGAAGTTGTCAGAGAGAATAAGAAAAGAGACTATTAGCTGTTACCATGGCCGGTTGTCTGCAACATGAGGCTGGCTCTCCATCCTTCTGCCATTAATGCAAAGTTGAGATGTCAAAACTGGCAGACTTGCATGTCTTATTCAGGACAGCGTGCCACAGGGAAAAATGTAGTGGAAATAACAAGCCACAAATAATTGAACAGCGAGTCATTTGGTGACAGCAAATGAGCATTGCTGGGTAAAATATTCATATAATGGAGTGTGTGTCACTTTTTCTGAGATATATGCCAGTCATCAGGTAGTAAAGTAACAAAGACTATTCTTGTCCATGGGCATAGCTTCTTGATTACTTTGGATTGATTATAGGATTGCAAAGTTTTAACATTTTATGGCTGTCAAAGGATCACTTGGGTTTCTGCTGAAGAGCAGATAAAAAGCTTAGATCAAATGAACCGTGGGTTGGATCAGACTCAAGATTGATATACGCTACGTTTTTTGTTGTTATAGTGCCAGCTGATACCTTCAGGATGTCCAAAAGCATAGTAGCTCTTTCTATGTAATTTACAAATTTATAGTAAGAACCATACCTATTCAATATTGGTAAACAATCTTCCATGCTTTTTTCTAAATTTCTGTTAAAGTTGTCCAAACTGACGTCATTGCACCACAGAACCCGTTGCTCTAATTTAAAATGGAGTTGGGTAAATATATAGGGACCTACCATTGTCTCAGCATGTGATGTGAAGTAGACCATCACATTGAGTGTACACAATTACACATTAGATAAGAACCTTGCATTCTTGATTGGTCTGGACATCACTTTCTATATGGATCTGTCATGACTCTTTGTTAACCAAGATTTGGGGTTTCGTCTTTATTGTGTAAATAAATTCCATCTTCAATTACGAAGCATCTTGAATCGTCACCATATTTCCTTTGAAGACACCATGTTATCCTCCCCTTTAGATCTTTGCATCTTGCATAGTGTTGCACCCTTCAAATCTACTCACCCCCCCAAGTGCTTATGTCTGAAACTCATCATGGAATTGTTCAAGGACCATGATTATTTGAACTTTTTCTGCACTTTTCCCAGGAATACATTTTACGTTGAGCAAAAATAAGGCACCTTTTGGGCGGTGGGATCATTAGAAAGTGCCTCTTTTCCATCCTCATTTTAATTCTCCGTAGACTTGTATTTAGGAGCAATTTCAAGCTCGAGAAAATGTCTTTAATCAGGATGTGCCAAATGTCATTAAAACATTGTGATTAGACTATCTCAAACTCTTTAGCGTTTCTTCCAAATGTTCAAAAACAACCACCTAATTGGCCAAAGTTTCAGACAACTGACCACAATAATAGCCAACAGCTTACTGAATAAAAAAAAAATGAATTTCATTTCAAGAGAAAGTGTAACCCATTTCCAAACCACCCTGTCTATAGCCTGGGTACCTGACAGTACTCTAGAAAAACTGGAGAACATTAATAGTGAAACACACGGACAGATTCTAAATGAGGAGAGAGGCACACTGAAATATGTTTCCAAACACATAAAGGCCTTTGAAAGTATGGACCCATGGTCCTACAAGCTGTAGGCAGCAAAAGTTGGAACTCTATTTAATAATTTATGATTTCAGCACAATTAAACTGATTTATAAAAATAAATGTCAGTGGAGAATCAGTTCAAAACCAATATCTGCTAACGCATCTTCCCTTCCCCTTTAACTGGTATTGGGTGGAAAGGAAAGGAAAGAAGGAAAGGAAAGGAAAGGAATGGAAAGGAAAGGAAAGGAAAGGAAAGGAAAGGAAAGGAAAGGAAAGGACCACCCAGTTCTTTCGCAATAACAATAACAATAAAATCTTCTCCCACAAATGACAGTTGTGTTCTGACCGAATTGCATAAGTTTGTCATTCAGGGAATTGGCAAAGAGAGAATAAACAAGCTGCTACTGGAAAGTTGATAGCAGAAGTTGGTTTTCTGCTTAGTATTATTTTTACCATTTCAAACGTATATTGTTTTCTGTATAGCATTTGGCCCAAGCTGTGTTTTCTAAGTTTCAGCTTGATAGTCCACTGATAGAAACAATGTTACATGGGCAGCAACGCAGTTTACATGCTATGTTGTAAAAATTAATCTAGAATGGAAACACTACTCTTTGCTGCTTTTCTATATTTTATAGAGGTAGATAAGTTGCTTGAAGGCCTTATGTAATAGTAAGGTAAACTCACCAACATCCTAAATATGAGTAACCTTCATCCTTTTCAAAAGGGATTTTTTTTCCAAAGTGAAATTGTTATTCACTGTGAGAAACTATTAAAACACACATAACTCAGTTTTTGTTCTAACTGTCAGCAATATCCTCAAGACAATGGTGATGCCGCAACTGTTATTTGGAAGCAGGATATGTAATGAATTGTGTAAATCTTCTGAGCTTCAGTAGAGTTGGAATCTAAGATTCAGTCATAAAAATCCAGGGACATCATTCAAGAACCAATCCATTATCAGCTGAGGAAAAACTGCCACCAGATTAATAGGCCCGTTGGATGAGATGGACAGCATACCAAATAGATACAAGACATGAAAACCAACACAAGTAAACTGAATAAGCAGAGACTCCTGTAGACCAGAAGATCAGCAATTAAAATAGTGGGCATCACTGGAACCTCTTAAATGTCCCAACCAACTTTCCATGTCGTCTATCCATATTCATGTGTTAGATAGGAAACCCAGATTACACAAATCAAAACAGAGGAAATAGAGCCCAAAATGTATGGGAAACACTTTGTTGATTACCTAATGTGTTTCAAGTAAGACTCTTAAAGGCGCTGAATTTTAAAATAGATACACATCAAAGCATTTGATTAGATTAAATCCATTGCCTTTATATTGTAAAACACATCACTGTATATGCTAAAATAGACATAGGTATTCTAAACAGCAGGCAAAAAGCCTGAAGAGCAACACTATCATACTTGATCTGTTTCTTAAGTTAAAATCATGTTTATTTGTCCAAATGAGGCAGAAAGTCACACACACACACACAAAATAAGCATACATAAACGCCATATGCTTAAAAAAACCATTTGTTGCAAATAGATTTTTCTGTGCATTTATTGCCAGACCCATCTGTCAGAAAAGAAGTTTTCTTAGAATCTGCAAGGAAAACAACCCACTCATTTTTTAAAAGAAGAATGTAAGTTCCTTAAAACAAACTCTTCTGAAATGTTTACTTCATTTCTTGCTTACCTGATAAGTTGTCTCTACACACTTCACTGGTTCTGAATACACTGCCTAATCAGAAGCACGTTCTGATATTTTTTCCTGTCTTTCCCTCCCTTTCTCCTTCCAGCCTTTTGAAAGATTTATAAAGAAAACCCGGTGTCAACTCATTCTAAAATATTTTCCTGCTAGGATAAGAACCTTCTCAGATGATGGATAGATGTTTTTGAGCAACATCAAGAACCCAAAGGGAAAGGAATCTCTGATTTCCACCACTAAAATGACCAGCATTGTGTCTTCTCATTACATCAACTGGAAGTTAAAACTTATTAACATCAGATTCACATATTTATTTATACAGTTATTTGTATGCTGCTTCATCCGATGATCCCAGGCAGCTTATATCTCAGAAAAGAACATGCCATGAAACCATAAACATCAGTATAAAATTATATGAGCTGCAAACTAGTTGCCATCAAATCATCTTCTACCCTCTGTGCTGAAAGGATGCATCGTAGCAAACAGGACTGAAATAGCTGACTTTAAAAGCCTTCATATCTCACAGGGGAAGGGGGGAATCTGCAGCATGTTTTAAAAGGGCTTTATAGATGGGATATTGTACCTGGAAGTCTACTGACAGCCGTGGCCAACTCACTGCGGGAGAACTCACTGGAAAAAAAGAGTTACACTAATATCAAAGAAATGGTGGGATAGAATCATTAAAGAAAGGATGAAAAAGGAGGGACAGGATGAAATGTGAATGGCAAACATTAAAAGAACTTTGTATTCATTGTAAATGATTAAATTGAATTGTTAAATTGTCCCATGGTGAGTTGTCCAGTGTTAAGTCTACCACAGGGTGTGGGCCATGACAAATTGGCCACAGGAATTTGGCTGTGGAAAGTTGTCCCATTCCAGCCAATGCAACTCCTATGCTAACTCTGCTTAGCCTTGTGATACTTAGAACCTAAGTACTTAATTTCATTGTGAGTTATACAATGTCAATAAAGATATTTGATTCTAACCTGATCTGACCACGATAAAGACTGAGAGCCATGCCCATCACCTTCAGAAGTGAAGCCAGATCCAATTTGTGCCTCCCTTACCCTCTAGTTTTCTTCAAGACTATGATGGCTTAAAATAAACCAATGGTCATTGTTATGGAGGCCAAGAAATTCCAAACCAACACCATCCCCAAACCCCAAACATTGAGGTTGAAATTCCCAAAGATGAAACCTTGAGTCAACTACCAGCTCAGTGTCCCTCAAATTGAGAGACTGCTGATTGTGAAGAATAGCAGCATCAATTTCTTGTACCCAATTTCAAACAGAGAGCCTGTCATCCAGTCACCAGAGCTGGACATTAGCTCACTATCAACTTCTTCCTAGCTGCCAAGATGAAACTATTGAATCACCTAAAACTTGGTTAGCCGTGCCTAGAAAAACATCTAGAGAGAAACACCCACCTAACACCTCTGTATTTCACCAACTCCTTCAGAGTAATACAATCCGTTTTCTTTAATAAACTAACATTGTTTTTTTTTCTCCTTTTCCAGCCATTATGGGATCTATTGACCTTGAGTAGGGGGATAAGGATAATCTTCCCTTCTCAGAGAAACACTGTTATCCAATATCACATGAAGATGTTAGTATGGGGTCAGCTGCTTTGTTATGCCATAATACCTTTTAAATCCTTATTTATTGTTTGGCTTCACACATCATACAAAACCTAGCACTGTGGCTTTGCAAAAGAGAATGGCCAGGTTGAAAAAACACCCATTGATTTGGTGTGATCTCAACTTTTTGCAAGCCTCGATCACAGGCTCCAACATACTGCAGATCTTATTTGGACAAATGCTAAGCTTGGTATAATAAGGAACCTCTTATTTATCCAAACTTTGCTGCACAGAATCCACTGCATACTAAATGAAATCATTTCTAATTACTCATTGAGACTTGTCTTTTTCCATGAGGGTTAAACATCCTACCCACAGTCATCAATGTTTGGGGAGATGACTACTCCTTGGTGTAAATGCAATTGCTTTGAGCCTAATTAAATGTAGAAATGATGGCTTTTCAAGATGGGAATAAGTAAGAAGTGCATGTCTCTTGATTGGCCAAATTGTATGTGAAGATACATTCCCAAGAGGTATATTTTTGTACCAGTCTGCAATACTTTAGTGCACTATTTTTGTCTCCTATTTAGTCAACCTCAAAAATCATCATGAGAATTATGATGGTTTGCTCCCCTCTGGGAAATGAAATGAACATTTAAATCTAACACATTGCATTTAATACGATTATGATATTAGGGTGACATTTTAAAGAGATGCTGACAGTCCCATTTCAAATTGCTGGTTCCCAAGTGAAAAACTTACAGGAAAAACATGGGATTTCTCCTAAGTTTCTATCTACTGATTAAAGAAATCCAAAGGGAAACCTTGGATGCCTGACATTATTAGCAGTTAAATAAAAATGCCAGACATATGTTACAGAAACAGTGGACTGGAAATAGTCCAGTCAGACTTCATTATCAAGCACAGCAATAAATATTAGATGTTCAGACACTCAGTTTATGTTCAGGAACTGGTTTACAGCATACATTTTTAAGAAGTAACATGGCTAAATAAGTTGCTTGATATAGATAGATAGATAGATAGATAGATAGATAGATAGATAGATAGATAGATAGATAGATAGATAGTCAGTCCTTGGCTTGCAACTGTTTGTTTAGTGACTGCCCGAAGTTATAATAGCCGTGAAAAAAGTGTCTTAGACCATTTCAATATTTCCATGCTCATGTGATTGAAAGTCAGACTCTTGCCAACTGACTCATATATATGACGGTTGCAGTGTCCCATGTGATTTTCTGACAAGCAAAATAAATGGGAAAGCCAGATGCACTTAACAACCATATTACCAATTTAACTGCAGTGATTCACTTAACAACTGCAGCCAAAAAGGTCATAAAATGAGGCAAAACTCACTTAACAGCTGTCTTGCTTAGCCACAGAAATTTTGGGGTCAATTGTGGTCGTCAGTTGAAAATTATATAGGAAACCTGCTTCCACACAACTGAGAAACTAGCAGGCTGTAAGTCTGCTTCAGGATTTACATTCTAGGTCTCTTCTTTCCATTCTCTGAATCGGTTCTTTGGCAGTTTTTTTAAGACAAAAAGATGCTCACTTCGTGGTTCTTTCTAGTCTGAGCCTTGCCAGAGTCCACCTTGTCAGAGTCCACCTTTCAGAGTACCTAAGTTTAAGATAAGGTTGAGGTTCCTCTGATGTTTCAGCTCAATCCTCAGTGACTAGAGTGAGTTTGCCAGTCATTCTAACTTATTTATCTTCGTGCACTCCAAAGACTCTCGGCAGTTACTGAAACCACCTTTTTCCCAGGCTCAGTTGTAAATATTGATCTCATTGTCATCCTGATGTATTCAACCAAGATACAATTTGCCTAAAGTGCAAGTCTGGCACATTGGGTTTAATCAAAACCTAGCCAGATGGGCTGTTTCATATCTGGGCTGTACCATATCTGGATGACAATGAGATGGTGATAAAAAAACATTCTCCACTATTGCAGCCCTGGTATATACTATGCCTATAGAATATGCTAAATCACAAAAACAAACCAAGGTTTACCTTACTTAAGCTTAGCATGCTGCATAGGTACAGCCACACTCACTGGTCTGGTTAAGTAAGGTTTGCAAACACAAACTGGGACTTTGCAATATGGTGAAAAAGCCACCTCTCTGGAGAGTGCTTACATTTATCAATAGAAATATAGTCACTTACCATTGAGTTGGGTGTAGTGGTTCAAGCATCAGGTTAGAAGCTGAGAGACTGGAGTTCTAGTCCTGCCTTGGCCATGAAGCCAACTGAGTGTCCTTGGACCAGCCCCTCTTAGCTCTAGGAAGAAGACAAGGATAAACCACTTCTGAAAACCCTTGCCAAAAAGCCAGGAGTCAAAACTGATTCTGAGCAAAAAGAGATCTCCCTTATTTTTCTAACAAGGGAAATAAGTTCAATGGTCAGTGATTGGATATTCTGCTCTATTTTCTATGTCAACAGTAGTCTCTATCTACACAATATTATGCTAATCACAGTGTAGTTTGCTTGGTTTCTCAGGTACTACATTACATGAATCCAGCTGACTGTGATTAGTAAAGTACAGTTTATGATTTGATGGCTGAACCTTGCCGTGATGGTTTATTTAGTCATCCCAGCTGAAGCCTATTGTAGCTTAAAGCAGTCTGAATCCAATATTGATATGAAAAGGGAGCAGTCTAGGAAAACCAATGTGCTCTATCTCACTTAACTTTGGCTTAAAAAAAACTAAGAAAAGTAAAGAAAAAGATTATTCTTGAAAGAGATCATCAATTAAGAATGCCGAGAACAGACAAACCAGTGTATAAATGTAGTTCATTTATCCAGTGCTGTCAGATTTGCTTTCTTCTGATTATATCTATTGGTTTAACTTGCAGGATGTTTTGTCTGACTTTGCAATGCAGATTTTAGATCCCCAGTTATTTCAACAAGCTCTCTATGTAATAGAGTCCAGAACTGAAATTCAGGCACTGTGGGTTTTTTAATTAGTTTTTTTTTATGTATATGTAGTTGTGAATAAAGTATGCCATCCTAGATGAGAGCCCATTGTACTCACAAAAGACCAATTATTAATTAAAGAAATGCCTAAAAAAGAGGAAAAAATGTCTATAACACAAACACACACGCACACACATGTAAGCCTAATTTACAATTTCTGCTTCAGCCAAGATTGGACAGCAATCATAATCTTTTGCAATGAGATTTCCTAAAGAATTAATTACCATTTGGGGTTTCAACCTATTGGCTCTGCTGTAAGCCATTAGCACTCAACTGGTCATTAAACATTAGGAAACGTATTTGGCCTTTTTTGTGATTCCCCAAGCATCTGTTTTGGTTCAAACTTTTAGGCCATCATTTAATTGAGGGCATGCACATGTATTGTTTGTAACTGGCACAAAGGCAGTCAAAGACTGGAATCCAATTTCACGATGCCTTCTTCCCACCACCGCTGAGAATTTAGTTGAATCTCTTCCTAAAGGAAATTACCAAATGTATAGTGTCTTGAGATATTCAGCAACTAAAGACGTGAAAGTGTGTGTGTATGTGTTTGTGTGGTGTAGCATCTGGCATGACTCAATCTATTGCTATAAACTGTCTTAGGTTGATAAGTTATAACTTGCATGATCTTAACTTATGTTTGGAAACTCAGAAACATTCACTGCAAACATTCTATGGCACTGGGTTTTGTTTTGTTTTGTTTTTTCAATAAAGGAGAATATATGTTGAAATGAAGCATCCCTGGTGCTCTCTGTACTTGGTCGTTTTCTTGCAGACATTTCATGACCGAAACTTAGTAACATCATTAGTGCTAGAAGGGAGTGGAGTTTGTGGAGAGGAAGAGGAGAAGGACTGTGGGCTCCTTAGTGCTCTCTGAGCTTGCAGCCATTTCATTACCAATTAGGTAACATCATCAGTGCTAGAAGGGAGCAGGCTTGTGGAGTGAAGTGGGGGGAGAAGGAGGGGAGAAGAAGGACGATGGAGGACTGTGGGGTCCTTGATGCTCTCTGAGCTTGCAGACGTTTCATTACCAACTAGGTAACATCATTGGTGCTAGAAGGGAGTGTGGTTGGAGGAGGAGGAGGAGGAGGAGGAGGAGGAGGAGGAGGAGGAGGAGGAGGAGGAGGAGGAGGAGGAGGAGGAGGAGGACAGTGATGTCCTTGGTGCTCTCAGAGCTTGATTGTTTTCTTGCAGATGTTACATGACTCAACTAGGTAACACCATCAGTGCTAGAAAAGACCAGGTTTTGTGGAGTGAAGTGGTGGAAGAAGGAGGAGGACTGCTCTCTGAGCTTGCAGACATTTCATTACCAACTAGGTAACATCATCAGTGCTAAGTCTTCTTAACATTTTCACTCAGTTACTGGAAATGATTTCTGTCCATTTGCAGAACACATGCAGAAATCCACCAGCTACTGGAATTGCTTTGTTCTGGAAAACAATGCTGCCTCATTGCTTTGAGAAGTTGAACAGTTGTGTTCACTTTGTTCCATAAATCTTTTTCTCAAGGTCAGCTACCTCCCAGAAATGAACTGTCTAATAACTGGTGTTAGCAATAAAAGCTGTGTTTTCTCACAGGAAATGTCCAAATCAGCCTTAAACCATCTAAAAACTATACTGCCAAAATGATCTCTCCCCAAGTATGACCAGTTTTGCACATCCTGTATCATTTTGACACCTTTAAGCTCTTACCCTAATGTTTCAATGTGGCAATCAGGTAGCCACCACTCACCCTTGTTTGAAATAAAGTCCAATATTCAGATTCTTGGTCCTGTCCATTCTCCCTGTACTCTTTTTCACTCATATGGTGAGAAACCAAAACTCAGCCTAAGCTTGGAGGACTACTGAAGCCATATCTGATAAACATACCATGTGATTCTCAAGTCACTGAGACTCAAAAGAGAAAGTGAAATATTTTGCTTCATTGTGTTTTCAGCCAGGAACTGGAACAGCCCAGGAGAATGGATGCCTTTAAAACTCAGAAGAGTTTTTAATAAACTGTGAATTTTGAAATATGTATCAAAGAGAGCGAGATGGGCAACCAGAATGTAGCCTGACTTCTGCCAAATTCTCATTGACAGCTGTACCAAGAGTTTTGCGTAGGAAAAGGTAAGCACAAAAGTACGAAATATGGGGAGTTATGGTCTTCAAAGCACATCCACAGGAGGGGAAAAAAATGCCATCAGATATCTAGCGAGGCCAATACAGCAGATCACGGTAGACACTTTCTTCCTGTGCCTAAGGCATTGTGTGTCTCCAAGGAACAGAATTTAATGGTCTGCTGTAATGTTTTCCATTGCAGTTAATTTTTTATACAGCCTATCCTCTTCTGGATAGTGACAGCTGTTCAAATGTAAGCAACTTTTGCTTTCACACATTACCAAGTGCTGAAGGACTAAAGGACACGAGATGGAGAAAGGCTGCAAGAGTAGGATGTTTTGTTCCTTGTGTTGGTATGGCCTCTGAGACAGAACTTTCCAAAGTCTGCATTGGGTGAAGAACAAGCAGGAAGAAGGTGTGATTTCAATTTTGTCCTTCTACTCATGATTCTTATTCTCTAATAAGATATGGCAAGGTTACTCAGACTACATTCATAGATTCCCAAGTGGCACAACTCCTTGTGAATGAAATACAGCATTTTTAAATCCTTTTGACCCCTAACTTAAAATAACACAGGTGGGACATAAATACATACACAAATAAAAATGAAATATCAATCAACAGATAACCAGGAGGCATGACACATAAGAAGAAGAAGAGATGGTGAGGGAGAAGGAGAAATACAAGCCAGACGCTTGATTCTTAAAGTTGCTAGTCGTGTCATACTCCCTTGAGATGAAAAGAGTTTTGGCCAGTGGTTGCTGGATAAATAATAGCGAGGGTGAGTTGAAGGTACTTGGCTTCTCAAAAGAAGTTCTCTCTGCTGTGCCCCTGTTGCAACTATTGCTCATAGATGAGAGAGATTCCATCTCTCCTTTTGCTAACATTGCAGCTTCTCTTTCAGAAGCTTGCCTCAACATTATAATAAGGCATTCCACCTTTTTCACCAAATGCAGCTCGTGGCAAAGCTGATGCTCAAAAATCAAATGTAGGAACCAGTTTGGTTTAACGGTTAAGGCACCAGGCTAGAAAGCAGGAGACCATGAGTTCTAATCCCACCTTAGGCATCAAAGCCAGCTGGGTGACATTGGGCCAGTCCCTAGGTCTCAGCCTAACTCACCTCAAAGGATAGTTGCTGTGTGGAAAAGAGGAGGAGGATAGTGTGTAGGATATATTCACCACCTTGAGTTATTTATAAGAATAACAAGGATGGGATATGAGTGGCGTGGTGGCCTAGTGATGAAGATGCTTGCCTCCCACTCAGAAAGTTGAGAGCTCAATCCTAAGTAATGGCAGATGTTTCTCTTTCCTAGGGTGCCCCCTCCCCAAAATTGCTGCAAACTCCACGTGGTGTCAGGAAGGGCATCCAGCCAGTAAATGCTCAGCTCCATCCAGTCGCCCTGAGTCTACCTCGAATTAAGGGATTGCAGGGTCATAAAAAGGGATTAACAAGGGTGGGATAAGTAAATAAAGTAATAAAAGGAGGAGGAGTAGACAACGGAGATGAAGAAAAAGAAAAGGGAGTAGAAAAATAACACTCAGGCAGTTCAGCAAAATCATAAATGTTGGAAGGAAATGTGGTAATGATATACTCTGGTTTGTCTTTATACGGAAGGAAGCACATATTCAGATTAATGACGAGCTGGGCATTCTCAAGAGGACCAACTCAATTCCAGCCCTTGTCACAAATGGAATGAGCTTGACGGTTTGCAGCGAGCAGTTGTGCGTGACACCTCGCCTGGTCTGCCCGGCTGCTCCGTGCAGAAAAATCAAAACTGTTCCATGTAGAACAAAGTTAATCTCATTTGATGAAAAATAATGCAGTGCACAGTTCTCTTGGGCCACCTGGGGAAGGAGCAGAAAGGCCAAAGATGGAGAAGATAGTTGATTGCAAGATGTAAAAAAGCAAATCTCTGAACACGGATTCCATCTACCTAGCTTATGGAGAGGCCACTGCCGTAACTATTTTGGGATTTACCTTCCCCTCTTTTATTAACCACCAGTTCATCGTGCAACATTTCAGAGAAGAGGATGTATTACAGTTCAAGACCTTTCTTCCCCTCTGCTCCTCTGATCAGGCTGCTAGTGAATTCCACTGGGTTTTAGGTGATCACCTCTGAATCCCAGCCCGATTCACCCTGGATGATTACAGCTGATTGACTTTTTCTTCCCTTTTTGGCTGGTGTGTTTGGGATGGTTGAACATCCATCCTTCTTAATAGCAGCTTGGTATGCCCAGTATAATTTTAGCCTAGGGTTGGCAGAGAAAAATTCTCTGGCTGCAAGCTCTTCGCCTCAACGTTTGTAAAGGAAGGTTTCAAAATGGCATAAAATAAAGCCAGCCACTTCATTTTGCTAAATGGATTTGAGGGGGGGGGGCGGAGTGTCTGTTTTGTATTGTCAGTTGTATCTTCCTTCTTGTGGTGGCCCTTAGGAAAGATTACTGCTGTTTGTACTGCAAAATCCCCTTTTGTTTAGGAGAACAAATGCATTTAAAAATAAAACAAATGCACAGAAAATTGTTGATAGGTTTTAGCAATTAAAAAATCCATTTTGTACACTTCCAGAAGTTTGGAGATTCTATCTTTGACTTCCTTCACTTGGAAGAAATTAGAGAGAAGATGCCTGAATATGAAGGGAGAAAATCTCTTTCAAGCCAAGTTTAATCCTTGATGACTTCATAAACACTCCAGTGTAGTTGTCTTATCAGCAGCATTAAAAATATTGGCCACTACTGAATGTATTTCAACTTCCTGGCTATTCTACAGCTTTAATATATCAAGGAGGTCTTCTATCTCCATGCTTATTTGTTCAACCTCTAACTTTATGCCTCTCTAAGGCAAATTTCAATATAATTCAATAGTAACAGGTTAGCTGTTTTTCAATGAATGTAATGGACTGCTTGATAATGATTATCAATGATTATCATGATATTTGAGAATGATTATCAAGAGCAGGACTTCAATTTCTTTTCATTTTTTCCATTGGTACTAGCATAATTTCTCTAAACACAATAGAGTTTTTCTTGGCAGTTCCCATGGACAATTTACTATTTTCATTTTCTCAAATCGCCTAAAATAGCATCATTTGGGCAAGGGGGGGATCCTCTTCTTCCTGTCCCCCAATCTCTACCTAACATATCAAAATGATGACAAAGGAAACAGTGGAGATCTTTATTATGGGGATAGATTTAGGGTGACAGTTCCACCTGTTCAGTTTTAGTGTACCCCTTGAAGTTAGTTCATGGTTAGTTTGCAAATGTCATCTGGGATGCTGGCTGGGGAATTCTAGGAGTTAAAGTCCCAGAAGTTAAAGTTAAAGTTGTCAAGGTTGGGAGACACTTGTCTAGAGAAATAAGGTTTGAAAGAAGGAATCCAAATGCACATTTCAATACAAATTTGAGGGGTTTTTTTTCAAACAAATAGGAGGAATCAGATGAAGAGAAAGCAGGAAGAGGCAGAATTATGAGTAACCTCCATGAAACGGGAATGAACTAGAAACAGATTGATCTAGTGGTGTTCCAATATTTCAGGGGCTGCCACAAAGAAGAGGGAATCAAGCCATTCTCCAAAACACCTGATGACAGGACAAGAAGCAACAGATGGAAACTAAGAGAGAAGCAACCTAGAACTAAGGGCAAATTTCCTGACAGTTGGAACAATTAATCAGTGGAGCAACCTGCCTCCAGAAGTTGTGAATGCTCAAACACTGGAAATTTTAAATAAAAGATTGGACAACATTTGTCTGAAATGATATAGGGTTTCCTGCCTGAGCACAGGGTTGGACTAGAAGACCTCCAAGGTCCCTTCCAACTATTCTATTCTATTCTATTCTATTCTATTCTATTCTATTCTATTCTATTCTATTCTATTCTATTCTATTCTATTCTATTCTATCTTATCCTATCCTATCTTATCCTATCCATTCATAGTTTACAGTAGGCATGGACCTATTACATTAGTAAAGAAGAATATTTGTAGCTTAGGGTTGAAATGAGGGCTCCTTGGTGTTCTCTGAGCTTGGTTGTTTTTTTGCAGATGTTTTATTATTCAGACTAGGTATCATCATCGGTTATGATGATATTACCTAGTTTGGGTAATGAAATGTCTGCAAGAAAACAACCAAGCTCAGAGAGCACCAAGGACCCCTCACTTGTTACATTCATCCCATTCTTATCTTAATTCATGCCACAATGATCCATTATTCATTTCACTGCAAAGATGCAGCTATTTCCCAACTATTGTCTGCCTGTTGCTAGGCATGATCATATTTGGAAGAAAGGCACCCCTGCTAAGCTTCACGGGATAAATTTGCCTTATTATGCTGGTTTTTGCTATTCATACCCATTTATTAAGTTCCCAACCTAATGTGGCAGAGCTCAAATTCTTACTGAAACCTATTGAGTTACTACTAACGGTTTTCCATTTGTCCTTTCCCTGGAGAGGAAGCGGCTTTACTCACTGCTGGCACAGCCCAAATTCATGAACACATATTTAATGATGATGAATCCTATTTCCCTTTTCAAATAGTTGGAACACATTGCCACAGCTAGAACTCCAGTAATACATTAATCAGAGATTATTTATGGCAAGGCTCACAAATGTACCCAGATGATTTCTGTCATTTTAAGTACAATATGCAGAAAAGTTATACCCCATTTAGGCAAATGCCAGTTACACAGATGTCCCAAGCAACAAATCTTTCATCCCATCCACTTACTATTATGTGATCAAAATAATAATAATAATCAAAGAGCACAATGTTAGCCTTAATAATACTTCTGAACAGGGGTACGCCATGTTAGAAATATTAAAGTATTTTTGGCACCCTCCGTGTGTATTATTCAAGTTAATTCAAGATAGGAACAATGAACCATAACTGTCTTTCTTATGCATTCCTTTTTTTTCCAAAATGGCTTTAAAAAAAAACCACCCTCTTATACCTTGTAATTAATTAGCCAACTTGGGAAATCTACCACAGGAATAAATGCAGCTCAAACAGTCTTCCCAGCTAGATGGCATTTGGTTGGAAATCTTTTCTGAAGACTTTTAAAACATGTATGAGAAACTACCAATTATTTAGCCCAGTGGAAGTTTCTTATAGAAAAAAAAAGGGGCAAGAGAATTATCATGCAATAATAGTAATTAAAAAAATGGAATAAATTACCTAGTGCATAAACATATTTATTCCAAAATGGTAAGCATAGATTTAGCCTCTAATAGATCAATCAGTAGCTTTTAGTATCTGTTTAAGAGCTGATTCCAAACTGGGTTTCCAAAGGTTCTTTTTCAAAAGGCAACTGGTCTTGGTTTTTTTTGAAAGTGTTTCACTTTTCATCCAAGAAGCTTCTTCAGTTCACGGTTCTCTTTTGGATAAGAAGTGAAACATCTTCAAGGAAAACCAAGTCCAGTTGCCTTTTGAAAAAACACCTTTGGGACAGTCATGACCTGGATGACTGAGATTCTCCAGAGACATTCCAAACTGGAGGGGAAAAAACTTATTTTCAGGAACAATATTCAAATGACATTGGGCTACACAGAGAGAGAGAGAGAGAGAAAGCAAAACAGAGAGAGGCAGAGACAGACAGACAGACAGACAGACAGACAGACACACACACACACACACACACACACACAAAGAGTATCCAGTATTAATTGTTAATAGGATATGGCCAGTTTAAGAAAAAACTTTATTTTAAGCCCCAGTGTTTGGATCAAATCTTGGATAACCAAAATAGGTTAATGTGATCCAGGTTTTCAAACTCATTCAGAAAACAAAATTCTGCACATGGGTTGAAGTTGGGAGATTTGCAGTTCAGACGGCTGATCTGAATGACTTTCCAATTTGAGTTAGAAAATCAATTTAGAAATTCACCTCCCAATCCAATTTTAAATGACAGCTAACTGTAGCTAATTATATTCAGCCCTATTTGCAATATTTTATAGGGTGATGATAAAACTCCAAAATCAGTTGCAATTTATTTAACACCGAACTAGCAAAACCCCAAGCAAACAACTTTGGATCAATATCCAGAACATCCTTTGATATATTCATGCAAACCCCTCCATTACTTACAAACAAAGTAAGTAAACTTGCAAATGCCCAATGTGGTTTACTCCCCCCCCCCATTGTCAATTGTACATCTTGCATTGCATCTTTGTAATTACTTCATCAAAGGCAACAGAATCTGTGACGGATAAGCCGAGAAATAGGAAGGTTGGCCAAATGGAAAAAATTTTCTCTATATTTCTTACCTTTGCTGAGGCTAGAAAGGCAGACATCACAAAAGCAGCTTATTGCCCCTCAGAATTTTAAGTGATGAGGATGAAGAAGATGAATACATTCTTCTCTTCGTAAAGCAGAATCTCAGAAGTCACAGCCAATAATCAGAAACGTGCAAGAAATCAAAAGCCAAGGAACTTGAAAGGCAGAGAATTGAATGAGATAGATAAGTAAAAGGGATGCTTTCAAGATTTCCTTGTTGTAATACTCTTCAGAACATGAGGCAATGAGATCACTGCTTCAGAATCCCAAGCATGCAGGTTTCCATTTTAAGATCTATACATGTGTTATGACTATAAGTCATTGCAAAAGAAGATGGGTCAACCTCTTTTCCAAAGCACCCGAAGGCAGAACAAGAAACAATGAATGGAAACTAATCAAGAAGAGAACCAATCTAGAAATAGGGAGAAATTTCCTGACAGTGAGAACAATTCATCAGTGGAACAGCCTGCCTCCAGAAGTTGTGGATGTTCCATTGCTAGAGGTCTTCTAGAAGACACTGGACAACCATTTGTCTGGAATGATATAGGGCCTCTTGCTTGAGCAGAAGGCTGGTCTAGAAGACCTCCAAGGTCCCTTCCAACTGTTATTCTGTATTCTGTAATCTCTGAACGTGTTTAGAAGAAAGGATTTGTGGATTTGCTGGAATTAGTATTTCATGAATTCATATTTTGGATTCTTTCATATGATTAACTTAGTCTTCACTCAGTTAAGCATTGTCATGCCATGCTAACTCTTAGAAACTACATAGACTTTCTCCAGGAAAGTACTCAAGCTAACTCTTTGGGTCTTCCAGACAAAGCTGATTGTAACATCTTTATCTGTTGGAAAACAATCAGTCAAGCAAGGAAGAGGGATTAAGCCCTGAATAGTTGCACAGTCACAAAAAAGTAGGACTGGCCCCTCTAAGTCCCATGGGCCCTCATCTGTTTGTTCTCAAAGGAAGGCAAGCAGTCTGGGGAGATTCTTGTATTATAGGTAGAATACAATAAAGTAGTCATCTAGTGGCAACAGGGTTTTGGCAGTGCAGATGTGGTAGCCCTAAGAATGGGTAGAAATACAGCCCAAAGTTGGGTCTGCAAGAGTCCCTAAATTTATTCTTAATAACAGAGTAACTAGTTGACAGTTTTATTTTGTTTTAGTGACATTACCAGTAATTGTGTTTAGTTAGTGATGCACTCAGGGATATTAGCATGCTAAGGGAATTAGCAGTTTAAGCAAATACAGCTTGTAATGAGGGAAGAGGGGCTAGAGCATCATAATTTGATGACATTATTCAGATATGCCCTAAAACATAAATATTTGCACAGTCAATGGAGCGTCTCTGATCAAAGTTTTGACATATGTTGCTGGCATTTTGCATCAAGACATCATTAAATCACATGTCTGATTATTCCCCCCCTCCTTTGATCTCCAAATTCCCAGGATTTAAATTAGTGCTTCACAAACAAGTGTCTTAAAAAAATAAGAAAACCTATCTGATGGCCCATTTTCTACTTCAAGATAACTACAGTTTCCATTTAAAGTGAACGAAAAACTTCAGATTGCAACACCAGCACCCTTAAAGAGGACCATGGAAATCTTGTGTAAACTTAGCAGGTTTTATAATGTGTTTTCTTTACATCTGGCACAAAACAAGACAATAGCAACTTTCAATTAGACAGAAACAATTTCAGTTATCAGTGAGTATGGTGACAATGTAGGTAGCAATTCCACAGTGGATAATGGAAATATCTACAGTCAACCTTCTAGTATCTAATCAATCAATCACAGGAGTATATTGGGAAATTGTGTCCATAATAATGATATCGGCAAGCAGAGGTCCATAATTTTTAGCTAGACCTTGTCCTATGATAGACATGAAGAAACTCCATCCTTCAGACATTCAAACTGGTTCATCTAATTCATGAAATGATTTAAATATTTCAATAGAATTTTCTAAATGTATATAATTTGAAGAGTGACCCAGATGAAATAATTTTGATGAAATGTTTTAATGAAGCACCATTTTGAATGGGATCAGTAATTTGAATCAGACTAGAGGTGATTTGCTTGTTTCTCATTATACCTTCCACATTTCATACATGACAATTCTCTATTTACTAAGTATTTCTCTAACTAGCATCATCTAAACTATTAAGAGCATGTACAGTAAACCCTTCTATTTCACACAATACTCTATGCACCTATGGAAACATTGCAACCTATGCAATAAAAAGGGCATAATTTCAGAATCAGTTATAGCCACACTGAAATTTCAGATGAAAAAAGAATGGTGGAATGGTTTGGCTTGTCTGAAGCAAAGATTAAATAATTTTAACTTAATATTGAGATAATAATGCATTTGGGAGATTTACTGTACCAACTCTATTATTTGAATCCCAGCTCACAGATTATAGAGAGATAATTCCTCAATGTGGTCAAGGTCAAAGCATTTATTCTCTATTTTATAGAAATCTTTAACCTTTGGACAACAATTTCATTAACTCTGGTGCCATTGTGCAAGTATGTTGCTGCATTCCCATCCTTTCCTTCCGTGTATCATAATACACATAATAAATAATATTTGGGTATCTCTATCCAAGCCATTTATCTGCTCTTGGACAGTATCTTCTATTTTCCCTTGAACTCCTTGACACCATTGGTGGTTTTGTTGTTGTGTTGTGTTTCTTTTATTCTTTTTCTTTAAAAAAAAAAAAAAAACATTTCCTCTTCTGCTCTGTGATAATTTTGGCTGACCGGAGCCATCTCTTTGATGAACAGCAACCTTGTTGTCAGCCAGCTGAAAGGAAACTCACTTGAGATGTGGGACGTCTGAAGAATTGTGTGCTGTTGACTTAAGGCCTGACGACAATCCAGTACTGAGCATGATTGCAACAATATAATTCACTCTAGCCTGTCTTTGTGATGCATGGATGTGGTCTGTAGGTCTTTTAAACATTGCAGTTCATGGATTTTGTATGGCATCGAGACAGAAACATTTAAGGCTAATATACACTTTGGGATGCTTAGCCGTTTCCATTTCATACTTGCTCAGAAGTCAAAGTTTGTCTACCATAACTTTCACCACCTTCTTTAAAGCATCAGGGGTCTCTCTCCTCAGAATGAAGTTGATTTATAGCCCAATGGAGTTAACTGTGCCAGCAGCCTATTTTACAACCCAGTGCAAAGCTTTGAAGACCCAATCAGTTTCAACATTTTCCATGATGCTGACACCTCTACAATTTATACCTGTCAGTCAGAGCAAAGGTGAACAAACAGAACTGGAGCTATACGGAACAGAACAGAACACTAAATGTGATAGGCACACAAGGAATTTGTCTCCAGTGTATAAGCTCTCAGTGAACAGGCAAAACAACAAAGTAATAATAATCATAATATCAAAGTAATATTAATCATAATAATGATACTAATAAGGGAAGGTAGTAGAACAGACGAGAAGGATAAAAGTAATATAGCCATACTACATGGGTAAACATCTCACTAAGCTATGGTTTGCTTTATCATGGCTTATTGAAAGTACAATGCAACATACTATTTCACGTTTTATACATGGCAATGACTGAGTTCTCACAACCACTCAAGCCAAAGTGTCATATATTATTTTATTTACAGACCAAATTGTTCTGGCAATAGTACATCAGGCAATTCTCTCTTACTAGTATTAAAAGGCAATGTAGCACTTTCCTTCCAAAAGCTACTCCATATATGGAGTACTCTAAATATTTGGCTCAATTTTTTTTCATGTGTGCCTGCTTGGCTATGCTTAATGTGTTCAGATGCAAGAGATCCTGCTGACTTATCCTAACATTCATAGTTGGCTCACACACACCAATTCCTTGTTATGCTAGCCTGGTTTCAACATCATACTAAGCCATAATTTTGTTTACCATATTTACTGAATAAATGACAATTAGCTGACTTCACATTACATCCTATCCCATTATGCATGCTTTATGAACCATAATTCTTTCATTTGCACAATTGATTAAGCCACAAACAGACAACATTTTAATGCCATGGATGGACTTGGTCAAGGAATCCAAAACAATGGTATCCCAATCAACAAAAAGCTGGGTGTTCCTCTATGCTATTCTTCTCTCCTTTTCATACCACTGTGGTCTCTGGTTCAGAAGACAGCTGAGAGAAGTTTCAGGCATGGCTGAGATGGAAATGTTCCTCTAAAGAACTACTGCTTGACAGGCTGCCATAAGCTGGTGAGATAGGAATGAATTCAGCCCTAGGTTCAGATCCAGCTTCTTTTTTATCATGGACCATGGACTTGTTTGTTCATTATTCTCCTGATTTATTACATCTCTACCATCTTCTTGTGGCATTGCATGCAGCCCAATTTCAAGAAATGCTGTATTTTTTTTTTTAAAAAAAGCCTTCTCTGAGGGTATTTCAGCCTGCCCAATATGTTAATGTTTCTCCTGACAAAGATCAGAATCCTATGACATTACAGCAAAATAAAATCCCAAAGAGTCAGTTTCATACTGCATATTAAATATATGATGTGCTTTGACCCTCAGCCCCATTTGGGGTCAGATGTGATTGCTTCTAAGTAAGCTTGTTTAACATTGCACTGTTTAGATCTAAATGCCATAACAATGATCCTTTCTTGCAAACGAGGAAACTAAAATATTTTGCAGAGCTTCTTCAAGAGATAGCAATCTTGACTTCTCCCTCCTCTACCTCCAACTGTACACCCAAAGTCATATTCAAACTGTTACAGGGATTCTGCAAGTAACACAATATTAAGTCCAATTTGTCCAGAAACATTCAGACATTATCTAAGAGAGGGAAGGAAGGAAGGAAGGAAGGGAGGGAGGGAGGGAGGGAGGGAGGGAGGGAGGGAGGGAGGGAAGGAAGGAAGGAAGGAAGGAAGGAAGGAAGGAAGGAAGGAAGGAAGGAAGGAAGGAAGGAAGGAAGGATTATGTGAACTTTTTCTGGGTCGGTACAAACCATCATCCCCAACTCCCTAACTTCCAACCAAAATCTACTTGATGCTGAATGGGGGGAAAATAATCCTTTCTCAGAATTTTCCAAACATCCTGTTTATAACCAAGTCCTTACCATCTCACCCCATCACAAAATAATCTAGTCTGGAAATGTTTCTGGGCTTTGTTCTCTTCATAGTGGAAGTCTTATGTCATTTGTGGAAAAGAAAAAAGTGACTGTAGGACAACTTTTTAAAAAATCAGTAGTTGAATTTTGTCTCTAAGTTATTCACTAAGCAGGACTCTGTGAAGGAAACTGTCAGGTAGACGCGTTCCTTGCAGACAGCACCATTGAAGGAGTGGGAGGAATAGCATACAGATCAGTCGAATTGGATGAAGTCCATGAAAACCAGCCAATTAAATATAGAAGTGAGAAGGAAAATAGGCAAAAAAGGCTTTTGATTGTAAAGCAGCACATATATATATGATCAGATGGGGAAACTCATTTTCCAGGAGGTATTTTCTTTTTAGAAACAGAATTTGGCTTGTCATATCTCATGATGGTTTGGGTCTATCAGTTAAGGTGTTGGACAAGTATAGTGAGAAAATAATTCTTACATTTGATACTGTCACATTGAAGAAAACTCAGGTCACTTTTTCCACTGCGAGATTGTGATAGATTTCATTGAATGTGCTTTTATTGGTCAATGGCCAAAATTAAGTCCCTGTCTCTCTGTTTGGTAGAGTTGACGGCTCATGCTCAACATGATTTTCTAATGCAAGATTTGTAATTGAAATAAATATAAATTGTATCTTTTACGTGAATGGTTGGGTGGTTGGTTTTTTGAAGAGTGGAATCTAGCACAATAAGCAATAGCTACTCTAATAGAAAGCTATTCAATCCTTTGGTGAATGTCCAGTGTTTAGTTAAATAGTATCTGATTCGCTGAGATAACCTGGACAAGATCCTGCAGTCTTCCTGGCAAGTGGTTTGCCATTGCTTCTTTCCTAGGACAAAGAGAAAGTGACTGGCCCATGGTCACACAGTCTAGTCCAGTGGTGGCGAACCTATGACACGTGAGAGCCCTCTCTGTGGGCACGTGCACCATGCCCCGGAGAGGGCAACCGTCCCTCTTCAACCAGCTGCCTGCTAACTCGCTGAGGTCCCACGTGGCTGGATGCATCCCAGCACCCATGCGCTCGCTGGCCTCTGTGTGCAGGAGCCGATGATGTCAGGCAGCAGCTGCCCTGGCCCCTGACTCACCTTGCCCTGTGACAATGGCATCCTCGCCCTGCCTCGCCTTGCCTTTCCCCACAGGACGAACCTCCTGCCCACTGCCCCACCTGCCAGAGACCCCCTGGATCTCCCCCAACCCTGCCCGGCCCCCACAGACGTCCCTTCCCACGAGCAACACTGAGGTGATTACACCCACCTTGGCCACACCCACCCAATCTGCCATGACCACCACAACCATGCCCATCCAGTGGGCCACGCCCACCTGGCACCCGGCGATAAATAAGTGGGCTTTGGGTTGCAGTTTGTGCACTCGCTCTCTAAAAGGTTCGCCATCACTGGTCTAGTCCTACCTTAGACTTTGTAGCTAAGGTGGAGCTAGAATTCATGGTTCCTGGTTTCTAGCCTGATGCCTTAACCACCCCCACCAACTGGCTGTGTTAATATCATTCTAGAACATTAGATGTGGTGGACGGAATGGTAGAGAATATTGTGCAGTGTTCTCTTTTCCCAGCATAAAATGAACTTTTGAAAGAAATCAGCTCACTTGTGAGTTGGAACTGACCCCCTGGTTGAATGATAAAACTGCAAAAAATTAGCTTCCCCATTTTTTTCTCCACCGCAGAGATCAAATTGATTTGATTTCTGGGCAGCTAATGTGGAGAATGGCAGAAGTGAATTGTCTCCTTCTGTGATATTGAAATAAAGCATTTTCAAGAAAGAAGGCTGATTTTTCCCAACTGTTTTGGTCTTGGTGAGTTAGTGTCCTTGTTCATTGATTTCTGTTGGTATGGATCGCTTCTAGTTACAGTTCCGTCAACAACATTTGCCCCTCATAACTTTGGAGTTAACAGCCCTTCTCATCACTAATTTTTTGGGGGATTTATCTGACAAGTCAGCCAACCTTTCCTCTATCTCTTTTCCTTTTCCATGCTCACATATGCTATCTCCTTCTTCTATCTCATTCTCTGCCTTTGCTGATACTCTCATTAGCAGGGTTATAAATAAATGTTTTAGAATGCAAAAGAAATATTTCAAGAAAGATTCAGAAGTTGGGACTCTGGACATATTGGATGAATGGCTGCAGTATTTGTAACAAGGCATATGGGCATCATTATAAATACAACCCGTGTCAGTGCCAGTTATATCCACATATTATACTGTTATGGCTAATTTTCTTTTTCCTCCAAATCATTAAATAAATGGAGTGTGTGTGAAAGAGAGAGGGAGAGAGGGAGAGAGAGAGACAGAGAGGGAGGGAGGGAGGGAGGGAAGGAGAGAGAGAGAGAGAGAGAGAGAGATTGATTCTGTGTTGTTATTGCATGGAATAGGAACATCCTTTCCTGAAACCCACTATAAATTGTTACCTGTTTCTGTATGCAACCAACATCATTTCTCCTAATAAGCACTTTTGTCTTCCAGCTCTCATATAATGAATATTTCTATTGATTTTTCTGCTTTGTTTCCAATCTGAATAGATAATTCTGGGGAGCTTTTCCAGAGATACACAGTTTATATATGTCACTTTTCTAAATAAGCATTCCTTTACACACACAAACCTTTTTTCCATAATTTACTATGCCATCAGAAAGTCTTTATTGGTATATTGTTGTACTTCATATAGAAAGATGCATTTATACCCTTATTTGAAGTAGATTCATGGTACACTATGTTCCACCCCCACATGTAAACGGACCGCTCTGCTTCCCTAGACATTGCACGTGTAGATACAGTATAGCTTAACCCATATATGCTTGTACACAACAGATTTGTGTCCAGAAACAGATTTATAAGTGCAGTATGATATGAATACTTGTGAAATACTGTACACCAAGAAGCCCAGATTAGTAAGAACCGGCACCATCAGTTGCTATCAAAAGCAGAGAAAGATGGGTGGAAAGAGTGCAATGAGGAAAATGTTGAACCACGTGCGAGTAACGTAAGAGTCATGCCATAAGGTCTTTTACAGAACTAGGTTCATACATTTCCTCATGGTATAGTTTGACTAAATCATGTTTTACTGAATAATTGGCTGGGTTTATACTATAGATGAGCAAATCAACTGCAAGGAATGGATTTCTACAAAAACCGCCAAGCCCTAAAGAACTGATCAAAGGTACTCCAGTGGAACAACCTGCCTCCAGAAACGGTGAATGCTCCAACACTGGAAGTTTTTAAGAAGAGACCGGACAGCCTTTTCTCCGAAATGGTGTAGGGTTTCCTGCCTGAGCAGGGGGTTGGACTCAATGACCTCCAAGGTCCCTTCCAACTTTATTATTATTATTATAAGTTTCAGAGTCCCCTTAACTCATCGCTCCTGCTCAAAAAGCAGGTATCAATTGTGACCCAACAGGCCACAACAGGCATGGATCAATAAGAGAATAATAGAGTTGGAAGGGACCTTGCAGGTCTTTTAATCCAGTGGTTCTCAACCTTTTTAATGTTGCAACCCCCCAACCAGTCGTAAGTCAAGGACTACTCAACCAGTTGTAAGTCGAGGACTATTCAACTGGTGCAGCACCGTTTGCAGAATGGGACTTTTGGTGGGCTCAGCAGGGCAGAGACAGCCTGGACAATTCCTATTGGCTTTTGAAAGCCAATAGAATTAGACTCTATTCAAGAGAGTCTATTCTATTGGCTTTCAAAAGCCAATAGAATAAAAGGGAGTAGCACAGCTAAGGAAAAGGGGGAAAAAATGGCGGACTGCGTTGTTTGGCGACCCCCGTGAAATGGTCGTTCGACCCCAAATGGGGTCCCGACCCACAGGTTGAGAACCACTGGTCTAATCCAACCCTCTACATAAGCAGGAGACCCTGTGCCATTCCAGATGAGTGGCTATGCAGTCTCTTCTTAAACGCCTCAGTGATGGAGCACCCACAACTTCTGAAAGCAAGCCCTTCTTTGTGTGTTTTCGCCCCCGGCCCCCTAATCATGTTTGCTGCTCTTCTCTGTACTCTATCCAGAATCTGATATACATCTCTACATCCGACCTTACAAAAACTAAACACTGCAACAGCCCTTGAAGTTGATGCCAGATTCCAGCACTTGTGAACTATAGGACTTGGACGCATTGCAAAATGGTGTCTCATCTCTCAGATAAATTCCCCTTGGATACATGCAGGGTAACAACGTATGCTGTACAGCATCCTTTGCCCTGACAGGTATCGATTGCACAGGAGATATTGTTGGCCTTTTAAAATAAAATATGCCTTAACTTGATCATGAAAGGTTAAAGTCTATTGTGGCAATTAATTTATGACTGTTACCTCAGTTTCTGCAAAGTATGTTGGTAGGATAATTTACTGGATTCCCAATAGATAAATTATGTCATTTTCAGCTCAGAAAATATAACTGCAGCTTATGTATAAGAGTGTGCAGTTGTTCTTCCTGAATCACAAGAGTTCTGGCAGGACAAGGTGGAAAAGATAGATTTCACAGATTAAGAATAGAGCTACTTTCTTTAGCAGTGCCAGGAAACATTTATCTGGTTTTTTTTTTCCTCCTGACTTTTTAAGAAAGCATTATGATTAATCCACAATATTATAAATGAAACATTTGATTTTTATTTTGAATGTCAGTTCCTAGGAGGGGACAATGACAGGGTCCAGTGCCTGAGCTCAACATTTTAAATAACTTATTTAACCATAAGGTTTCACCACTTGGGTGTTTTGCAATAGGATGTATTACAAATCCCATCATTGCTGGTTATTGGCTATGCTAGTTGGCATGAGATAGCAGCAGTTCTGGTTCAAAATGTCTACCAGGAACAAGATTTAGATTAGTTGCCACAAAACATGCCAACAAATATGCAGGCATTTAAAACATCAATTCCATCCAGTTCACAAAGCAACTGATAGATTTTCTACCCTTGGAAATACAGATTTGGAGGAAATAACATATAAAGGGCCACTTTTTGCATTCCTCTGTCCAGTTGCCTTTTGCATACTTATTTTGAGACGTTTGTCTGATAAAAAGTCTCCAAATGTTTAATCAAAATTAACTCTCTTGCAAGTGCAGTTTCAACACCTAGGGAAACTATTCATATTTGTCTTATAATGTAATAGCTTCTCTATTAAAAAGTACTTTTCACATCTGATCTTGAAGCAATGCAAAGATTTGCAAAAAGTTTACAATGTTGTAAAGCAACAGTTTGTATCAGTGGAAGGAAGGAAGGAAGGAAGGAAGGAAGGAAGGAAGGAAGGAAGGAAGGAAGGAAGGAAGGAAGGAAGGAAGGAAGGAAGGAAGTTTCATAGTGAAGAGTGAGGAAGGAGGGAAGGAAGGAATTCTATAAACTGAATAATACAAAAGAGATAAAATAGTTTTGCAAAGCAGTTCCAGTCTTGTTGCTAACTGGATGTGCTTTGCAAAGCTATTTTCCCAAAGAAATAAAATCATATTTGAGATGCTCTGCCATCTTTATCTAAGTCCTTTTATATTCTTTATGTGCACCATATACTATATAGTTGAAGTTTCATAGAGAGAAAAAACAGGGTTGGCTATGTATGATTATAGAATAAGAATGTTCCAGTCTTTGACTAAATATGGTAAATTCAAAATAGACTGATATCCATCCATCTATTGACTGGTTTTCAGAATGTCTAAAAATACTCCATGTCAACAAATTATTAAAAATGCAATTGAAGTGTAGTTGTGCGAAATAAAATGTCATTTTTATTCCAGCAAAGAATTTATCACTCAGCATAATTCAGTCATAAATATGCCACTGCCAAGTATTCCTTAACTTAATGTAGTACACCGAACTTTATAGCATTCGTTGATTTTCTACTTACAACAATCAGGTTTTAATATAAGCTGATTGAAGCAACATGGTAAATTCATAGGGGCCCTTAAAAAGCTTTTATAGTGCCACATTAAAAAGTATATGAAAGAGTAAGGGAGGATTTTGTATAGCCCTAGATCAGGGATCTTAATAAAATTTAGAAACAGTGCATAAAGAGACAGAGGGTTCTCTCGGCTTTGAAATAAATTAAATGTAGGACAATATAGCTGCCAAATGGTATAGACTCATAGACTCAGAGGAACTACCCACTCAGTAAATAAGAGCCTAATCAAGGAAACATCAAGAAGACTCTCACAAGCACTGATAGATTAGTAAGAACCACCACCTGTATACAAGCAGTGCTCCCTTCTAGCACTGATGATGTTACCTAGTTGGGTAACAAAATGTCTGCAAGAAAACAAATAAACTCAGAGAACACCAAGAACCTCACAGTTTAACCCCGAACAGCAAATATCTTCTTTCACTGGCATAGACTCTCTCTACACTGTCCACCTACATCATATATTATGCTTGGAGCATGGGGCCACACATTGTACTAAGCTACAGTATGCTTAGTGATGGGTTATCCATACAGCTCGCAAGACCCACAATGATACAGGCTAGATTCTGTTTTACCATTATTGGGTGAATGCGACTTCAATTACCATGATGTCTCATTAAAAGCAATACAGTGCCATGTCAAGCTGAAGTCCTACTGACTTCAATACAATGCGCTTTTTTATCTTCAAGAAAGTAACCTTTAAGCACGTGAAGAAGTAGTGAAGGGAAATGCTGGAAAAAGCAGCTACATCTACACCCTCTTCCTTTCTCTAAGATCTTTCTGGCTTTAATACATCTATGCTGGAAACGAAGGATGTCAAAATCTGGTGGGTGTGACATCACAATGCAAGCACTGCCACTTTACTCCATGCATGCAACATTAAACATGTACAAAAGGGTTTGCAACATCATATCTGCTATGCTGCGGACTTTGATCCTTTCCTAATGAACACCACTGCCAGAGGTATTCTGCAAAAATAAAAGGAATGACAGACACAGAAACCAATGTTCTAACCAACACTTCTCTTTCCTTCTTGCTGCTATTCTGAAAACAACCATTACGTCAATTTCCCATCCATCTCCACCAACCAGCTTCCTCTTCACACTCTATTTATTTGGGAGAAAGGCATCCGGGTGGAACTCGGTGAAGGCAGGGTACCACATTATAAACCTCATGTGTAATATAAACTGTGAATTTCTACAACTTCCGATTTTGGAACTATCCCTGTGAGTTACAGAATTTTTGTCAAATAGATTAGGCGAGCCGTATCTCTGAAGAAGACAGTAGCATTTCATTTCTTAAGATAATAGTAGAGTCCTGGCTGCCATAAGATTGATGGTGGGAAAAGGCTTTGATTGATGTGTGCTGTCGTGTGCCTTCGGGTTCCCCCCACCCCGGAAGTTTATTTGACATAGACAATGGGTATGAGTTAAAATGAACTGCCTATTGGTCATTGTAAGGAAGGCTGAAACACAGGCTTAATTCTTTCCGTTCAGGTCCATGTAACATGACTAACTAGTGTGGATTACAATCTTTCTAAAAAAACGCCACAAAAAGAGATATCATCAACCACAGCAAAGGAATACATCTTACAAAACCAAGGGAGTTTTTAAAAATATGACATAAGCCCAAGAACAATAGCAAATAAAAAATGTGAACTTTGTTGTAATGAGCCCCAAGCAAGCTTGCTTATTTAAATGTTAATTATATCAAAGGCTCTGCCAGAAAAAAAAATGCCTACCCTCAATCAATAGAATGTAATTATTGGGATCAGAAGGAGGGAGCCAAGACTGGCTTTTGACCCCAGGTTTCTTGATTCTCTTCCTTCCTGGATGTAAAGGACCTATCCATCTAGGTATCAGAGCTGCAATTTTTTTCCCTTGCCAGCTGAAAAGTGTATAAAAATGTCAACAGATGAATCTATTTTTCTAGTCCTTTAATATATCACTACCTAAAAGATATATTTCACTTTAAATAATGCTTCATTTCCGGAGCCAACCAGAAATGAATAATTTCTCTTAAGTAGATTCATTTATTCTTTTGGTTAAGGGAAAAAAGAGGCGGAGAGAAAGGAAAGCATATTATTTCTCAGGTTACTTAGTCTTGATTGCTACTTTGCACTGTCCTATCTCAGCATACCCCCCCCCCTCTGTCTCTGTCTCTTTTGCTTTGTTTTTAGGTAGCAGAAAGCCATGCCAAGTAAACTTTACAGACTTCAGGTTTTGCTGACACAGGAGAAGACCTCCTACTTCCATTCTTTGGCTCTCAGCTTTCATTCCGTACCTGTGAGATGCTAATTCTATGTAGACTTAGAAATGTCAGGCGTGCCACTTTGGCTTAATGTCAAACCAAGTACACTAGAATCTAGAGATGAGGCTGTCGGAGGAAGTCATACATCACTGGAGAAAAGGAAGGTTTTTCAAGGTTAGGGATAGCAGCTGGTTGGGTTTGAGCGGTTGTTTTAGGCTACAGTGGACTTGCAGGCTCAGTTCGCACAACCCGCCAAAAGCTACGTGGAAGAAAACCCAGTTGCTGGATCCATGCATTCTGCAGGTGCTCAAAGAAATAAAGCCTGTTGTGGCTAAACATGATGGTCTGGTTCACACTGCATCCTAAGAAAATGGCCGAACTCTCAGAACATCCTGAATTACAAATTAGCTAACTCCTCTGTTTTTGCAATCTCTCAGCTTTCCTGAGTCCCTTGCATTCTTGTTGTTGTTAATCGGGGTTTAGGATGCAGCCTCAAACAGTGCTGACTTGCATAACGTTGAGCTAATTATCCCCGACATTTAATGGATCCCATGTTCTCTAAGCTGCTTCTCTGGTAGTGAACTGTTTCTTGCGACGTGTGATCCTGGAATGAAGTCGTAAAGGTTCCACTCCCATTAAAGTATTACAAAATTGCACTTTTCTGTTACGTGTCAGAGGCTGTTTTAATTTTCAGTCCCTCTTGCCAGTGCACAGGAAAGGGGTCAGGAATAGAAAGGACTGGATATGACTCCAACCTGCTTAAGGTACTGATATTTCCTCCTTGGTTCACCACAGATTCTTAATTGTATTTTCCTCCTAAAGAGTATAAGCAAGAAAGTGGGTGGAGATGGATGTGTCAGACTCCTTTAGGTTGCTGACTGGCTGCCCGAGGGCTGATGGAATCATCTGAGATTGTGTATGACTGGCACACACAGCTGGAGTGAATCAACTGGGAGGAAGTCCATTTCTAGTCCAACAAAGCCACTTTCTCTGGGAAGGACAGATCACAATTGAGCTCCTGGTAGCTATTCAATTTATTTATTTATTTATGAGACTTATATACCGCTTTAAGTGCAAGCTCTCTCTAAGCGGTGTACACCAGTAAGCAATGTGTATATATATATATATATATATATATATATATATATATATATATATATATATATATATATATATATTTACATTGCCCCCAACCATCTGGGTCCTCATTTTACCTACCCCGGAAGGATGGAAGGCTGAGTCAACCTTGAGCCGGTGAGATTTGAACCGCTGACCTGCTGAACACAGTCAGCTAAAGGGGCCTGCAGTACTGCACTCTAACTGCTGTGCCACCTCGGCTCATTCAATCTCATCTCCCTTGATCTTCAGACGACTTGATTAATGGTTAGGGCTTATGGGCAATACGATTCAGGAACATCCAGCAAGTGGACAATTGTTACCTGTTGAGATTCAACAATGATCTTTTTTTTATTATTATTACCAGAAAGGGTCTATCTAGTTCAGGGGTAGGCATGGCTGGCTCAGGAATACTGGGAGCTGAAGTCCATGAGTCACAAAAGAGCCAAGGTTGCGTACCCCTGATCTAGTTCAATGAGTTGCTAATGGAACGGCCGTTTTTGAAGCCTTCTCCAACAAAGATGGGAAAAAACTTTTGCGTGAACTTTTGTGCGAAAGGGGAAAAGAAGCTCTCCAGGCTAATTGAATAAAACATAATATGCTGGCTATAAATTAAAGGTTGAGGAAAGGAAAGTGAGTGACAACCTCAGTGATCAACTCATGCCTTTAGGCTTCCAGGCCATTCTGTCATTGCCACCCTCTGCTCTAAGCGCTTCCATGAGCAGAGCACTTCTACCTGCATGCCTTGATCACACCATGGGGATGGTGAGTTGCTTAGCTTTTTTCTTTCTTTCCCCATTATTTTTTCTCACCTCTAGGATATACGGCTCAAATCTTAATGCACTCTGCCAAATGCATCGGAGTGAAAAGATGTAGGAAATCAAGAGTTATGCCTTCCTTTTGCACATTAAGAGTCTCTCTGGCTGTTTTCTCCTCCCCTGTGCTTTTCAAAGCACTGACAGGGTTAGGCAGGTGTCAGCACCAAATGCTTCATGCTTTTTTCCCCGCCTAACAGACATGGAAGCTTTCTTACAGACCTGCAAGAAAGAGAGAAGCAGGCAGCATTGTGGCTTTTCAAAGTTGGGATAAACTAGGTCACACGTTTTAGCAGTCCGTGGAGATTCACCGGGTTCTTATTAACGAGTGTGTGGCTATATCTCGATGACGTTTTTGTTTTGCAGAAGCTGGTCTTTCTGTCTTGGAAGTGTAGGGACATCTATATAAAATCTGATAAATAAATAAACAAATCTACAGTGGGGGAAGATTAAAAAAAAAAACATTTCTATGGCAATGTAATAGCAGTACAGAAGGCAACACAGAACCAGCATAAGGCAATGTTCTTAGGGAAATTGTCAGCCTCCAAAAGAAGGCAATCTTTTTAAAAAGGAGAAGTTGGTTGACATAAATTATTTTCTTTTCTTTGCTTGCAAAAGCAGAGGGAGGGAATAAAAAAACCTAGAAGGCGATGGCAAGATGCCAGTTTCTCTATCTTCTGATTTGCTTCCAACTGGCAAGGCTTAGAAATTGTCAGAGCAATCTGACCTCACGTATGGATGGCGCTGCCAAATGCTTAACTAAAGCTATTTAACTTTTTAAAAAAAAAAATAACAATAATCAGAGCCATTAAATTGCTGTAGTATAAAATTAAAGAACAGCTTGCTTTCTAGCTTAGTTCACCCTGAGTCAGAAATCTCTGAATCTGTCCATATTGCTTTCTTCCAAGTTTTTTTCCCCAGTCTTCTTGGATATGGGGAGAGGGGTGGGAGAATGTACTTGGGCAAGTTTTGATTTTATAAATTGAAGGGAAATTTTACTCATTTACCACTGCCAAATTCAATATATATTCAATATATAAAGAAGCCTGCCGTATCATTTCCTGCCATATTATTATTTGAGATAAGAAACTTGTCAGAAACAACAACAACAACAGGTGTTAACTGTAATTCAGAATGACAAACATGGTCATCTGTGTAGGAATGGAAATAATGATTTTTTTAATGCACTAAGCACTCAATATTTTCTGCTTGCGTTGACATATCAATCAGCTTTTATTTCTCCTTCATCCCAAAGATAGGGAAAGATTGATTCCTTTTGCTCTGTCCCATGTATGAAGAGACGTGCAAAGACTGATAAACTGTTTTTAAGAAAAAGAAGAAAGAAAATGAAAGATTCTTTTTAATCTTGAAAGATGTGAATGGCTTGGCTCCTAAGTATCTTCAAGATTATCTCTTTTAATTTGGACTAAACAGTCTTATTTATTCATCCTATGTGGTGATGTTTAAGGTTTGTCACATATATGAAAAAAAAGGAGTATAGGCACACAGAAAACCAATCATGGAGAGGATGTGTAGCAACCGTCACAATACTTAGAATAGAGCTGGAAGGGACCTTGGAGGTCTTCTAGTCCAGACTGTCTATTCTCTTCTTAAAAACCTCCAGTGATGGAGCACCCCGATTTCTGAAGGCAAGCTGTTTCACTGGTTGATTGTCCTCACTGTCAGAAAGTTTCTCCTTAATTCCAGGTTGCTTCTCTCTTTGGTACATTTCCAACCACTGTTTCTTGCTTTGGAGAATAGTTTGCCCCCTCTTCTTTGTGGCAGCCCCTCAGATACTGGAATACTGCTATCATGTCGCTTCTGATTCTTCTTTTCTTTAGACTAGCAAAACCAAAGTCCCATAACCATTCTTCATATGTTTTAGCCTCCAGGCTTTGGATCATCTTAGTTGCTCTTCTCTGAATTTTTTTCCAAACTCTCAACATCTTTTTTGACTGCAGTGTTCTAGGTGTGGTCTTACTAGGGTTTTATAAAGCGGTACTAATACTTTGCATGAACTTGATTCTATGCCTCTGTTTATACAACCCAGGATTGTATTAGCTTTTTTGGCTGCTGCTGCACACTGCTGGCTCATAGACCCGAATAATGGTGATTCAGCTCTGGTAGAATAGTCTCTCCCTACCATCACCACCATCATTTTTAGCAAGTTCCTGTTTTAATTTCCTGCAAAAAATTTTCCCAGGGATTTTTAAAGGTTAACTCTCTGTTTTCAAAGAAACCACGTTAACTGTAATTGCAAGTTGGAAGGTCTGTAAATTTACCAGGGATGTGTCAAGAAACACATTCCAGAGTCTTAGCTTTTTCTAATCCCGTCATGAGCGTCAATGTAAGCAATAATGACTTATGACATAAATGGTATCACTTCTCCCTTCCATCTCCCTTGGACGCCAATGAACCACAACAGGAGTAACACAACAAAAACAAACACACATCAAATTTCAGTATAACTTGTGTATGAATTTTAGAGAACAAATCTATACATTTCCATCTGTTACAAAAAAAAAGAAAGAAAAGAAAAAGCCCATTTTTAAAATTTGGAATTTGCTTTTAGCAGGGAAGGAGCAAATTTCATTTCCTTTTTGCTTTTCCAATTTGCTATTGTTTTGTTTTGCTTAGAATTGTTCAACAATACATATCCTACAGATAAATGATGGAGAATAATTGGGGAAAAACTATTCAAAAACACCTTCGGGGAGGGACATTAAAAAGAGGTGGAAGCTTACGCAAAAACTTTTTAGAAAATATCCGTGTAGCTAGATTCCATTGTAAGTCAAGGGATGGTAGGTCTCACCAGTTAAATTTGATAAAAGATGCTTTAAATGCAATAAAATGGTGACTTCTCATTCCTTTCTTTGTTAATAGACTGCCTAAATGGGAGGTAATTCTAGTGAATTAGGACTCCCACATGATTTACAACCTGTCTATCATGCTGCACAGTGATCAGTTCTCCTTTGATTAGACAGTAGGCATTCCTCAAGGCTCATCAGTTGCCCAACAGGTCATAGACAGGTGACAAGGAAAGCAAATGGAGAAAAGGAATGAAGCATTTCACTTTCTGACAGTAGCACAAGATACTCAAGTTCTGCAATTAAATTGATGAGAAATTTTTTTCCAAATCAAGGTGTCTTGGTGGGTGTGGAAAGGGAAAGTGACTCTGTTCTATTGGAATTAGTACCATATATTCCGGCGTATAAGGCGACCTGGCGTATAAGACAACCCCGACTTCAGCGCCGAGTCGCATGCCTAGAAAGTTGTCTTATATGCTGGAAACTACCGTTATTTCCGGCGTATAAGACGACTCGGTGTATAAGACAACCCCTGACTTCAGCGCCAATTTCAATGCTTTCAAAAGTCGTCTTATACGCCGGAAACTACGGTAACTGTTTGACGGATTGTTGGAATCAGAATGTTCCAAAAGAGTTAAATTGAACCTACATTTTGAAAACAAGATTCTATATAGAGTACTGAAGCCATACTTAGACCTGGCTTAAAGCAGAAATTGGCAACCTCAAGCCCCAGAGTTGCCTATCGCCCTCAGATTCTGTTCTTTTTAGAATCGGGAACTGTCAGACCCAAAGATCAAGAAATATATGCAGAGTTTCCTTTATTGTTGCTCACCTATACACAGTATCTTGCCAGACTAACTTGTATCATAAAAAATATACTCTAGGAAGAACTTCTAGGGAGGAAATGACTTGGCTGTCTTCCTTCAAACCAAGCTATCTAAACTTCATTGTTTATTGGTCCTCTGGAATGCAACACTTCCCACCTGGGAATCCAGACTACATTCTACCACAAGAACTTGTTTGAACCACAATAGGCAGAACTTAGTGGCTATTTATGAAATTAGGCATTATTCAATTTGTATGCATTTCTAGTTAAAATAAGTTTTATCCTTCTTCAAAAGTGTGAAAAAAACATACAGCAATCTTTCCCGTTTCTATTTACAGTACTTATATAGATGCCAACTGTCTTCCTGGAACTTTACATTGATATGCATACTCTAATACCTTTCCCTAAATAGATCAATCTCTACATTGCAGAGAGTTCTTCTTTGTACCATCAGCAGGGGGAAAAACAAAACAAAATAAAATCTTCTATTCTTCCAGAATCACACTGCTTCAAACCAAAAATTATCAGTAATAAAATATTGGAAGTGAATTTTATTTGATTGTCTTGGAAGGTCTGACTGGACATATGATAAGAACAGCTATAATGAGCTGATTGTCCCAGGATTTGGTTTACAACAAATAAAACCATCCTAGTTCATACTTAGAAACTGATAATTTATTTTTTTTATCATGCTATCTATTATTCATAATAATACACGAAGTAGAATACACGCAACTTCCAAATGAAGCCAGGATCAGCTGTCTTTACAAATCAATTACCATGTCATTTCCTCTTCCTATAAGAGGAAGACAATTGAGAATAACCATGCACACCATGCTCCCTGTATAAATCCATCTTCGCTCACAGGTTAACTATGTGTTCATGGGTCAATCTCACTTATTCTAACCAGTATCTATGAGAGATTATAAATGTGTTTGGGTTGGATAGTGACAAAGATTAAGAGCTCGGATTGGCAGATTGCTTGGTCAAGAGTTATTTTAACAAAGAAGGTTTAAGGTACCTCAAGTTGCATTATAGTGGAAATGGATGCTGACATTTCCAATAAATACCTGCAGTTGTGAGCTTTCTTCATGGTGATCTAGCACTGTGTGATGTTCTAAGGGCTAAGAGTACTGTCCATCAGGGCAACTTCAATAGTTGGAGAACAGCAGGCAGAGCTGGAGGGAAGAGTAAAAGGTGTCATCAGTTTGGAGTCATTGCATTGCCACAAGAGATCCATCTCCAGCCTTCCCCTCCCATGAATTCTGTTGACCCTTATCTAATGTCAATTTAGCATTGACCATTGGTTGACTAGATTCTTATATGCAGGTCATAAAAATAATAAACTTTTCTGTGCTTTCACACCAACGGCTGATCCTGATTATTTGCACCTGAAGTGAAAGATAGGAAGAAACAGAAACTTTTGATTGGTCCAAGTTACACTTCAAAAGCTTATCATCCCCCCACTTATGCTGACATGGAAGCATTTTTCGAATGCTTCCATAACTTTGTCTTCCAATCTTTCCCTGGCTCTTATTCTCTTGCTTTAATTGCTTTCTGCCCTTTGCCTTGTCCTGTTATGTAGGCAAGAATGTTGCTTGTAATTAATGTTTGCAGACATCCCAGCAGGCAGATATTTCCCAACTCCTCAGGCCTGTTTTACTCTGTCTACTCCTCCTTTGGGGAAGAAAGCCTAAAGGAGCAGAAAAACTATCCATGTGGCATGGATTGCTGATGGTAGCTTTTTTTTTTTCCAAAATTTTATTTATAATACAATTAAAAAAAACATTGGATGTAACGTGACATTCCAGTATATACATTCTTATCAAGTTGTTCCACATTTTACAATCAATTCTTCATTTCTAGATATACATCTAAGTTTTATATACAGTACTTATTCTAAAATAACATATATTTCTATCTTAACACTAGTCTTTAATCCCAACCGTCCTCCTCGAATCCCTCCAGCGGTAAAATTTATCCCAGGTTTCAAAATAAACTGATCCACATTTGTCTTTCAATACCATTGTGAGCCTGTCCATTTCCACACATGCTAATTGTCAACGCTGCAAATATTGTATATTCTTGCTTTTGACAATATGTAGAATTGTCTGGTATTTATGGGGTTAATACAGAGCAGAAGAGGGGGTTGGGAGTAAAGCCCGGGAAAGAAAGAGGAAGAAAACATTTGACCTTCATACTAATTGGATAATGTGAGATATGACGGCTAAGTTAGGGAGGGAACATGCTGATAATTTAACTGCTCAGAGGAAGAGAACTTAGATCCTAGCATCCCTCCGTTGTGCCTGTGCTGACATTTTGTAACAATAAAAGACTTTTAGGAAAATAAATGCCTGGACATTCTTTGGAATGTTTCATTAGCCGGAACCACAACACTAATATTTTATATAGTGACTCTTCCTCTGTGGGAATTTCTTTGCTCTTCCATTTTCGCGCAAATGCAAGCCTAGTTGCAGTCAAGATGTGTAACAGCAAATAGATTGTTCCTTTATTGTATTTCTCTGTAGTTATTCCCAACAAGAAGAGTTCAGGTTTTAATTCTAAGTTCAATATTAATATATCCTGCTGACGTAGCTTTCTGAAGGTGGAAAATCCTTTTTCAAGAACGTCAATGGTAGTGAATTGACCAAGACATTGACTTTCTTTAAAAAGACAAGATAAAAAAAAACAGGAAAAAGAAAAGATGGAAGAGGAGGAGGAGGAAAAAACTGCTCCTACCCAATTTTTTTTTAAAGAACTCAGAAAATGTCCTCCTCTAGTATTTAGTATCTAGCGCTGTTTCTTGCAGGCTATGCAATATGTTTAATGTTCTAAAATAGGAAGCTATAGCCAATGAAAATATCAGAAACATCAGGAAACAAGTATTTATTTGGAGATTTCATTACTCTATTTATTGAAGAACTGTTCTTGCCTTAAAGAAGGAAGGACTGTGCAACTCTGACAAGATGTTAAGTTAATGTGAGAAGAGGCTATTTCAAGCTTTTACAATGGCCTGTCCAAAATGTGAGCTCTATTAAAATGGGTATGAGAAATGACAAAAAGCCTGCAAGTCAACCCAGGAGAAATACAAAAGAGAAATAACAGGAGGGAGATTTTAATTGGACAACATGCTTTGCAATTAATACAGTTGAAAGGGAACTGTCAGGCTCATAAGTCATTGTTTGCAGACTGAAGTGCAGTTTCTGGCCAACTAGTCTTTCCAAACTTGGCAAAGGCCACATGTGCTTCAAAGCTGATGCTTCAGTTGCCGCTTGTTTTTTGTCTGATATATAGAAGATTGGGTTGGTAGCTCTACTGCTGCCTACATGCAGACACATAAAACATGCACACACAAACACATAGAGTACTCTAGGTTTGCAAGCTATTTCTTTGCCTTTCAGCTGTGTCAGATGCAAGTCAGGAACCAGGATAGAATTCAAAAGTACTATAAGTTTATCTCATGCTACCCACACACAAGAATCTGAGCTACTAACAAACAAGATGAATTGGCACCAGATAAGAGTCAACCAGGTTTCAAGGGGGGCGGGGAGCTGGACTTACAGGGGTGTAGAGCTTCTCTTATGGGGGTGTAGAGATTCCAAACTGATGATGCATTTGATCCTGTCCTCGGGCTCAGCCAAGTCATCTCCTACAGGCTGAGTGCAGTGTGGGAACTCAGTCATTGGGTATTTGTAGGCTATGATTTTCACATGGTTAGCAATGGTTTCTGGGGAACTCTAGGAGCATCTTCAAGTCTTTTGGAAACTACAGGTGGCAAAAATGACTTCAGGCAGTACATTTCAAGTTCATGGCTCAATGTCATATATATTCTAAGTCATTATGGTACTCAGTCATTATGTCCTGTATATATAAAAAAACTATGATAAAAATAAGCCATGCTGTAGTGCAATATGTGGATCCAGACACAGCCTGCACCTTGAACCAAAACATACATTTGATTTCATACTTTCACAGCAAATCTGCCATCCTTTACCCCATTTACTCTGAAGTAAGCTGCGGTTTGCTCAAAGCAAGTTGAACAGATATGCATAGGGTCGGACTGTAGCTAAATGTGATGCATTTTGCAACCTGGGCGCATTTGAAACCATGGTTTATTGATGTAATTAAATGAACCAGATGTCAACATCTGCCCTACAAATACCTTATGGTCCTTATGGACTGTCTCTATAGTTTACTACCCAGCTGATTTGTATCTCTCTCAAGAAGCAGTGGTAGTAACCAGCACATCTTTGCTTTTCATTCAGGGGCACTGAAAATAAATCTCTTTCTTTGTTATTTCAATGAAAATAACAATCTCCTTTATTTGCTACAGTGAATAATGCATGACACATTTAATTTATCAGATTCTTGCTAATTGGAACACACACAGAGTCACAGGCTCACATACAAACACATCCACAACCGCACAGATGTTATCTTGAAATTCTCTGCTATATTTGTGATAGAAGAGAGGGAAAGAGAATAATTATATACCAGCTAAGTACAAAAGATTTCTTACAGCATTTTTTTTCCCAGACACCTTTAGTTAAGGGAAGGACTTAGTAGTTCACTTCAACTCTGTTACATTTTCTGGGATGTTTCAAAATGTTGGCATTTGAATAGCGATATTAAAAGGATGTAATTGTAGTGAGTTTGGAAAGTAGGGAAACTAGATTATTCTAAAGTCAGCTTTTCTGAAGTATGGGCTCCAAATACTTCTTGCCTTCTTTTCTTAGCATTTAGGCTTATATATTTGCCCCATAGTGCTTTACAGCAGTCTCTGGGTGGTTTACAATGTAGAAGCATTTGCGTAATGCCCCAACCATCTGGATCCTCATTTTATCAGCCTTGGCAGGATGGAAGGCTGAGTCAACCTTGAACCCCATTGGGATCAAACTCCAGGCTGTGGGCAGAGTTTGCCTGCAAAACTACATTCTAACCACTACTCCACTAAGGCTCAATCTTACTGAGAAGAACTGAAGGAACTAAGGCTGATAATAATATAGATGTACCACTCTATTATGCTACCACATACTGAACAACATGAACACTCAAGGTAGGTTTTAGTTTCCAAACATTGCACGTAATATAGTTATTCTATTCTGCTTTGATCAGAGCCTACTTTGAACATAGTTCTGGGCACCATGTTTTAAGAAATTAGAGCAGGATCAAAAAAGGACAACAAACATTGCCAAAGGATTAAGACTATGCAGAGTTTGAAGGACTCAGGGTCTGTTTATCCTTCAGAAAAGGGAGAAAAGGAAGGTATGAGAGAACTCTAAAATATCTGAAAGAATCTCACGTTGAAGGTCAAGATCTGTTCTTTCTCAACCAGAGTGCAGGACTCTGAATAATAGATTTAAGGCATGGTGAGGAAGATTCCAACTCTTTGTTAGAAAAGAGCTTCCAAGAAATAAGAACAATTTCCCAATTTCCCAAGATAGACGGTGGGCTTCCCTGAATTATTTGAGGTCAGATAGAAGCAGGTGATCATCTAGATTTCTGCCCCCCAGTAAGAGAGTTGGTCTTAGTGGCTTAAACTGCCTCTTTTAATTTTGTCATTCTATGCTACCCCCACCTCTTCCAGGCAATATTTGAGGGGCTATCACAAAGAAGAGGGGGGTGGTCAATCTCTTTTCCAAAGCACCAGAAGGCAAGACAAGAAGCAACAGATGGAAACTAATCAAGGAGAGAAGCAACCTAGAACTAAGGAGAAATTTCCTGACAGTCAGAACAATTAACCAGTGGAACAAACTTGCCTCCAGACGTTGTGGGTGCTTCATCATTGGACGTTTTAAAGAAAAGACTGGACAATCACTTGTCTGAAATGGTATAAGGTCTCATGCTTGAGCAGGGAGTTAGACTAGAAGATCTCCAAGGTCCATTGAACTCTGTTATTCTGTTATGCCGACCAGAATACTCACTTGGTGAAATAACTTGTTTTCAAATTAGCAATGAAGTGTTCATCCCATGCTCTCATCATACAAAATAGTTCTGAAGGATTCTTGTTCTTAGGTCACTTTGAGTTCATTTTACTCTTAAAGTTGCAGGTTTTCAAGTCTGTTGCTATCAACATAACCTTCTCCCCTAACTTAGGATCTGGATCCATAGGAAATGACAGCTGCAAAGGAGGGCGATAAGGAAGGATCAAGTTGTACTGTGGTTTTTTTTTTTTTTCCTCCCAAGAAAAGACAAGAACACAGACATCTGTGAAGTTGGATATTTAACTAGGAAAAATGCTTCTCTTTTAAATCTAAAGGACAGGAGCAAAGCAATCTGTTGTTTGTATAGAAAAAAAGCACCAGTAAAGGAAGAGAAAGCACACTCTGGGGAAATGTGTGCTCTAAGACGCCACTTGAAAAACAAGCATGGGAAACATTTGCACAACATGCAGCAGAATTGAAAGGCAGAAGCAAGTGGGCAGGTGGTAGAGCTGGATTAAACGCAGGTACAAAATGGGAAGGAAAGGCTTCATCAAAAACTGGCATCCACATTTCACTTGGGAACAGCTCAGTGCAAATGTTTTCAACGTCTCTTAAAGATATTTGGAAAGAGGCTACTGAGACTGTCATCAAGACAGAGGCCAACACAGTAAGGGAGGAACAAAACTCCACTTTGATTTTTTTTTTTTTTAAGGAATTCTACTATTGAAACATCTGATGTCATTACTTGCATAGTGGACAATCACTTGACTATGAGCCAGCAGTGTGCAGCAGCGACCAAAAAAGCTAATACAATCCTGGGTTGTATAAACAGAGGCATAGAATCAAGATCACGCAAAGTACTAGTACCGCTATACAAAGCCCTAGTAAGACCACACGTGGAATACTGCAGCCAGTTTTGGTTACCATATCACAAAAAAGATGTTGAGAGTTTAGAAAAAAAATCAGAGAAGAGCAGCTAAGATGATCAAAGGCCTGGAGACTAAAACATACAAAGAACAGCTGCGGGACTTGGGTTTGGCTAGTCTAAAGAAAAGAAGAAATAGGGGAGACATGGTAGCAGTGTTCCAGTATCTGAGGGGCTGCCACAAGGTAGAAGGGGTCAGGTTGTTCACCAGAGCACCAGAGGGAAGGATGAGAAACAATGGTTGGAAACTGATCAAGGAGAGAAGCAACCTGGAATTAAGAAGAAACTTCCTGACAATGAGGACAATCAACCAGTGGAACAGCTTGCCTCCAGGAATTGTGGAAGCTCCATCACTAGATATTTTTAAGAAGAGACTAGACAATCACCTGTCTGAGATGGTGTAGGTTCTCCTGCATAAATGGGGGGCTGGACTAGAAGACCTCCAAGGTCCCTTCCAGCTCTATTCTATTCTATTCTATTCTATTCTATTCTATTCTATTCTATTCTATTCTATTCTATTCTATATTCCATTCCATTCTATTCAATTCTATTCTATAAATTGGAGGACCAGCACCAAATCACCCATGGCATCTGCAATAGAGGTATAGCTGCAAAGGTCAATGCTTCCAGAAGATCAGAAAACCATTTGACTAAACTTCTTTAGCTGAATATATCTGATGGTTTAACCACCTCAGAAAAAGTTTCCTCTGTTTTTATTCTTCTAATGCAGAGGGAATTTGGGTGGGAAGATTCAAATTCTAATTTGCGAGACCGCCTACTACCTCATAGTTCCCTACGTCCGGTTAGATCCCACAGGCTGGGCCTCCTTCAGGCCCCGTCGGCCAAGCAGTGCCATTTGGCGGGGCTGCGGAGGAGGGCCTTCTCTGTGATGGCGCCCACGCTTTGGAACCAGCTCCCCCCGGAGATTAGGACCGCTCCCACCTTGTTGGTCTTCCATAAGCTACTTAAGACCTGGCTTTTCTGGCAGGCCTGGGGTTTTTAAAACCTGACCCCTGGATGATTGTCTTTGTACTGTTGTTTTGTTATGTTTTATGTGTTTTTTATTGTTACCCACCTAGAGTCCTTCGGGAGTGGGGCGGCTTATAAATTTTAAAAATAAATAAATAAATAATGCAGATTAATGCCTATAAACCAGAATTCCTATATACTTATAAACCAGAATACAAGCAATTGAAGATATTCCTTTTTATGGATCTCAATAACCTTCTGTCCATGCCAGTTAAAGGTGGCCTTACAAAAAAGTTACAAAACCTCCCCAAAAAACAGCAGTGCAGTTTCTTGTCATTTAGATATAAGAATTACACAAAAGATGCAATGTAAATTCTAGTTAGAAACAACAATAAAGGATGTTGAAGTTTTGCAAAAGAACAGAAGAAATGAAAAAACACAGCATCATCCACCTGTGTGATAAACCTACTTCCACTTTGCATTATCCCTCTTTCTGCAGCTTCCTCTATTCCCCAAAAATTATATGCAGCCTCTAGCAAGCAATAAATTACCTTTATAACCAAAACGTACCACAGTTATACATTTTAATATGCACTTTTCTGAATGGTGCAATACAGGTCACAAAACAATCGAGGCTAACAGAAGTGTATCTGTGCAGAGATGCATTATCTCTGGGAAAATCTCTTGTAAACCTATATGTGTGACAATGGAAATATTAGAAGAGGTGTCTTTAAAAATGAATCCATTGGTAGAAATGTTTATTCAAATATATACTACTAGGTCTATCGACTGCCTGATGCTCTCCAGTTCCTCTCTTAGCATCCAGGAGAAAAGCAAAGATTAATACCTGGTAGAGATATACCTTGGAAAAGATATTCAGATCTTTATCTCTATATCTGTAGAGATCAGAGTCATGCAAATCATGGTATTCCTTGTGAGATTCAAAAGAAGTAGAAGTTAAACTTTGAAGAAACAAGATAGGAAAAGTATTGTCACTTTTGAAGGTTGGAGAAGACTCCTAAGAATACCCCAGTCAGCCAAGAAATCAAACAACTGGATCGTCAAGCAAATCAATCCAGAGTTGGACTGGGTGATGTGATGACACATAATCAATTCATGAATCAATCAATCTTTCAAAGCAAAGTACCAACTAAAGACAATTTTTATATTCAACAAGGTTTCTGGAGCCAGCCTAGACCTCAGAGGGATTATTAGAAAACAAGAATGAATGAGTTGTTGTAACCATCCATTTGGAAATATGAAACATGCTACCATCCCTTTGATCACTATCTTTACCTCTCACTTTGTAATTTACTACTGGTCCCTCAGAATGACAACCAATAGCCACCGGAGGCTCTGAACGTGATCATTGTAGTTTACATCTTCTTCTAAACCCTGCTAGAATCCTTCAGTTAATTTCTTTCTTCTTTCCTTTGTCAGAGATTAGGCCAATTCATTCAGTTATATCCTGATGTCTGGTAAATCTGAGTTTTATTGCTAACAGATTTATAATTAAAACAAGCTTTACACCACAAAACATTTCAGCACAAAGCTGGCCTTGAAATCTTGAACATATTGTCGGAACTGCTTGTCAGGTCTAGCTCAAAAAGCACAGCTACTTTATCCTGACACCTTGTTAGAATTATGGACAATTCTGCTTGGGAATCCAAGCACATCTTAGCCCATTAGCATAGAGCATTTGTCAGGCGGAATAGTTTTATTGCAAGTAGACATAACCTTTATAATACAATCGCATGCCATGTAGTTGGTTGCCAGTGAAGTCCGTATTTAAGCTGCAATTTAAAGGATAAATGGGGAAAATTTATCTCAAACCTTTGCACAATTAGAGCCTCCAATAATAAGAAAAAGTCCATTTTGCAAGAGAATTCCTGTCTGGGTGACAATCTACTTGCAGGTGACTGTTGTATACAAGCTACATATTTTTGACATTGTTTTTATCATGATATATACATGTAAGTACCCAAAATATAACTTTTCCACTATACATACTAGTAGATTAGTCATAGACTGACTTATTTAAAATTCAGACCAAACCAATTTCTCAGGTAGTTGATAGATGAACTATGAACACATATCAAAATCACACACCAACACAGACACATATAAAGTTACATGGACAAAGAGACATTCTACGGAAGTAGCTGGATTAAGTTAGAGACTGCATTTGAGTGAAATTCTTATTATTATTCACTGCCAATTTAGTAGGCTGAAAATCACAATCAATGTCTCCCTCTCTCTGAGACATTAAACTACTTATCCATAATTTTCATGTCCTGTGTGTCTACTTCAACCTTAATAAAAAATAGCATGGGTGAATTTTTTAATAGTTGTGCTTGTTGAAGTATGAAAGAAATGCAAGAAAAGTGGGAATTGGGAGAAAGCTGCCAGATACAATCTGCATATATATGAATTCATCCCATACTTGTTGAAACAACAAAAAGGCATTTCTTGCCTTGCCTTATTCCGGTCTCTCTCTACCTATGTTTCTCATTGGCTTCCCATGCTTCATCCAAAGTGTTTGGATCACTTGGCATCCATCCCCCTCTAATCAGTTTTATATATTCTTCCTCGATGCCCTTATTCTGCGTTCACCCTTTTTTGAACTTGTACATCAAGGTAGGAAAACCGATGGGCATCCAGGAATTTCTGAACTATATCTGTCACTAACTACACATTTGAACACATGGCTGAGATCAGTGGTGGCCGCAACAACATCTGAAGCACATCTTTTTCATATCTAATATTCATAGTCCAATTCTCTTTATATCACAAAATCCCTCTGGAAATGTCCCATGGTGCATTTATTTCATTATTATTCTCATAACGAAGTGGATCCCTGCATATTTCATATATGCAATGTCCTGAAGCATTCAAAAATTAGCCCATTGAAAATGTCTAAAGTCTGTCTTGTATCCATAAATAAAAAGCACTGCACAAAGAGAAAATCAAAATCAAAACTAGATGTTGGAAATGTAAACATAAGTCAGGCATGTATTATCATGTTTGGTGGACATGTGACAAAGTAAAGAATTATTGGAAAAAGATGCATACTTGGTTAGAAAAGATGTTGGGAGAACGTGTAGATTTTAAACCTGAACTTTTTAAATTAGGTATAATGCCAGAAAAGACTAACAAACAAAGCCTATATTTGATTTTGCACGTCACAACAGCAGCAAGAATAATATTTGTGCAATACTGGAAAAATGAAGGAATACCATCAGATGAAGAAATAATTAAAAAAATACTAGAATGCACAGAGATGGACAGATTGACTATGAGACTGAAAGAAAAAGAAGAAACAGAATATTATCAAACTTGGGAGTTATTTTACTAATGGCTAGAGGAAAGAATAAAGGATTAGGAATTAAATATGTATTAGCACGCTGGTTGAAAAATTATTATTGTATGTATGGAAAAACTTAATAAAATCTTATATAAAAAACAAATCAAAACTAACTCTAAATTTCATATCCTTTCTATTTAACATATTTATGCAGACAGATTTGAGGGGGGGGGAACCATTGGACAAATATTCTATTTACAGTGCAACATACAAGATGAAAATCTTGGTTTTGTGGGATTCCACTTTCCAGTTTCCATCCAGCCCAATTGATCAGAAATCTGAACTCTTCTGCATCTTTTAACTGAATTTGGTTGATTTTTTTTCCAGTAGATGAGTTTTATCAAATTATAGTTCCATCACCTGTTTTTTATTCTAGTCCATCCATGCTCTTTGCTCGATTGAATCCAGCTATAATGTTTATAGCACATGGATTTTTGTATTCATTACAAATTTCGGAGCTTGGGAGCAGGACACAAATTACGAGCAAGCATTTCACTTGGGTAAATTTTATAGGAAATCTGCAAGGCTGTCTGACATTGAATGAAAATTAATTATTATTTTTAATGAAAAATGAATAAATACACTAGTGGCAAACAAAGTGTAGGGGAAGGAAGGGAAATTGCATTTGTTTCAAGGTACGACAAATAATGCTAATTTACTATAGATTCAGTATACTGCATATGAAACTGGATTCGGTATACTGCATATGAAACTGGGCTAGCTATAAACTAAAACCCATTTGATAAAAAGGATGAGATAGATAAATAATATAATCTCATTATTTCAGTACCAAGGATAGTTGCTAAACTCTAATTTCATCCAGTATCCCTCTGCATCAATCAATTGAAAGCAAGGATGCATATTTTATTTTGTATGAGGTTCAGATCAGTCTATCCCAAATTTCTTTCCTCCTAGATGTAAGTTTAAGTATAATATTTCTGTAACTAATTTCTGAATTACCAAATGAAGCTTGTTAGTGGTTGGAATTCCTTGCCTTGTGTTCATATTCCATCTTTCTCATGAACCATGGAGGAATGTCTTTCAAAAAATTGTAGAAAAGCTGTGATGTAAAATAGGAATTTTCTGCAGTGTAGCAACTGCCAACTATCCTGGGGAAAGAAGAGCCAAAGTAGTGGGCAGTCCATATATTTAAAAGAAAAGAAAAGATAGAGTCCAATGATACTTTGTCCAGTGCAAAAGGGAAGTGAACCTGATTGGTGCTGCTGAATGGTCCATAAGACACAATATGGAATGAATCATATGGGCTCAAGGCTCATAGATAGCACAGAATCCACGGTTACAAATTTATAACGAACCAATGTTCACATAGGCTGCTATTTGTGACTTTAGTGTTTGCAAAATCCAGGTTCCCTCCCCTCCCCAGCCAATTAGGTAAGGAAAGCTAATCAATTCTCTCTAACTGTTCAGGACAGCCAACATTCAACAGCAGTTCATTGATATTGACCAAGAATAACTAGCAACTACTGACTAGTTGATACATAGATATATTGACCACTAACAAGTTAGCCTGATGTTATATTGTTCACAAATGCAATCAAAGGCTTCACTTAACAGTAATATATATATAGAAAAAAAATCTGTTTTCCTGATTTAAGACAGTTTTGCTAAAAGCTGGGTTGAATAACTTGATGCTGAAGGGCTTACAAACTTTATTTTAACTTGCCTAAGTTGATCATCAATGTGTGCATTCATGCAGCCACAGGGACTTTTCCTACCACGACTGCCAAAAACCAATGGCAGGATTTTCTCATGTTTAGAGATGGAAAATGCACAAAAATCGCCACACTATAATTGCTTGCCTGTTGCAGTTCCTGCCCATCCCCAAAATGTTAGAGGCTCCCTCTGGAAAAATAGTGCTGGTGAACTAGAAAATATCCAAGGATGAACAACAAGAATTATCACTGTCATCATCATCATCATCATCATCAATAATAATAATAATAATAATAATAATAATAATAATTGGTGATTATTATTTGTCAGGAAAAGAAAGGAGAAACTGCAAGGAAATTTTTAACTCGAATAAAAAAAGGGGAAAGAAAAACACATTTTGAAAGGAGAAAGAAAAAGCCCCAAAGTAAGAAAAGAAGAAAAAAATTGCCAGTAAAAATAACAATAAAAAAAACCAAGAGTGAATGCTCAGAGCAGAAGAGTGGAAATCCATCCAATATCCAAAGAGGCAGTGCTACTACTAGGCCAACTGAAGCTGTGCAAACTTGTAGTAGGTTTTGAGTAACTATTACACATACGTTACTCATTGATATCCAGTGGTCCAAAATGAGTGACTCTTTCTAGTCCCCATTTAGATATAAATCTTCCAAGGAACCCTTGGGCCAGTAACTGCGTATTGAGTAATTTTGTCTGTTTTGTTTCCGAAATTCCAAATTCTAAGTTTACAGACAAAAATTATATACAACAGCATGCCTACATACATATGCATATATGGAAATTATTTGCAAAACATTCTGCCCAGTGTTTATCATAGTAAATTGCAGATTTATTCTGAGTGTATATTTTGTCTCTATGCAGGGTATACAATTCTCATTTATACTTCTCTAAACACATTCTCTGTAACTCAGATCTTGTTGTAAGATTATTAAAAGTGCAAAACAGAAGGATTCAAAATAGAAATGGCTTTAATGCACGTTTCTGGGAAGCAACAACAGTAGGCATGAAAATGTTCTAAAACCAGATAGCCGTTACGTGACAGAGAATGCTTGACTAAATGAACTTAAATGAACCCTGAGGTAGTTTTTTTTTAGTAGTAGTTTATTTATTTTATCTATTGCAATATAAGACACTTTCATAACTCCAGGATGCATGCAGAAAAATAATATAGAAAATACCAAAAAAATCTACTACCATGTAAATATATATGATATATGTGAAAAATGATCAAATATAAGAAGTACATCAAAATATAATCTATTGCTATTGGGATAATTCATAAAATCCAACCAAGTTTGATCAGATTGTATTTCCTGATTCTGAAATCTCATTTTTTTTACTTTATCTGTGATTTTTTTTCTATTAAAAAGGCTTTACTAATTCACAACTCAGAAGTTATATTATCTAAAGTTTTCCAGTGTTGCACAATGTTTTTGTTGCTATAATTAGATAATCAGTTCTTCATTTTTAAGCTTTTGGTTTAGTCCTGTAAATAAATGTAATAACCCTGATCTAGTGTTAAGTTTCTTCTTATATTCTTCTGTTCTTGTTTACTGACCATTTTGTTCAAACAAATGTCTTGTCATCTCTATTCTTATGCAATACAGCACTACACTGTGTTTCGGAAAGGGCTGACATGTTTGACTCAAACATAAATTCTGTGTTCCCATGGTAGCCAGCATCCAATCTCCTAGGCTGCCTGCAATGTTATAATTAGAAAAGTATAAAATCTACATTGGAATAGAGCAAATTGGATTGGGGATCATAGGCAGACATGCAAATATAAACTCTCAAAGTGCCTGCATACGTGGTTGACTTTCACACTATAGAAATTAACTCACATGTTAAAAAAGAAAGTCTAACTTTATCAACTTCTGATAATAAGGGATGCCCACTAGCATAGGAATCAATCCTAAATTTATTTATCTTTTATTTATTTATTTATAAAATTTATTGACTGCCCATCAGGACTAGTCAAGGTATTTGAGTATTGGACAAGTCAAAAACTTAGGAATAACAGAATAACAGAATTGGAAGGGACCTTGGAGGTCTTCCAGTCCAATCCCCCCCCCCAGGGGACTTCATACCATTGCAGACAAGTGGCTTTCCAGTTTCTTCTTAAACACTTCCAGTGATGGAGCACCCACAACTTCTGAAGACAAGCTGTTCCACTGGTTAATTGTTCTCACTATTAGAAAAATTCTCCTTAGTTCTAGGTTGCTTCTCTTCTTGATTAATTGCCATCCATTATTTCTTGTCTTCTGGTGCTTTGGAGAATAGCTTGACTCCCTCTTCTTTGGGGAAGCCCTTCAAATATTGGAACACTGCGATCATGTCACCCCTAGTCCTTCTTTTCTCTAGACTATAAGTAGCAACCAGTTTTATAATCTGGATGATTTTAGTAGTGGTGTTGAATTTAAAGGTGAGGTGGAAAAGCTTTTCTATGAGATATAGCCTTAGCAACTGAGTATGAGATTCTAGATTTTAATAGCCTTTTGGGATATAGTATCAGAGATTGCCCCTCAAGGTGATGTGGATTCTTCACAGTTCACTTTGCAAGGTGTATATAATAGCAAGGTTTAGAGGTAGAGACACAAATGATTTTTTCTAGTATTACTTCTTGATTATGATTTGGAAATCATCAGTTCATTTTGTCCTGAACTCACATATTGTGCTAAAGCAGCAAACAGGTTTTTGTTTTGTTTTGATCTCCTTGTTGTGTCTATCCAGTTAATAGTGGCTTACTAATTAAGCCATGACTAAACAATCCATAGCTTAGCATTTTGTATGAATTCAAACTGTGCCCGAAGAGTGCACTGAGTAGCTAAAATGGGAATGGGTTAACTAAGCAAGAGAGGGGGTTAAAGTCTGTTTACTCATTTCAGACTATGCTTGGCTACTGTATGAGTCCTCCAAGAAATCCATAATGTGCTCTGAAGAAAAGTGATAAAAGAGGGCAGTGGAAGAAAAAGTTGAAAAGATAAATTCACAATATTTCATTGATATGATTTATAGCTGAAGAAAAAGTAAAACTTGACTAGCTTATATTGTGGCATAGATCTGTAGCTCAGTTATTACTCAGCCATTTTCCATTTCTAAAATATTGTCACAGATCACAGATATCTGCTGTCTTTTCTTTTTTTTAAAAAAAAAAATTGTCCTGATGAATGGGCCAGAACAGTATATGCAGATCAGTCCTTATATGGACACAGTTTGGTTAATCCTGATTAATGTCCTATTCTTAGATACACAGGTTGATTTCCGAGTTTCCATTGTTACCATGAAGATTGAAATTCTACTATTTTTAATGATTCTCTAGAGAAGCTTCATATGTCAGAGATGAAGAACACGTGGCTGTTTTCAGATATTGCTGAATTAAATTTTTTAGACATATTGTCCGGTGTAATCACCAGATGAAAGTTGGTATTCTACATTTGAATGGGCATAGGCTCATCATCTCACATAAATGCAATTTTTCTACAAGAATAATGCTGTTCAATCTTGGCTGTTTTGTTCTCCAAGATAAAATGAGACCCACCTACACATCTGCATTCATCTACCTGAGAGTAAGTTTATTCAATTAAATAGGACTAGCTATTCCTTTCTCCATTGGTATTAACCATTAAAGCTGGAAAGCTTCTTCCTATTTTGCTCTGTACTACTGGGTTGAATTCTTCATCATTCAGGGATACAATTTACTTGTCGCACACATAAATAAATCATAATTAGCTGGGTTCACTAAGCCCCAAACTATGGCTTATAAATTAGAACGGCTGGGTTTGTACAATATTCTAAGCCAAAATTAAATTATCCACATGATGGCTTAGTTAGTACAACATGTGAAGAAATCTCAATATGGAAATGTGTCATGACTGACCTTGAATATCATTAATTTCCATTGGTCTACTATGTCTAGACCTACATCTAGGCTTTCTTAGGCATTATCAACTCTTTGTTCTAGAAAGTGCTGACTTTCATACCTAATGAAATATCTTTTATTATATCAGCATCTGCCTTCCAAAATAGCTACATTTACCGGAACTAGGTTTGAGAAGAGCTCTCTCCATTCCAGGGAATTAGTTCCCTGATAAATTCATTCCATCATCATTAGCTCAACAATGAACTTGCATGCCCAGGAGGTTCATATATACAAAACCAAGCTAGCAAAGTTCTTTAAAAGTTACCAATATACAAACCTTCACCAGTTTAATTTATTTTCTGCATCCAGTAGCAATTTCGTTTCACACCTGGATTTTCTCAATTGATTGCCTGCTGCAACAGAATCAAGTCTATCCCCCCTCCCCAAATTCTGAGGAAGGGTGGGTTGGATGCTTCTTTTCATTTATATCTTATTGTCCCTCAACAACAAACAATATATAGCTTATTGCTTTGCTTCCCTCTCTCCAGCATGTACTGTATTAAGCACACTGCAATTGTTCTCACCAGGCATTTTAAAACAGATGCTTACAACTTTTTCCCATTTGTCTTTAAGTGGTGTGCTGGGGGCTGCACATTCAAAGTTAGAAGATAAGACTAGGACGAAAGCTATATCTTTTTCATTTATATTTACACTGAATTAAAGTGAAATGCAATTAGCACACTTACTCTCCAGTCATGCATAGAAACAAAACAATGGACCCTTGCATTCAACTTCTGCATTTTGATTCCAGAAAAATGTTTCAGAACATAGAGAGTTATAGACATCACAATTTAACCATCTTTTTAAATCAGCTTTCTCTTTTCCAAGAATTGGGAAGCAGCAGCTTGAATTGAATTAAATATACTATTCATGGATTTTTCAACAGGCCTGGGAATCCCCTGGCTGCAGGAAGCCTACAATCTGGTTGCATTTTGTGTTCTGATTTTAACTCCTTGCAATCTTATGCTTATTGATGTTTAATTCATTTAATGATTAATTTAATTTGAAGCCGCTTTTATACTATGTTTAAATTGCTGCTTTTGTGGCACGTGGCCCAGAGTCACTTTGGGTGATATCGATGACCACATAAATTTGATAAATAAATTTTGAGAGTCAGTTTGGACTAGGGGTTAGGAAGCAGGAAACCATGAGTTCAAATCCCCCTTAATTGTAAAAGCCAGTCAGGAGACTTTGGACCAGTCCCTCGTTCTCAGCCCAACCCAGCTCACAAGTTTGGTGTTGTTGTGAGGAAAACAGGAGGAGGAAGCTGGGTTAGATATGTTCCCCACCTTGTGTTATTTGTAAAAATAACAACGGCAGGATATAAATAAATAAAATTCCTACCTCCTTGACTTACAACCACTGGCATCCAAGATTTCTTAATTGTTGCTTCTGGAGTGTCTGATTTCCATACTAAATTCCAAACAGCCTTTTGATTCCTAAATGTCAAAGTGTTTTGCCACATTTGGGTGGGGAAAACATGAATAAATAGCAAGCATTTGAAAAAGGTAATGGGGGGGGGGGTGAAATGAAATGCTAATCACTGTGTATAAAGCACCTCTGTCTTCATTGCTTCACCAGCACATCAAAATACAGCCTCCATCTCTAAATGTTAAGCTTTCAAAGAGTATCCTATTCTTGATTAGTGAGAAAATCTCCAATATGTATATAGTATAAATGGAGACAATGGGGTGCTATTGTTTTACAACAGTTAAGTAAGATTTGGGGGGTGAGGAGAGTGAGTTTAAAACATCTCTAATCACATTTGTATTAAATTAGCATATCTTTACTGAGTGTATTGGTAACACAACATTTCACCACGGGACAAAACAAAAGAAAAAAGCAACTCTATGCCAGGCAATGATTCAATTAATCAAATTGTTGATGCTTGATCACAGGGATACCATGTGCAAATTTTTCAGCTCTCTTTTCTTTCCTAATTGTCATTCGCCTCTTGAGAATGTGTGAATGTGACACTTGAGAAAGGTATCTTTGCCCAAACCACCCCAATAAGCTCTCCCAGCCTAAACTTTTCACGGGGAGCTAAAATTAACTCTATTTTTTTAACGACATATGGAAAGGGAGGTCTGGGAAGACTGTCACTGGCCTCCATTCCTTGGAGAGCCTAATTAAATGAAACTCCTTATGCATATGATGTGACAAGTCAGAAGGTTTTTCTCTCCATCCTTGGCTCTTTAGTGCAGAGAAAATGAATGACAGTTAATGATGGGCCAAGCAAATGTCCATTTGTGTCCAATTCCACCCCATGCTAGCAAGTGTTCACCAATGAAATGCTTTTCTGGGTTGTTGTCTGAAGAAATCTCTCCCCCAGTGACCTCAGATGGTAAAGCATCAGGAGCCTAACAGATTGACCATCCTGGGATTAGAAAAACTCTAACTCTTCAGGACATCGGTTGCTACGTAGCCAGTTCAAAAACAGTTTGAGTTCCCTTCACCAATGACGCTGTTTATCTCTCTATAATGCTGCTGTCATAAAAGCTAACTGCATTGGATGGATTTCATGTGATTATTTTTTTTCCTCCCTCAAATCAGGGAAGCAGGAATTGAATCCCAGTCCATCCTTAACACAGGCATGCAATTATAGAGAATAAACAGAATGTATAACAGTTACCACATATCTCCTGCACTTGGGCTAGTTATTCTGAATATGGGGTGTACATATGCATGTGTGCTATCATACAAGATAATCTGGTTTTTGGAATGGCAGACGAAGAACTTGATTCCTTCCTTAACTAGAAAGAGTGCAGAGAAGAGCAACAAAAATGATCAGGGGACTGGAGGCTAAAACATATAAGGAACGGTTGCTGGAATTGGGTATATCTAGTTTAATGGGGTTGCCACAAAGAAGAGGGAGTCAAGCTATTCTCCAAAGCACCTGAAGGCACAACAAGAAGCAATGGATGGAAAGTAATCAAGGAGAGAACCTAGAACTAAGGAGAAATTTCCTGACAGTTAGAACAACTAATCAGTGTAACAATCTGCCTCCAGAAGTTGTGAATACTCCAACACTGAAAGTTTTTAAGAAGAGACTGGACAACTATTTGTCTGAAATGGTATAAGGTTCCTTCCTGAGCAGGGGGTTGGAATACAAGACCTCCAAGGTCCCTTCCAACTCTGTTATTCAATATTCTATATGATGTTCCTAATTGATGGGATTTATCTATTAAAGGTCACATATGTTGAAGACAAGGCACTTCTATGGCAAGAGCAAGAGGCAGAAAGAAAGGACAAGGAAGAAAGAAAACACACATACACAAGCGCACCCATACATACATTACAGCATCTATCTAGCAATGTTTTTAATCAGCTTATTTGAAGACTCCATTTCAGTGATCGTTATTATACCTGATTTCAACAGGGTTGAACTATGGAGTCTTTGGTGCTCTCTGAGCTTGGCAGACGTTTCATTACCAACTAGGTAACATCATCAGTGCCAGAAGGGAATTGGCTTTGCTCTCTGTTTATACACAAGTGCAGGGGTAGGCAACCTTGGCTCTTTTATGACTCGTGGACTTCAACTCCCAGAATTCCTGAGCCAGCCATGCTGAGGGGAAAGGGAGAGGTTTCCAAGTTGAGCCATGCTGGCTCAGGAATTCTGAGAGTTGAAGACCAGGAGTCATAAAAGAGCCAAGGTTGCCTACCCCTGGTCTAGTGGCTTGCCCTTTCAGTGTGGAAACTTTATTTAAATCTAATATATGTTTATCTAAAAATACAGTTTTTCCATCTATCTTGGCATTTTTTTTAAGTAAAAGAAATTCAGCTCCATATTATTTTTAAAAATGCAACATAGGAAGGATAAAACAGTAATCCTGGGACAGAAAATTCTGGATTTTTGCAAAGATAAGCCTCATCCATCGAGCCTAAGAGGTCTCTGCTACTTAATCATATCCAGAGGGCTTGTTGTATAGTTAAAGTAGCTTCACAATTATATATCAAGTACCTATATTAGCAAATACATGTATCTGGATATTTCCTTTAAGTATAGAATTAATGTTATTTTTTTTCCCAAGTCAAACAGTTATTTCTCATTCCTATTGACTCAAACACATTCAAAACCATGTTTCCTTTTTTATGGCTATTATATATACAATGGCAGAGTGGAAGGAACCGTTTAATGCATGGTTTGCTCAAATGAAGTTTAAATTTTAATCTACAGAGAATAACAAACAAGGGATTCTTTTATTATCTGTCAGCATTTTATAGATTTTATACTAGCCCATCTGTTTCATAGGCTTGCTCATTGCCCCAATCAGAAAGTCACTTCTCAAACAGCAAAGAAAGTCCATGATCTCTTCAGTTTCATTGGCAAGGAAAATGAAAAGAAAAGAAAAAAAAAAGAACCATCAAGACTCATTTCTCTCTATTGTTTCCCAGGCAGAAATTTGCATTTCATGAATAAAAACACTTGGCAAATTACCTTTTAATTTAGGTTTTAATTAGTTGGTTTCATAACCATTGGCTTTGCTGTAGGGATATGTCAATGTTTATTGATATGACACTTAACTTCAAAGTGATTATCCCGTTAACAAAGAACTAAACATTATTTGGATCACATTAAACTATTTATTATTTACAGTTAATTGATCGGAATAGTGTACATTGTTCTCCTTTGACTCGTGCAACTTTTCATTTTCTTTTGCATGGTCTGCCTCATCATCACCATCATCATCATCATCATCATCATCGTGACTGCAAATCTATTTATTAATTCATTTGAATATATTATTTTAGGCAAAAAAAATTGCTTGAGAAAGAGGATGGAAAAAACTTAAATAATTCTTTCTGTGGGCTGCAGAAAATAAATAAATAAATGAAAAACGTGTACCAGGGGGACACACACACACACACAAAAAAAAAAAGCTTGCAATTTTACTACTTATGTTATGTTGACCTTTCAGAGATTGCCAGCCCTTTGAGGTAGATCATATCAGGAAAACAACACCAAAAGGTGATTAGAAATACATTATTGAGACAGGCCATAGGGTAGAACTTTGCAAGCCTGCCTTTTCCCTTTCCTTTTTCTTATGCTTTAGGAAATCAGGTAGAGGCCAGTCTGAATGTTTTAATATTTGAGTGTTCCAATATTTGAGGGGTTGCCACAAAGAAGGGGGTCAACTTATTTTCCAAAGCACCCGAAGGCAAGACAAGAAGCAATGGATGGAAAGTAATCAAGGAGAGAAGAACCTAGCTTAAGGGTCTTCAAACTTGGTCCTTTTATGACTTGTGGACTTCAACTGGCTGAGGAATTCGGGGAGTTAAAGTCCACAAGTCATAAAAGGGCCAAGTTTGAAGACCCCTGACCTAGAACCTACAATTAAGGAGAAATTTCCTAATGGTGAAAATAATCAACCAGTGGAATGGCTTGCCTCCAGACATTGTGGGTGCTCCATCACTGGAGGCTTTTAAGAAGAGACTGGACAGGTGTATACAGGTGTATAAGGCTTGAGCAGGGGCTTGGGCTAGATGACCTCCAAGGTCCCTTCCAGTTCTGTTTTTCTATGTTCTAATGCTACCCTTTCCCCTAGACTCCATGGATGTTTTGAAGCATGTTACAACTACTTCTGTATACTTTCTCCAAGATCATCTCAATTGATTCTTACAATGATAGATGTGGGATGGGGACAATAAATCAAGAAATCAACATTTTAACTTCTCTCATTTATATTAGCTAGTCTTAGATCAGTTCAGTCAAGTATGGAACTGGTAGGGTTTCTTCTACCATAATCTCTCTTCACACATCCATGCATCTCTCCTGAGAATGAAATACAGTATCCAGTCTCTATTTTGTCAAGTGATTTGTCATGGCCATGGGATTCAGTTTTTGACTATGACGAAGTGGTTCCTGCTGAACCTGTGGAATATCAACCTCAGCAGACAAGAATCATTTCAGGCTGAGCAAACACAGGTACCACCTGAATATCTGGACCAGTCAGATGATAGTGACATCAGACCTCCCAGCCTTTGCATCCAGTGAGTTAGAGTGGAGAGCAGAACAGCAATGCTCAGTGAGGGTTCTTGCTAAACAGAGGGGGAGATCTTTTGTAATTAAAGGTGGCTGGCTGCAGCCTGGTTTAAGGGACAGCTTTGACCCGTTTTCTTCACTGGAAAGGACTATCTGATCTCTAGCTCTTGTGTGATATTCTTGTGGATGGTGCTTGTGAAACTCTGACCCTTGGATTGGCTGACAAACCTGACTTGGCTCTCTGAACTTTGGACTGAATTTTGGCTATTTTTCTGCGTGCTCCTGTTGAAAGCTAACCCACTCAGGCATATTATTTTTTGATTACCTTCCTTTCCCTGTCTGCTGTTATCTCTTCAGCCTCAAGTAAATTGCTAATCTCCATAACAACATTTTTTTAGTAAGTAATTGAAATCTGAAGAAGGACATGATCTAGTTCTGGGACACTGACTACAGGAAGGAAGCATATACCAAATGAAGAAGAATTTGGGAAAACCATTTATTGAAAAAGGTAACTATGTTTGCCCTAGATAAGATAAAGTTATGGAACAATGTGGTTATATACTTCAAACATCTTCAGACTGGCAAACAGAAGTCAGAGCAGAGTTGTCCTCAGGTTTTCCAGGACAAAAATAATGAAGGGAAATCAGAGCAATTTCAGTGAAATATTTCTGAACTTCCTAAAAGACAAAGCTATTTGACAATACTATGGTTGTGGAATCTTTTCAGTGATGGCTCAGGATGAAGCTGGGTGATCATCTAATAAAGATGCTGTTGTTAAAGCTTGCATTTTGGATTCACTGAGTAATGGAATGGATTAATGACCTTCAAGCTTTCTTCCAACCATTTGATTTCATCTATATATCTTACATATTTTATAGTTCCTGCCCAATGTGCAAGCATTGCAGCCCGCCCTCCCCCCAACAGAGAAGCCCTGCAGTGCTCTGAGTATAAAGAAGATAGTAGAACATCAATAGTATTGTCATTGTAATACAGTTAAGGAAAATGCTAGTCTCCAACAATTCCAGTAATAAGTTAAGGTCATTTTTTTAAAGACAGTGAAAGAGTAAACCATATATTTTCTAGGTTAAATTACTTTTCCATCATCCCTTTAGCTGAGTGTATTATTTTGCTTGAGGCAAATCAATGAAAAATTATCTGCTAAAATATAACATTTTGTTTACGTATGTTCACAAGAGACCAGTTTAAAGATGCTCTTGATTTGGTAGCCTATAAAATCAAAATTGTTATCACAAGGGTGACGATCTTTTGTTCTATAAATGTTGAGTTTTGCTTGTTATATTTGAATGCAGTCTAATTTTCTCAGAATAAACCTCCGCAGATGACATTCTTGCAAGCAATTCAAGTCTCTCAGAATGTCATCAAAGTTGGATGGGAGGGAAAAAAGAGGAAGTTCTAATTATAGTTATGAAGCTGGGTCCTCAAGCTTCAACTCATTTTTCAATGTGCCCCCTTGTTAAAAGGCAGAAAAATAAATACACATATTTAAAACAAAACAAGAAAGGCAAAAGCTTACATGTATGATTTGATGGACACCTAGAGAACTGTGTAAGATGTTTAGCCTTGGAGTCAATTGTAAATGTTAAAGCAGAAAGGAAAGGACAGCATTTGAGAATGATTCAAACAGACCGATGTCCCAGCCAAGGAGAGTACAAGGGAAAATATGACCTTAAGAACTTAGCAGAAACAAAGACAGCAAAGAGATTGTAAAATACAAAGTCTGAGCAATAAACTAAGAGACAAAAGTTAGATGTGCAGCTGGCGAGTCCTCTATAGGCAAATTAATATTAGGAGTTTACAGACCAGGAACAGGCAATCTTTTTCGCAAACTGATGCCACATTTATTTTGTTTTTTGGACAGCTGGGGATCCAGAGGCACAACAATGGTGTAGTAGTGCTACTGAACAGATACATGGAGTACTTGGTGCTTTCTGAGCTTGGTTGCTTGCTTGCCAACTAGGTAACATCATCATTGCAAATGAGTGTGGGGTTTATACACAGTAGCTTGCCTGCCAGTGTTGGCGGAGATGTGTAGGGTGTTATTTTTCTGCTTGATTGTTTGCTGTTATTAATCCCTGCTTATCTGAGTGTTGGCTGCTGTGTTCTGGTCTTTTTCTTTCCTTCTTAGCTTTTTTATTGTCTCTTTTGAATGGTATGCAAATGTGGTTTATCTCCACATGTCTATTGATAGCTGATTTCTCTGAATGTCAAGTTTGCAAGAATTCCCTGGTGTTTTGGATTTAGCTTGGTCTAAATGTCCATAAAGTTTCTCAATCATCCAGTTAATGGTTGTCCCTAATGTGTTTTTTTTTCCCGAAAAAGCAACTGGAATTCCCCACCAATCAGTTAGAACTGAAGAAGCTTCTTGTATGAGAAGTGAAATGTTTTCAAAGAAAAGACCAAAAAAGTCCAGTTGCTTTTTGGGGGGAAAAACACACACATTTGGAATAGCTTTGTCTGCAATGCTCAGTTTCCCAGTTTAAAATAATGATTAGTCAAAGCATTAAGTTGGAGTCTCTATGAGTTGTTTGAACGTCTTCCTTACAGATTCCTTAACTTTAGGACTCGTACTTTTTTGAAGAACAAGCCTATAACATGCAACTGTTCTTTGTTTGCCATGTTTTGAAAAACTTCCTTTGCTTTTTCACCCTCCAGTCGCTTCTTCACATCTCTGCTCAAAGCAAAGAGCTGAATTCAAGCAGTGCTCCAGGCTGAAGCATCAGATTGGAGTGGCTGTGTCGCTTCAGCCCACAAAATAATAATAATAAAAAGGATTCTTTGCATGTTCTCAATTCACAAACCACCTCTGGAGCAAAGCAGCTGGACAAGCATTCTGGCTGGCTTTGACTGGAAATGTCAAATAGAGCAACTCAGTTCTCCAACTATAAGCATCACTTCAAATCAGACAGCTTTGATATTCTGACTCTATTCAATGCTTTGAATCCGACTGCAGATGACCTGAACATCCACACTCACTTGTGGTGCCAAATAGGTAGCCTCCATCCACAGAAAAGAACCTTGCCCAGAATTTCTAGAGATGGAACAAATCAAACAGGGGACTCTTGTCTTTCAAAGCACTTGCTCTTACACAGCTGCAACTCTCCCTCACATTTTTTCCTCCTTGTCCTACTTCAAGAGCTTCCAATTATGAATATGATTATCCTGAAAGCTGTGCTTATGTATTCATGCATTTATCTAAGCTGGCACTGTTTCTGCACATGGGAACATGTTGTACAACACTTAAAAAGAATTGATTGTAGATGAAAACATCAGAACAAAAAAAAAAGAGATCACCTCTATAACTGCCACACATTCTACATGGGGCTGCCCTTGAAAAATACCTGGAAATTTTAACTGGTCCGGAATGCTGTCTGGGCAGTGGTGGATATGCCTTGGTATGCCTGTGAGACACCTCATTTTGAAAGTGCAAAGAGGTTGCCAGTTTGCTTCTGGGTGTGGTTGAGGGCACTGGCTATGATCTACAGTGCTATATGGACAAAGGACATGGCTACTTGAGGGACTGCCCATCCTGAAGTGTTGGCCCAGCTGCTTCAATCCAACAGAATTGGTGCACTCTGGGTTCCTTTGATTGATCAGTGCCATCTCCCAAGATCCTAGGGAGCATGCCTTCTCTGTTGCTCTCTGGAATGAGATTCTTCTTGATTTCTATGTGTCTCTCACCCTGATGGTGTTCTGGAGGATCTTAAAGACATGGCTTTACTCACAGGCTTTGGATTAGGGCAGTTGGAACTCCTTATTTAGTTGTCTTTTATCAGGGGTCTTCAAACTTGGCCCTTTTATGACTTGTGGATTTCAACTCCCAGAATTCCTCAGCCAGCGTGCACGCTGGCTGAGGAATTCTGGGAGTTGAAGTCTACAAGTCATAAAAGAGCCAGGTTTGAAGATTCTTGCCTTATATAAATTGTTACACTCTTTGCTATATTCAATTTTTACTCCCTAAAGTCTTAAGCTTTAACTTACAATTTTATTTATATTGCTACAGTATATGAATTTATACCTTGTTTTACTTTAAGCAATCATGACCCTTTTGTTTCATTTTGCTGGTCAGTGACCAAACTAAAATGACTGACCTGCCCTTTATTGAGTATGTGACATGCTGTGTTGACCAGATCCACCGTTTATATATTGCTATGTTTTTTTTTTTAATTTGGACTTTATGGTTGTTACTCTGTTTCTATACTATGGGAAGCTCAGAGTGGAGTGGCATTGAAATCAAAATAAGAAAGAAAGAAAACTAAAAAGACAACAAACAAACAAAAATCCTCAGCCCTCTAACTTAAGTTGAATTATGTCCAACTTTGAGACCTCCTGTGGTAAAACTCATTTCAATAAACTACCTTTAATGGTTATTGTGGCACCTTGTGTCACAATTTGGGAATAATTACTTTATTACGGTTACCTCATGCTAGCTTCTTCCTGTTCTTCTCGGTAATGCATTGCGTAACTAGTGTCACCGCAACAGCCTTGCCACAGCAATCGTTTCCTCCTCATAAAACAGAATTGCAGATAATTGGTGCTATTCAGTCAAATCCTTTGAGTCAGACAAGCAGCAAAAGGTCAAAAAGAACACCGCCACATCATATTCACGGTTGTCTTCTGGTTGTTTAGTTTTGATCCCAACCCTTCTCCTTCAGTTCAAGGAAGAAGAAATTGTTTCTGAGGGAAAATCCAGAGGAATCAAAATCCTCAGGGAGCCTTCAGGTTTGTTTCTCTTAGGTCATTGACTAAGAAGTTGTTGGGTGTGCTTTGCAGCTTCCCAGACCTTAATTACATTCCAAAAAAAGGGATGCTTTCAATCAGGAAGCAAAAGCAGCTCTAGTGATGAAAAGCTAAGAACCAAAGCAGTGCCTGATGCCATCCTAAAGTGAGAAACTATCCTTGTAAACACCACCAAGAACAACCCAGAAGAAATTCTAAAGCAGTCTGAGAACAAGAGGGAACAAAGCTCTCTTCAGGAGGCTAAGAAAATGTTCAGGATATTAGAGAATGATTTTTGGTATATTATTCACCCACACCCACATTCCATGGATGAATCCAGAAAGGTCTTCCATATTTGTACATTTCCACATCTCTAGGTTCATCCAACTGATTGCTATTTTGTGCATAAATTGTGTTGTGGGGAAAATGTCCACTCAAGTAAGGAACCAAAGTTTTTGAGATAAACGGAACAAGATACCTTTTATTAGCACAATATACACAACTATAGTGATCAGTGGGCTCCCTGACAAAAGAACACAAAAGAGTCCTAGTTTCAGCAAGGATAGGGGTAAAATCTGACCCTACTATGGGCTGACTCAAATTCTACATTTCTATGAAGGCTCCGAACCCACCCTTTCAAGTGATTGATATTAGCACTTTGTAATATCAACCATGACCGTTCACACGGAGGAACAAAAACCTAGTTTCCATTATCCATCTCCTCTTCTAAAGACATCAGCAGTTTCAGTTTGACTGTTTCTTCTCTTGTGCAGTTCAGAATTCCTTACAATACTTATGGACATAAAGATAGAACAGTGGTGGCGAACCTATGGCACAGGTGCCAGAGGTGGCACTCAGAGCCCTCTCTGTGAGCACGCGCGCCATCGCCCCAGTCCTAGGCCTTCAGCTGGGTTTTATAAAACCTTTTCACTTTAGGCCTCTACCGCGTGTGCAAAAAAAAAAAAAAAGTTTAATCAGTCAATTTCAACTTCTTGCGGGAAAAAAAAAGATCTTGCAAAGTTGGAATTGATTGATTGAACTTTTTAGTCCCACCCAGTCTGCCATTACCACCTCAGCCACACCCAGCCAATGGGCCACGCCCAGCCAATGGGCCACGCCCAGCCAATGGCCACACCCACCTGGCACTTGACGATGCATAAGTGGGTTTTGGGTTGCAGTTTGGACACTCGGTCTCTAAAAGGTTCGCCATCACTGAGATAGAATATTATTATCCTCTATAATTGTTACACTCTGATGAAAACTTCCATGGTGTTCTTAATTCTGCAACAGTTTTTTTCTGTAAAGAAGAGTTCAAAGAAACTACCAAGGTTTCTAACATAGGTTTCCATCACTCCAAAGGCTCTCTGTAGACCCTCATTCCTGAACTGAAAAAAAAGAAGCTTTCTTAGGCTCTAATAAAAGGTGAGAGAAATCAGAGAATCTGCAGATCCTAAAGAGATGATTGTACAGTGAAAGGCATGACACACACATCCCTTGCCCCCTTGCCACTAAAATCAGTGGAAGGTCACAAATGCTTCACCCATGAGCGTTTCACCCAAATTTACGTTCTCCTTCAAAAATAATGTCAAAATCAAATTGATTTCCACCAAACTGAAAAGAGAGCTGAGTACAATGGAGTTTATCTGCATGGCACCTCTTATTATTAATCTGTCTCTTCTTCACGTTTCAAGCCTTAGATTTGGACAATAAACATGACTTCTTGTTTCTGCTAAAAAGGCCAGAACCCCTGAGGATTCCTTTATTTACACCTCCACCTCTTACTTCCAAAGACCTTGTCAGACATTGATTGAAAAGTGGCTGGATAAAACTGTTTCCAAGGTAGCTGAATCTGCCCTACAGTGCAGTGCCTGTTTTCCTGCAGTGACTTGACTAAAAATCAATGGGCAGTAAGTGGATTTAGGAATGTGGGGCTTTTTCTAATATATGTGTCTCTCTCTCTGTATATGTGTGTACGTGCGCGCATGTGAAAAATTTATTTCTGAGATGGCAGAGACTATGAGTGAAACTAATCTATAATTATGAAGCAAACCTCTGGAGAAGAAATGCGAAGTGAGGTCAGCTCTGCTAAAAGAAGAGCTGATCATGATGGAACAATAAGCCAGTGAGTAGACAGACTCTTTGTAATTCCTCTTTTGACAATGAGATGACCTGAAATCTCCCACAGGTGTTCCGGGCAGTTGTTCTTCATGAGAAGACTGCAAGACTGTAGTCTCCAGTGGGTTTAGAGCTCTGGGAGAAGAGAGAATGTCCATCTTGCTCAAACCATGGTTGGTACCTTTAAAAGGATACTGGACTCTCATGCTTCTTTTTCTAATCATTTTTGGAAACTGCTTGTTAATTGCTTTTCAGCTCTTAGGAACCATTTGTATTGACAAGTACAAGGTGCTCCAAGTTAATTTTAGAATGTCGGCCTCTACAGAGAGACTGTCTTTAAAAGATGTTATGGAAGAGGAACAAGCTATACCAGACAAAACTGAGACTCATCTCAAAATATGAATATGAGAACATCCAGGAAAAAACAGAAAAGGCATCCCAACACCTGAAGGAAGCTCAGAATCCCATGATATATATATTGGAAGTTGGATAACAGAGAATTAAGAACTAGAGTTCCCAACCCAGTTTGCCTGGATTGAAAACCATCCAGGCTTGGACATTCCTCTTCAGATGAAATGTCAGATGTTTGTCTTTAGGGCTTCGTAATTTCCTTCCCCTATTTTTTTTTTTTTTTTTAAAAAAAACAGTGCCAAGAACACTGTCTCCCTGAATCACTACATTTAAATGATCTAATTGCCAAAAATCATCAGCATGATTTAACAATTTTGAAGCCAAAAGCACTCATAACCCTATCAACAAGCCAAACAGAGTTAAATAAGAAAAGAGTGCCCCAATTATTACTCAGGAATATCTTGGGGAAAAATAATTTTTAAAAAAGTCACATGAGTGACACATTCTAGCTCATTTTGTATTATAGAGCATTCACTGCAGTTTTCTGGATTTTACACCAAGTGCTAATTGCAGCCTCTGACCTGAAAATGTTACTTCCCTCCCCGTGTTAAAAACCTTTCAACCAATGCTCCATGAGCTTTGATGAGCTACAGAAATTGTCGCTCACCTGGTGACTCCAAATGATTTGGATTACACTCCCAGCATTCAAATCACAGCCAGTTGGAAACTCAAAGGATTGTGGTCTCAACATGCCAGAATAACATCAGGATAAACAGGGTCCTTTAACCTACCTTTAGTTGCAATTATTTGCTTCACTTCAGCTTCCCTTCCCAGTTGATCTTATCCACCAACACAAAGATCTTCCTAATTTGTCTGCCCTTCAGTTCGCAGAATTCTCCAGCCAATATGGATCTTATCATTGTGTCCTTTGTGAAGACCTATTGTTCTCCACACTCAGAACAAGAAGGAAGCATTTGTCTTCCCATCTTACAATTGATGGGCGGTAGGTACAGGATCTCAACATGCAGGGCCATCATTTAATGGATTCTCTTGCCACCAGAAGATGGAGAGATGACAATGAGCTTTGATGGCTTTGAGCGCAGCTTAAAGAAATTAAAAGGAAATAAAACTGTAGGCCACTAACAGTTGGAATCAGAATAGCAAGGAAAGAATTATTACCTTGTTTGGAGGGAGCTTTTCAATTGAGACAGAGATAATTAGCTAAAAAGCAAAAATGAACTAAACATTCCAATGAAAGTATAATAGTGCTTTTTTTTTGTGCAAGCTTACAATTTAAAAGACATACAAAAGGGAAGAAGGATGGGGAGAGAAGAACATTACATATCCAGGGCGCTAATTCTTTTGCTGAAAAACTCTGACCAGCTAGACTATTATTAAAAGAGACGAGAAGCCCAATGAAGTTTGGTTTTTCATGAAAGTTGATGGAACACCCTCTCATCTCCCTGAACTTCAGAAGACAAGATTCTGGACATGAAAATTATTTGATCCAATCTATCCCAACCCTTTATGTGTAATAGTTGGACTTCTCTATTGATGTAGTTGCAAATTTGCACACCAGGAAGAACTTTTTCCAGTGAAATCTTTCCCATACAAATATCCTGTCTCGGAGCTACTGAATTAGCAAAAGAGCCTTCCTGCAGGAGATTAAAAAGAGAGAGAGAGAAGCTTTAAATCCCTCAAAGCCACTTATATTAAGCATTTGAAACGGTTGCTTTATTTGGTATTGACAGAAGCGAAAACAGCTTGTAGGTATGCTCCTAGCCAGAGTTATTGTTACTAATTAGTTTGTTCCCAGAAGAAGGATGATACCTGTTCTTACAACGTGACTCGGTAAAAGGGGGGGGGGGGATCTCCAGAGTTCATGTCTGTATTGTGGCATTTTCATGCTAAAAATGAAAAAAAAAAAAAAAACAACTCCAGCTCAGCTGCTTATTTTGACAGTGCTTGTAAATACCATTTTTACTTAAATGAATTAATACATGTTTTTGGAAAGATGCAATGCTCTCAGGGTTAGATGTTTTTTTTTTTTTCTTTCCCCCAGAAGATTCTATATCCTCCCAGGATATGTTGACATGAAATATTAGGAGATGGGTTCAATAAATATGTTTTTCTTGTTGCATTATATACTGTGAAGAATCTGGAACAAAGATTTCAAATGTGCAAATTCACATAGGAAAGGAAAACTCATAATAGTAAAAGGGACATTTTTTTCTCTTCCCTTTACTATCTATTAAGCTATCTATCCTCCTCCTCCTCCTCCTCCTCCTCCTCCTCCTCCTCGCTATAAGAGTCTGGAGAAATCTGGTAGGTTTAACATGAAGGAAGGGGACCATAGGAGAGATATAACAGCAGTGTTCCAGTTCAGAATTGGAAGCCACTAAGAAGATGGCCAAGAGTTATTTTCCATAGATACTGGGACCATGGATAATGGGTGTAAACAGCAGCTGCCTAGAGTTTATTTAAATGCAAGAAAAGATTTCCTAATGGTCTGTGCATAAGCAGAATGGTCTGCTTAAGGCTATTGTGGATTCTGTGGAGGTTTTTAAGAAGAGATTGAAGAGATTTTCTTATTGAAAATGGTGGAATTAGTTTTCCTGAACACTACAGAAATGATCTTTGTGATCCCTTCCAATTTTTCAGTTCTTTGATTTATGATCACCAAAATTCTGCAAGTGGTTGAAGCTAGGAAATAGACCAAATCAGCTTTTATTTCATTTGTAGAGCTGAAGTGGTCATATATTTAATCATACCATTTATGATTTTTTTTCCAAAAATATGTCTTGATATTGGATGGTCATTGAATGTTTTAACCTAAAATTCCCATCACTCCTTCCTATTGGTCATGCTAATTAATACTAATGAAAGAGTACCAGGTTGAATGCTACTGCTAACTATATAGTATTAGCTACAGTGGTGGGATTCAGCCAGTTCACACCACTTTGGCAGAACCGGTAACTAATTTTTTGTTGCCCAGGCCTAGAATAGACTTCCGGAAGTGGCATCCATACAGAGAACTGGTTGTTCACATATTTGAATCCCACCACTGGTTAGCTGATATAATTTGTTAGCCTACAGCATTCATTCTCCCTAACCATAATACCCACATGCATAGTGTTAGAAGGTTAAAGACAATTATTCCTACTCTGTAGTCACATTCGATCAGTTTATGCCTGAAAAATTACAGGTTCTCACCCTAGCTTCCTTGTCATTTAATATATAAAATGCACCACTTTTTCAGTTTTTTGCACTTCTGTGAATTTTCTTGAATATATATTCCCCTTAATTTATTTTTGGATGGGGACGTGCTCAACTAGTTGTTATATCAAACCTATGCTGCAAAGTTCTAGATGTCCACTTGATGACAGCAAAGAAGTGGTGGTTTTAGGCATCTCTGTTGCCATCTAATGGACACTTGGAATTTTTGCAACTGGTAGCCCTAGCTTTTACAGTAAATATTGTGGCAATTGATAGATGCTTATTGCCATTTCCAGAAGAATAGATGATAATATACTGAGAAATTTAAGTAAAAGATAGATCTTTAAATTCAAACAGCAGTATCGTTATAGCCCAACATTTACAACATATGCCAATCAAAATGACAGCTAATGACTGATGGGGGGGGGAATATTGTGAAGACAGAGTCACATGAGAACCATACTCACATCTTCCAAATCATTTGTTTGATATACAGAATTCGGCAGAAAGTAAGCAACTTTGTTCATGATGACACATTATCTGGAGATTTACTCAAGCTAGCAACAACCTGTTTTTGTTTTTGTTTATAATCTACACCCTTGGAGCCAATGCTTGACGATCTATATAGCAACTACTGGAGTCATAGGGGCTAGAGTCAGGCAACATTACAAATCTGTAGTCTCACTTGCTTGATTTTATTCATTATGTGAAACATTACAGTTTGCAAACCAGGGCTTATGACATAGGCCAGTAGTTCAAAATATGTGGCCTGTCTGCACTCATTTTATGAATCCCAGGTGGCTGGATCCAAATATCCCCAACTGCAGTCCTGCACTCCATCATACCTTTAAGCCTCTCCATGGTGTCTAAACCCAGCCCTTGTCTGTTGAAGCATCCCAGAGATTATTTAAGAGTGCAATGGGGCCTGAAATCTAAGAATGTAATTAGAGTTATGAATCTTATGTCAAAGAGTTATAGGATAAATTATAAGAAAAGATATTAAGCTGGTGCCTTGCAGAGTATAACAATTATAGCCAATATAATACCTTAGGTTTCTCTGTCCAGGATAAATTCTCTTCTCTGGGATCATAGAGCATTTCCGAGATTTAAGAAAGGATTTGGGTGGATTGAAAAGACTCTGGGATAGAATTAAAAGCTATCATTCTCAAACCTTCCTTAGGAAAACATTCCTTGTTCTGTCACATCTGACAGACTTCATCATTTAGACAAAGGGAAAGAATGTCAGGTTTTTGGGGGTCTCACATTTTGTTCAGCTTTTATTGGCCAAGACCAGAGGATCTGAAAACAAATGACCAACCAGTCAAACTGGGAACAAAAGTCAAGTTATGTGTTCCCTTTGGCCAAGAGCAGTTGATTTTTATTTATTGGATCTCCTTTTTATAACTGAACACAGAGCAAGTGGCTGGCCATTTCTTGCTTATGGAACCCTGACGGAAAGTTTGCTATCCCATTTATTTCTCAAAAGAAAGCACATCTGAGCAAACAGCCAACATTTTCATTATCTCGCCTTTGCTAGCATCTTATCTTCTCTTTGCCAGAACCTCTGTATTAAGGAATTCTGAAATGCCTACAGAAAGACAACCAGACATCCTAGGGGCAAGCAACACACCTTTCACAGATGACACGTCTCCCTGCCCAATGAGAAGATATGTGAAAAAGACAAACTCATGTACTTACCACCTTCTGTAATTTGTCTCGGCCTTGGATGAGAGATTCCCCCCCCCCCGCCCGTTGAATAAGCAGCTGAGTGTACAGATTGTTTCTGCTTCTTTTTTTTATTTATTTTTTATTCAATTTTCACTGGAGTCAACCCAAGAAACTTGAGGCTTCTAGTGAGCATCAGCCTCGGGAATTGTCAGGAAGCTAATATTCCTTCTGTATCATTTGCCAGCTTGTTTTGGTTCAGAACAGACTGTTTATATATTCCAGAATGAAACACCTTGCTCTGTTTTCAGGCAAAAACAAAAGGGACATCTGAATATTAGGCAAGAATTGAATTGGGGTGGACCATTAGGAAAGAATTCATGCAGAAGAGGCTAGTGGAGTTTGGCGACTAGTCTGTATTTCATTTATTAGACAGTCTGTTCGGAGCACTGCCTAAGAGAGCGCTCTGATCATAAAGTCTCAAAAGCTAGGAGGATGGCCTTGCTAGAGATGTGCAACTAGACCATTGCTGGCTGTGGAATTCTGGGAGTTGAAGTCCACATGCCTTAAAATTGTCAAGGTTGAGAAACACTGAACTAGACAAAAGAGGCTGAAACATTGTTTGAGCCCAGAACGAGATAACATTGGGAAGCGCTCAGACAGATACTGCCCTGATTCGATGGAGGAGTATACAAAAAGGGAAGGACGGAATATAGTAAATCAGACTTTCAAGACTCCGTTATAGCCAATCTCAGTAAAAGTAGCTTTCCTGGTTTGGCCTAACTGATTTGACTTAGGAAGTTGATCCAGAGCACTTTGACATGTGTGGAAGAAATGAAGAAAGAACTGCTTGCCTTAGTTCATTTTCAGTGGAAGTGGAATTCCCAGCAAATGGGAATGTGTGTAGCCCAAACTATAGTAGGTCTCTTTTGGCGTAAATAATTTCATCGTGGAAGGAAACTGGCTTGGCACCCAGCATAGAATAACTGAAATCCAATGGTAAGATTCTGGGTAAAAATACACAAGCATAAGAAAAAAGAAAAGAAAAGAAAAAAGAAGAAAGAAAGAAAGAAAGAAAGAAAGAAAGAAAGAAAGAAAGAAAGAAAGAAAGAAAGAAAGAAAGGAAGAGGAAGGAAGGAAGTAAGACAAAGGAAGGAAGGAAGGAAGGAAGGAAGGAAGGAAGGAAGGAAGGAAGGAAGGAAGGAAGGAAGGAAGGAAGGAATTGAACCTACTTTGCAAGAACTATGGAGAAAAAGGAGGAAGTTAAATGGAAATAAAGGAAATAAATTATGCATTAACGGAAAACAGCCCCCTGATTTATTTTGCTACAAAACTATTCAAGTTAGTCTGACACCTGAAGGAGTGACATGCATACTTTCCCTTTTCACTAAAATATAACAATAAATGAAGCAACTAACCATCTGCTGCCCTTTCATGTCCCTTCAAATCAATTGCCAGATATAACTGCCTCATTCAGGCTAACCTTTGCAAGAACCTACTTTCCATGTAGCAAAGGCTATAATCATGATATCTATTACTTTTGGGGAAAATGTTGGCTTTTGACTGATAGGTGGCATTCTGTCCATTTCTTACCAATCTGAGGTGCTGTTATCTGCTTTGCAAGCATGAAGTATGATTTTGCATAGAGGAAGGAGATTTGTAGAAATAAAGTGGCTTGTAGACCATTGTGTGTGTGCATGTATATGTAATAGATATGTGGGGGGGGATTGTATCCACAGGCATTATTGAGAAAACACAGAGAGCTGATAAAATGAAAACAATTTCTTACAAGGCATATAGCAAAAATGTTCCAAGCATACTTAATAAGGTGACCAAATTTGGGTGTTGAGAGTTTCAGAGGCAAGCATGAATACTATTAGATGAACCACAATAAGGCAGGTGAAGAAGGCGATCACAAAAGATATCAAAGCCACAAGACTGCAAAAATGTAAGGCTGCCCAGAATAGGGTGAAAGTTCCTCTGAATTGTGTAATTGGAGGGAACAGCACAAAGCTTTCTGAATGAGGGGAGAAAAATAAACATTTGTGGCTGGCATACTAGAAGGCTTTGGAGATAAGGAAGAATGAAGCTGGTTGAGTTCTACAAATCCTCCAGGCCAATTGCTGAAAGCAAAGTAACAAATGATATTCTGATAAACCAAAAAGACCTGAACGTTGATCATGGAGAATTTTAATTACTGAGATTGGAGGAGTAATTATGACATGCTAAAAAAGGGATTTTTTTAGATAACGCAGGATTACTTTATAACACAATTTGTCAAACAATCTCTCTGACCATAGAGATTGTTTGACAAATTGGAGAAACCAATTTGATGAATGAGAAGCATCTAAGTAATAAAGATGGGCAAGCAGAATCTGGTAATTGTATAGTTTCCTTCCTTCCTTCCTTCCTTCCTTCCTTCCTTCCTTCCTTCCTTCCTTCCTTCCTCCCTCCCTCCCTCCCTCCCTCCATCCTTCACATCCATCCATTATTTACAGTTCTCAGTTTCATGAAATAGACATTTTTTAAAAAAAAAAATGTGGTGTGGGCTTATTTTTCCATTTGAAAATGTTACTGAAGAAATAATTCCTTCTCTCTCCTCCCCCTATCAAAATGTGCAAAGAAGAGTTACGGTATTTTGTAGGGGGGGGGGATGGGAAAATAGAACATACAATTTCTCAGCATCTGAGATTGCTTTGTTTCTCTATTCTGTTTTTATTGTTGCTGTTCTTATGGTTAAAGGGTTAAAAATGCATTGTCTTGGCTCAATGGAGCTGCCTTGTTGATGATAGACTCAGCCAGCAGAATGCTAGTTCATCAACCCTAGTCCTGTGAATGTTAAACATCGGAATGGATGTTATCAAGAATGGGAGCGAACTATTGTTTACCCAAAGCCAGTGAATACAGATCAATAAGGAAGGTAGATTAGCTCCATTGTGGAGCAGATGTGCCTAGGGAATTTCTGCAATCACTGGGAGATTTTTTAAGACGCTGACAGGCAGCTGTCAATGATGCTTAAGCCTGAAAGACACATGTGAGCATAGAGGAATCTGCTTGACTGAAGCAAAACCAGCATCCAAGCCTTGGTTGGGTGGGGTGTGTTGATTAGTGATTTGGCAAGGCAAAGCTTGTGCTCACACTAATTTTATAACAGTGCACTCATTCTGCAGATTTGACACAGAAACATTATGACTGTGGGACAAAGTTGGCACTTTTTGTAAAGGATATCTGCCTTTATTTTTCCCTTACCAGTCAATGTTTGTGTTCCTTTTTTTCAGTGTCTTTTTTTTCATTTGTGATATTCCATGGTTCTTCTGAACAATATGGACTGCTTCTTTTACTATGTCTGTTTAATATTTTAATATCTCTTCTCCATCTATGTAAAATGACTTCCTCTTGACTTTTTATATTGTGGTTCTCTATAAATATCGGAAAGCTTTTTGTGGCAAAGTGTGACAAAGTTGATGGCCTTTGGAAGGATATAGATCAATTAAACATATTCTGCCGTTCAACTTTGTGACCTTATCAACTTCGTGTTCACCTTTCTTTAGATCTGCTCATTTACCAACTAAGCTGCTGCAACTATTTTAGACTATTGAACTGACCTTTCATTCTTTTTTAATAAACATCTGTGAATCAGCCATTAAAAATGCAATAAAAATGTGTAACTCAGTTTATAACGAAACTAAGAGATACTTTAAAAAAATTATTTGGTAGCAACCCTTACATATATTAGAACTGTTTGTCATTTCCCCCCCCCTCAAACTTCCTTTAACTTCTACACAGGCTTATGCATGTATTGTATATACTGTATGACTAGGTGGATTGGCAGGATCAGAGAGATTATTTTCATTTATATGGATATAGCAATAGCAATGGCAATTAGGCTTATGTATCACTTCATAGTGCTTTGCAGCAGTCTCTAAGCAGTTTACAGACCTCGGAAGGATGGAACCTTGAGTCGGTCAGTATCGAACTGCTGGCAGTGAGCAGAGTCAGTCTGAAATACTGCATTCTAACCACTGTGCCACCCTGGCTCCTGATGAAGGTGAGTAAAAATGTACACCAATTTCAGATAATGATATAATGAGGTCCATAATAATGAAGAAACCTCTTCCACCTGTATAATCTGAAATATGTAGCCCAGAATTGGATCGTAGGGTTTTTCAAGCTAGTTATTTTTTTTTTTACACTTGGAGATGTTTTATTACTCACCTAGATAGCAAACTCAGAGCTTGCCAATGAATCTGATCGAGTTATAAATTGAGAGGAAGGAGCACACATGCACATGGGATATTGAATCATGTCACACTCTGTCCTGGAGACACCTCTTTAGGAGAATAGCTAGAGCTTAAAGCCAAGAGAAGAACATTGTTCTGGAGAACCTGAAGTCAGACCAGAGAATGCCTTACTTCCACATTCTTCAAAGCAAAGCTCGAGCTAGGAAACAGGTCCCAATGGAGATACTGTATCCGGTTGCTAGAATTGGGTATGTCTAGTTTAACGAAGAGAAGGACAAGGGGGGACATGATAGCAGTATTCCAATATTTGAGGGGCTGCCACAAAGAAGAGGGAGTCAAGCTATTCTCCAAGGAGCCTGAAGGCAGGACAAGAAGCAACAGATGGAAACTAATCAAGGAGAGAAGCAACCTAGAACTAAGGAGAAACTTCCTGACAGTTAGAACAATTAACCAGTGGAACAACCTGCCTCCAGAAGCGGTGAATGCTCCAACACTGGAAGTTTTTAAGAAGAGACTAGACAGCCATTTGTCCAAAATGGTATAGGATAGGGTTTCCTGCCTGAGCAGGGGGTTGGACTCGATGACCTCCAAGGTCCCTTCCAACTTTATTGTTGTTGTTGTTGTTGTTATCATCATCATCATCATCATCATAAAAAGCCACCACAGTGATGAGAAACAACACGGCTTTAAATGTAAGGTTCCAAGAAATAAAAACAGCAAAACTAAAAATGTGTGCTCGTTTCTAACTTATAGGCATCCAGGTGCTTCTTTGGGAAACAGAACACTGTGACAGGACCAATCTTTCTTCTTATTCACAGGACTAATTCCTTTATTTAGGTCTGACCAGGGCTTTTTTTCTCATAGAACTCCCAGAACGGAGTTCTGGCACCTTTTTTGGATGGAACCTTGTAGGGTAGGCAAGGTGGGTTGTATGACGTGTGTGAGTTCCAGCACTTTTTTTTTTTTTTTTAGGAAAAAAGCATTGGGTTTCACGAAAACGATTCCATACTAATTCTAGAAGAAACCAGGGTACATTTCAAAAGGAGAAAACCTCTCTCTCAATAGTAAAATTAATACCAAACAATTAGTTGTAGCAAGTTCAAGAACAACAACAACAACATGGCAATAAATCCATATATTTTGGAAATCTATCACAAGTGTGACACTTCCCACTACTTCAGAAGAACTCTGAAACTTTATAGGCAGAGGTGCCATGTCCATTCATGACTAATGGTCCAACATGAACATTGTAAGACTTCCGGATTGCTTCATTTTTTTTTATTTTTTTTTTTTACAAATGGATCCTTTAGAATGAAAGATAATACTATGTAGTATTTATGAACAAATGCAAAAACTGGAAGTTTGATAGCCATCAGGACCAGCTCAACAAAAGTAAATGGGACGAGACACTGAGAAACTCGAGAGAAATGAAATTGGAGCACAAAATGGACAAGCCTGAAGAACGTGACAGGACTAAGGAGTAACATGTCTCTTCTAAACCTTTTCTGACCAGAAAAAAAAAAAGAAACCCAAATACTTTTCTGGGTGGGGTCAGTGTAGAAATCTATTTTCTGACAAGATATTTTGCCACACAAGGCAGTGATTAGTCATCCCTGATTCTAGGTAATTTTAGAGTTTGACAAGAGCTTAGCAGAGGATTATTATAAAGCAGTCATTACTTCCAAGCCAAAGCTTATTTCGATAGGCACACAGTGAACCCCAATCACGTGGTAAAAGTAATTTGCTGATATTTGGGTCCAGCAATACAGGGGCCCTACTGAGGATTAGGTTTATTAATTTCTGATCTGTGATGCAGTGTGAAATCTTTTCAAGTCCCTACCTACAAAGTCCAACAAGCTGTTTCTTAAGCTCCTGTACATACACTGTGGTGTAACGCAGCACTAATTTAACTGCAGTCTCCCTTAAAAGCTTGATCAGAGTCTGACAATGGACAAATCTAGCTGCAAAGTGAGGCAACTCTTGACCTTATTAGCTGCGATCTCATTAGATATTGGAAATGTTACCTCATTATTTCTAGAGAGGCCCCAGAAAAACAGGATTCTAACTCACTATTTTAGCTTGTTAAGTAACAGTGGAAAGTATCTACTTTGTGCATTAATTCTTTCAGATGCCAAAGGGACACAGGTCAAAATACATGACATAGGAAATACAAAGCCTCAAACAGGAACAGGGAACAACCTGAAAAGCCCCAGAGAGTATAAAAACCCACTCCCTACATGTGCTCTTTCTCTTTTTTCTTCCAGAGCCATCTTTCTGTCTGGCTCTCCTCTTCAATAAAATGCAACCTTCTTTCTAAAGCAGTCGCCATGTTGTTTATTCCCGGCTTGGACTGAACCATGATGAAGACTTTTCCTTCAACAATGGTGTTCTAATCTCTAAGGGGCTGCCACAAAAAAGAGACCAATTCTGCAAAGTACCCAAAGGCAGAACAAGAAGGAGAGAATCAACCTAGAACTAAGGAGGAATTTCCTGACAGTGAGAACAATTAATCAGTGGAACAGCTTGCCTCCAGAAGTTGTAGGTGCTCCAACACTGGAAGTTTTAAAAAAGAGATTGGACAGTTATTTGCCTGAAATGATATGTTTCCTGCCTGAGCACGGGGTGGACTAGAAAACCTCCAAGGTCTCTTTCAATTCTGCTATTCTGTTAATGTAATATTAACAGAATCCCCCCAGACACCTATGTCTTCACATGAGTGAAGATCCACTGAAATTTGAGGCCTTTCCTGCATTAGGTGCCAAGATACCACCTATGAATTCCCACCCCCTTTATTAGATAAACTATCATTTTTGCCCTTTCCTTCCTCCCTCTTGCTTTTCCACTATTATTAGGAAGACTTTACTGATCTATTTTGAACAGCAGTATACCAATCAATCATTTCCTTCTGCAAACATCCCTAGCTCAAGAGAATCTGAGCATGTCAAACATAATCAGGCTGCTTTTGTTATAGGTAACTTTTGAGTAGCTTACTAGAGACTCTATACAAAAAAAAAAAAACAGGTTTGGGGGGTCTCTGTGCAGTCCACTAGACTTAGATATTGCTCTTCTGTTTCCAGATAATCAGCCTTACTTGCCTAAAGGCAATGCACAATCTGCTATGCTTCCACCATAACGATGATGCTATCTGTTCAATTGGGTGAAATTCTTGGTGGTTCTATGGACCAGCTCATTCCCCATTTACCAATCTTGTATGGCTTCTTTCAGCTATTTTGTGCTCTGTTAGGTGTTGGCTTTGATGGTGTCAAGGTACCGTTTGACCATTCTCACATAAGCACCTTTTCCGCCGAGTTTGAGCACAAGACACGGCTGAAATATGAAAGGAGGGATTTCATGATTTTGCCTTCCATCATATCCTGGAGCAAATGATCATGTAAATACATTTGTGCAAATCGGAACACACACTAGTGTTCTTCTTCATCCTGTCAACTCTGCAATGAACCTGGCTGAAGCCATCTTGCTTGTTTCCAGTTGCCACAAGAATGGGAGGATGTTTATGGAATTTTCATGCTAGTCTAAACAATTCTCTATCTCGTGGGAACCAAGGTCATTTCTGTTTGTTAGACTGGGGGGGGGGGAGATGAGCATTTTGTTAGAAAGCCCACCAAACTAATCTATTGGGAAAGGTAGTTGATTGCATAGTACTGGGGTGGGAAGTTTAACTTTGTAATACTGTAACTTTTTGGAGGGAACTTTAGTCTTGGTTTCACTTTTGGCTGTGCAGATACTTAGAGGAAAACTCAAGCCTCGGAGTTCTGTTTTAGTTGGTCTCCTCTATCAGAACCATGACACATACTTCCTTTATTTCACCCATCTGTTGCCAGCTCCAGTCCATCTTTTCACATTTCTTTCAGCCTCTAAATTAAATATAGGAGTCACACCTTGTGATGAAATCAATTAAAGGTCAGGATGTGCGAAGCTTGGCAGAGAGTTGTTTCATTTTCTTGCGTGATCAATCAATACCAACATTAATTAACTATTATAAAGGAAGACACAAGCAAACAATGAAGAAGGAAAATTATGGGGCCCAGGTTGAGAAATGTCTCAGTGAACAGGAGGAGGATGAAATCTTAAAATTGTGATTATTAAAGAAAGCCACTTTGCTGTTTCTTGCTCTCTTAAGCAATTTTTAGACCCTTGATTTTTCCACTGCCCAATGAATACTCTATGATATTTTGCTTTTACTGCAATGCTCAGATGGATTAGGGAGCTACTGACAACAATCTGCTTATGAAAGAAGAAGAATCCTGGGAATTTTCAGAGAGGTCTTCTGCATACCGATGCATATTAATGAACTGTTGCCATTCCACGAAACTGATGCAGTCAACTTAAGGAGCTACTTACAAGGGGTTTTTTTTAACTAATAAAAAACAGCTAGGTAGGACAAGGGAATTGCAGCCAATTTTGACTGCCCGTGCATTTCATATTCTTTAAAAATATCACTGGAGGAAATAAAATAAATACAAGGAGAAAAAGGGGTGAAATTCTCTTTGGCAGCAATCAGCTGCATAATATGGCCTTCTGGAGATGTTAAGAGGATTAGTTTAAGTAAGGAGTTTGCAACTGGCAGCTTATTTTCATCTACTTTCTGTAATAGTACATAAAATATTACGATATCCCATAAGTGTAAAAAGTGTAAAAAAAAAAAACTTGTTGTCCTGGTTTTTCAGAACATAAAGCTTCAATCTGTATTGCTTTTTTTATTCACAAATGCACTGATTTATGGTTGTTTAGGCACATATAACTACATTTGCTTAAGAGATATTCCCAAGTCCACATATTTTTCCTTGAGATAATTTAATGGAGGGTGCTTAAAAAGACAAAAATTGGAACCGGCAAAAATATGTTTAAATGGGAAGAAACAATGCTGGGTAATTTACATCGCCTCACAGTTTTCCTTCTCTGAGTGTTCTTATCTGGAACTCCTACTATTTTCTGATACTCGATACTCTTTTGCCTACCTTCTCAATCCAGAAATATCTATGGAGATTCTCAAACATCCAGGTCATGGTTGTCCCAAAGGTGCTTTTTCAAGAGACAACTAGACTTTGTTTTTCTTTGAAGATGTTCCACTTCTCATCCAAGAAGATTGGATAGTGGGGAATGGAAGGATTTATATTACTTGCAGACAGCTGGTCATTTGCCTTCTTTTAGAGAGTCTCTGAGGCCACTTGGAGGTTTATCTGTGTCCTCAGGGTCACTTGAGTAGTGCAAATGTGGCGCCTTCTTAGAAATACTGAAAGAACCGTGTTGTAGACTGGAGATAGAAGATGTCATATCTCTCTCCCTCTGTTGAGGGGAGGGCTGTTCAGTTTTGATATAGATGGCCTCTTTGACCCCTCTTTCAAACCAGTGGTCCTCTCTGTCCAAAATGTGGACTTTGCTGTCTTCAAAAGAGTGACCTTGGTCTTTTAAATGCAGATGGATCTGCTGAATCTTGGGTTTGTGCCAGGCAATTATGAACGTCTTTAAAGAAAAACAAGAAAGTCCATTTGCCTCTTGAAAAAACATCTTTAGGACATTCCAGAAATATCCTCGGGAAATGGGGTCTCATGCACAAATGAAAACTTGAAGTTTATCCCACACAATCCACCTCTTAGGCCTAAAATGTGTCACTTATTAGACTTAATGTGCACAGACAGCTGGAATTTTCTCAGGCTCTTTATTAGGGCCAACTAAAATGTCAACAAAATAAAAAGTAGAGCTAGGTACAAATGGCCTTTTGAAATGAACTGCCACATTTTGATACACAGAACTGGGGTGGCAGTTTTCTTCAATTTTCCCCCAGGGAATGAGAAATTCTCCAAGAAGTACTTAGGGTCAGGAGTCTCCTTGGGTGATGCTGCTAGGCCCATAAGCACATGCAAAAATGTCACCTTTGAAAACATACTGAACTTGAAAATGACCATTTTGCACTGTTCTGGAACTGTTTCCTGAAACAGCTCTGAGTTTAGATAGGTACGTGAGGAGATTTCTGTTCTGAGAAAACGATCAGAAATGCGGTACACAACCGAACACCTTGTGCATTTTTGTTCATTGTACTTATAATGTGCCAACAGAGATACGAATGTGCTGCAGGCAGTTAAACAAACATTTTCCCCTCCTGCTTTATTTTCCTCCTCCTTCTGTAAAAGAATGAGAATGCAACAGTGATTTATTCTTACTGGAGTAACTATTTCTAGGTTAACCTTCTCTACTTGACATGAGTTCAGCTTAAGCTTGTGGCTCTCCATGTGTCTAGCTTTCTGTACAAATCCCTCCTCTTTCAGAGTTAATCAAGAATGTTAATTAGGCATGATTAGCATTTCTCCAGCTGACAGAATGTCGTCTTTCTTGATCTTTGTAGGCTTGGTGCTATTCTGAAATGCTTCAGCAGTTTTCTCGCAACCCATTCTGGAGCTATTCAGCAGCCTTAGCTCCATTCTAGGACAAGCAAATCTTCAGGAACTATATCTCTTCTTCTCTTTCCTTGTTCTGCCTTGTGGAGAATTATTTGTGTCAAATTCTCATCCCAATGACCAAGTGTTCGGCACTAGTAGCAGCCCTCAGGTAGAGATCAGGAAGATGAGTGTTAGCGGACAAGTATACAATTTAAATCCATGTCAACTGCTCTGTGCTTGATAAGGAAACTGTCAGCACAAAGAATCAGGATCACACATAAGTTCCAGTTCAGAAGATGTATTGCTCAAATTCATATACAAGAATCTGGTCAACTAATGGTAATTAGTAATAAATTGGTGCTAAATAAGAGTTAACTGAATTCAAGGGGGGCTGGATTTGCTTGTGGACATGTAATGATTCTAGGCTGAGTTCTCTCTTGACTCTGTCTTTAGGCTCAGCCTGCTCTTCTCCTACAGAAAACTCTGTAACTATCAATGAAGCTTCTGCTGCATATCAAAGAGTAGCTAAGAGGTGTTTTAATCAGGACTTTTAGTACATGGTGAAACCTGTCTCCATGTACCACTTGCCAGTTTTGATCTGCATTCTTAATTTAGCAAATTATCCTTAATGGTACAATATTTATCTCTCATTTCAAAATCAGTTACATAGGTGAAGCCATTGCAGTCCAAATGATTTGTTTTCTAGCCCATGATAAATGTTGCTGGCTTTGCTAAATTTTAATGTTATCCCCACTCCACCAAGTTTTTCTTTGATGCCATATGGGAAATTCTGACACACTGAACAAACAATCGAGCTGTCTATTGACACATCCAACAATTAAAACAGTGCCTAGGTTTGACTGCTGAAATTTGTGTTGGATGGAGAAATATTACAGTATACTTTGCTCCTCTTCTAAGCAAGGGTCAGTTAGCACATTTATGAAAACATAAAAGTGATAATTATCCCCCAAAGACCTATTATATTCTCTGTAATCCGGCTGGTAAAACTGCCCTATTGTTTCAATCTGTGATGCTTTTTCCTGCATAAACAAACATAAACAGATTCTTTCTTTTTTTTTTTTTCAATTATTGGAGCTGAATTGCAAGCTTTTTGAAGAAGGAAGTGCATTCTCTGGTGAGGTATTTGAACATTTCCCTAGATGAGCAGAAGCAGCTTGGATGTTGGGCCCCCTGCATAGCTTTTTTTTTTTTTTTTAGTAACTGATTGCGCTGGTTGATACCAACATAAAAGAGTTGAAAGCTGATGTCTCTCCTGTGCATTTTTCTTTCCTCTTCCTCCACCCCAATAACTTAGCTCAAATTTCCCAAATGAATCTGCAGATTGGAGCATCATTATTCTTTGGATTTTGCCTATTTTGCAAAATTTGCAGCTTCGAGCTTCCCATTTGAAAACATGTTCCCCCAATGCAATGTTCTGTCACTATCCATTAAGTATCGTTTTTAACACACAGGCCCATCCTCTTCTTTTACAACCCTATTTTCACACAGAACTCAAAAGTTTCTCTTCTTGCAAACATACTGCTTTCATTTAGATTTCCTTTGCTTCCACAGTCACTTTTCCCCAAGGTCCACCTTTGACGTTACCAAAACTGGGAATGCCTCATTATTTGCTATCTTTCACTCAATCTCTGAACCTTTCCCCACCAATAGTCAATGAACCATGATATTTGTTTATCTATTGCCATGAATTTTGCTCACACGATATCTCTGAAACTAATGGCCATCTTTTTAAGCAGATGCTCACCAAACAGTCACCATTCTCACAAATGAAGGCCCTTCTCATTCATTCCTTGGTTTCCAACAAGCCCAAATGCCTTTTCCGCATGTTTTCATCTTGCCCACAGGCACTAGTTCATGTCACCTAACAGAATATTTCTTTCCCCCTATATATACATTTCGGATAACATTTATATAGAACATTGCCCATTGTTTTCCTCAAAATCCATCTCTGGTTCTTCTCATCGCCATTTAGTGAAATGTGATACACAATTTTCACCAAGCTTTGACTTCTTAATTTCATACATAACTAGAAGAACTTAGAGGATTATAAGTTATACTTTCTGGTATATATTTTAGGCCTTTCATTCAAGAATGAATGAATAGAACCAATTATTTCATTTTATTTGCTAATCCGGGTCCTCTATCATTTACATTCCAAATTACAATTTTCCCATAAACCATGGTTATCACTAGATGAGCCCGTAGTTGTTGATCTCTATTGTCCACCATGGGTTTGGTCAATTGAGGCTTTTACACAATGCTTTCGAATATTCTAGGAAAAGTATAGATCTGGTTACCAGTCTTAGCTGAAGTCGCCAATAAAATTCCCTGCTAACAGAAAGGGCAGTCTGAATCTCTTTTGGAAAACTTGGTTATTATGCCCTAACTGCAACCAAAGCACAACTTTTGATGGAAGCTAGGTCTCCAATCTCAATTTCTATGTTAGGCTGTAACACCCTGATGGACCCAGAATTTGCAGATAGTCTCAAAGTTAGGATGTTTGTCTATTTGTCAACTCCATACACAGAGTCGCATAGACACTTAGAAGAATGTATGTGTAGAAGATTCTTCTCACTTTTCACATCCTTTCTTATCCTCGAACAGATCTTAATAAGTCAACTTACTATTGCCACCAATAGTACTATTACCACCAATAAGAAAATTCGTACAGTATTGACAATACATCTGAAATGTGAAGTCACTTGCTGGTAGAATTTATCATTTCATAATAATTATTTCAGCAGCCTATGGAATCCAAACACAGCACCATTATTATGTGAAATTAAAGGAAAATAAAACAAGAATGCAGATCAACAGAGGGTCCATTTGGACTCCAACTTGACGACTCTATAATTATGGCAGAGATTGCTGAGCGCCAGCTTTGCAGGGCTCTTGATGATACAGAAATGAAGCAGCATCAATGCGAATTATGCTGCCATTAGGAAAATGAAACACTGAAGCAACTGTGGAAATAAAATCAGGGTTTTTGCTTCTTGCAGGGAGCAGAAATATTTCATAGCCTAGCCTCCTTCTCTGCTCACTAACCGTGAATTCATCTTGCGATGGATTTATGCTCATTGCAAGAAAGACAAAAATAGAGTAAGTGCCTTAAAAGGAATAGAGGAAGGATTCTCTATGAACAATTCTCCCTCATCTTCAGAGTAGAGTTATATTTTAATTCATTTTGTTTTCTAAAAAGGGAGATGATTAAATATGCCTATCCTTAGCCATTAAAAAAAGATCATGCGTTAAATGAATGGGGAGGCACGTTCGTCAAGAGCCGTGTTGCAATTTCAGGATCACTTTTCCCAGAAACTAATTGGAAGGTTGAACCAATCATTAAGTTTTTCTTATGAATAACTTATTATTATAAAAACCATTGGTATGAATGGCAATAATGATACCTCAAAGAGCTTACAGTCTAACATTCTTTGCAGGTCAAATAATAGATCAAGAGAAAAGCAATAGGCAGCCATTCCTGCTGAATATATTGAATGTTACTTACTGAATGAATTGCTGTCTCATATGATAAAGGTATTGATTGATTATATTTATACTTCCTTCAACAATATAGTCCATCTAGGAGGGCTGTAAGTCAAATCAGACACATATTCATGGTGGGAGGTCAAACTAAAATGTTTATTTGAAGATTCAAGGGTTCCACTTGGTGGGATCACTGGTGAAGGTTTGTATATCACCTTTCCTTCAAATATTCCTTCCTACCAGTCCCCCCCCTCCATTGAATATGTTCCACTGAAAGACAGAAGTAGGTCCAAAGCTGAGAGTAAATCTGAACTTTGATCTCCTTAGCCTTGGTCCAATCCACTTTACCATCACAACAAACCAACATGCATTAAGAGCCATGTTTCTTTTCAAGATATATACGTAACTCAACTTTTTTCACTTTGACCACTGTCCTGTTGTATTGGGTTCAGGTCCCAGAAGTGGTAACCCAGAATGACCAACTGGAAATATAGAACAGCACAGCCAGAAGGCATCACATCAAAGAACCTCGTTTAATATATAGTTGTGTGGCATATAGCCACACCATTGCAGAATCTACAGAATTTGACTGCCCATATTTTTTAGACTTAATTATTTTTGACATGAGCATGTAGTCTGGGTTTGGAAAGTAATTGTTGTTCAAAGCATTTACATTGGCTATTTGAATGTTACCTTGGTTACAGTATTGTTTTATACAGTGTGTCAGACTTCACACCATAGATTAGCAGTAAAACAGAAATCAGTGAAAGCTTTTCAGCTCTTCGTTAAACATTGCAGAAGATTTCTAAATGTGTCTTGGCTAGACAACACAGCATCAAAGAATGAAGGTTTAATGCAACAGTTGGTATCCTACTGCAGAACAATAATCCAGAGCCTTTGTGTAGCAGTGCTCAAAGATTTAAACTTTATGTTTCTTTCTCCTTTTGAGTTAAAAGATACTTGGCAGTTCAGCTGATAACTTTGGGTGGCTGGAATATAAATACATAATGGTTCCCATGAGCTTCAGGTTTGGCCTAATGATTCTTCCATATGTATTGTTCACAAATGATCCTTTCTGGTTCTGTGGTTTGGCTAGGGATTCAGGCCCACTTACAGGTTATTAAGAAGAGATCCAAACTCACTGGTAGCCTCACACTGCAATGAACAAGGACACATATTCAATTTTGCAGCTACTAAGATTGTTGGATGAGCAGATACAAAAACAGCCAGGGAAGTGATTGAGTCAACAGGAATGCTGATTTACCACCAGCCTATCAAATACTTAGAAGGCGAGGGCTGGGCCAGCCATTTACACATCTCAATCAACATCTAAAAAGCCACACACAACAGGCACTATAAATGCGAAATCAGCACAAACTCTTCTAGAGAGAAGATCCCTGAAGATGGGCTCCAGCACAAGTCCAAAAGCTTGGAAGACTAAACCTCTGGTCCTGGTGACTGACCCATATTGGACCCTGCATAAAAATGGAGTCCATTATCCCCTCCAAAGTAAAAGTAATAAAGGATCATGGGAAATATTCTTTAATATATGACCAAATGCTTTGGCTCCAGTATTTAATCATTAATGGATTGATTGGGTTTTTAATCCATTCAATAATAAAAGCCTCTCAGTTGGTTGCAAAGCATATTTAATCATTACTCCTTGAATTATATTTTTTCCAATTGTGTTATCAAAAAATGATCAGGCACAGATCTCTCTGGGTTTTGTGTTTGTTTTTAATTCCACCTGTCTACCGATAATTAATCTCCAGACTTCTGCCAAGATCTTTTGGAATTACAATGAGAGGAAGTGGTGCTTTTCAGGCCTGGTTTTATCATGATTTAGTGTGAGGCATTTATTTATCAATCTTATGTATACACCGCTCAATAACCAAGACCTCTGGTGGCTTACAATATCAATGAAGAAATAAAATGCAACCCACACTTTGGCAGAATGAAGCGGATGCCTAAGGCAGTGACTGTTGAGGAGAAAAGATCAGAAACAAGAGGCTGGAGAACAGGTCTGTGTGTTCTGTGTGTTTTTCCCAGACCTGCTGCTCCCAAATGCTGAGAAGGATGCTATTCATCAGCACTGAAGTGAAGGTTCAATTGGAAGTCTAATCAGCTTCCATCCTTGGAACGGAAGACAGTCGAGGAAACCTTGTTCTTTCATCTCAATTGGCATGATATTTCCTAGCCCGTCCAGGTCTTTTCGAAGAAAGCAAACCAACAGAATGTCAATCATATGCTGCACTTGGTAAAACCAACCTCATTCCCTCAATAAATAAATAAATAAATAAATTTTAAAAAGAGGATTGGGAGGGAGGAATTCAGCTGCCCTGGCTGTGAGTTTACATGTTATTGTTGTTCAGTTGCTAAGTAGTGTCTGACTCTTCACGACTCCATGGACCATAGCACACCAGACCCCCTGTCCTTCACTGTCTCCTGGAGTTTGCCTAAATTCATGCTCATTCCATTGATGACACTATCTAACCATCATCTTATCCTCTGCCATCTCTTCTCCTTTTGCCTTCCATCTTTTCCAACATTGGGGTCTTTTCCAAGAAGTCCTTTCTTCTCATTTGGTGGCCAAAGTGTTTGAGCTTCAGCTTCAGTAATCTCTCCATCTGAAGAGCAGTCTGGGTTGATTTCCTTTAGGATCTCCAACACCACAATTTGAAAGCATCAATTATTTGCACTCAGCCTTCCTTATGGGATGAATTTAATGGTTGCACAGACAAGAAAGGGTTGGCTGGCCTCGCCCATCAGTCTAAGCCAGCCTTTCTCAACCTTGGGGTTTTATGAAAGGTTGCTAGGGTGTTTATTTAAGTATTAAGGTAAGCTCTAGGAAGCTTACAACAAATTTAAAAACAAGATAAAACATTAAAATATTAAGGCAGTAAATATTTACCCAGAGTCTCTACATAGCCACAAACAAAGTCCAACCTCTCTTGAATTTCATTGGCCCTTATCGAGTGCCAAAACAGTGCTAACCCTTACTTGAACAGATTCGTCTGGATAGGCATGACCGATAAATCACTTTAATTGGAATTTCATGTGTGGTCCTGGCCTTTTGCACCTGACATTAGCCAGGTAATCATTTATTGACATGAATTAACTTGCTCATTGGCATTGTTGGTAAAGGGAGATTTGTTTGTTATTTGTTTGTCTTTGTCTTTAAGAAGACTTAAATAAAGTCTTCTTAAAGACAAAGACAAACAAATATAACAGTCCTCCTGAGAAAAACAATGACTGGATAACATATGATGTTCTGTACCCTTTCATGGGCTGTAGAGGCTAACCACCCATCTCCAGATTGAAAACATTATACAAAATGTCCAGTATATGACTGCATTTTTTTTTTGTAAGAAGAATAAAGCAGTGATCTTTATAAGGCCATTAGGCCTTAGCTACTTATGTTAACAGCAACAAAAGTATAGGGCTGATCAATGAGAGGGAAAAACTGCTATTCTGAAGCTGTCAATTATACCATACTTAGAATCAGCAGCCTAGCAACGGAAGGAGGTTGGAGAAATTGGGAGTGAGACAGTTTTGCAAATTGTGAAGTCATTAAATTGTGACGATGGCTAAGAAAGAGAGAGAGGGAGAGAAAGACTGGGGAGACGTGGCATGAGAAAGGAAAGAAGATTTGCTATGTTTCTATAAGGTTTATCCCGGATAGGCTTTCAAAATACCAAGGAAGCTTTAATTAATTACATCTTTTGAAAGGCTTACATGGGAACAATTATTATCACTTATTACTAACACTCATTTTTAATAAGGAAATAAGGCCAAGAAGTTAACATCACTGGCAAGTTTTGAATTTTGTTTTTACTGAAAAGGCTGAGAGGTATAAAACAAATGCATCAATTCATCTAGTCATACATTCAATTAAGGAACTTCCCCCCACACACACATATTCTAATTCTTTTAACTTGAAAATAGATCTTGTCCATTTCTCTTTGGGGAGATTATTAAAATATACCTGGGCAGTAATTACATTAATTGTATATCTTTTCAGTTAAAGTCAAATATACGTAACTTTTAGTACCCTAGTGGTATATTTAGTATACTATTAAGAATGCTAAGTAGATATAGGGCACATCGAGGACCAAATGCAGTGAAGGTCTCAGCTTTAAATAGTTGAAAAGAAAGTTTGACAAAATCACAGAAAAGTCTACCAAAATCAGTGCTGGGATAGCTGTAAAGTTCAAAGCAGGTGATTCAATTAGACTCAGAGGAGAATGTAACTGATTCACTAATTCACAGATAGGAACTGAACTTCAGAGTGTGGAATCTGGGATTGATCTGCATGGGGTCACACTGGTTGGTAACTTGGATAATTTGGCTTGGGGTCTTGTAATACCTTTAGCTGATAAACCAATGTGACCATTCATTGGAGATCTGGAAAAGGGGAAACACAAATTGTGTGTGCCATCAGTCTCAAGGATAGATTGCTGCAGGATGGCCTTGCTAGGCTAAATTTGGAAATGGTCCAGACTTTTTTTTTAATCCATCAATGCTTTGCTGATTCCCCTGCCTAGCCTAGCAATATTAACCATGCAGGATTTCTCTTATATATACTCTTAGGGGTCTGCTTTCTACATCCCACATCCCCATATTCAATTCCTTAGTTGTACAGAAGTGAAAAACACATGAAATCCAGACATTAGCTCCGTCTCTCAATGCGTAAGCGTGCCAGATTCTAAGCTTTATTTTAAACTCAATTTCATGTAGACGATGCATCTTTGTGCCTGTATCCTTCATAGAAGGAGCCAGATTTATGTCATTGAATCACTGCCAGCTGACATTTTCTATAATGTTTAATGGTACATGATAACTTTGCAGCCAGAAACACACAGCCTCTATGAGGGAACTTAATGAATGGAGCCATCAGCAGAATCAATACGCATCCTGGCTTCTTTTTAAGGTTAATATCCATCTCTTATGGGAGAAACAAACATTCCCCTCCAATGCTTTATTATTTATTTATTTAATTAATTTTCATCCTTGATGCCCACATCTCAGTAAATATGAAAATATTACCCTCCTTTGCTTTCTTGCAATTTGGCATCGTTACTGATGTCTTAATGCTGCTAATATATGAAAGCAAAAGCTGGCACGCAAATTTTTTCATCTGTGCTGCTTGCCAAGATTTTTTTATTTTTTTTTATTTTTTAAAGGACAATAATCACATAGAGGGAATTAATTTGAATAAATATGATTCCGAAAAGAAGGAAGGAAGGAAGGAAGGAAGGAAGGAAGGAAGGAAGGAAGGAAGGAAGGAAGGAAGGAAGGAAGGAAGGAAGGAAGGAAGGAAGGAGTAAGGGAGGAAGGGAGGGAGGGATGGAGGGAGGAAGGAAGGAAGGAAGGAAGGAAGGAAGGAAGGAAGGAGGAAGGAAGGAAGGAAGGAAAGGAAAGGAAAGGAAAGGAAAGGAAAGGGAGAGGGGGAGGGGGAGGGGGAGGGAGGGGGGAGAGGAGAAGGAAGGAAGGAAGGAAGGAAGGAAGGAAGGAAGGAAGGAAGGAAAGAAAGAAAGAAAGAAAGAAAGAAAGAAAGAAAGAAAGAAAGAAAGAAAGAAAGCTTCTCCAGTGCTCATAAAAATGTTCCCAGAGCATTGTGGGGAGATTAAGAACTTCTGAAGTATGGACCAATGTATCTTGTGGCTTGAAGTAGAACAAAACATCATAACTTCAGACCAAGAAAAGCATCATTCCTTATTTGTAGATTGGCTCACAAAAATAAACAAGCAGGTATTGGTGGACCTATCTTTCATGTAAAGTATTATAAGGTTTTGATATTTCTGCAGTGGAGAATCTGTTTTCAGAAATTTGAAGTTGATAGGATAAATCCATCTTCTGAATACTCTATTCTTTCTTACTGTAGGACCTTTCATGTCCAGTAAGAAGACTTCTCTCAATTGTCAGAGACTGTGAGGGGTGAAGGATCTGCTTTTTCTTTCTTTGTTTGATTTTTCTCTTCTCATTTTTATGTCACATTTTCATTACCACTAGATACAAACACATATCTTATTTATCGGCTTAATAAAGCATAAAATTAGGCTGAAAAAAGATAATGTTTGCCAGAAGGAACTAAGGTTTGTAGAAATTGCAACTGGAAAAACCAACTAAAGTTCCACAAAATGTACTGAGTTAATGAATGTCAAAGAGATACGTTTTTTTTTTTCCCTTCACATTATGGGGCTGCATATTGGTATGGGAATATATGAATTAGGTAAGGGAAAGATAAATGGATAGGATAGGAAGAAGGTACACAGAAGATACAAAATTGATGTTGTCTTGTTTAATCTTAACAAGAACAATCAGAAAGATTATAAATAATATCTTGAGCCCATGTGCTGACAAGGAAGGTTTCCAATGGATGCATACAGCAGGAATATCTGGTATGATGTGATAACAACCAAAGAGACAGCAGGCCTGAATTTTTTTAGAAAACCAAAATTCACAAGTGGCGTATTGCTGCAGATATCCAGAAACAAGCTACCCTTCAGTCTAATAAAATTTGAAATGGACCTATCCACCAAGACATCATTCAGGATCAAGTACTCCATCCAAGTAACCCTCAAGTTTCCAAATTTTCTTGTTACTTTTCATTAGTAGGGCAAACATACATGTATCTACATTTATAGCTTTGCTGATAGCCATTAAACTAGATTCAAGCTTCCTTTCAATATTGCAGATAAGCACTTCCTCAGACCTGCATCAGGGAAGAGAATCAGAGTCAAAGGACTTCATGATCAAATAAATGATTTGTGGGAAATTCTGTTTGACTGTGAGTCATATGTTCCAACTTTCCTATGCTCTATTCTATTCTATTCTATTCTATTCTATTCCATTCCATTCCACTCCACTCCACTCCACTCCACTCCACTCCACTCCACTCCGTTCCATTCCATTCCATTCCACTTTTTCTATTCTGTTCTGTTCTACTCCGTTCCCCATTCCCCACTCTCCATTCCATTCTAGTATATGGGTCCTTTCCCCAGATATTAAGTTTGTTCAGTAATACAATTTTTTCCCCTATATATATATTTTCACTTCACATTCCTCCATTCCACTTGACAGCCATCCTAATTCACTATTTCCTCTGCTATCCTGTCTTTATTATCTTTGGCTGTAAGCTCCCTTCCACTAGTTCTTATTCCATCTTGGCTTTCCATGTCCATCCCAGCAGACCAGCCTTGTCTTCGTTTGTTGCAAATGCTCTTATACTCAAGGATAAGATCAAACAAACAGACATAAGAGCAACATTGAAACTGCCTAGAAACAAAAGGGAGCTCTTTGTCTTAAGGAGGATCTGTAAGCTAAGTGTAAATAAACACTGCTTAAGAAAAGATTATAATTCAACATAGTGCTTATAATTAAGATAGACTTGACAAATTGATCCTTAATTTTTTCTTTAACCTTTATGAAAACCATGAACCAAGATGGCTTAGTCTTGAGCAAATGATACATCTAAAATAATCTAGCTACAAAACTCTGCATGGCTTTGGATAAAATAATAAAAAATGCTGTATCTACTGAAAAGTCTACCTAAAATGTAAGATCTGTTAACATCTGAATTATGTTTTGTAGACACTTTCTAGATTTTTTGAAATGATTTTCCATTACTAAATAAAGATGCTTTATTTATTTAAATATGTGACTTGATATGATATTTTTATATGTCCAAATAAAAAAATGATGCTATTCATTCACAGATTATTTTTGTGTGTTTTATCTGCCTGTTGTCTATTTGCTTGTTGTGTTGTTTTATGTGTTTCACTTTATTGGCACTACCTTTTAGTGCATGATGTGGTGGCAAAGTGGGCTAGAAATATAACAAATGAATAATAAATGCAGATGTTCTTCTAAAACAGACTTTTCAATACTTTCACAAAAGTTCCAATATGTGTCAAAAGTCCTTTGTGTTTGGCTTTCCCAGCTATCATTTGGAATATTTATAACTATTTTGTGACATTACCATAATTCACCCATAAACCAAGAAGCAGAGTTCATAGGCTGGGAATTTAATAGTTTCTGGGGTGTGTAGGGGTGCATGCATGTGTGCACGTGTTCAATATTTTATTTACCGTGTAACAAGCATACAGTATCCATTTCGGTTCTGAATAACAAAAACAATTGAAAAGCCATTTCCACCCCTGCCTGCATTAACCACACGTACATTTTGCACAGCAGGAAATCCTGTTCCTGAATCAAAGTGAAGTTTAATAATGAGCACTGCAGATGCCTCGACAACACTTCCCATTAAACAAGGGAAAGGAACAAGTTTACTGTGAGTGTAAGCCTGAAGAACAGTGGGCCCTAAGCAGTCCTTTGAGGTTCCTGCGGTGATGGATGAATCTGCCAGCAAAAGGCAGGATGAGGGCAAATAGAATGACCCCCCCCCTGCACATCGTGACACTGTTTGCTGTGCCAGATTTAGAAAATCTGAACAACTTAGGGTGACATCATTCCTATTCAATTAGTTCCATCCAAAAATAAAGCGTAGCATCACACAACTGAGAAGCATTTTTTCCTCTAGGATTTCTTTTCCTTCAAGTAAAGAGTCAAAACGAAGATAGAAAACATCTTTAGGGCACTGGAGTAATTTCACTCTTGTCTCTGTAGGATCAACTGAAATGCTCTCCTTGAACTTTTGGTCACCGGCTAGACTAATTACTCAGAAATGTGTGCAGGTAGAGAAGGGTTGGAAAATGTTGGATATTGCCATGCCCAGGAGGGAAGAGGTTGGCAGCCCCATGAAATCAAGCACCGGATGCAGGATGAATTGCTGTATCTTCAGGTAACCTTACTGTTTGACTCCACACACATGAAGGCCTGACATTGCCATTACATTATTTCTCTAGGGAAAATACCCAGAGCTGTTCCTATTGCATCAATATTAATTTATTGTTCAGGGCTAGCTGGCTTGATTTAGGTGGTTTATATACATCTTTGAAGCCCTTAGTAGCTTGCATTTCCTTAGCCTTAAAAAAAAAGTGTTTGCATGTCCTACTTTTTGCAGAGCAGTAAAAACTTGGACAACAAGCCTGTTGGCCCACATTGATCATGTAGTAAATCTGTTCCGTTGAGGTGTGGTGGATCTTGGGAAGATTACCCCAAAACAGGTCGGCATCTGGAGATAACTGTACCATCATGAGCTGAAGTAGACATGGTATAGAACAATCTTATGGTTGAAAAACCTTAAACCAGAAAACAGTGAAATAAGTATACCTGAGAATATTGCTGTGGTCAGTTTCTGTTTTTAGAGTCTTCTATTAAAACAGATCTCAGGATACTTTGCTTTGTGTGCATGATTTCTGTTGTTGGCCAACTGTAATTGACAATTTGATTCTCTTGATAGAGAATTCTGACTTTTTGTAAAACAATTTCAAAGGTTTTTCATAAAGTCTTTCTAAAGTGCTGGTACATATCTGCTGCTTGGTAACTTGTAATATCAGAAGCTCATTTGCATGGGCGAAAATGGCCCACTGCAAATATAATGGTAGCTTTTCCCACCAACTACATTCATTACCAATGAAATTTCTTCACACATTCGGCTACAAGCAGTCATAGTATATGAAGAAGTGTAAAGAATCAAATGATGTACGTGCGTACGTGAATTATGCACACAGACACAGACACAAAGCCCTTTAGCATAGAAGAATTACAATGAAAAGCTAGCTGATCTTGATTTTTAATTGCATAGTATCTATGAATGGAGAGCGATACATGCATAGAAATATATTTAGTGGCATATAAAGCATTTTTAATAGGATGGTTTTATTAACACATTTGCCCCATTCATCAGAATGTCTGAAAATTAGACCATGAAGACTGTGGGTGATTTTTCAAATAACCTTTTCTAGTATGGACAAGTGATCTTTTGCCTTCCAGGGACTGTACAGTCAGAGGCAAGTAGAATGAGGCAATTAACAGCAATGAGGCAATTAACAGCAGAAGGAAAAAAATAATGGTTTAAAACAGAAAAACTCAGATAAAGTCTCTATAGCTGAATTTCAGTAAACTAGCATCTGATCTATAAATGGTTTTGGAATTTTACTATTTGTGGAACCATGTCATCTTCAATAAACAGTGCTTGGCTGGCTTGGTACAACATTCTAATCAATAGCAATGATTTACAAAATATTATAGTTTCATCCTTCATATTAAGCAAGAGCAAAACACGCCAGTATCTGGCATTGTGCCGTATGCAGTGGTGGGATTCAGCTGGTTCACACCACTTTCGCAGAACCAGTAGCTAATTTTTTTTGTTGCCCAGGCCCTGAATGGACTTCCAGAAGCAGCATCCACACAGAGAATTGGTTGTTCACATATCTGAATCCCACCACTGGCCATATGTATATTAGTCTTGACTTTCTCTGGACTGATATCTTATAGCTGTGTTCTTCCCATACAGATAATCAAAATATTCCATTTCTGGACTCTTTGAACATCCAGAATGTTCAAAGTTTCCTTTATGTATAAAGCTACTAAAGTAACTCAGTGCATTGGCTCAAAATAATTACAGGGTCTAAACTAGCCTAATGGTGGGTGTGAGGTTCTTTAGAGTTGAAGGCCAAAATAAACCCGGATGTCTGTCTGTCTGTCTGTCTGTCTGTGTGTGTGTGTGTGTGTGTGTGAGAGAGAGAGAGAGAGAGAGAGAGAGAGAGATTAGATAAATATAGAAATATGAATGAATCTGCTACAACTCTCTTAGCCTTGTACCATTCAAAGCATTTGTCTGTTAAAGATGGAAGCAAATCACATTTGTTTTGATGTGGATGTTCTTAGCAGTCATGATAAAAAAGTGTTTTTCTTCATGATGGTGTTTGCGTGTCACCTTATATCAAAAAGACACCAGAACTTGAAAGAAACTGCTACATCATAATGTTGGAAATCGAATTTTGTATTTGCAAGGAGGCAATTGCCAAAGCAATGATGGTATTCTAGAAGTAAACATTATTTAGAACGGTATAGGCATCCATGAGGTTCTTTTCAAATCACCCTGGCTTTTATCTCTCTTTCTTTCATGAACATAATTGAAGTTTGATATTAACACTTAATTTTTCATACCCATGTTTTAAAAGCATGCTTCTTTAGAAAATACCATGTCACATAACTCTTCTGCGCAGAGGTACACAGCTTTGTAAGGAGCTTTACATCTGTGAGTGCCTCTCCATCTTACTCTTTAAAAATCAGGAAAGTCATTTCCAAATCATGCTTGAATCCTGATGGCTTATGTGAACATGTCTATGCAGAGATCGTTGTATTTTTTGTTTCTGTTTTTTGACAACAATAAACACGTGCTTTAGATTTTTTTTCTTTCCAATTTCCAGCTGAGAGCCCCAGAATTTGATGTAGGAATCAGAGATGACCCTGCTTAACTTTCTAGTTCAACCGATGATGGCTAGGCTTACAAAACCCCTGGATCTAGATCAGACCAACTAATCATATATGGCTGCAAATTCCAAGTGAAAAGCTACAGATGTCTCTCTGGGGTTTATTTTCTTTGACATTTCTGACTGCAGTGATGTGCCTTTGTATTAAGTGCTGGCATACAGGCACTTGGCTTTCTATGAAGTCTTCTCAAACCCTGCAGCTTCCCACATCTTTTGAAAATCTGACGTGGAAATCCCAGTTTTTCAGAACTATGCTACAGCAGCGTTATTTCACTTGTTCTAGAAGACTGCTTCCAAAAAGCAAAACACCTTCTTAAAAATAATAATAGGCAAAACAAAGCACTAAATTGCTGCTTGCGGATGACCTGTCATTTAAAAGCCACATTGTTCAATAATTCTGCAAGGGGGAATCTGCTACAAAATGTTGCAGTATAGTCTTTTCTTCTTCTTCTCCTGATGAGCATGCCTGAAGACTGTGTCCTCTTCCAGGCCACTCAACATTGAAAGGGGTTGTATATGACTGAAATTGGTTAAAATAGCCTTTATTTCAAGAGCTGAGCAAGCACATCAATCAAATACTACAATTTAAATCGTAATTCAAGGGGAAAGAGCTGAAAAGGAGCAAGAAAGCAAAATTTTCAGAGCAGAATGACACCTACATTGGTGCAAATGGAGGCAGTCCTCCTATTAACGACCAGAACTGAGCACAAAATGTCTATTGCTAAGTGAGACATTTGTCCCATTTTATGACCTTTATGGTCACAGTTGTTAAGGGATTCACCACAGTTGTTAAGTTAGTGACACAGTTGTCAAGTGAATTGGGCTTCCTCATTGACTTTGCATGACAGAAGATTGCAAAAGAGGATTGCATGATCCCGGAACATTGCAAGCATCATAAATATGAGTCAGTTGCCAAGTGGGTGAATTTTGATCTCGTGACCATGGGGATGATGCAACGGTTTAAGTGTGAAAAACAGTCATACGTCCCTTTTTTCAGTACCATTGTAACTTTGAATGGTCACTGTTGTAAGTTGAGGACTGCTGTAAATCAATAAATACGTTATTCAAACGTGAGGTCCAATATTGCATCTGCAGCTAGTTCCTTTACCACTTTTCAGTTTTATGCCGGTGAGGCCTGACATCAACTCTAAGACGGTCAGTGATGTGTTTATTATTATTTAAAAATATATTTTTTTCATAGGGTGACAAGTAGACTAAAAGTATGCGAAAGAAGCTTGCAAAATTAGGTTGCCATGGAAAAATAGATTCACTTTGTTAACTTGCTCCGTATGTTGAATTATTCTATTACATCTAGATTATGGAAGCTTTTACGGATGATCAGTTTGCATCACAGTCATTAATTAGGGTTGTGTGAGTTTCAAGAGGTTCTTTGATTCCACGAATTGTTCATCAAACCACACAATCAACGCAAATTCAGACACTCATTGGAGCTCCTGAATGTACTCAAAGACTCTTTTCTGCTACATCAAACTGCTGGCAAATCACACTGAGTTATCAAGGCTTCCTTTACATTTTTTTTTCTGAGTCAATTCAGATTGCTAAAATGATCTAGATCAACATGGAGTGGAACCACTTCCCACAAGCCTATATTAATCACATGCTGCAGAGAGATCCAGACGATTGTCCTTAGGTTGCTACTCTATCATTTTGGCAGCAAACCACGATTCTTGCAACTTAAAAGCATTTTTCTACTGTCTGTGCTTTCTATTAATAATAATAAAAAACAGCCCAAATTGATCTACTGCAATCATTCAACTGTAAAATCACTCTACTCGATGTAGGAAATTGTTCTTTAGTTACTTAATTGCTTCCAACTCTTTGTAATCTGATCGACATCATATCTCCAGGAATGTCTGTCAACAACTGTTTAGATTCTGATGAATTCTCGGTTTATGGTCTCAGTGATAGTATCTAGCTACTTTATCTTCTATTTCTTTTTCTATTGCTATTGATGGATGGATTGATTGATTAATGTAGTATGTATCCGGGTCTTCTCCAATGATTCTTGATTTAGCAACAATTTGCAACACAAGACATAGTATTGCTTCCCTCCCCCAAGATATTACATATCTTGGGATAAAATTATAGACTATTCTTTCATGGAGAAAACTATCCCAGCATAGAGAAAACAATATTTTAGTCTTGACTATTCTTTTATTTATATAGGCCGTAAGTGTGCCAAAGTTGTCATAGACATATAAAAATGTCTATGTTGATGAAAATAATATAGAAAAATGCATTTTATGATTGTACACTGAGTGGCTCAAATACATGCATTATGGAAAAGGGTATGCAATGATCAACATATTGAAGGGAGAAAAAAATAATTGGCCTCCAAATGTAAAACAAAAATGGCTGAAAAATCAGAATGTACGGTAATAGATTTAAACTGGGAGAAAAAGAGAAATTGTATAAAACTGAAATTGACAGATTTGTCCAAAGTAATGAGACTCTCCTGGACTTTATATAGAATGCTATTACATTCTCTGCAGAGTTCTTATGCAAATGAAGAATCATCTACCAGGGTCATTGTCCATCTACAAAGTATTCTATTTGATGGAGATGGAATTTGATCTTATTTGGGTGAGGTGTCAAAGGAACCAAGGTGGCGCAGCAGTTAGAGTGCAGTACTGCAGGCCACTTTAGCTGACTGTGTTCAGCAGGTCAGCGGTTCAAATCTCACCTGCTCAAGGTTGACTCAGCCTTCCATCCTTCCGAGGTAGATAAAATGAGGAGCCAGATTGTTGGGGGCAATGTAAATATATATATACATTGCTTACTGGTGTACACCGCTTAGAGAGTGCTTGCACTTAAAGCGGTATATAAGTCTCATAAATAAATAAATAAATAAAAACCAGATAGCGCTTCTAACTTTTCAAAAAAACAAAATCCAAATCTTACCAAGAGAAAGAACTTTTACGTCCATGGAGAAGATAAGGCCACATTTATAAAATGGATCTCCTTTCATTAGAAAAACTGGTTGTAAGAAGGCCAACGATTCACTATTACCAAACTCTGTTTAAGATTTATTCTGGGTCCTTGAAGCACCCATAACCATTCTTGAATCAGTTGAGTTAAGAGACAGAAGAAGCTATGAGCGATTCATTCTGAACCAGAAAGCGATGAATGATTGACATTATCAGTCCTACATAGCAGAAAAATGGATTATGAGAGATCCTTCTGATGTGAACTGATATTACACTGATCAGCTAGAATACATTTGTAGAGATTGGCAGTCAGTAATGCCAATGGAACTGAAACAGCTTGGTATTCTCTGTAGAATATTTACTGGTTAAATGTAATGGGAGTTTTTAAAATCTTCATGGGAGATATTTAGCTATTTATTCTCTCCAGCTGTAGTTTGATGGAAGTTCTGCATCTCAAAAAACAAAAAACAACAACAACCAGCCAAAATGCTTAAGGAACTTTCATCTCGATTTCTTGTCAGTTTATCATCTTTATTGGGACGTGAACTGGAAAGATTCTGATGTGTTTCTTGAAATGGATTGCTTCAGATTTGCATGCGCAAAGTGAGTTTTCTTTTGCCAGTTTTGGAACAATAATGTGTTCCCGCCTAAAGTGTTACAGAACGTAAAACAGATGATAGATCAGTAGGAGTTGTTCCATTTCCCACCTTATGTTCAAACAGCAACAAATGCCAATCAGAGAACCAAGTAAACTTTGGAAAGAAAAAGATGACTTTATTTCTGTTGTTCCTTCTGATGCAGTTATAGGAGGCTGTATTGATACATCAACAAGGAGCAAAGCTATAAGAAGCAGCGCCTAAAAACTGGACTATGCGCTGTTCAGTTTGGACGTTGCTTGCTTTGGCTAGAGACTTCACTTGACTACACAAGAAAGAAAAAGACAACTCAAATGGAAACATATGAAATCCTCTCGCTGGGGAAAACCTAAGAAGCTGCCTGCTTTACAACAATTAACTCCAGCATTGTTTAGCCTAATGTTGCCTAATTTGATTGGCAATTTATTTCCAAGACAGCTTTCCTACAAGCTGCTACTACATCCTATCTCTATAGGGTTGGCATAACAGGAATTTGGGATTTTCCACAGGATATTTTATTCTACCACAGAACCATGGGTTCACAAAACATTAAAATAGAGAAAAAAATCTTATACCACATAGGACTATTTGTCTGTCTAACCCAACACTCTCTGATCTTTCTGAAAGCAAAATGGAAATCTCTCACCTAGACATAAACCAATCTGAACTTGTCTCTCTGCCTAGCCCTGGTCAAAGAAAGTGTGACTTCAAAAGTTGGCAACATTTCATCAGTTCCTATTATTACTACATGGTAACTGGGCCAATTCGGACTCTGCCTGTCACAGATATTAGTGCTGCAACCCTGTTCCAATCTGTAAGGGAACAGTGGTGAAACTCTCATGGGGGAATTGATGGTGTCTAAATATAATTTATTCATTTACACAATCTGGCTAGAGATGATACTGGCCTTCAATCAGAAGAGAGCTGGAAGGGACCTTGGAGGTCTTCTAGTCTAACCCCTTGCTCAAGCAGGAGACCTATACCATTCCAGACAAAGGGCTGTGTCTGTCCACTGGAGTTTTTTCAGACTGTGAATTATAGGGAATCTTCAGAGTGATGGAAAGAAATATAAGAAGTCTGTAACAATAAAAGTAGCTAAAAAACACCCCAAAAGAGAGAAGTTTGAAATAAATCTCCTAGTGCCCTGAATTCTTAAAACACACACACACACACACACACACACACACACACACACACACACACACTTTCTTTCACTGTGTTTGAAAAATTACAATGCAAATTTTAGCCCAGAATTAGATGTAATGAAATGGAAAGTCACTGGAAAGGAAATGCAGAACAAAACAAGCCAGATCAACAATTAAGGAACACAAAAGTTAGCATTTTTTTCCCAACTGTAACCTTGCCCCAGAGCTTTACTACTACATTGCCCTGTCTTCTAAGCAAATGTTTAAAAGCAGAAGAAGCTTGCCATGATGCTTAGGAATTAATTATAATTATTTGATATTTTTAAGCAACGTTTTAAATCATTTCCTGGAACACTATAAAATAGCCTTCTGAATAATTAAACAAAGCCTTCCTTACCACAGTACGCAACGTGAACATCGCAAATCACGGATTCACAATGTTCAGCAGAACTTTTCAGAAATAAACATAAATAGGCAACAGTCCTCCCTATATCATTTATCTGGACTTTTTTTAAAAAAAATTGTAATCCCAAGGAATCAAGGCAGGAGTTACACAGCAAATCAATGGGAAAGTCGAAAGCCCAAAATGTATTAAATATTCATCCCTTGAAATCCAGTGGTCCAAAAGGTTATGTTATAAGAGAGATGAATAAGCTCATTTCTAATGAGGGCGATCTACATGAAGCCAATAACGTAAAAGAAACAGTGGAGGATATTATGGGTGAACTAGAGGCTATAGAACAGCTTGGAGAGAGAAAAATATATATAATCATGTATATGTTGCGTAAAATACTCTATGAACTGTTCCTCTTTTAATTCCCTGTTTATCTTCAAGCATTATTAAACAATGAGCTAGTTAAGTGCCCCCCTGCATTGTTGCTGGAGATTCTTTTACTGAGATTTGTCGATATTTCCATAAAGGGGGAAAGATCAGCTATGCCTACTTAGCAATCTATAGTTCTGCAGGGTGGAGGCAACAGCACACTTCATGGAATGAAAGGGGCGCATGCAGTCTTGCAAAGCATTGAGATGAGGTTCAGTTAACAAAAGCCTGTTTATCAGTTAAGAGAAAATTGTATGCAACTTCACAACCCTGTCTCTGGGAGTGTGTGTGTGTGATATGCTGGTGTGAAGGGGATCTCTTCACTTCACTGAAGGGAATGCCATTTTGAGGAACCACAGACACTCTTAGGACTACTAATAGCATGGAGGTTTTTTTATTTCCAGGTTCAGAAGATGTTGTTTGATGACACCAAATGCTCCAATGATATTAGGAATCAAGGATGCATCTTTAGCCTATGGATCACAGGAAATGACTAAGGGACTGGACATTTTTTTAGTTCTTGGATTGAGTTTTTTTGTGATGGTTTTATAATTTTTCATTACTGCAGAGAGCCACTCAGAGTAATGTTTTAAGATGGGTGGGCAATCTTTTAAATAAATAAGTAAATCTATATTGTCCCTGCCTCTTCAGCATTGTGGAAGATAAAAAGAATAGTACCGAACTCACCAACCAAGTTGCTGGTGGGTATTATTTATACTCACAATATTTAGAGGTATAGCAGGAAGAAGTAACTGGACAATTCTCCTTAATCTGAAGACTTGATTTTTCTTTTCTTCTGCACAATCTAGAATAAAGTCAACAAGACTTGACTGAAGAAGATTGCAAGTCATTGATCTGAACCGATATTACTCCATAAACATCTTACTATATACATTTCAGCAGCAAAGCAAAAGAGATACATAAACAAAAATGAGAGAAAGGGACAGAATGGATGTGATAGATCACTAAATACAATTAAGTCTTCGTTGTGTTTAAAAAATGTAGGCCTATTGATTGCAATTGGAGACTTCTCTAGCAATTTCAAGAGAGGAAAGAAAAATATCAACCAACATGGTGGGATGGGAAATAGTAATGAAAGTGTATGCATGGACACACACCCTCCCGTGTATACACCACACAGATAAACCCAAAAATTGTCAGCCATCAACCATTTTCTTATAATAGCCAAAGGCAAAACGAAGCCAGTTTCAAACATTTCACTAAAGCTATCCATAGATCTGATCAATTGAGCTTGGCAACAGGAATAAAAAGGTTGTCATCGCAGCCATTTTGTTTGATTTTTGTTTTTCCTCCTGTGTTGACTGAGAGAGATTAAAGGGGGAAAAATCCATTAAATAGCCATTGCAAGCATTGTTAATAAACGCAATTTCTCCTTCCTCCTTTATGTATTCTTTATTGTTGCTGTTCCATTTCCCCTGATTGCTTTCAGTTCAGTTCTTCAACTGTTCAAGATCTTCTTTCTTTCTTTGGGAGCGTTTCTTTCATCGGTCCCAAGACTTAATGCACAGTGTCTTTTCAATTGTTCTCCTTGGGGTACCAACATTTAGGGTTCTCACAGGGACCACTATTGGAATATTGGGTTAAGAAGGAAAATTTTATAAGATTATTTTCCTATGTGTGCCTATGGATAAGGCATTTGATCACCTGAATCACAAAAATACAGCACAGTCGAGCAGTTATGGTGTTCAACCAGGTAACAATGGACAAGTTCTCGTTTTGATCTATCTCACATGATACCAATAAAGGAGAAGATTTGTAGCTCAAGGTTGAAATGAGAAGTCCTTGCTGGTTGTTCTGTTGCCAAAATTTCATTACCCAAACTAGGTAACATCATCAGCTTAGCACTCATGATGTTTCCTAGTTTGGGTAATGAAACATCTGCAAGAAAATAACCAGAGGGCACTAAAGGCTCCCTAATCTTGCATGGTTAGGTGGATGAGTAGACAACCCTTGTTTCTCAAGAGAAAAGGGAAAATATAAAGACAATAATACACACTTTATTGTATCATGGTTTCTTTGGTTTTTGCTAAGTGAGTTGTCCAAATCCAGATATTGTGGCCCTTAATCAAAATGAAGGCATGAAGTCATACTAGAGGAGGTAGAACAGCATAATATACCCACCGTCTAATGATTACATTCAGAGTGCTCCAAGCAAGACAGCTTGACTTCTAATGCAAATAGAATTGTAATTGAATTGATCTTGGCAAATCACTAGCAGTAACTGTTTGCAACTCAGATATTCACCTTGATAAATCAAAAGTAGCCCTATGACCAAACATTTCTGCTTTTTAAGAAGATAGAATGCAAAAATGATGGTGTGCACATGGAATTAATCATATTTACAGCTAAATGCCCAGCAAGAAAACAGCACTCAACTAACCTTGGCTAATCTTGGGGGGGGGGAGGGGGATGGAAGCTAAGAAGGATTAGACCTGATTGCTATTTGGATGAGAAAAATCCTTAGGCTGTAGACTAGACTGTGATTTCAGTAAAACATCCCAGGAATAACTTATATTTCAACTACATCAAAATGGCCATGAAGTCAACAGTTAGCTAACATTTCATGATAACATGAAATGAATATAAAATCAATTTCATTTCCCCCCAGCCCCTATCCATTTTATGGTATGATACTCAAAGACTTTCTATGACCCAAAGCCCAGACAACATTGCACACCACCATCTAATTCTAAAGTTGAAAGGGCCAGTCCTGGAAGTTCCCCTGCCTTTCCTCTTGATTCTGTTGAGTTTCCCCTGAGTATTAAATGTGGACTAAGTGCATCAACAAAGTAAAGCTTTCTTAAAATCAATCTTGCAATACTGTTTTGGCCCACCGCTTTCTTTAGAATACTAGAGAGTGACATGACTCAGATTTTATAGAAGGGGTTTGCAGTGATTTATAAAAGCCTAATCATATATTTATAAACATCTTACAAATTGTGCATAGAGATACATAAAAACACCCTACAAATTATTTACCAGGTATTTACAGACAGACTAACTATCTGATGCAACAGTCAACCTTGCAAAATTTTCTCTGCCTGCAGTTGGAGAGAGGACGCATTACAGAGAAAGCAGTTATAAGAGCTTGAATATCTCTGTATAATTTAAATAAACAATACTGATTATTTGCTTTCCTTTCTTTCTTTTGAGAGTCTGAGGCATGACAAAAGTAGATTTTTTTATAGGTTCTCCTGCTTGAGCAGGGGGCTGGACTAGAAGACCTCCCAGGTCTCTTCCAATTGTTATTCTGTTATTCCAGTTAGTCCCTTCTTAAATCTATAGTGGTTTACATTCAAACACAATGGCAAAAATCAAATTTAATAGCAGATCAGTCTTCTGTTTGCTAGGCCACTTATGCTTAGCTTGCAGCTGACATTATGCAGATTTATTGCAGGGTGCCATTTATCCATGAAATAACCCTCAAATATGTCATGTCAATCTACCATCTGTTCCAACGAGCTGTGGTTGACACACAAGGCGGTCGAGCGATCCAACCCATTGTTCCCAAGATGCAAATATAAGAATTATCCACTCTTTTCATCCTGAATTTAGGGAAAAATATTCCCACTTCAATCTGACTTCGTGTTTTGTTTTTCGGGTATGAGAAAGGAATTTTACAGCACAGAGAGCACCAGTAAACAGGAAATCAGAGTTATGGGGGCAGAAGTTCTCACAATTCTAAAGGACATTGGAAATGTTTGTATTTGACCTTGGCTAAGATTCTTGGACTGTTGTCCAAAGCTCTTTTATGTTGTAGAATTTGGAAAGAATCTTGGGCGTTTTGATTTCTGAAGAGACATTACCATGTCAAGCTTCAGAGGACCCTCAAACCATGATTGTTCTCGTGGAGTTGTCCTATTCTGCTTGCAAGCAGCAAATTACAAGAGGGGCCCACAAAAAATGAGAAACAATACTGAAAATACATAGGAAGTTTGGACAATTCAGCATTTGGACATCAGTCATACGTTTGGTTGCAAATTCTGAGTTCAATCCAAAACAAAAGCCTCTATTTTGTAACCAAATAATAATGAAGTTCAGAAACTGCAGAGCAATAAACGCTGAAGAATAAACTTAAGAATAAAGTAGAAAAACAGAAGCTGCAAAAGCTTCTTGGATGAGAAACGAAACATCTTCAAACCCCCCTCTCCCCCAGGAAAGTCCAGTTGCCTCTTTAAAAAGCACCTTTGGGACAATCATGATTTGGATGGCTGAATCTCCATAGATATTTAGAAAAACAGAAGCTGCTTTGTAAGGAAATAAAAGTACAGTTGTGTCAGACTGGGCATACGTATCATTGTATTATTCCTCCCATTTCTGCACAGCTTGTGATCATCTTGCATTCAATTGCATTAATCACATGCTACTAAAAGACCATATATAACACCTCCTACATTCTTCTGAGAAAGAAGCCAGATAATTCTATTAGAATACTGTATGTTCCACTAGAACTTGCATTGCTGCTAAGGGAAATTTGGTTTCTGCAGCATTACATTTCTCATCAGAGCGATTGATTGCCAATTTTAATAGTGGCATTATTTTGTTGTGTTTATAAATAACCTCTGCATTCCCTTCTCAGCACTGGGGTATGAAACAGATGCTTAAAAACACATAAGATCTTGCAGATTTTCAAAACTTTTTTTAAATGACTTCTATGGTTTTTTTTAGATAAAATTAACTATTTTATATTTGCCCTATGACGCTTAGATTAATCCTTTTGGACTCATCATTAGGCCTAATATTCTACTTGCTTCGTTCTGGCTAATGACTGCAATAAAAATTGATATTCAAAATTGCTTGCTTCTTGTGTAAAATTGTGGAGACTGAAATATAAGTCGGTGTTAACAGAACTGCCTGTTAGCTGGCCTGCAAAAAAAGATCAGGCCAATTATACAGATAGTCCCTGACTTACAACCACAATTGAGCCCAAAATTTATGTTGCTAAGCAAGACAGTTGTTAAGTGAGTTTTGCCCCTCTTTATGACGTTTCTTGCCACAGTTGTTAAGTGAATCACTGCAGTTGCTAAGTTGGTAATATAGCTGTTAAATGAATCTGGATTTCCCCAGACGGTCACAAAAGGGGATCACATGACTTCTGGACACTGCAGTCGTCATAAATATGAACCAGTTGCCAAGCGTCCAAATTTTTGATCACGTGACCCTGGGGATGCTGCAAAGGTCCTAAGCGTGAAAAATGTCATAAGTCACTTTTTCCAGTGCCGTTGTAACTTCAAACAGCCACTGAACAAATGGTTATAAGTCAAGGACTTATAACACCCTACAAACAAAAATTCAAAACACGTTTGAATCAATGAGCAATATTCTACTTCAATTCTATGAGCACAGCAAAAGACAAAGTTAACAATCCCAAAAACACTGTTCTCCCCAAAAAATGAGAGAATAAAAAAGTGGGCTGTCTCCTTCCTGCTTTTGCATAGACTTTCCAACTTTTTTCCCACAGGCTATTACAAATGCTTCTAACATGCTGCAGTTGGAAAGGAGAATGTTAGCATTACAAAAACACATTTTCTTTTTGAGCTACACATAGTCCAGGTGCACGATTCCTAGGAAAAAAACCCAAACAGGTTTGAAATGTGAACTGCAGGAGAGAACAGATTATAGGCAAAATTCTGTTCTGGCCGATGCTGGTGGAAAGACAGCACCTGCCTTTGTTTTATTTCTCATTCGTCCTGGAAGTGAAGGAAAGTGAGACATGGGCCTTTAAAGCCTATATTAATACCAAACCTTCTCACTTGTCTTTTTATACAGAGAGACTGTTTTCCTTGGCATGCACACAGAAACATCAATCAACTAAAGTACAATTAACAAATATGAACACTTGGTAAGATTTTTTTCATCTTTTTTTTTTTTTACTTTGTCGTATTTCCCTCCCACCCACTCACTCCCCCTGTTTCCTTCCTGCCTTGCAAAGCTGGAATGCTCCCAGATATGCAAATAGTCCCATTGCTTTCTCTACTCTTTCAGCCTTTGAAAAATTAGGAAATATAAAACAGTCTCTTGGCAGAACTGCAGCAATCGGAATGGTAATACTCAGCATGTATAAAATGTGAGCCAAAAAAAAAAAAAATGTTTGGGGAATAGATTTTTGAAGGCTGTGGAAGAAAGGAGCTATGTACAGCCATGAGTTTACAGGTTCTCCTCCCCTGGAATAGATGTTGACCTAAAATTGAAACAATCTAGGTTGGACTCAATAAATAAATTTTTAAGACTTTAGAGTAACCTTTGTCCAAAGTTGTTGTTTTGCTTTGCAACAACATAATATAATTTATCAGAGAATTTGATAGCTGTTTACCTTCCAGAAAGCCCCTTAAAAGAATGCTATGTCACAAAAATGGAATTTACAGACATTGGGGAGAAAACCAAAATGTCAGTCTGGGGACCAGATTTGCTCTGGGTCAGATTCAGTACCCTCCTACTGTGTGATTTTAAGGCAGTCATAATCTCTGAGCTAAGCCTGAGAGTCTTCTTCATCAGAAAATCAGAAGGAGAAATTCTAGATTTCTAGATCTAGCCCACAGTGAGCTTTTGAAGAAAAGGCAAGGTATTGAAATGGTATGTAGGAATGACCTTTGGAGGCAAGGCAAAGAGACACAGCCAAGGAAATGGTCAGAGGAAGGCAACTTAGCCCACAGGATGGATGTGGGAGAGGCAAACAATCCAGAAAAGACTCTACCTAATCTCTAGAGTTGCAACGGGGAGGATGAAAGGAATGTGTTCTCAAACTTGCAAGGTTTTTGTTTATGTAACTTTACCGTAAAGAAGTATTAGCTCATCTTGCAAATAAATAACATCTATTATCTATTATTATAAATAAATCTAACAAATAAATAATATTTGATAATCAAAACTCACCTATGACCCCCGAAGGGGGAAACAGTTCCATCTCACTTTCAAACATTGCACTCCACACACTGTTCAATTGAAAATAATTAATTACGGCAATCTCAAAATATCTGGTTAAAGTCAATAACATACTCTCAATGCCTTTTTCTCCCAAATGTGAGGTATTGCACATTTATGCTCTACAGCTACACATGTGATGCTTCATGACAGTTTGGGTAGAAGTGCATGCCCGCCAGAAATGTGTGGACTACCTCAAAAGAAAGATAAAATACAACTCCTGCTAAGCAAAAGATGTCGATCATCAGCGCATAGCTTACCGGAGCCAATAAAACACAGTTTCATTCATTGCATGTTTCTTGATAGTTCAATGAATGCAGAGAATGAGTACTCTTCATTCTTAGTGTTCAACGGAGGGATTTGATTCTTCCTTGTACTAAAGTTTCTTAATCAAGAAAAGAATGGGGAGGAATGGTTTAATATTGTCATTCTGCCTGCCAGGCTTCCAGGTTGTTAATTGATTCCATTTGAAAGGAAGAAACGATAGAGGCATTTTTGTAACATTTTCATTTATTGCTCTTTTTTTTTTAACAGGGTGCTTTACATTTCATACTAAGCCCGCCAAAAGTCCCATTCTGCAAATGGTGCTGCACCAGTTGAGTAGTCCTCGACTTACAACCAGTTGAGTAGTCCTCGACTTATGACCGGTTGGGGTCGCAGCATTAAAAAGGTTGAGAACCACTGCTCTATAGCCTTATGCTTCAGTGCCTTTCAACCCTCTGATACTCAGCCATTGTTGTCATTGCTCTTTGTGAACTTAAAATGTACTCAGGAGTACTCTGATCTTGGTGCATTCATAGCAAGAGCCATTTCTTCCATACTTCTCCTAACAGACCTTGATCTTTGCCTTGGGGCTTCCACTAATCCCCACTTCATCTTCTGCAGATGAGATCTACATAGAGACTATGACATAAAATCAATTTAATCCTGTGTCTCATTGGGTATGTTTCTGTTTAAAACCCCTGAGGTTTAGTTGATTTGATCAATTCATGTTATTATTTTTAATGTGTTACTACAACTTATTATCAAATATGTTTCTTCACAAGCCTGAAACAGATGACACTGTCGTAATTAATCAAATTATTAAAGCATTACATTTTCAATGCAGCACGGAATACAGCACTGTTAATACAACACATCTTTTTTATATATATACTTCTAGGTTCTGCTTTATATCAATCAGATATCTATAAGGAGACAGAAAATTAGCAGCTGGGATAAAACGCACAGAAGTCTACATGACTGCAAAAATCCTCGACTTATAACAGTTCATTTAGTGACTGTTTGAAGTTACAACCGCACTGAAAAAAGTGACTTATGGCCATTTTTCACGCTTATGATTGTTGCAGCATCTTCATGGTCACAAGATCAAAATTCAGAGGCTTGGCCATGGACTCATATTTATGATGATTACAGTGTCCCAGGGATGGGTGATTCCTTCTGAGACCTTTTGACAGGCAAAGTCAATGAGTAAGCCAGGTTCACTTAACAACCATGTTACTAATTTAACAATTGTAGTGATTCACTTAACAACTGTGACAAGAAAAGTCATAAAATGGGGCAAAATTCACTTAACAACTGTCTTGCTTAGCAACAGAAATGTTGGGCTTAATTATCTGAACTTTTTGAATGCCATCCATTGGTAATCCTTAGTTGCACAGCCCAAATCTGGTCCCCATAGATGTCTCTGTATCTATCAGCCTCTCTAATCCAGTTGGAACCACTTCTCCAATTCAGTAACAGGAACAATAGTGTTTATTTTACTGAGATACCTTTGGCGTCTACAAGTCCCTTACTGATTCACCTTGTACAATCCTCATTTGCTTTTTGCCAAAAGGTTTCTCCAGGTCTTGATGCAGATTGATGGTGGAGTTTAGCTTATGGTTACTAAGCTGCTAGGATTTGTACTACTTTGTAAAAAAAAAATTGTTTTTGTTACAATATGGCTGGCAAATCTGCACGGGAGCTTTCAAACAGCCCTTTTGAAATAAAGAAAGGCTTCGCATTATGAGTCTCCCTTCTATATGCCATGTCCAAACAGTGGGCTGCAATTTTAAGATGAATGGAAAAGCAGTATTTCAAGAGTCTTCCTGAAGTCAAATTGGTAGGTTTCTTAGCTTTGCAACTTGGGGGCTAAATTCTTACTCTTTAGCCACAGTAACCATTTCAGTCACTAGTATCTCATTGATCTAAATCCAGAGATGGCAGGAGTAACGTTTGAATGACAGATGCATGGGGATGAAAGAAAGAGTATCAGCTCTAGCCACCATTTTAAAAATTGTTTTCATATTTAAAAAGAGGACTTATCTCTTTCCACCCCCTTTCTTCTTCTCTTCTCTGCTTCGAAGCTAGAGCAAAATGTTGTGGGTTGTTTTTTGTTTTTGTTTTTTTACAAAACATAGCAGGCATAGAAAACACAAAAGTTTTAAAACTAACATTCACAGGAGACTTTGAAAAAACAGTTAGAAATCTAGCAGACGCCAAAGTATAACTACATCAATAATAATACTGCAATGTGTTTTCCCAATCAGGTTTCCAAGGGAGAATGTTTTTTTTTTTTTAAGATGACAACTAAAACACGGATTTCAGTATATTTAGCTTTTTCAGATTCCAACTTATGTATGTTTTCTTAGAAGTGCTAAGAAAGTTTGGGGAATTTTGTGCACTAAAACTGAAGAATCACATTGCTTTTTAAGCAATGCTATGCCTAACTCTTCTTTAATGTTTCCCAACCACAAACCACCATGAATTTGAATGGAATTGCTTTTGAATATTTTTTTATGACCAGATTCATAAACATCCTTGAGCATCTAAGTAAGATAATCTATCTTTTGTTATAGTGCCCCAGGACCATGTTATAGGATCTAATCTGGGTCAGTCACCAAGACCAGAGGTTAGTCTTCCGAGTTTTTAGATTCGTAGTGGATTCCATTCTCAGAGAACTGGAATAATTCAAAAGCACACATTCTGGTGAGAGAGAAGTTCTCCAAGGATGGGCTCTAGCACAAAAAAGTCCAAAAATTCAGAAAACTAGGTGACTGATCCAGATTGGATTCTATCTTTTGTTGTGCAGTCCTTTATCCCACAATCTGAAGCCTTAACATCTCCATTAGATCTGAAAAGATCACTTCTAATAATAATAATAAAGTTGGAAGGGACCTTGAAGGTCATCTAGTCCAACCCCCTGCTCAGGCAGGAAACCCTACACCATTTTGGACAAATGGCTGTCCAGTCTCTTCTTAAAAACTTCCAGTGTTGGAGCATTCACCGCTTCTGGAGGCAGGTTGTTCCACTGGTTAATTGTTCTAACTGTCAGGAAGTTTTTCCTTAGTTCTAGGTTGCTTCTCTCCTTGATTAGTTTCCATCCATTGCTTCTTGTCCTGCCCTCAGGCGCTTTGGAGAATAGCTTGATTCCCTCTTCTTTGTGGCAGCCCCTGAGATATTGGAACACTGCTATCATGTCCCCCCTCGTCCTGGTCTTCATTAAACTAGACATACCCAATTCCAGAAACCGGGGTTTTTTTTAAGATCAAGAATTCATACCAGTAACCTTCTCACAGCCTGAGCAATTCTACATTATGCTTCTTCTCACCCACCATAGATTGCAACATATTTTTATATATCTTTACATAGCTTATATAACTGCCCGTCTGACCCAAGGAACTACTTGGTTTACAAGGATTAAAACATAGAAAATCCACCATCACATGACCCCACAGTGCCTAGGGATAAACCCCACTCACCAAAAACACATCAACCCCCTGACCCAATACCTGGGGGAAACAGCCAGGGCTTTGATGCCGTGTGAAAAGCTAACAAGATCAAGGCCATCTGCATCTCCAGGGGGATACTATTTATAAACTCTGCAAAGCACCATGATTTAAAAAGCGTCTTATCATATCAATGTGGTAACATCTTCTTTTAGAATACCTGGCTAATTCTTGAACAAGCATCTCACCAACAAAGTGTCTCAAATGCATCAGATGCCACTCATAAATTTGCATTATTAGATGCTCTCCAAGACAGAAGTCTTCCATGATTATGGTATTTGGAAACCTAAATGCGTTTAGAGTATTTGCTCCATTGAAAAGGAGACCTGGGAAGTTGGGTTGTTTTTTTTTTTTTCCTTGCTAAGTTGGTCAACAGACAGAAGTCAAATATGAAGACTAGAGATTTATTGCTTCTTTCCATCCTGGCTTTTTCCTTGAGGCAGTGTTTGATGTTATTAGGATGTGCAAGTGAATATTTGTTTCCAGAAACCAATTTGCATTTCCTCAAAGACTGCATGTTAGAAGTATTTTTCCCTTTGGTCACTAAAGTTCACTGTTATTGTCATTTGGAGATTTATGTAGTTTTAGACATAAATAATAAAGCAAGAAGACAAGGGGGCACAACGGAACATCAAGTAGGACTGTTTGGCAAGGGATACTTTTTTTGATTCATTTTCCTGACTCCAGAACAGGGTAAATGTGAAGAAAGATAATGATAATGTAATTTATTCATTGTTTAAAATATTCCAAAGCAGCAATATAATATAATGTGTATTCTCACATGGAAAGCTCTAAATCTTCCTGTTTCTCTGTATAATTTGTTACTTTGATTATTATGATAATAAGAATAGATGCAATTTTAGGATTGTTTTGGATCCTAATATATTATAGCAATTGATTCTGATTGCTTTGGTGGCCATTCAGTTCAGTTTGAGATTAAATGCAAACTGAGATTTGAAATCCAAAGCTTTCTTCTTGTTGTTGTTAATTGCGAAGTCATGTCTGACCCATCGCAACCCCATGGACAACGTTCTTCCAGGCCTCTCAAATAGAAAACCCACCAATGATGATAACTCCTTGAACATCTTGTCAAAATCTGTCTTCTAGTGCCCAATATGCAGATGGTTGTCCATAGATTTATCCAAGCAAGACATTATCTAAGCAATTCTCTGCTTAATGTCCTAACTTACATGCTTTTTCACTTCTGCTGCTCCAAAAACTAGTCACTGCTACTTCTGGCCAAAGGAACAGATCCTCATCGTCAAGTTAAATCACTAGTCATCCAATTCCAATATCATATTTCTAGAATTAGAAATAACCACCAAGTGGTCATATACTTTTCCACCTCGCATTCTTCATGGAACTAATGTAGCTTCTAAAAATAAAGGTTCCCTGGCAGTCTTGTCCAACTCTAGGGTGTGGTGCTCATGTCCATTTCTTGACCAGCATTGTCTGAAGACAATTTCCACGGTCATGTATCCAACATGGCTTTATGCTGAAGCATATGGAACTCCTTTACCTTCCCACCAAAGTGGTACCTATTAATCTATTTGCATTTGCATGCTTTCAGATTGCTAGGTGGGCAGGAGCTGAGGCAAGTAATGGGAACTCACCCCTTTGCATGGAGCTCGAGTCTCAAACCTGGGCTGTCAGCTCTCCAGCTGACAAGTTCAGCATTTTTAACCACTGAGCCATTGCATCCCCTTCTATCAGGCACTAAATAAAGTAGGATTGAGAAAGAGGTTTTTCTCCGTGATCCATTATTTAGTCTGTCCTATTTCACTATTTTTGTCCTGGCCACTTGATGTTTCATTCCATAACAGGAGAAATGGGTGTTGACTCAAATCACAAACTTTCTTGATGCTAAACAGATGTCGTCCCATTCAGAGCCATTGCAACAAGCCAAGGTTTATTCAAAATGAGGCAATACACATAGCGAATCGTGACCCAAGATCTACTTGCATGCAGGGTTGGGAAGTAGATAACGAAGGACAGAGTTTGCTCTATATGACAAATATTCCACCATTTGCCCTCCTTAACCTGCTCATTAGCATCCATTTCTCATTTATCCAACCTTTCCAGCCATTTTAGGTGCCATTTCCATCTTTATACATTCAAAACACAACCCCAAAATGTGTATATGTGTGTGCATGTGTGTATTTGTGTAGAGAATTGTTTTGAAAATCCATTTGTGCTAATAAAGCAAGAAAATTCAATTCATCTCAATCTGGTCTCTCAGTGGAATTAATGAAAGAAATGCACATTTTGTCCTTGTTACCACAGCAAAAATATTGGCAGATAGCAAATGGTGTATACTTTACCTCTTTAATAAAGATCTGTTTCTCCCCCCCAGAAATGAAATTAGACTGAGATGGTTGAGGAAAAATATTATAATGAGCAATTTGAGACCACAAGTCATATTTTGATAGATTTTTATGAAAGTAGGTTATACAACCATATAACAACTTCTTGACCTTGTCATCTTGTTAATAATTTGGATGTGTATGTGTGGATGCAAACGCACAAGGATGCAAATGCAACCAAAAAATGTCTTGCTCAAAATGTGCACAGGATGTTTGCTTGAAACCTACTTTTTCTGCATTCACTGAACCCCAAGAACAGGTCTTTAAATGCAAAAAGAAAAGGCCACTGAGATTATCTGCAGTAATACTGTTAGTCAATTTTTTCCCCATTTAAAAAGTTTTTACATACTCACTCCATGGATCATCTCAGTGCCGCAGAAAAAGTTGTCTTGGGTGAAAGTTCTAACTTCCTTGACAGCATCAATATTTGTAATTCTTCTTAAAGTTTGGCAACATCTCTGAAGTCTTTGGTTAACTCAAACATGTCTGTTTGAATTTTCCCAAAATTTTGGATGCTGACCTTGAATCTACTCTGTATTTCCAAATGAGAATCTGGCTGGTAAATTAAAAAAGCAGAAAAGTTTGCAGCAAAACTTGGCAGCCAACTTAATCTTTCAACATCCTGAAGAGCTGGGAACCAACTGGACCTATCAATTCATTGGCATTTGTGAATGCAATTTTTCATACAATGCTATGCTTATAATTCATTCCAGCAGTTCTAATCAGGTGAGGGAAAGAATCATCCTCAGGAGTATATTTATGTGTCAAAGTGCAGAGTAATTACTTACATCTTCCAATTCAATTTGTTTGTTTGGGAGACATTATAAACCCCCTAAATCTCAAAAACAAATAACATTCCTGTTCCAGTTCAGAAGGTCAAACCTATCATCACTGAGGTTTCCCATGAAGGTTCCCTCACCACCATCCATGAGTAAAGCATGGGAGCTTTCTATGTTTCTACTTCCAATCTCAGCTAAACAGAGACAGCACTGACTCTCAACTAACCCACGCAAGTCCCCCTCAACCAGCACTCCCAGTAACCCTCACCAGATGCAACCTACCCATCACAAGACCCTTCACAAGACTCTCACTTGACACCACCCACACCTGACCCATCACAAGACCCACTGACCACACACCCCTTAAATTCCACTGAAGATGTTACCTAGTCTGGTGACGAAACATTAGGAAACCAACCCACAAGCTCAGAGAATGAAACTTCACCCTCAATCATTTTAATGTAATCAATTTAACTGTGTGTGAGAATCGCTGAGGTGGTCTTAAGCATGAGGAACAGTTGCAAATCACTTTTTTCCCATGCCATTGTAACTTCATTGTAATGTTAAACAAATGATTGTAAGTCAAGAACTATTTCTACTGAGTCCAATACTCCGGTAATAATAAACTAGCAAATTCAACTAAGTGGATGGTTCATCACTAAGCAGTGTTTTAAGGCCTTATTTCTTTACGTCCTCTTTGACTGACTTTTAATTCTGCATAATTTGTCAGAACCTTTTTCCATCAGTCTCTGGGGTTCCTGCTACAGAATTCTTATTTTCCCATCAAGCACGGCAAAAACATTGCGTTTGCTCTGGGTCTCTTAACAGAGATCCTTTTTTTTTTCCTAAGGCTCAGAGAACATGTGCTGAGATCGACCTGGTGCACTGGGATTGTTAATTATTAACATTTTTAATTATGTGTTTTAATTATTGATTCTGCTTGCCTGGTATAATAGAATCCAAGTCTTCCTTTGCTGTGCAGCCATGGAGGGTATTGAAGAGATGTGTTGGAGCTTTAGGGTTTAGGGTTTTGACACATGTTTTTCACTTTCTGTAACAACAGCATTTGTAACAATGGAGAGAAATGCACATAGATCTTTTGAAATACCTCATTGCTAGAGTGGGGTTCTTTTTATATATATAAAAAAAAGGAAAAGGAAAGAAAAAGCTATAGGTGCAGAGTGAATAGAATCAGAGAATATATTTGAAGAAACAGGTATTCCTATTTCATGTCCTTTGAGTTTATTCCATGTTTGTGCTATTTTATTCATTGCTTTCCCTGCTCAACGTAAGTGCAGATATTTCCCTTTCTTTCTACCTCCCCCAAAGAAAACTCTTCTTTTAGAATTAGCCACTGTGAATTAATGGCCAGGGTTGGGAAACTTCAAAGCACAGCCCCCCCCCCATCGTAAGCCAGCCTTAGAATTGTACGTTCACCGAACAAGTTGAACAAATGATGCTCAGTTTTTTTGGCATACGTTTCTAGCTTGTCATATTTAAAGATAAATAAATTAATTAAATTAAATGTTGCTGATTCTTTGCGGGGAGATTGAAGTAGAGTTTAGAAGTGGGTCATCCCTCTCTCTCTCTCCCTCTGTTCCAAAGCACCGGAAAGTAGGACAAAAAGCAATGGATGGAAACTAACCAAGGATGGAAACAACCTAGAATGGTGGTGGTGAACCTATGGCACGGGTGCCAGAGGTGGCACTCAGAGCCCTCTCTGTGGGCGCGCGCGCCGTCGCCCCAGTCCTAGGCCTTCAGCTGGGTTTTATAAAACCTTTTCGCTTTAGGCCTCTGCCGCCATGTGCAAAAAAAAAAAAACGTTCAATCAATCAGTCAATTTCAACTTCTCGCGGGGAAAAAAAAAGATCTGGCAAAGTTGGAATTGACTGATTGAACTTTTTAGTCCCACCCAGTCTGCCGTTACCACCACAGCCACACTCACCCAATGGGCCACACCCACCCAATGGGCCACACCCACCCGGCACCCGACGATGCATAAGTGGGTTCTGGGTTACAGTTTGGGCACTCGGTCTCTAAAAGGTTCGCCATCACTGCCCTAGAACTAAGGAGAAATTTCCTGACAGTTAGAAAAATTAATCAGTGGAACAGAAGTTGCCTTCAGAAGTTGTAGGTGCTCCATTGCTGGAGGCTTTTAAGAAGAGATTAGACAACCATTTGTCTGAAATGGTATAGAGGTTGGACTAGAAGACTTCCAAAGTCCCTTCCAACTCTATTATTGTATTGTTATTGTACATTTTAACGGCGTAAAGAATGTGTATGTTTATTTCTTTTTGATTTTCTTTATTCTTTATTTTCTTTATTCTTTTGCACCATCCCTTCCCCTTTTTTTTCCTTCTTAGTAATTTTGGGTTTGTTTTTACATTTTAACTTTTGTAGAAATTTAATAAAATATATTGGGAAAGACATACTGACAAAGGTGTTTTTTTTTTCCTTTCCAAAATAAAATTGAAAATGAGCTGAGAGCAAGTACTTCCCAAATGCATATTTTGAGGGAGAGCATGTTGAGAAATAAGCCATATTGTGAAAGAAAATATATGGGATTGATATTCGGTGAGAAAGCTTTTTAGAAATGTGCGTCTGAGGCAGATAGGATTTATGAATGAACAAATCTGAATCTGATACAGAACAGAAAGAGACAAAGTGCCATATCCTTCTTTTTGCCTAAGATCCCATTTGTATTTTTTTCCTTCCACTGAAACAATGCAGTGTTGATGCACTGCAGTGACTTGTGAAAAGTGCTTTTAAGAAGGAGGTGTCAACTGTGCACTAAATTGAATTCAATACTGAACACACATTAAAACCTAAGACTAAAATAAAAGTATTTACTATTATCACTGTTCAGCTTCGGTGTCACAATTATGATCTATTGAGAGAGATCCATCACATTAAAGCAGTACTTCAAAGAAGAAATGGGGTCCCTGACTAGGGATGTATTTCAATCAACATTTATGGTGGCCCAGCAGCAGACCTCACTTTCTGAAGGACCTGAGCAAAAGGGACCAAGAAAAAGTGGGACCATTCCATTATTCTGGTGGAAATAAAACAATTCCATCATGCTCTCCATTCACACAAATTTAATCAATCGCAATTTAAGGCTTTTAATTTTCAGAATTGTTGATTGAACAAGGGTTCAGCTGCTATCTTTGGGTACATTAGCAGGAACTTAAAGATCAGGTTATTGAAAGTCATTTTTTCTCCTACACGTTGCGCTGGTCAACTCCCATTGAAGCATGTTCAGAGGGGAAGCCAAGATATTGAAGAATCTAGAAGTTCTTTGGTGAGTGGTTAAAGGATCTGGCTATGTAAGCCCTACAGAACTAAGTCTTCAAATATTTGAAAAGGTGTCCCATGGAAGAGGAAAAGGATTTATTCTCTATTGCGCCAGATAATAGAAGTAGAAGCTGAGGATTAAACTTACAGGGAATAGGTCCAGGCTAGACCTCAACACCAAAATCTCAAGGTTCAATCTATCAATCAAAGTGATGAGGCATTTGACTGAATCCTGACTTGAGGAAAGGGTTGAACTAGATGAGTCTCTTCTAATTCTTCCCATTTTTTTTGTCATAATGCTCCATTTGCAAATTTTTCACTGATTATTAAATAAGTCATCTGAGCTTTAGAGATGAAAAGTGAGATAGAAAGTAAGACTTTGTTTTTTTTTTTATTTTTTTTTTTTTTTTTTTTTTTATTGAAAATTTTTACATTTTACAAAAACAAATCCCCTTCCCATACCCCCCCCTACCTCACCCCCCCCCTTCCCAACCTCCCAAACCCTCCCCTGGACTTCCCAGAGCTGAGTACAGGCTTAATTAAAAAAAAAAAAAAACTTAAAACACTTTTAAAACCTAAACAAATTTAAATACAATCATCTTTCTATATAAGCTCCCTCCAAAAACACAAATTTAAACATTACTTTCTTTGAATATCTATATCTATAATATAAAATCTAATTTCTCCCTCTTTCTTTATCCTAAAACGAAAAAATAAACATACAAATCTTTGTTATACCATTAAAGCTAAATACTCTTAAAGAACTTAAAGTAAGTACATATTTCCTTCAATCTTCATAATCTTCTCTCCTATCCAAAAAGAAAAAAAAAAAAAAACAAAAACTTAAAAAACCTATAAGTCCTAAACAAATCTAAGCACATTTAATTAAACAAATTATTTTGTCTTAAAAATATTAATAATAATATTTAAAAACTAAAAACACTTTTAAATCCTAAACAAATCTAAATACAATCATCACTCTATATAAACTCCCTCCAAAACCACAAATTTTTAAAATTTAAAACATTAGAATCCACTCACTAAAATAAGCAAATTATAATCCCTTCAAAACACAAATTTAAACAATATTATCATTAAAGGTTCAAAACTTAAAACAACAAAGTTAATAAACACATTAAACATTTCAATCTTCACCAATAACTAATTCCATCCATAAAAAAACTACATCCTTATCAATCTCAATTATATTAGTATTATTAATTATTCACATTCCAGTTTTTTCCATTCTCCATTCTTCCATTCTTCCATTTCCCTTCTCCATTCTTGTATCAAACTCGTAAGAAATGCTGCAAGTTCTGCCTTAGGAGACTGCTCCAAAATTCCTGAATCTCCCATCGACTCCGAAGCCAATAAGGGTTCCTTAAATTCCTCCTTGTATTGATCTTTACAATTGTAAGTTGTACAAGTTATCCTCTGCCCATTCCTCTCTTGTTGATGCCCCTCAGACTGAGATTTCCCAGTTTCCATTTCAGGCAACAATTCCACCCTTAAAGATTGCTCCAAAGACTTTGTAGGTCTAACATCTCCCAGAGATTCAGAAACCACTAAATATGAAACTTCCTTAACCTTCTTCTGTTGCTGCTTTTCTTTGGGATTATATACTGCACAAGTTGTCTTCTGCTCCTCAACCTGGACTTGTTGAGGCCTCTCACACAAAGATTCTCCAGTTTTCATAAATATAGGCTCTTCAAACTGTGATTCTACATTCTTTTCTTCCAAAGCTTTAAACTTAATTGATGGCGATGCACATACCCCCAGGACCGAAGTATAAAAATCTTTTGCTTGAAAAACAGTATTAAGTCTATAACATGTCCCCAGGTAATTCACCACCATTCCAATCGGAACATCCCATCTGAATGAAATTTTTCTCTTTTTAAGTTCATTTGCTAAAAAAGCGAACTCCTTTCTTCTTCTTAAAATTTTAGATGGGATCTCTTTAAAAATTATAACATCTTGTGAAGCAATTTGAAATCTCTTCTTATAATAGGCTTGCACAATTTCATTGCGTAAAGATCTTTTACCAAAGTAAATTACCACATCTCTTGGCAGATTCTTCTGTGCTGCCACCACAGAGTTAACCCTAAATAATTTTTCAATTTCATTAAGTATTCCCTCTTTTTCTTTATTCAAAATCAATGCAAAGTCCTTTGCAACCATCTCCTTCAGATCTCCTTGCAAAGACTCTCCCAGGCCTCTAATTCTTAAGGCATATTCCATTTGTCCATATTGAAGCATAAGAATCTCATTTTCCATTTCTTTTTCCATACTTTCAATTTTCCCCTCCATTATGTCCACTTTTTCAGCTACCTCTTCCACATGGGAGTTCACCTTTTCAAGAACAGAAGCAACACCTTCTAAAGCCAAAACAAAATCTTGTCTCAAGATCTTATTGTTTTCCTCTAAAATCTTTTTCATTTCTGCCCTAATTTGAATTATAACATCTCCCATCATGTCTTGCAAGTCCTTCATAGTTATTAGCTGACCCCCAGAAGAGGGTGAAACTGTTGATTTAGAAACTGTAGAAATCCCTGGACGCTTTGGAGCCATCTTAAAGAAAAACCTTTAGTCCTTCTTAAGAAATTATAAAAATTCCTTCAAAAATCATAACTCCCTCCAAAGAAGGTCATTATAATAAAAAGAAAAAAGGGAAAAAAAGGAAGAGAAAAAGAATTAAAAAAAAGTTTTACTCCTTCTTAAAAATTACAAAAAATTAAACAGAAAAAAAGTCCTTCAAAAAAGGGTCATTACAATAAAAAAAAAGGGAGTTCAAAGGAAAAAAAAGGGAGAAGAAAAAAAAAAAAATAATTAAATAAAAAAAGTCCGTTCCAAAAAAAATACTTAGAGATACCAAAAACAACCATTCCAATCATAAGGAAATAAAAAGAGAAAGGGAAAGGAAAGAAAGAAAAACACCAAAAAGCCTGCCGGTCAGCATTCTAACTTCCAGAAAAAAAAACACCGAGGAGTTTGCCGATCGCCATTTTACTTTCCCTTTCAACAAAGAAAAAAAATAAAAAGAGAGAATAAAAATAGAAACAAATCTTAAAACTTAAAATCCAAATAAGTCAAAGAAAGCAAAAACTAAATCCTCTACTCAGCTCTGTCCATTTAAAAAAAAAAAACTCACCAGTTCTCTTTAAGCACGGAGGTGTTTGCGGCGGCTCGTTTTGTCCCTGAGGACAAAAACAGCTGGGAAGCGGAGACAAGTCTGAACTCCGTGGGAGCACTCCTTTCACCCCCCCAAAAAAAAAACTTGGGGGGTGCGAAAGAGGCTCTACCACTATTCAGACACTCTCTACCCCCCCCCTTTGCCCGGGAGGGGGATTTTGAACCGCTGAACAGCTGATATCTGCTGTTCATAGCGGTTCTTACACTTACCCAGGAGGACGGCTACAAAGTAGCCGCCATCACGCACGCAAAATCCACCGGAAGTCCGAAAGTAAGACTTTATTATACTTTCATGTTGTCTTATAATGAGAACTCTTTGGGAGTGAAAAGCTAACCTTAGCTCTATTTCCAGAAGGAACTGTGCTAAAACAAGCATAGCTTTTCCTTCAGAAGACATGAGGCTCTTTCTTCTCAGCCTTGTCTCAACTTCTTAACCAAATAAAGGATTGGGTTTGGAGGCTAGGAATATCAGTCGTACTATAGATATAATCATTTTGGATTAGCACAATAAGATCCGGTGCATGTGGGACACAGACTACATGGTTAATCTCCAAGTTAAAATCAAAGAATTAACGGTATAGTCAAAGCTTACTTAAATGCCTAATACCATGAAACTATACTACTCTGTTGATTGCAAGTTTTTCCAAATGCTTTAGCGTAAGAATTGCAGTGAGAGGAGGAGGAGGAGGAGGAGGAGGAGGCAAAGAAGAAGAAGAAGAAGAAGAAGAAGAAGAAGAAGAAGAAGAAGAAGAAGAAGAAGAAGAAGAAGAAGAAGAAGAAGAAGAAGAAGAAGAAGAAGAAGAAGAAGAAGAAGAAGAGGAATCTATAATAAAGTTTTCTTTCTATAAAATGAATGGTAATGATTATGAGACCATATGTCCCACTAACTGCGGCCTTAAACTCCAACTTAATGTTTAGCCTTGATTAAGTTATAATTCAATATTTCAAGTCATAAAGGTAGGAAACTGAGTTATTTGGATGGGGCCAGATTAAGCAATATCTAGTAATGGTGACGTATGTTACAATTCCTGCTTAAACATCTAGGCTGATTTGGGGGGTGGGGGCATTTGGCTTACATCCCATAATTTTTAAAGTGAGTCCATATGGAAAACACCACCCGTACATATTTCACTTCATTAGGATTCATTAGAGCATGATTAAAGATTTCATTACTCTTTCGTTTCTTTAAGAGTAGATTAATAAACCTACCATCCACATGCAGTCCTAAACACTTGTAATAGATGAATTAATCTGAGAGGCAGTTTGAAAACCCCAATATATTAATCATGTATTTTTTTTAAAAAAAATGGAGTCATACAGACAAGTGAGATTCAGGACCAGTGTGAATGGTACACTCTTTGTGCAGAAAACCAATCACGGAGCTGGTCTTCAAACAGTAAATGATGGCAAGCACACTAAAACAGCCCTCTCAGTCATAATAATTTTAAAAAAGACACATCTCCCCGTTACACCCCACTATCTCTTTATGTTAAGGCAAGGTCATCACTCAACATATTAGGTCAAAGTTATCATTCCGGGATTGCTGTACAACAGTAGGCACTTATGGACATGATTGGGAATCTGAGTGTAATTTGGTCGGCTTGAATGTGAATTTATTCTGTTTACATTGTTTAGATGCTAAATGATAGCTATTTTTATTTTTTTTATTTATTTAACTACCCATTATAAGGCCATTTATGAAAACTGCATGCAAATAGGCAGATGTTTCAAAAGTCTCTATAAGCAAGGAGAAGAAAAAAAAAAAAGCACCTTTGGGAAAGGCCCCTTATCCAACTACAAGTAAGCAGTAGTCTAGTGTAGACTGCATAGAACAGAAATCCATAGCTATCCACGTGTGACAGATTGTTGGAGGAGAGACTGGGAAAGAAAGGGAATTGCTATAAGACAGGAGGTTCATGATCAGATCTTTTCTGATCATGACAGCATTTCATATAGGTAGCCCTTTGTAGCTCTTCAGAAGCTTCAAAAATGATTTATGGCTGCTGATCTTTTAGAAATTACACATTCCAAGCTTAAAGGATCTCTTTCAGTAAAAGTCTGGCTCTCTGAGAAAGACTCCAGGAGCAGATCCTCTGCAGTCAAGAACCAGATGTGACATGGAAGAAGTGATGAACTGAATGTCAAGGATTCAAAGCCAGGAAGTGGAAAGGGGGAGTTGTTTATCTTTATTTTAAAAAAATGAAGAGCTAGCAGGGAATTACTATTCTTGAGCTGGTCTCAGAGGAGACTGAGGAGCCAGGAATCCTAAGAGAAGATCCTTTTCTACTGTGGATCCAACTGCCTTGGAAAATTCTCTTTGCTTCACGGCTGCCCATTTGTAAGCAGTCTTATCTCAGTAGGCTTTTGCAGCTTATTTTTCTTCAGTTGATTTAATGTTCCTGCTGCTCCTTTTCAACCTTTTGAGTTTATTTTTTATTACTGGGCATTTTTTTTACTCTTGGGGATTATCTCAAGCCTTGAACATTTTACAGAAAGATGGGATATCAATGTTGATAATTACAGTACATAAATAAAAACAAAAGCTCTTTCCAGAGGTGGATTCAATGAATTTGAAATGCATTGTTTTCAGGTGTTTTAAAGTCCTGGGTTTTGCTGTCTCTGCAAATGCATGCATTATTCCCCTTCCTTGCTGAAAACCTTTTTCTTGCAGACAATCATCTGTTCCTTTTCTTTCTCTCAGTATGTTAGAGCACTAAATTGGTGTATTATTTCCCTTGCCCTAATCTGGAGAAATATAAGACTTGCTATTGATTGACTGCTCTTCCCTGCCTGGAGCGGGAAAAAAAGCTTTGCATTTATCCCCCTCTCCACTTGCTGAGATGTGGCTATAGAACTGAAGCAGCAGCTGAATCACACCCATGCAACCTTCACTATAAGCAAGATTGTAAGTACTGCACTCTAACTGCTGCGAGGTGGCGCAGCAGTTAGAGTGCAGTACTGCAGGCCACTTTAGCTGTCTGTGTTCAGCAGGTCAGCGGTTCAAATCTCACCGGCTCAAGGTTGACTCAGCCTTCCATCCTTCCAAGGTAGGTAAAATGAGGACCCAGATTGTTGGGGGCAATGTAAATATATATATATATACATTGCTTACTGATGTACACCGCTTAGAGAGTGCTTGCACTTAAAGCGGTATATAAGTCTCATAAAATAAATAAATTTCATTTACTTTTGTTTTAAGTCTTAATGATTTCAAGACAGTTAACGCTAAGGGAAAGAGCAAGGAATTCTACCTTTAAAAGCAAGCACCTTCCCAGCCATACTTCATGTATCCCTGTCAGAGAAGGGGGTAGAGGTCGAATAAAGCAACTGGCACCTATTGGTACCCAGGTGGCATTGGTATCAGGAGAGGAGATAGCAGTGGAAGCAGGTTTCTCAAAAGAACTGCACCACTGCAGGCAATCTTCACCCTCCCTCCAATTTAGCTGATTTTGCAAATAGGAATGTTTGGCAAATGGGGTCTTTGTGCCTGGTCAAGGTCAATCCTTTGAATTCATGGGAAAATATTGAGGTTCCAGCAATTTGGGATAACAATGAGAAAAACTCCTGCTTGATCACATTCGGGAGCCAGACAAGGTGACTTAACAGTATAGTAGAGCTATCAAAGAAAGAGAATATCTGTAGCTCAGGGCTGAACCATGGAGTATACGATAATAATAATAATAATAATAATAATAATAATAATAATAATAATAATAATAATAATAATAATAATAATAATAATAATAGTAGTAGTCAATTCCAAAAGGCGGCCTTACTAGGAACTGCTTCCATCCTGCGACGATATCTGTAATACCATGAAACATCCACATCTGCCTATCCCAGGTCCTGGGTAAGGACTCAATAGGTAGACAAAATGCCAAATCCAGTCTGAACATCTGGCTGACTGTGCAATGATCCATAATAATAATAATAATAATAAAGTTGGAAGGGACCTTGGGGGTCGAGTCCAACCCCTTGCTCAGGCAGGAAACTCTACACCATTTCGGACAGATGGCTGTCCAATCTCTTCTTAAAAACTTCCAATGTTGGAGCATTCACCGCTTCTGGAGGCAAGCTGTTCCATTGGTTAATTATTCTAACTGTCAGGAAGTTTCTCCTTAGTTCTAGGTTGCTTCTCTCCTTGATTAGTTTCCACCCGTTGCTTCTTCTCCTGCCTTCAGGTGTTTTGGAGAATAACGACTCCCTCTTCTCTGTGGCAGCCCCTGAGATATTGGAACAGTGCTATCATGTCACCCCTCGTTCTTCTCTTTGTTAAAGTAGACATCCTCAATTCCAGCAACCGTTCCTCATATGTTTTAGCCTCCAGTCCCCTAATCATCTTTGTTGTTCTTCTCTGTACTCTTTCTAGAGTCTCAGCATCTTTTTTACATCGTGGTGACCAAAACTGGATGCAGTATTCCAAGTGTGGCCTTACCAAGGCATTGTAAAGTGGTATTAATATTTCACGATCACGTGAAGTATTAATACCACTTTACAATGCCTTGGTCTCTGAGCTTGGTTGTTTTCTTGCAGATGTTTCATTATCCAACTAGGTAACATCATCAGGGCCAGTGAGTGTGGGGTTTGCTCCCTGTTTATATTCAGTATCTTGCACTGCCAGTTTTGGTGGGGGTGTGGTTTTGTCCTTGATAGTTCCTTGCTTAGAGTATTTGTCCAAACAATTTACTGAATATAAACAGGAGGAGACCCCACACTCACTAGCACTGATGATGTTTCCTAATGGGGCAATGAAATGTCTGCAAGAAAACAACCAAGCTCAGAGGACACTAAGGATTCCATAATGTGATAAAGGAAGAGCTGGGCCTGATTCAGTCAAAGCTAGCATCTTACATTCTAGCTTAGTTTTACTCGAACTATACTGCTCAGATACACATGGAGGCTGGAATATTAATAGTCCTTAACAGCAATGAGAAAATGTCGCTGTCATAATTTAGAATGATTTGCTTCCCAAATTATAAAGCTAATGTTTTACAATTGGGCAAAAGATCCCTGTTGTTACACCGTTCCAAAACCGCAATTGACTTTAAATCACAACAATGCAAAGTCATCTGAAACATTTTCAATCATGCCTCTCATTATTTCCTTTAATTTATTTAAAGACTCTTGGCAACTTAGGAACCTCTGAACGTTATGGATGTCGGCTCCCATCAGCATCATCCATCATAGTTAATTGTAGGGGACTATGGGGAATGTAGTCTAAAACAGTGTATCACACCAGGTTGCCTATCTTCCTACCTCATTTTTTTTTTGAACAAAATAGTGTTGAATTTGTCTCTGAACAAATCACAGGTTTATGGATCACCTTTGCTTTTTTTCTAGGAGTTTACTAAGTTTATTAGGGCGAGATATATATTTCAAAATTAGAACCATGCCAGGTTGACTTGAGGATGAATTTATATTGAGTCTAAAAGACCAATGATTACAACCAACATTGAGGATCCATTCCCTGCATGAACGTTGGATTAGAAACAGGAAATTTGGGTCCATGTCCAGCCTCAACCAGAGAAGCTCCCCTGATAACCTTCAACCAGTCTCATTCTCAGCTCAACTTACTAATTCGCAAAAGAGTGCAGGGACAGAAGTAACACAAGTCAAGTGTTTAGGGAGGAAATGATAATGGTACAATCATTTGGCATAGGGTTTCCTACTTGAGCAGGGCGTTGGACTAGAAGACCTTGAAGGTCCCTTCCAATTCTGTTATTCCGCTACATGGGAATGACTTTGAAACAGGAAGAAGAGCCAGTGTTCCAAACACACCATTCAAAGGTCAAGTGAAGCCTTCAACTCAGAACCTCATGTACTACCGCAGTAAATTTAATAATAATAAAAAAAACCTCCAATCATCAAGTGTTAAAGATTGACTCTAGAGTTGAAAGGAGACAAAATGTTTCCTTAGCAATGGGAAAGTTCATTTCAGGTAAGAATCTGTTCCGTACTGTTGCATTCATAAAATAAAAGGTATGGAACAACAATGGCAACAATTGGGCAAAGAAACCTCATCTTTGCTTTGAACTGATATATAACCAAATGTGTTTTTAAAGAACTCAGTATAATTTTGAAGGATGACTCTCAAAACCTGCTTAGAATCTATTCTTCCTTCAGTCCCTTTCACTGAATTTTACATAAGCTGGAAAGGGATTAAACCATGTAGATGCCTGTTTCTACTTTCTCAAGTTGTCAGGTTGTGTCTAAATATCATATTAAAGGTAGGGATGTCAGGTAAAAAATCTTCTCAGTGCTCTTTTTTTAATCCTGATTTATTACTTTATAAGTAACTCAAGGACAGCAAACTTACATAATACTCCTTCCTCCTCCTATTTTCCCCACAAAAGCAATCCTATGAGCTGAATTGAGCTGAGTGAAAATAACAGGCTCAAAGTCACCCAGCAAGTTTTTCATGCTTAAAGCAGTACTAGAACTCACTGTATTCTGCCTGTTGGTCCAAAGCTGTGGTTCTCAACCTTTTTAATGCCGTGACCCCCCAACCGGTCGTAAGTCGAGGACTACTCAACCGGTCGTAAGTTGAGGACTACTCGACTGGTGCAGCACCGTTTGCAGAAGGGGACTTTTGGCGGGCTCAGCAGGGCAGAGACAGCCTGGACAATTCCTATTGGCTTTTGAAAGCCAATAGAATAGACTCTCTTGAATAGAGTCTAATTCTATTGGCTTTCAAAAGCCAATAGAATAAAAGGGAGTAGCACAGCTAAGGAAAAGGGGGGAAAATGGCGGACTGCGTTGTTTGGCGACCCCCGTGAAATGGTCGTTCGACCCCAAATGGGATCCCCACCCACGGGTTGAGAACCACTGGTCCAAAGTCACTCAGTTGACTTTCGTGGCTAAGGCAGGACTAGAATTCAGATTCTTCTGGTTTCTAGGCCATCACCTTCACCACTGCATAAAATGGTTTTCCCCAGTGTTAATATTAATTCATTAATACTAATGCAAATGAACCCAATTTGCACTTCCCAGAATTCTGTCTGAAATCAATTAAATGCCAATATCCACACTCTTTCAAATTGGGCCATTTAGCTTATCATTCCCCCTGAAAAAAAAATCCAGTAAAAAAATGGGCATATTAGGAGGGAAAGTTGCACAACAAGCTATAAGGAAAAACACTTGTAAAAAAAAGTTTATATTCAGAAAAAGTGCATGCAGAAATCCATATATGAAAGGAAAGTAGCTATAAAAGTGCATTCTTTAAAAGGAATTCACGGGAAAATGTATGTCTTTCCATAGATTTACCATATTTTTCATCCCTCAGTCAGTTCTCTTTCTATGACCGTTGACCACATCCATTTGCTGACGAGGATGCTTTTAAGGTTTTCTTTGTTTTGTTTGATTTCGCCAAGAATGATAGAGAAAGCACCTATGAATTAATGATGTGAAGACAAACATCTCCTGCATTATTTTATTATCAGTTCTCCGTGAATGCAATGGAAAAGAATTTGCCGTCAATATTTCTTTCAAGGGGAAAGAGACTTTTTTTCTGGAATATGATGCTCTTCCATGTATTTAATAACAAAGTAGACATGGGTTTGGGTTGAACAACCTCTCTTTTACTTACAAACGTTTCTCCACTAGTTTGAAGTCTTTCTGGCTTCTAACACCTACAGTAGATTCAATCCTGATGGGAGAAATGAGGAGCAACTACCTTCTCTAGGGATTTGTCAAAGAAATCTACACAGCATCAGGAAAGCATCAAAAGATTTAGATACATCACAAGAAAACCAAATCTGCCATCCATAACCCCTTCCATGCCATTCTCCATAAAGAAAATGGGAAAAAACACTACAGAGGCTCTGAGACTAAAGTAGAACACAAAACTTCTTATTCCTAAAGGAGGTACAATTTTAACAAGCAGGAAGGCAGAAGCAATTGAAAACTTGAAGACTTTGAAAACTATGTTGATTGTTTTTGTAGAATTTATGGTAAAAAAAGAGTTTGAACCAACAATTTCTATTTCACTGTTACAAAGCTTCTAGATAAATGTTTTGCATTCTCCTTTACTCAGATATAAGCCTGCAATTTAGAGATTATTTATATCCAAACAGTCGGGCTTTGTTATTCCCCGTAGATGAACAAATAGTAATCACTAAAGTTTGGGAAATAGGCTAAATGCAGTGGTTATTCTTCATATTAAGAGCAAAAAGAGTCAGGCAATATCCAAATGCCACTAACGAGTCTAAACGGGGAGTATAGTGCTGCGGTAAAATGGCAATTCAGCCCAAAACCCTACAGTTAAATGTCATTAGAGACTGTGACTTAAACTCCTAAAATGAAGGATTACAGAGTAAAACAAGAAGGTCATAATTAACAGTTTGTGGGTAAAAACAGCAACACAGTATGGCATCTTTAAGAAAAGAGTGCAGGGACAGAAGTAACACAAGTCAAGTGTTTAGAGAGGAAAATATCCCACTGGAGCAGAAGATGAAAGGGCAGAGTGGTAACACTGATTTAAATCAGCTATAAAAACAGAGCTGATTTACACAACTACAAAACAAGAAACTCTTGTTTCAAAGCCCAGGTTGCCATGCCCAGAACAACGGCAGTCTAGATCAAGATTATAGGGTTTTGACAACCATTTAGGGCAGGGGTAGGCAACCTTGGCTCTTTTATGACTCGTGGACTTCAACTCCCAGAATTCCTGAGCCAGCCCTGCTGAGGGGAAAGGGAGAAGTTTCCAAGCTGAGCCATGCTGGCTCAGGAATTCGGGGAGTTGAAGTCCACGAGTCATAAAAGAGCCAAGGTAGCCTACCCCTGATCTAGGAGGTAAAATGGGAGGCTTCCTACCATTTTTAGTCAAAGGAGGTCTCCATGAAGGAAAACCCATTCGCAAATAAAAGTAGAGAATCTTGCAATCTCCATATACACAGAAAGTCCTCTTTGGATTGTTTTAATGGTCTTCAAGATCTATAAAGATGAAAATGATCCATCTGGTATCATGATCCTAAGTTGTTGATGGTCTTATAGCATAAGCTAAACTTTGAAGTTGGTTAGGTAGCTAACTGGCAGTGGCTTAAGTGGTACTATAAGAGGTGCATGGCTAGATGTCCTCCTGGCAACCACTTGAAGATTTTGGAGAAGGACAAGAATGTGAATGTGAAATTGCCAATGTATGGATAATAGTATCTAAGCTATCCCTGGCCAGGAAAAGGTGTAGCTGGCATACCAACCAAAATTGGTTATCATAGTAGTTAACTGTATCTCCCATGACAACAATGGTACAATGAGCATCCAAAATCTACATGCCTGTTCTGTGGAAGATTTCAGTTCCATTTAATACAGCAAGCTCACTGTGTCCCATAGCTGGGAACCAGTTTGTCTTATCAGGATTCAATCCCAGTTTACAAGCCACTTTTAATTCAAATATTATGGAAATGTAGAGCTGAGCGCCATCACCTTATCGACAGTACCACAGCCAAAACATTAGATGCCAATTCTCGGAAGTATATCTAGATAACCTTAGGGACAAAATAATGATTTGAAGAACCCATAGCCAAAGGCAGAAGCAGAGTTAATCCACATTTTCTGAGACTGTCCCTTTTACAAGAATAGAACCATTGTTATCTGCAACTTAATTTATAAAGGCAGAATGGAAAAATGTACTTAATTATCATATTTTGTAGCCCATATCATTTCTTTTCTTCCAGTCAGTCATATCCAGTTCTCTGAGACTTCCTGAACATTTTTCCTGGCAAAGTTTTTCAGAAGTGGTTTACCATTGTCTCCTTCCTAGGGCTGAGAGAGAGTGACTGGCCCAAGGCTACCCAGCTAACTGTGTACCCATGGTAGGACTAGAATCCACAGGCTCCCAGTTTGTAGCTTGATGCCTTAGTTTGATACCAAACTAACCCAGTCTATATCATACCGAGCCATAAATTACAATTTCCAACCTATGTTATGTGTTCTTACACAATACGCTAAGCTAAAAAGCAAACAAATCATAATATTATGGCAGAGAAAAGAGAGTGAGGAAGAGGGAGAGGCTTAATTTCAAGATAGGCATTTGCTTAAACAGGATTTTCTATGATGATCTTAACAAGTGTGAAAACAAAACAGTAATTGCAGTTTTATATAAGCACAGAATTCTCATGTGACCCTATGCCATATGGGTGTGTTTGGTTTCATTTTACTATGTTGTATGAATCCAGGCTCTGTGGTTTGTAAATGAACCATAACTTATTTAACAAGCCACTGCTTCCACATTGTAGCTTCCAACATGCATCTAGGAACAAATCTGATCTGAAGCACAACAACATATTTATCATTATTTGTTTTTGGCAACTTTTTTTTTTTAACAACCACGCTGTATCTGCATATACCTTCTCCTTCTGCATGCGGTGTTAAATTAGAAATTCCCAGTTAAATCAAGGTGAGTTGCCTTTTTGAATGGAGGCAGAAAGTTCAGTGCTTCATTCCTTGTGGTGCGGGGTTTGATCCAACAGCTTCATCAGAAGGAGAATCTTAAAAGTTGTGCCAAAGTGGGGGACAAGTGAATAGCAACAAACAACACATTGTACACATGCTTCTAATTATGGCTGGCTGGCATTTATAGGTCCTCTGCCAGTAGTGACATCCAACAATCACAAATGTAACTGGATCAGTGAGCATTTGGCTTTCACTTGCTGTCAATTAAGCATAAGATGATGGATTTCTGCTCTCTTTTTCAAAGAGTATATGTTCCTCTAAGTTTTTTGAACCCAGCTTACTACTCCTCTCTCTCTGCAATGCAGTAGTAAAGATTGGCACTTTCAGCCACATTCTGGGGTGAAAGGAACTTTATTGTGCCCAATTTACTTAGAATTGCTGTCTGCTCTGTCCCACTTCGGTCCTATTTTCAATTCATCCAGTATTTAAAGTGACCTTTCAAATAAGGAGGGAGGGGGGGAAAACCAGGCTAATTAAAAAGCATATTTAGATTTTTAAAGCATCATAAACGTACTCAGAAAAACCTGCTAGTGTACAAATGTACACATTTAAATCCGCAAAGGAATGCAAAAGTCACCAGCGTCTAATTGTACAAAGGCTCAAAACGTTTTGTACTATTTATTGCAGTTTGCAAACACAACTGTGGAAACCTGGAGCAGGGAAGTGGGGGGGGGGAAATATTCTATTGTAGATGTACCTTTTCTTGGGATGGGAACTTGGTTCTCTGCTGAACTGCTTACACAAACCGTAACTGTTTTCTATTACATACACACATACACAAAAAACCCCAATGTAATAATAGAAAATTATTTTTAAAAAAAAATTGTAAAAAAACCAAAAAACAAACCTTAACTGTTATTTCACTTGTGGAAGAATCAGTTAGGAAGGATAAAAGAAAAATGTACTTCATAAAATAAGGGAGACAATTGCAACTGTCTTTCTGAATTCCTCAAAGGTCCTTCTTGCCATTTTTTCCTTGTCTAATTATTAAGAACCTTTTAATGTTTATTGATTTAGACATAAACACATTGATTTTCCAACTACAAATCAGTATAAATACCAGGTTGTTCTACTCTATAAACGCAGCACATGGATAGCAGGAGGAATTTTCTTTGAAGCTCTTTATTCTGCCAGCTTTGATCTTTAATTTTAATAACTTAAAGCAAAGAAAGGAAACTGCAACACTAAGTACCTGGCATCATTTCACTGTTCTAGATAAAATTACATCCACATTTATATTTTCTGGCTGTTCTGCCAAAACGTGTGCATAAATACAAGATGGAAGGAGAAAGAGAAAAATCAGCTTATTTTCTAAAGTTTTCTGAGCTTTAAAAGGATTTTCAAACAAGCAAACCTGCTAAGGTAGGTATATGTGTATATATCTAGCCTGGCAATTTTTCTGTAATCTGAAGATATTTTGCTTTCTACAGACATATTCACATGGGTTATGCTGTTGCTGCTGCTGCTGTATTAAAATTACTTGCCAGAAATTTGCAATCTAATCACTAAAGACAGTTGGCTGCTTCTGTGTACTTGGAGATGAGATATAGCTCTTTCGGGCAGCCTGTTTCATATATATATATTTATAGAAAAAAATAACTGCTCCCCCTTTCCTTCCCTTTCTTGCAGACACACAGAGAACGCAAATACCCACAGAATGGGAAGCGTACTGCATTTTAAAAAGACAAAAAGCTGAGAAATGCAATTAATACTCTTCTTCACAGTAGAATTCACCTCCCAAATGTGTAGTGAAAGATAAAAAGTTTGGCACCCTAGTGTTTTAGAAATGGTCAAACCCAAACCCAAAGCTCGAAAAACAAGGGAGAGTTTTGGTAGAATTGCACCAGTGAAATACTTCACAAAAGAACAAGTAATGGAACGGAACCAATGGCCGGAAAAGAAAGGAAGTCAATTAAACACTAGGACAACCTTATTAATGTCAAGGGCTAGTCAACACTGGAGCCAACTGTCTTTAGATCTGGTGGCTTCTTCTTCCCTGCAGCCATTTCAGCAAGAAATTGGATACTCGTCTGATAGAGAGGCTGTGGTTACATTCAACAATGAAGTAGGAACTAACCAGGCAAAACTGTCTCCAACTTATCTCTTAATTTAATTCCAAAAATTGACAATGAGGCATGGAGCTCTGAACCCATGCACCCACATGCATGTGAACAAATGAGAAAAAAAAAAACCACCTTCTGTGTTTCCATGAGGCCAAACTAACCCAAACATGTAACGGTACCTTCTCACCATGGACAGTAATTTTCAAACACGAGTGTATAGTTTCAAACACATTTTCTTTAAATCTTCTCAGTCTAGATCTTCTTGGTCTCCAACTCTCATTAGGTCCAGCTCTATGACTAAAAGTCAAGCATGAAAAAGAAAACTGTGGTCCAGTAATATCTGGAAACTCATAATATATTCCTCTCTCTGTTCCATACAAAATGATTTCTGGATTCATGCATAGTGCTAAGCCTTGGTTTGTTTTAGCTACGGTTCTTGAATAATACGCAGATGGGTTCACACAATATACCAAGCCAAAATCAAGTTACAGCTATAAACTTAGCCTAATACATGAAGATAATATTTCTCACAAGAACTGAAAGAGATATATGTAATAGCATAGATATGTGAATGCAAAGTGTTAAAACAAGGCATCAATACATGATTTTTTAATTCTAAAAAAATGTTTTCTGTAATATTGCACCAATATTAGAAAAAAAAGAGACAGAGACACATTTTCCTCTCTCTCCTGTAATGCTAGAACTCAAGGTTAATCAATGAAATTGATTGAGAATAGATTTACCCTAGTAAATCCCCACCTCTGCCACCTTTGAAAGCTAGTGTCATGTGCAAACCAAGCCATAGACAATGAAAAGTGAGGGCTGGAAGCCAATAAAGATCAGAGGACAAACCAAAAAGGCAAGTCTACTGATGACTTTCAGTGAAAGACAAGCTCAAATGGTGATAAACAAAGAAACAAATCAGAAGATAGGAAGAAGAGGAGGGAAATAGTGCAGTTAGGAGATTGTTAGAACTAGTGGCGTTGTATATTTAAATAATATAATATTGTGAAAGGCAGAATTAACTTGTCCATCGGCAGCAGCACTATCTCCAGTATAGTGGATCACCTGGAAATGGGCAAAAATGAAGTGAAACATTCATGGAAGAAAAGCCTTTAGAGCAGTGTTTCTCAACCTTGACAATTTTAAGGCATGTGGACTTCAACTCCCAGAATTCCACAGCCAGCATTGCTGGCTGTGGAATTCTGGGAGTTGAAGTCCACATGCCTTAAAATTGTCAAGGTTGAGAAACACTGCTTTAGAGATCCTGGTTCCCATCCCTAGCTGCCCTCTTTGTGTTCTGCCCTTTTTGTGTTTTGTGGAGTTTAGACACAAAGCAGTGAGGAATAAAAAGTGCTATGTGATCCATTCTCCTCTTTTGCCTATCTATCCTCAACTGGAAGAGGACTTGGTCACCCAAACTCATACTCTCTACTTAGGGTCCCACCTGAGAAGTTTGCCTTATGATGGCAACTGGAGTCAGAATTTCCATTGTTAAGCGATGCAGTCATAAAGTGTCAGGTCACATGATCACATTGCATAGTGTTGGCAATTATGACAGTCTGGTTACCATCTTAACCTGAGGACTGTATTGGTTGTTAAGCAAGGATGGCACGTAACCCTGACTTCTGACTTTCTACTACTGGCTTCCCCATTAAACTTGATTTTGAGAAGCTGGCAGGGAACATTGAAAATCACATTCACATGTCCAGGGATGCTGCAATAGCCGGGATTCCAAGGACTAGGTGTTAAGTACCACTTGTCCAGCACCACTGTAACTTTGAAGTTACAGGTTGCTGAATTGAGGGTCTACCTGTACAAGCTGTCCTCCCCTGCTTATATTTCTTTTGAGGGAAAATAGCCAAAGTCAAGGTTCACCACTTTCCACAACCATCCCATTGTTTTGGCAACAAACATATGACACTATTATTGATTTCTCTCCCATTGACCAAAGAACTCACTGATCTGTTTCCTGAGTTCAGCCTTTTTTTGAATCACGATCTCTTTGTTTCATTTTCATGTGCCAGAACAACATGAGCAGTTCCAAAAAAATAAAGCATAGCTTTTGGTCCAGATTTACCAAGCATCGCTGCATTCTTGACCTTTTACCCAGCCACTCAACATCTCATTATCTCAATTAGTCCAGTAGAACAGTCTTCCAGCAAGGAAGTGATCAAATCCTCCTTCCCTTCCTTAGCCTGTGTCTATCGCCTTTGCTGTCTCATTTATTTCTCCAAGCTGGCCCTTTATTAGTCAGAGTTACTTCTAATAGAATCTGAGCCTTGGAACCCATCATTTACCACTTTGTTTCTCACCCCTTCATTATACATGCTGCTACATCCATTATAGCCAGCTTTGTATTTACTGGATGGAAGTCTTTGCTTCGCCTTTACTTTTGATCCTGCTCCAGCCAGCGCTAGCCAGAACCGTTCAGCAAGTCCGACCAATTACTTTTTGCTCTCCCAAACTGCATCATTGCTTTCTCTACAATTCCAACAATTATTTGAGATGGCAACAAAGAAAAGGAGGGGCAACGTACAGTCCACTCTTGCTAGGAGGATATTTGTAGCTTGTTTGTTTGGCCTTTATGCTCTCCCAGCGTTACTGATTTACTCCCTCTGCTTTAGGGCTAAGAAACTTAGAATCCACATCTTAAATCCTCCAGAGATTCCCAAGATAAAACCCCTGGAACCAGATGGCCAAATGATTTGACGTTGGAATTTGGAGCAGCACAATTGTTGAGCTCTTATTCAGAATATGGGTGTGATCTCCATAAGGAGTTAACAGCTCTTGCCCTCTGTTGCTGCTCCTGAAAAAAAGATCACCCACACATACATGAAGGGGCATGCCCAGTCGTGGTTCCTGCTGCTTTTAAAGACTGAAAGAAGTTCAAAACCCAAGTGAAATATTCCCAAGAGTGGGCTGTGATAGAAATGGGTTCATAACCCTACTTGGTTGATTGCAGGATGAGCCGAGGCTGATGATAATATGTCCTGATTATGCTTTCCGTGGACATAATTGGAACTTCTTAAATAGATAGTGTAATCTGCTAAGAGTACAACCTCCCCAGGCAGAGATCAAAACCTCTAACATTTTGCACAGAATGGAAAAGAAACAGAGCACAGCATGGAGCAAAAGCTGAGAATTAAGCAGGGATCAGCTACCAACCATCCAAGGATCGTCTTTTTTGCACCTCCTCTTCCGAAGAGAGCTGTCTCTAGCCAACTTTACTAAAGAATAGGATTCTATGGCATCCACATATGTCTTGTCCACCCTCAATGAAGCTGAACATAATTAGGAAACAACAAAACACTCCAAGACTCTCTTTGACAACCAGAGGAAAATCTTGGCCATTTGAAACATATTCTGTGTCATCTCCAGCCACCAAAAGCTTGCCCAGTTTTTGAAAGAAAGGAACATGGGCAGTTCTTCTAATGCAGGGGTGCCCAACCTTGGTTACTTGTGGACTTCAACTCCCAGAATTCCCCAGCCAGCCATGCTGGAGTCCTGCTAAGTTGAAGCAATGCTGAGTTAGTCCATAGTTCTTAAAGTTGCCAAGATTGGGTACCCCTGTTCTAAAGCATGATTTTAGCACTTCCCCCTATTCCTGATTATCTTAGTCCTCCACCCCGCCTTTCCATAGGTCTTATTTTATCCTGCTTTCCTTTTCTCAACTCTCTTTTGCATGTAAGAATATGTTTCTTGCAATGTGCTTTCTTTTTCCTGAATTTCTTTCCTGAACAAGTCAGTTTATGTGGACCAAAGAGACAAAAGCCGAGTCCTGCTGGGTGCCCTCACGCTAACCTGATTTCTTTCCTATTTGTTCCAGGGGAAATGGTGGCCTGCTGTGTTTAAGCACACTTTTGGACTGCTGAATCAGAACTGAACAACTTAAAAAGCGCACCGAGATGAGATTTCGCAGGGTGTCCTATGAAACAAATTTGGATTTGTTCTCAAAAAGCCTTTCGCCAACAAAGGCTCGCTTGGTTATTTTTGCACACTGTTAACAGAGTTCAAAGGAGACCAATCACATCCTCACTTGTTCTCACTTACTCTCAATGCTTCCACTCATTCCCGATGCCCCTTTGCACCTGCACAGAATAAATGGGACTGTCCCTTTCATTTCTCACTTTTGCTTTTCAAAATATACTTTTGCCTGTCCCAGGCAGTTTTGAGTTTCCTTGCATGGAAGGATGCTGTGAGTGGGTTGAAGAGCCATCAAAAAGCAGAACTGTGATGGAATGTAGTTGGGAGTCATAGGAGGGCAAAGAGACAGTGGAGCAAAGTGGGACTCTCCCTAGCAGTTCATGAAGCATATCCATAGTTAGGAAGACAATTGCTTCAGATTCTTTGATTTGAAATCAAAGTCCCCCCCAATTCATATAACCAGCATTCCCTGGGCTGTTACAATCTTCAGAGCAGTTCTTGATACTCTTTGCTTTATCTCTTCATTTATATATACTTGTTTTGTTTTCCTGGTAGTAAGACTACTGGAATATCAGGACAGCCGCTAGATGCAGAAAACTTTCAATTTTTGTTGCCATCTATTGGTTGTTTAGATTTTTTTTTTTAACCTGGATCTGGTATCCCTAATGTTAGAGAAAATTAACCTGTCCAATAAAACTCTAAGTGATTTTGAGAAAGTTCCATCCACACTCAAAAGCAACGAACATGTTCAGTCACAGTTATCTTGTCAATCCTACAAAGATGGATGCTGCATATGCTTATGGATCCTTCCCCTCAATTTATTTCAGAATAAATTGGATAGGAACAGGTTACATATCCAGAGCTAAACAAAGGTGAGGGACGGACTCCCGACAGTGTAAGGGACAAGTCTATAATTCATTTCTAACTCTGTTCTAGCTCATTAACTTCATGGTGTCTTGAACGGGGTGAAAGAACTGTCTCCTCTCCAGTCCTATTACAGTCAACTCATTAAGAGTCCCTTCAAGTTCTGCAGCTAGGTTGATATCTACATTATTCTCCTTTCCTTTCACTAATGTGCTCATCAGGGGTGTGGACTTTTGCATCTGTTTCCCATTACACGATGGATAGATAGCTCTGGATATCAGGTGCTATTTGTTACTGTAAACTATCACTTCATTTACAATGTCCTTATCATAATGAACACAGTATGGGAGCCTATTTAATGCTCTTAGCACCAGCAGATGTTACATGCTGGAAAAGGGGAGAGCTGGAGAAATCACTGTGTTTTGAAGAACTAAACCGCCCATAATGTAAAGCATATCCATTTTATTTTTGTTTGTTTTCAGCTTGAACCAAAATATTATTTTACAGCCAAAATTACTCAATGGATAACAAATATTGCACACAAACTATCTTGGTATGTTTTAACAAGTGAAACATTTGTAGAGTTGTTTTAATCTCTTCACAAAGTGTGTGTCTGTCATATTTGGGCTGCAAAAAAGCTGTCAGTCCACTAGATGGCAGCAAAGAGACACAGAAAGTCCTCTGCTACCATCTTGTGGTCAGGGGTGCCTCTAAAACTCCCAAGATGCCGTGGTCCCAAAATATTTCAATGTTACGTAGTTTCAACTGATTGGACTAATCATCAGTTTTTATTTAATGATTTTTGTTCTTTGATTACCCTGAAAGTGGGTGATGTTTTTTAGATGTATCACCCTCTAGTCCAGTGTTTCTCAACCTTGATAATTTTAAGGCATGTGGACTTCAACTCCCAGAATTGGCTGTGGAATTCTGGGAGTTGAAGTCCACATGCCTTAAAATTGTCAAGGTTGAGAAACACTGCTCTAGTCTTTGGGGACCATACATGGTCTTTCTCTGCTGCCATCTGGGGTTCAACTGGAGTTTTACAGCGCTGTATGATAGCACTCTGGCAGCTGTATGAATGGAGAAATAGGGGAGGGGGGAGCAGAAGTTGTAGCACTGCTGAGAGAGTCCTGCTTTTGTGATTCTGTTTACAAGGCAATGCATGGAGTGCTTAACCTTTTTTTAGTCATCACACATTTTTTTATGGAATGTATGAATGATCTTGGGGAAGAGGTGCTGTCTAAGAAACACAGAGATAAAAGAGGGTAGGAACCTTAACAGTCAGAGAACAAAACTTAGGAAGAACCCTGCCTATTGGATCAAGCAATGGCAGGAATTTGAAAGATTCTGTTATTGTAACCTTACAATAAAGTAGAATTAGTTCATCTAGTCCCATTTTCTGTCTGCTTTATCTGGGAGGGCTGACATATCCCAATGTTCCTAGGTAAACTTGGGCCACTCTTTTTGGTTCACAACGTATCTCCCAGAGCTGTTGCTATGGGGCTAAAGCAGTGGTTCTCAACCTGTGGGTCAGGACCCCATTTGGGGTCAAACGACCATTTCACTGGGGTCGCCAAACAACGCAGTCCGCCATTTTTTCCCCCTTTTCCTTAGCTGTGCTACTCCCTTTTATTCTATTGGCTTTTGAAAGCCAATAGAATAGACTCTCTTGAATAGAGTCTAATTCTATTGGCTTTCAAAAGCCAATAGGAATTGTCCAGGCTGTCTCTGCCCTGCTGAGCCCGCCAAAAGTCCCATTCTGCCAACGGTGCTGCACCAGTTAAGTAGTCCTCAACTTACAACTGGTTGAGTAGTCCTCGACTTACAAACGGTTGGGGGTCGTGGCATTAAAAAGGTTTAGCCACTGGGCTAAAGCAAGCAGAATGTGCCACCTTGGAATCTTAATGGAAAGACAGGGTGTGAATGCAGCAAGTGAACAAAAGAGAAGTAGCCCTTCATGCTGTTCCACAGAGGGGAGGGCAGCAGAGAAGAGTAATGGATGGCTACTAAGATCATATCTAGTAGGGCAGTAGAATGGCCAATGTGGCTTATCAGGCCATAATCTCAATGGTGAAGAAGATGACAATGACGATGAAGAAGAAGAGTTGGAAGGGACCTTGGAGGTCTTCTAGTCCAACCCCCTGCTCAGGCAGGAAACCCTATACCTTTTCAGACAAATGGTTGTCCAATCTCTTCTTAAAAACTTTCAGTGTTGGAGCATTCACAACTTAGTTCTAGGTTGCTTCTTTCCTTGATTAGTTTCTACCCATTGCTTCTTGTCCTGCCTTCTTGTGCTTTGGAGAATAGGTTGCCCCCCTCTTCTTTGTGGCACTCCTGAGATATCGGAACACTGCTATCATGTCACCCCTGGCCCTTCTCTTCATTAAACTAGGCATAGACAATTGCAGCAACTATTCCTTATATGTTTTAACCTCCAGTCCCCTGATCATCTTTGTTGCTCTTCTCTATACTTTTTCTAGAGTCTCAACATCTTTTTTACATTGTGGCAACCAAAACTGGGTGTAGTATTCCAAGTGTGGCCTTACCAAGGCATTGTAAAAGCACTGTGTTGGCTTTTTTGGCAGCTGCAGCACACTACTGGCTCATGTTTAAGTGATTGTCCATTAGGACTCTGAAATCCCTCTCACAGTTAAGTTTTGGCATCAGGCCATACATAACATCAGGAACTCTGTTCCACCCCAACAGTCTTAAGGGTATGGGTAATTGTTATTGTGATATCAGTGAATTGCCCTGATTATTAATGTTTCTGCTGATTCTCTGCTGTTTTACATACTAAAAAAAAAGGAACCTACAATTTAAAAATAAATAGATTCTGGACTAGGTTGCTTTAGAGGCAGTGAAGAAAATCTTTATTTGATAGATCGAAAGCTGATCTATCCTACAGACTTAATCCAGTTCTAATCCTTGCTGTTCATTCCTGGGTTTCTTAAAAATGTGTAATCTTTGTGAGGAAATGAAGACTTTCCAGTAGAGACTTCCTGGCACTTTGACAAAAACACAACTCCCAAGATGCTGTGACAGTTAAACCAGTTTAGAAAACCCATCAGGGAATGGCTTGCTTTCACAGAGTTAAAGCAAATGTCATTCTTTAATATGGAATCATGACTAAAGCCTGCATTTCACTGCCAGCTTTAAGAGCTTTCTTAAATTATGCTCGTTGATCCTAGAGTGTATATTACACAGTGGATACAGCAGAACTATATAAAATTCTTCTTGGAGCTGTTTGCTTTCCACATAGGCTAAAATGTCTGTGTATCTTTGCTGTTCTTTAGTGGCATATTTAAAATCTATGAATCAAGACACCAGGGAGAGAAAAGAGATCAAGGAACAATGGCAATCTACTCCATGGCCTTACAAAGGAAAGGGTTTTGTCCCAAGGGAATCACCTGTCAGCCATCACACCTAGACCAGACTGGAAACACAATTCTACTTTATTGTAAAGCTACATTAACTGAGTCTTGCAAGTTTGAAAGTACAAATCTCCCACCATCTCCTTTACAGTCTGAGAAGATAGGTACATTCTGAGTTTGTCTGTTGTTATGGACCTGTGAGCTATGCCCTCTTTGATCCTTCCCTAGGCAGTGTCTTTGCCCCTTGTCCCCCAAGGTCATTACAACGTACCTGTAGGAGATGACTAGGCTGAATCCAAGGCAGGAATCAACCACTTCATCACTTAACCAGAAATGTCCTGGTTCATAATGCTTGACTACATTTGTATCAGTGAGCATGTTCCACAGGAGCTTTCATGTGCTTCAAAATTTAACCCGATCTTGTATCTTTTCCAGGCATTCTGCCATGATATTCATTTATTGCAATTTTGGCTACCATTTTCCTTCAGGCAGATGGAATTGATCTGATTAATACTTCCCAAAGGACAAGAACATTTTGGTGAAATTAGACTGATCTCAATGGAAGTGTGTGAATATCTTGTCTCCATGGCACAACACTCTATGAGCCTGCAGTCTTCCTGGTTCTTCATATCCCCAACCAAGATGTTTCACCATGGGTTTTCTTCCAAGTAACTTTCTCAACTTGGGAACTGTAGCAAGCCAAGAAGATTGATGAAACATGAGCTGTGTGAAGCCCTTTGAGGTTGTCTAACAAGAACAACTTGACTTTCGGAACCTTATTGCTAGAAATGTAATGTAACAGAATCTTGAAAATCTGACAAAGCAATTCTCCAGTTCAACTTATACCTAGCAAAGTTAAGGCAATTAGTGTCTTTCCTCCATACCTTGGATTCAGGAAACTTTTTTGTAATGGCCCTGCCTCTAACTATAATTGTCTTTCTCTCTCCACCATATTTCCAGGTCCTGTTAGATAACCAATGCTGTCACTTGGTAATAATCAGGTAAACTTAAAAGTATCACCAAAACACGCTAAGGAATTTTAAAATACATCTGGGAAAAAGTAACAAGAAGGAGGTGGGTTTTTTTCCAGGGCAGAAAAGTTTGGGAAAATTGGAAGACAGATTTTGATGGGAAATTACTGCTTCCAAGATTACTGTTTCATCCATTACATTTTTTGGGATACAGGTATAGAAGCTTGCCTTCATTAATATGGAAGAGGTATTCGCTACAATCTGTATCAAAATCAGATACAGAAAATTCCTGTTTTTTAAAGTCAAAAAACATCTGCTTTTCTCATCAAAGGATGAGATCATCCCTGCAAAATTCTCAGAGAAATAGCATGATTTTCTGACCTGATTACAAAAATGCCAAGCTGCTGGGTGAATTTTTTTGTCTTTCACCAGACAATCATCCATCTCATAATTAGTAGCCTCTTTGATTTTCTACACTTTTATTATATTCCAAGAGGAACCATCAGGAGAGAATTTTTTCCCCACAACTTTTCTCAAACTGGAAAGTGCGGGTTGCCAGGTGCCACGAGAGAGATGGAAAAACTTGAAACAGAAATCAGGAGCACCATTAGAAGCATTGCCACCACCTGTGATGCTAAAGAAATGTGTGGTTTTTTAAAAAAAATATCACTAAGAAAATTAGTGATATTTAGGGGGAAAATCTGAAGCATCCTGAAAATAAATGTAGCAAACCATATGTTTATAGGGTATATTTATATTTGATGATTTAAATGATTTTATGTTGTAAGCCACCCAGAGTTATTCTGAAATGAGATAGGTGGCAAATAAATTTAATAAGTGAATAACTAACTAAATACATAAATAAGCTTCTTTCACAAGCGAGGAGCATTATGGTAACTCTTCAATTTAAAATGTCCCCAATGTCCAATTGAGATGTTGATAAAGAAATTCTCTAATGTCTAGTTTGTGTGAAGGGTCCTCTGGCATCAGATTGCACAATATTAATATCTGAAAATGAAAGACATTAGAAATGAGCTCCAATTCTCCGCTTATTTTAAACAGGAACAAGATCCCAAATTTGGTTCTGTGTTTGATGTTGTATACAGAGAAAAGATAGTTTGTGGTCTTCTGAACTCAGTGGTGGGATTCAGCCGGTTCGCACCGGTTCGACAGAACCAGAAGCTAAATTTTGTTGAGTTCAGAGAACTGGCTGAATGCACACTTCTTCTGGAAGTCCGTTTAGGACTCGGAGGACCTAGAACATCCAGCTGGAAATGCAGGGATGCCACTTCTGGAAGTTTGTTCTAGGCCTTGGAGGCTTGGAGGAGGCTTCCCAGGCCTAGAACCACCCACCAGAAGTGCGGAGATGCCACTTCTAAAAGTCCATTCTAGGCTTTGGAGGTCCAGGCCTGCATCCACGCAGAGAACCAGTTGTTCGGGGATTTGAACCCCACTACTGGGTTGTTCACATATTTGAATCCCACCAACTTATCAATGTTCTTCTGAACATCTTATCAATTATAAAGGACACCCAGTAGAGAACAAGAGGCGACCACCAGAGAAAATTCAAATTAATTTTGGAAGTAATAACACCAGCAACAGCAACAACAATAAATAGAAGGAAGAGACAAATGTAGTAATAAAAGTAATAAAACCACACATAGCACCAACCAGAATTTATACTTCAAAATGTATCAAATAATGCAGCAGTGTTAGCAATGTGATCAGAGGAGTTCACACATTTTGACAGAGTATATCATTCTGTGTACAGTGAGCCAAACATTTTTATTAATACAAAATGCATGTTTCGGGGAGGGCGGGGGCAAATGTTATGCAGTCTTTTTCTCACCCAAAGAACCCTCTTGAAAGAGGTGTTTACAGTACTTCTGTTCTGCTGACGAATACTTTGGAACCTAGCCGAGCAGAGCTCCTTGTCTACTTACAAGGCTACTTTGATTGACAGGCAGTCTAGCATGGCAGCAAGAGCATTTAAGAAGGAAGGGAGCTATCTGTTGACTTTGATGAGATCTCATTATCTCCAAATTCTGCCTTGCTTTCACTTAAATGCCGTTAAACTGTAGGCAACCCTTATGGGAATGCAGAATCTCTAGAGGTTACTTGCTTTGCTTCAATCCCATAATATTTTGTTACAGTTTTTTTTTTCATTATTATTCTTCTGCCTTTCCTCAAGATGCTTCTCCTTCTCCTTCTAGTTCTCCTCATTTTTGGAAAAACCTTCCCTCTGAACTTGGCTGCACTGAGTAATAATGAGCAGCCTGAAGTCACCCAGTGAGCTCCATATTTGAGTAGGGACCTTGAATCTGAATCTTCTTAAGCTTTATATCCCACCAAATTTGTAGGCAGTTCCTTCTCATGGCAACGTTATCTGAAAGGGTAGGACTACATTAGATCAACTTAGACTTGAATTCTCATGTTCCTTTTCACCAGGAAGATATACTGGTAGTTCTCAACTTGTGATCACAATTGGGACCAGAACACCCGCCCCTAAGCAAGGCAGTTGTTATGGGAGCTGTGCCCTATTTTACAAGATTTTTTGACACTGCATTAAGAGAATCATTGCAGTTGTTAAGTGAATTGCGTCATCATTAATCAAATCGGGCTTTCCCCATCGACTTTGCAAATTACCCCGGGATGCTGCAATCATCATAAAGAGCCCTGGTGGTACAGTGGTTAGAATACAGTATTGCCTGCTAATTCTGCTGACTGAAGGCTGCTGGCAGTTCAAATCTCACTGGCTCAAAGTTGACTCAGCCTTTCATCCTTCTGAGGTTGGTAAAATGAGGACCCAGATTGTTGGGGGCAATAGGCTGACTCTGTATACCACTTAGAGAGGGCTGTAAAGCACTGTGAAGCGGTATATAAGTCTAAGTACTATTGCTTTTGCAGGCTAACTCTACCCACAGCTTGGGCTTTGATCCTGACCAGCTCAAGGTTGACTCAGCCTTCCATCCTTCTGAGGTCAGTAAAATGAGGATCGAGATTGTTGGGGGCAATACACTGACTCTATAAACCACTTAGAGAGAGGGCTGTAAAGCACTGTGAAGCGGTATATAAGTCTAAAGGCTATTGCTATAAATACATCCTGGTTTCCAAGGGCCCAACTTTTCATCACATGACTGAGGGGAAGCTGCAACAGTTGTAAGGACAAGGAGTGGATGTAAGCCACTTTTTTCAGTGCCCTTATAATTTTGAAAGGTAACTGAGTAAAGTTACCTGTATGCAACTTTGCTCATTCCAAAATGTGATGAGTCAGATTTATTATCTCAGAGATTCAATGTGATCACCCCCCTTAAAATATGGATGTCCATGGAGAGTCTCAGTCATCCAGGTCATGGTTGTCCCAAAGGTGCTTTTTCAAGAGGCAAGTGGACTTTCTTGTTTTTTTCTTTGAGGATGTTTCACTTCTTGAATGAAAGTCTAGTTGCCTTTTGAAAAAGGACCTTTGGGACTCCAAAACGTGGCTTAATTACACCAATTATAAATGGGCCAGTAGTAACATTTGTGTGACAGGAACTCCTGCAATTGTTTCTGTTTATAGGATATAAAAATAGACTTGTTCATGGAACAGCGAAGCAATATTCCAACAGAAAGCAAAAATGTTATTACAATCTGGGATGCTTGGAGGATGCAAGTTTTGCAAATTTCTATATGAACAAATCCAATCCAATCCAATCCATGCAGTCTGCTATTTGACTTGGAAGATTGCCCTGAACCTCCCCCAATTTTTTTTGAAACATTGCGGCTGTGAAAACTGTGAAAGTATATTTTCAAATATGTATTTGGAAAGACAATGCATTTAGAAATTGAAATATTCAGAGTAAATGTGTTTAAAATATTAGCATGTACTTAAACAAACCTTTTAAAGCAAGATTCAAATGTGAATTGGGCTGATTGGATGATATAAGCTTTCTCCACAACAGATTATCAATATGTTCTACATTCCTTGGTGCCATTTAAATCACTGAAGTTCCTGCCATGTTGTGAAATAGAGAAATAGAGATGAGATGAGAAGCTGCAAGAACACTTCATCTCTGGATGTGAGCAAGGAAGGTCCTTGAGGATGACATTAGCAAAGTTGGCTTGCAGAGAAGATCAGAGCTTGGTATCAAGTTTCCAGGAACACCGAATGTTTTTTTCCCCCATCCCTATTTCCCGTGGCCTCAATGAGAAACCAATGCAATTAGGTCAGAAGATAACTGCTTATTGGTGGAAGATGATTTTATTGTTTTGGTTGTTATCACGAAAGAACGGGGGGGGATAAATATTTATTCTTCCTTCCTTATGCCTTAACCCAGGGATAGGCAACTTGGCTCTTTTATGACTCGTGGACTTCAACTCCCAGAATTCCTGAGCCAGCCATGCTGAGGAGAAATGGAGAGGTTTTCATGCTGAGCCATGCTCGCTCAGAAATTCTGGGAGTTGAAGTCCACGAGTCATAAAAGAGCCAAGGTTGCTTACCCCTGCCTTAATCACTACATCAAACTGACTCTACTACTGCAGAGTAAGATATGAAAATCTTAATGATGTAGCTTAGGCTAGATCAGTGTTTCTCAGCCTTGGCCATTTGCAGATACATAAGCTTTAATTCCCAAAATGCTGCCTGGGGGATTCTGGGAGCTGAAGTTATCAAGGTTGAGAAACACTAGGGCTAGATTACAGAATGAAGAAATGGGGTCCTGCAACCTAGATCAACAGAGGAGTCCTTATCCATGACAGTAACAATGTGTGTGTCAGAGATGGGGAGGAAGGAAGGAAGGAAGGAAGGAAGGAAGGAAGGAAGGAAGGAAGGAAGGAAGGAAGGAAGGAAGGAAGGAAGGAAGGAAGGAAGGAAGGAGTGAGTGAGTTCAGGAAGGAAGAGAGTAAGGAAGGAGTTGAGAAAGGAAGGGAGGGAAGGAAGGAGTTGAGGAAGGAAGAAAAGAGTTGGGAAAAGAAGGGAGGGAAGGAAGGAGTTGAGGAAGGAAGGAAGGAGTTGAAGAAAGAAGTTAGGAAGGAAGGAAGGAGTTGGGAAAGGAAGGAAGGGGAAGAGGGAGTGTCTGAGCACTGTATACAGGTCTAGAACCAATGGGGCAAATAAAGTCACCACTATGTGATGGAGCTCCACTAATAATGGTTATCTTTCTCCCTCCTCTTCCTTCTCCCCTACTAAGAAATACCAGCAAGTATTTAAGTATAAGAGGGATACAGGTACGTAAAATCTGAGTCTAGTCAAGAGAGTACAGATGGGGAGGGGAGTGGAAAGGAAAAGGTCAAGGGGAAAATGTAAATGTCAGAATCAGAATGTTTGGAATCAAGACGGTTATACCTTTGAATGTCATTGTGATCAATACTATTCGGGGGTGGGGGGAGAGTGTTTTTTGTATTGTTTGAGCAAACCAGTGTAACAGCAAGGATGGCAACTGGCAATCTTCTAATTAAAGCTCATTAAAAAAACAACATTACGAGCAAATATACTAAGTCCAATTTGAGAAACAGGTTAGATCTACATTGTCTAAAGAGTAGAATAGTTAAGGTCTTCAAAGATGATTTAGCCAAAGGAGGTAATCTTGTCTAACAGCTTTTCTGATGAGGCTCACCAACAGTGATGGAGAAAGAAATGAAGCATTTCAGAAACACACCGATATTTCAGGTCACTTGATTACCAGGAGATGGGGCTCACAGATATCTTAAAAGAGCAGATGTATGCAATAATATTGAATAAATTGTCGGCATTCTTAAGAAAATGGTAGCTAACTTATGACAGAAATGAAATATATATATACTTGGAAAATTTGCTTTCCTAACAAGGTAAGTTAAGGAAAAGTCTGAGGGCGAAGACATCAGAGCGAAACTGATTTACAAACCTTGAATTCTATGGCAACAAAACCCAGATCACCTGTTACTCACAAATACACAAGGAGCACAGGATGTATCTTTCCATTGTACTTTGAAGCCAGCAGATTGTTTATTTAATACACTAATCCCCAGTTCAAGGGAAGCGTTCCTGTTGTCAAGCTTCAATGCCTGACGCTCTGTGATTCTATTTGGGAAATGTAGGAAAATTCTATATTGTTATGAGATTTGCCCTTGGCGTTTTGTTAGATGGGCGTAATGAGAAACACCAAAACCTGCCCAGAGAATAAAATGAGTAAAACATGTTCTCCTAAGCTTTGTATTCTTTAAGGATATCTGACATTTTCTTATTGCCACAATTTTATGCGCCTTTCTGTTTAAAAATGTATTTAAGCTTTTCCAGTCCAGACCCAGAGATATACAGAAATTTTGTACAGTGGCAGGTAGGATCAGAGAATAAAAATGCAGCTCTGTCCCTTGATAGATCTGAAACACCTTCTTCCAAACTACCATTTCTTTTAACTGTGAAACTGAGATAAAATTGTTTTCTGGTTTTTGATTTGGCAGTTATTTTACGTTTATTTTTTATCATCTTATGTATGCAATCATATGTGTGTGACCTGGTCATCAACCTAAATAAAGAAATTTAAAAACACAACAAAAGAGAACAAACAACAGTATACGATATCATCAAGTTCTCCTGCTTGAGCAGGGGGCTGGACTAGAAGACCTCCAAGGTCCTATTCTATTCTGTTCTGTTCTGTTCTGTTCCATTTCATTCCATTCTAATCAAGAGAGTAAAAGAATTGAAATGGAAACAGGCTGGTCACATAGCAAGAAGAACTGATGGCAGTCCTAGAATGGATCCCACTTGATAAAAAGGGTCTATAAAAGAGACCTAAAACAAGCCAGATCATTGATATCAGCAAGTATTGAGGACCCAATTGGCAAAAGAAAGCTCAAGACTGTATTGGCAGGAAAAATGCAGAAGAAGCTTTCATCCTGCAGTGCATAGACAATGGCTAGAATGATGAAAAACACAACACAAAACTAAAAGAGCACAAAGAAGGAAAAGAAAACAAACTCAATTTCCTATCCACTCCCCCCCCCCAATTTATCCTGTGGTTTGCATCATGCCCAACTAAAATGAAAATGACACCTTCCTGTAACCAAGTTAATATTGCAAACATTATTCATTTCATTCACTCAAAATTATGTTTAAGACAAAATGCTTTTGGAATCTTCTTTAGAAAGTACAAACTCTTTAGAGAATTGTGTTCTCAAGAATATAGTATAATCAACAACAGAGAGGTATTTGGTCTAGTGGTTAAGGCAGCAGGCAAAAAAGTAGAAGACCATGAGTTCTAATCCTAGTCTTGCCATAGCCATGAAAGCAAGATGGGGTCCCATCACCAGGAGACTGTGAGTTGAAGTCCCACCTTATCCATGAAAGCCAACTGAGTGGCTTTGGGCCATTCACTGTTTCTCAGTCCAAATCGCCTCACAGGGCTGGGAGGGAAAATGGAGGAGGAAGGTGTGTTGGATATATTCACTGCCTTGTGTTATTTGTAAAAAGAATAAAGACAAGATACAAATAAATAAATAAGAACTAAAAAAGTTTGGCTAACCCAATTTCAACATCCACAAAGAGGTTAAGAAGTCCTTAAAGGCTGTTTTTGACATCTTAAGAAGAAATACTATTAATTTAAATCATTGAGCTTCCAGTGCAGTGATGAACACTAATGGAAGACTCCTTCCCCCCCCCCAAAAAAAATAAATCCAGAGGACAGCATGACAAAAATTAAATAAGAACTCAGCTCACAACCCTGATTTTTGCGTGGGGGTATTTTGAACTCGTTCCAAATATCATCCACAAAGCTACAGTCCATTGCACACTTATCTGAACAGTTACATTTATTTCACATACAGAATGTGGTCCCCATGTAATCCCTTCTCTGCCTGCACTATTCCCATTTTTCTTGTATTTATTGCAAACAATTCCTGGGCATTGCTTTTCCGCTGGTGTCCAGATTTAACCACCTTTAACTGATAAAATCTGACAGCTCACAGGCTGCAGTAGGACCGCTGCTGGTCGGGGAGTTCTTTTAGGAAAGTGGAAAGTTAAGCAGATGAACAATCAATTCCAGTAATGCCAAAATCATTTACCACCTTAAATTATAGCTACACACAGCAGCAAGCCTTTGCCCAACGGCTTGCGATAAGCAGCAAAGGCAACCCACCCTTGCTTAAATGGAAAACCCTTGTCATGCTAGCTAATTATAAACAAAAGTGGCAGGAGGGACGTTCATAAACTGTGAAGTTTTCATACAGAAGTTCTTCCAATCCAGTCTATGTCAATTTTGCCACATTTAACCCCTACGTCAGTGTGAGTTTCATTCTGTGTTAAAACCATATGCCTTTAAAAAAATCAGTATATAAACCTGACTCACTATATAGTTGCAAGTCTTGGGGGAGGAAGGGGAATCTAGAAAAAAGCATGGAACATTCTTGTGTTGGTAGCCCAACACTATGCAGGGCATTGCTGGGATCCTGATAGCAGGATATTCTTATTATTCTTATACCTCTGCCCTCTCTAGTGATAATATTATTATTTTTAGTATTTTAGCTACCCACAAAGCAAGTGGGGATAATGATAAGAGTAACCGAGTTTCTTTTTTTCTAAAATATAAGCTGGCCACCTCATTATTCAAGTGCATTTAATGCTATCCCCCAACTATCTGTGGCATTTATATTTCCCTTTTTCATTTTTACAGAAGCCTGTTGGTATAAATAATAAAAATTAAATGTGCAAGCAATGGCATTAGACCCTCTGAGAGCTAGAAAGCTCCCATAATTCTGGAGAGAGTAAAATATAGTAAGGGCGCCAATATAATCGGAATCCAGGAAATTATGTTTTCCTTTTATAACCCCACTTCTGCCTTGTATTAGTTCAGCACACATATGTCATCCATCAAAATGGCATTTGTACTAGAGAGTTTAAGTTCCAATGTGCTTTATAATGGATCTGGGTGTATATGTGTGGAAGAGGGAGATCAAGAAGAGATGAGAAGAAAAGTTGAATTCACTAGTATGAGCCCAATAATGATTTAGGCATGCACTTTACATCATGATCCTCCACACAATTAATTCCACCAATAACCATATTAAGCAGCAGAATACCTAATGTCCAGCTTTTCAAACAGTCCCTTTGGAAGAATTGAGATGGGTAACAGTAGAGACATTAAATGAATGGCTTCCATGAAAACATAGACTTCACTAGTATCAATATGTAAAATTGAACTATGGATCTCTGTTTATCATCTAGATAGATACACCTTCAGAAGATCAAAATGGCATAAGTAATATCCTCTCCTTCACTCATTCCCAAACAGCAGGAACCCTCTAATTTCAAGGCAAAATAAAATTATTGTGATATATCACCGGTGCTAGGAAACAACCCCCCTCCCTCTAGAACAGTGGTTCTCAACCTTTCTAATGCCGCAACCCCATAATACAGTTCCCCATGTTGTGGTGACCCCCAACCACTTATACATCACTGGGTGCCAGGGGCGTGGCCAAAGAAAAGGGGGAAAAAATGGCGGACAGCCTTGTTTGGCGACCCCCGTGAAATGGTCGTTCGACCCCAAATGGGGTCCCGGCCCACAGGTTGAGAACCACTGCTCTAGAACCTAGCTGGGTAATGAAACATCTACAAGAAAACAACCCTATTCGGAGACCTTCAAAGTTCAGACCTGAGCTACAAATATTCTCTAGTGTTGGTAGAAGATGAGTGGTTTCACAAATTTATCTAAGATGTAAGAGTTTGTGACTGTGTATGTTATGCGAATCCAGTTATTGTCATTTGTAAACCATGGCTTACGACCTGACATGTTCTGTGAGCCCAACAATTGCTTAAGTAATCCACGGATTAGCACCAGGCATGAATTCAGTTACCAGATAGTCCAAAATTACAGTGTGAGCTTCTAGGGCTGAATTTTCCTTGCCCTATTTCTCTATACTTCACTGGAGAGTCTTATGGATGGGAGAGAAAGGAGGAGAGAAATAGTCACAAAGATGCTAATGAATTCTGATCTCATTCTGAAATAAACCAAAAAGAAATTCAATCATAGTTACGCACAGTATCAGTAAGCTCACCATCAAAGCCAGAGTATAGAAAGATTCAAAGAAGTAATGCAAAATCAGAAGATGTGGAGAGAACGGGCATTTGAGGTGTCTGGGAGCAGAGACATTCCCTTCTCCTATGTACCCAAAGTATTTAGTCTTCATTTTATGTTTCTGCAATGTAATTCTGCAATAGATACAAAGAAATCAGTTCTAGGCTACTGCCAATTTTCTCAGTCCATGGCAGTGTTGATGGGCTTTTTACCAGGTATCCACTGTGGCGTATGTAAGTGGGGTTCTGAAGGTGTTATCTAGCACAATGCACAACTGTCATTAAACCTAAATAAGCACACTGAGTGAGTGAGAGAGACAATGAGATCACCTCTGTGTAAAGCACTTAAAATTAGGACCTCTCCAAACAGGTTCACACACTCAAAGTGAGAATCACAGATACTCCATCTCCACGTGGGCACCTGAAGTTACCAAATGAACATCTTTGTAAAATACTTGACTTTGTTTCACCCAGAGGAGAAGCACAGTGTTACTTTCTCCAAAGAATGAATATCAAATTATCCTTTTTGATGTCAAGTACATGGCACGGAGCGACACTCGAGCCCAGCAATAAAGTGGTAAAGACTTACTAATATAAAATCAGTCGGCTACAGGAACATTCCGATAGATAAATGGAAAAGAATATTTAAGTCTCTTTGCCATTTACATAGTGATGGGAAACACTGAGCACCTGTGACTCTAAAAATCTGAAGGGATACCTTTGTTTCCATGTTGACTGATATTTCTATGAGTTAATGGTCAACACATTTGAGTAACACTTGTCGAAGGCAAGGCGGTAAATGTCCCAAGAGTAAGATGTTTGATAATATCTATTCAATTATTATTTAGAGCATTTGTTAGAAAAAAATGGGGCAAGCAAATTGTAGTGATTGTGAACAGTGTGTCCAGTGTGGCATCTATTCCATGTTATGAGAAGATGGTATGTATAGTATGATTACTTATATGATATTATTACTCTCCTTTTGTGTCAAAGAGGTTCTCAATCATCTGGGTCATGGTTGTCTCAAAGGTGCTTTTCCAAAAGGCAACTGGCCTTTGTTTTGTTTTGCAAACCTTTCACCTCTCATCCAAGAAACTTCTTCAGTTCGAACTGATTGGTGGGAAATTCTTCAGAAACTGAAGAAGCTTCTTAGATGAGAAGTGAAAGGTTTTCAAAGAAAAAAAAACTCAAGAAAGTCCAGGGTTTTTTTGGAAAAGCACCTTTGGGACTTTCATTTTCATTGAAATCTTGGAAGAGGAAATTTCCAAGGAAAGCTGGAACACTCAAAATCAGAAATGGTCAAAGATTAAGAGAGAATATGCTCTGTAAAATATTGGGGGCAATCATTGATTCGGCAGAAAATTTGCACTTCAGAATGGTTCCCGTAGTTTATATTTTTCAAGAGAGAATCCAGTAATGAAATTAGGTGGTTGGAATTATAAATGTAGATCAGTGGTTCTCAACCTGTGGGTCGGGACCACATTTGGGGTCGAACGACCATTTCACGGGGGTCGCCAAACAATGCAGTCCGCCATTTTTTCCCCCTTTTCCTTAGCTGTGCTACTCCCTTTTATTCTATTGGCTTTCAAAAGCCAATAGGAATTGTCCAGTAGGGCTCTGCTGAGCCCGCCAAAAGTCCCATTCTGCAAACGGTGCTGCACCAGTTGAGTAGTCCTCGACTTATGACCGGTTGAGTAGTCCTCGACTTACGACCGGTTGGGGGTCGTGACATTAAAAAAGGTTGAGAACCACTGATGTAGATAAAGTGTCCATACCCTTGACCAGATTTAATGCAGGTTAGTATCTGGTTAAATGCTAATAGTGTCGGGTGTGAACAATCGGGACCACACATTAAGTTCCAGTTGATAATTTATTGTTCCTGCCTATACACAGGAATCTAGTCAACTAACAGCACTAAATTGGTGCTAGATAAGAGTCAACAGAATTCAAAAGAGGCTGGACTTGGATTGTTCGTTATAATGTAATGACTCTAGACTGATTCCTCTCTTCATTCCACCCTCAGGCTCTGCCTCTTCCACTCCTACAAATAGGTACCCAACTTGCATTGGACAATCCAAAATGACACCCCATTCATTACCCCCAAAGATGCTACTCTTTGCGATTTGCCATTTCCATTACAAAGCCTTCACTGCATAATGGGAAAGTTTTCCACCAGACTGAATAAAGGACCTATCAATCGTTTTCAGATCTCTCCTCCACCTTTCTTTTCCTCATGTAAGAAAGACTGGGTAAAATTAAACTTCTTTAATAGAACATTTAAATGGAGCACAGATTTAGAATGATTTTAAAAAGAAAGAGATGAGAAATAAATGCAAATAGCCCATCATTAATATTTCAAAATACAAAGCACACAATAAATAGCCTATGGAAATAATGAAAACACAAATTACCCAGTCCAGAAATATAGTTAAACTTTGATGAAAAAGTCATAAATTTTTAATCCAAGACTTGAAAGAAAAGTAGTATATTCAACATGCTGCTGCAGAAATCCACTTCTGAATGTGGTCATAGCTTGATTTTCAGTAGTATGCTAGGGGGAAATTCCATGTTATTTTCAGAATAGTCATTTATGAAAGAGAACTAATCAGATTCTTCTATTATAAGGGTCTCCACATTATTTATTTGGTCTATTAGGAAGAGCTCACATCCGTCTTGTTAATCCATTCTCTAACCCTGATTTGAATTAACATTAAAATTGCCTGGATTTAAATAACTCAACTTTGAAGCTTGAGCAGAACAGAAAGAGTTTTACTGGGTCAGACCCAACAAGGTGCACCTAGTTAAGCACTGTGTTTCATACAATGACCAACCAGCAATTTTAGGAATATTCATAAGCAGTGACAAGACCCTGTCACAAGCAGTGACAAGCACAGTGAACATTTGCCTCAGGCTAGAGGTGACATAGGTTCACAATGAGATCTAAATAGAATACCGGAATATTGCAGCCAATTTTCCTCACCATATCACAAAAAAGATGTTGAAAGTTTGGAGAAAATTCAGAGAAGAGCAACTAAGATGATCAAAGGCCTGGAGACTAAAATATATGAAGAACAGCTGCAGGACTTGGGTTTGGCTAGTCTAAAGAAAAGAAGAAATAGGGGAGACATGATAGCAGTGTTCCAGTATTTGAGGGGCTGCCACAACGAAGAGGGGGTCAAATTATTCTCCAAAGCACCAGAGGGCAGGACAAGAAACAATGGTTAGAAACTGATCAAAGAGACAAGCAATCTGGAATTAAGGAGAAACTTCCCAACAGTGAGGACAATTAACCAGTGGAACAGCTTGCCTCCAGAAATTGTGGGAGGTCCATTACTTGTCTGAGATGATATAAGTTCTCCTGCTTGAACAGGGGGTTGGACTAGAAGACCTCCAAGGTCCCTTTCTACTCCACTCTCCACTCCACTCCATTCCATTCTATTATTCTAGAAGACAGTCACGCAACTTGTTCTGCACTCCCAAAGCTAGTTTTGCATCCCCACATGCAATAGAGCAGTATTAATAAAAAGAGTCAACTGCCAGTCTAGTCAGCTCTTATACCTTGAGTGGGAGTCACCACCATCTTTTCTTTGCCTCCAATAACAAAATGTCTTGGCCAGACTCTTAGCATTCTGAGGCTGTACATCCTCAAGACCCTCCTCCATCTATCTAAGATTTTCAACCTGTCTTTTTTCAGAGGAGCTCAGATTGTCTTTCCCTGAGCTCCTGTGAGGTAAATTAAGCTGAGAGAGATTGATTCGCCCAAGGCCGTTCTATGCCTTGGTTCATAGCTGAGGTAAAAAAAAGCCCTCAATAAATATTACCTGAAACATAGGCTGCTGTCAAAATAGAATTGCCACCACTTCATATGTTCTTATTATAAGTTGGAGAGAAATAAGACAAAGAGAGAAGTTCAAGATGCCATTTTGAGTCATGCCATGTTTTGAATAATATTGATTCAACCTTCCAGTGGGACTTGTAAGAAAATTTTCCAGATTTGGTCCAAGAGACTTGGAACTCATCTTTTTGGATTTTGTAATAATCTGCCTACCATCCAAAATAGATCATTTTACATGGAACATGTCAAAGAAATACCCCAGAAATAATTATCTACTGTACTGTGACTTTTGGGGTAGTTCATGTAAATTCCACAGAGGTTTTATTTGATTTGTTTGCTTCACATTTGATACAAGAATAAATCTGGGGCAACTTTAGAAACCAATCAAGAGAGTTGTCCTCCAGAATTAAAATCCATGGGTTATGTAATCTGTAGCCCTTGGAGGAATTGTTTATGGTGCTGCATCAAGTTTTGAAAGTCTTCTACAAACCCTTAGGAAATAAAAGCTAACCCCCCCCCCATTTTTTATGGCAGAGAGAGAGAGAAAGAAGAGGAAGGAGAAGAAGGGAGGGAGGGAGGGAGGAGGAGGAGGAGGAGGAGGAGGAGGAGCAGATGGAAATGGAGGAGAACTAAAGAACTGGAAATTAGTAAATTTTTATTTATGTAATTGATGTTTACCTTGAGTTATTATTTTAGATCTCACCACTGCTTCGGGACCTCAAGACTGTCCATGCATAGCTTAACCTTATTTAATTCTCCCCCAAAGATCAGGCAGGGGAGCTAGAGCTGAAAAAAAAAAAAAAACAACAACTGAGCCTAGATATATGCATGATCTGTAGGGATGGTTCCTGGGTCTCCTTAAGGTCCAGCACCTTAATTGCTACACCTTACTGGCTCTTCCCCAACACATTACCCCTGACAACCTCGCACAGCAGAAAAAAGTTTCACTAGCTCTCCTTGCACAATCAAGGCACTGTGCCTTCTCAGTAAGGAAGAAGGAACACCTCCGAAGAATCATGTCTGATGATTTAAGCCTCAAACCATCCAATTTAAAAAAAAAAATCGATGCAGTTCTTATTTTCTCACCCAGCATAGAGAACCAATAGAAGCCACTTTTAAACAATAGATAGGGAAGCGTCTAGTTTCTGTCTCCTGCACCTGTAGAATGCCATCAAAAGAAATCTTGAGCAGAGTCCCAGAGGCTGAAATGCAGCCCGAAGGGAGGAGGACTGTACCCTTTTGATTTCTCAGTGTCAAAACAAGGTCAATGTCATTATAAAAAAATCCTGCTTGCTTCGGTACCCGGAGTTCATTTCCAATTTAGCAATAAGCAATTGTTTCATTGAGTTTCAGACTGCTGTCTTAGTTGGAATAACTCTGCTTGGATGTAGCTTCATAGCTTCTTTATTCTATCTCTTCTCTTTTTTAAACAACTTTACCCACACATTTATAATTAGTGACAATGCTAATCAATGTACATAAATATAGATGGGGGGCTGTGTACCAGCCTGGTGGAGAAGCTGATCAAAATGAAAATAAAGATTAAAAATGATTTTGCAAAAGAGTAACATCATAACTCAATCAGGGCTGTTCCTGTTTACGTTGTTCACACACCCAAATTCAGAAGTGGTTGTAGAAATGGGCTGTGTTGTAAAATGGGGGGGGGGAGGGAATGAAAACTCTGAAAAGTGAGTTTGTTTTCTGGTTTTGCTTTTCTCCCTTTCAATCTCATTTCATCAACTCGGGGAAGCAATTTAGTTCTTGTTGTTATACTTCGGTCTTTATTGACTAATATGCAGTACAATGGATCATCATTCAGGAGTTGAAAAAGATTTAGAAGGAAGTATGAAGGCCATTTCATTCAACCAAAAGGCAGAGGTGACAATCTCTACTGGAGGAAGTGCAGTGTTCTCCTATACATGTCTCTTCTCTTTTACCGCTTTCCTTGTAAATATATTTCTCTAAGTACAGATCTGAAGTCTATCTTCTTGTAACTTTAAGTCTATGATACTTATTCCTATCTTTGGAGGCTGCAGAGGATAAACTTTGCCTTCATGCTCGTGGCTAACTATGTCAGATATCTTCTGTCTTTTCTTCTCCAAGTTGTTCAATTTCAGTTCCTTCAACAGTTCCTCATCAACTATTTTGTCTATATAGCTGCCTTTTCCACAACAGCTAAGCACTTGAAAATCAAATGAACACATTTACTTCCAAATATGGTCTTTATGATGATAAAAAAAAACAAGAATTGTGATAAGTAGAGTTTTGGCTTTGAGGTATAACATCTGCAACTCAGTGAAAGCAGTTGGATGTATATATGGTGCTCCACGATACCATTGAAAGTAAAAATGACAAGGACCATTTTCAATCTTAGCATACAAGGCCTTGCTAGTTTTCATGAAAACCATGCACGTTTGCATTTGCTCTCATCTTTTATCATAGCGGAAAAATCTGGAATTGATCAGCTTGTGTTTCACCAAACCCTGCCAAGCTTTATTGAAACAAGTATGTCTTCAAGACTCTAGGTTCTCGATGAGTAACACCACACAGAAGAAGTAACCCAACTTTTCTCTATAGACAAGATGCACGTTCTCTCAATAGCATTTCACAAATTTAAACAAAATAGTTCCTTTAATAACTTGATTTGTAATTATTACTCAAATTATGGTAAATGTTTATATTTCTTTTCAGAAGATCTATTGATTGGATTTTAACTTCTACTATGACAGCATCTTACACGTAGGTTACAAATACTTGAGATTACAGCTAAGTTGAAATGAGGCACCCATCGTCATCATTATCTTCATTAAAAAAGTAGAAGTCAAACTTCTTTCTTTTTTTTCTTCTTTCTATCTTCTTTCTTTTTATTTTCATTTTCATACTTTTATTATACTGTAAAATTCTAACTTTTTTTTAAAGGGAGTATTTTTCTATAGTTGGAATAAGCATTTTGAATCAGTCTCAAAAATATTCAAGCATAACGATTCCAGAAGAGTTAGAAGCATCCGTGGGATAAGCAGTGTGTATTCTGTTGCTCTGCCAAAAAAAGTGTTGCTGTGTGCATTGTGACACCACTTCATACTCGCACATGGTTCGCTAAAGTGCGATGATTTAATCAGAACATGATTCCTTATAGGCTGATATTAAAGGAGATGAGAAAGATAAAATAAAAGTAATGCTGTGGGAATCAGAGATACGAACATTTGCGCATTCACACAAAAGTATAGCCTTGTTGAAGGTTTTCTTCTCCTGAAAATTTTAAAAAAAAGTCACTTGGAAAACTGAAAATGAAATGTTAGTCTACTGCTCAATTCCGTTGCAAATTCAAGACAAAAGAATGTGTAAATTCTGATCTGAGCCAGACTTCTAAGAATTTTTTTTTTTTTTTTTTTTTTGGAAACTCAGAAGAATCACTAAGATAGTGATATTTCTCAGGAAAGAGGTCAATAGGCATCCTTGTAAATTGCAGTGAAGTTGGTTGGGTTTTTCTTTCAACTGGTGTCATAGCAGAAAACCATCTCCTTTCTATTTCTGAAAGATCAAATCTAGGGAAGTTCCAATTAGTTTCCAACATAGACAGGGAACTCTTTTATGGTCAGCTTACCAAATTTAGCTGGATCTCATGCACAAATCTCTGCATGAGCCCTAATTTTACACCATTTATATAGTCACCTGGGAAAGCCAAAGGAAATCATCAAAACAATTAAAAAATGAAAGTTAGAATATTTTGGACATGTGATGCAACACCTAGAAAAAATACGGCACACTCCATTTAATCCTCCAGGGAAGGATTGAAGGCAAACGAGGTCCAGGCAGAAGAAGAACATTGTGGATTCAAAATCTAAGGAACTGGTTTGGACAAAACTCAGCAGCACTTTTTCATGCAGCTGCTGATAAAAATAGGATCGCCAACATGATCACCAACCTCCGATAACGGATATGGCACAAGAAGAAGAAAGACTATATATATGTACATGTATGATATATGTATGGTAAAGATCATGCAACATGCATTTATTTGGGAAACATTTGGCCATAAATTCACAAGAAATTATATAGAAATATTTCTGCAGACTAAAAAAAAGTTCACAAACTGGTAGAGAAATGCAATGAAAAGAATTTAAGATGCAAGAGAGAGAGAGAGCAAAATTCAACTTGACAGCATAATAAAACCTATCATAATTATTTATTAACAGCTTGGCCAGAAATGAATAAAAATCAGACAAAGATCTTTCACTTGGGAATCTCACAAGTAACTAGGGCTTTGTCTAATGCAAAATTCTTTCAAAATCCATTTTCATTATATTCCTATGTTCAGGTGCTGAACCAAGATATAAAAATGAGATATTGAGAGCCCATTTGGAGAAGTGGTAAAGGCACCAGGCTAGAAACTGGGAGACTGTGAGTTCCAGTCCCATCTTAGGCATGAAAGTCAGCTGGGTGACCTTGGGGCAGTCTCTCTCTCTCTCTCTCTCTCTCTCTCTCTCTCTCTCTCTCTCTCTCTCTCTCTCTCTCTCTCTCTCTCTCTCTCTCTCTCTCACTTCACAGGGTTATTGTTATGGGGAAAATAGAAGGAAGTTGTAGGAGTATGAGATATGTTTGCAATCTTGAGTTATTTATAAAAATAATGAAGATAGGATGGATGGATGGATGGATGGATGGATGGATGGATGGATAGATAGATAGATAGATAGATAGATAGATAGATAGATAGATAGATAGATAGGATACGTTTGCTATTAATGAATAGGAATCAGTTCAATATTGAAAGACAAAGCCAGAAAGAATGCATATTTGGCATGAATAAAAGATAAGTGCATTTTCCGTGTGATCTCAGAAATAACATGGATAGGCCTTAGAAAACCTCTTGGGAATTGCTGCATTGTTTATTAAATGGAGGAAAAAGTTATCCAGACTACTTTATATCAACTATATATAAGCTCAAAAGAAATGGTACATGGTAGAAATTTTACTAGAAGGGAAATTCTGCGTGCTGTTTTGATCTTAAACATTTTTGGGAATTCTGTGAGTGGATGGAGGAGACAAAAAATCAGGGTTTCATTGATTCACTAGATTTATATCTTACCTCTCCTCCAGGGTGCAACAACCCTAAGGAGTAATTAGAGTAGGCCCAAAGTCATCCACACAGTGTTCCTGGCTTAGACTGGATTTGAACATGAGGTTCTTTGTTCCCAGACAAGCTCTTTAAGTAGTGCACCACACTCTCATTTCTGCTCTTTCTCCATCCATCCTCCTTGCCTTACAAGGTTCAGATCATCCCCCCTCCCCTTTTGAATGGGTCAGTGTATGGGTCACTGTTCATTCAAAAAACATCAAAATCACTAAAGATGGTAAACAAAAGCCTTAAATCCTTTGCCCTTCTCTCCTGTGTCCACCTCTATGGCTTCCAGCTGATCTAGATCAAGGACATAACCCATTACTTCTCATGGCCTGAAAGATTTTTCTAAGGAGGAGAAATCCAACACATTCATCTTATGATATTGCTGTCTTTAATGGAGGAGGAGGACTCCACTACGTTGATCACTTTCTACCATTTATCTAATCACAACTAAAATCATCCAGCCAAAAGAGATGCTACCTCTGAATCATCTCATGGGCCCAAAGACTGAAAGGTTGCTGCTCTAAATGGAAAGTCATGGGAGAGTGCAATGAGTGTGAAAGGGGAATAGTATTTCTCTCCCCCTACACCCCATCCCTGGTGCATAACATTCAACTCAACTCAAAAAGCTTCCTTGGCTGACAGCCCCTCAAAGTAAATACACAGATTCCCCATAGTGCATTACAGCTGTTGTGCTGGAACAACTGTGGAGAAACAGGAAGATAGTAAATGAATTGAGAACTTTAATCAGAAAGACTAAGGAACAAATAAGCTGGCTGCAAGGAAAGAGGAAAAATGGAGGTTAGCAAGCCTAGAATAAAGATAATTTTTAATACAATTACTAATTAATGAAGAGAAGGACTAGGGGTGAAATGATAGTAGTGTTCCAGTATCTGAGAGGCTGCCACCAAGAAGAGGGGTCACGTTATTCACCAAAGCACCAGAGGGAAGGATGAGAAACAATGGTTGGAAACTGATCAAAGAAAGAAGCAACCTGGAATTAAGGAGAAACTTCCTGACAGTGAGGACAATTAACCAGTGGAACAGCTTGCCTCCAGAAATCGTGGGCACTCCATCACTGGAAATTTTTAAGAAGAGGCTGGACAGTCACTTCTCTGAGATGGTATAGGTCCTCCTGCTTTAGCAGGGGGCTAGACTAGAAGACCTCCATGGTCCCTTCCAATTCTATTCTATTCTATTCTATTCTGTTCTGTTCTGTTCTATTCTATTCTTGTTGTTTGTTGTTGTTGTTATTATTTATTTTATTTTTATTATTTCTACTACCAGGATGTAAGGTTTGAAACCAAGAAAACAAGACAAACAGGAGCTAGTTTAAAAAGAGCTCCTGGTTCTTTGAGAACTTATTGGATATAGCCAAAATGCAGAAATCTGGGTGTTTTTTGAAACCAAAAATTAATTATGGATAAAATAGATATAGAGGGTGATTCTTCGAAAGATATTTTACTCTCAGACCCAGTCTGTTTTTGTCCTCTTTACTATAGGCTTGAGATTTTGGAAAAATAGAAATGAGATGATGATTGTGATTATTAGGATGTATTAAGCCTATACACCACCTGAGAAATTCAGACTCTTCCCTGAAAGAAGAGATAATGTAGGGAAACCATTGATTTTCATGGACAAACCTCACCATTTTTACTCATTATATAAAGTGCTGATGACGTTTTAAACTTCTCCATTCTGTTCTGAGCAAAGGATGTTGAAGAGCCATCACCTTGAATCTCAGCAGCAGCAGAAGTAATCCCTCTTCTTATAGACAGAAAGATATGAATGGAAATCTACTTTCAGCCATGAAGCTTATCGTGTGAGACGTGAAAAGCTGATGTGCCTTAAATTGTTTTTGACATGGTCTCCACTCTTTGAAAACCTCCTCTGCTTGTTGAAGACATAAATGCCATAAGGTTATGCTTATGTTATAAACCTGTTTTTAGAGAAACGAGAGCAATTATGCTACGTGTAAATCAGAGCTTTAGCACAAACACATCATTTGCAACTGCAATCCAAATAGTTAAAGGATCTTGACATTTTTAGAGGAAGAACGGAAGCTATGGACTAGGATAGTCCTCCATATATTCAGCTATCTTTATTCTTAACTTTGTTTTTTTGTTGTTTTGTTTTGTTTTTGTGTTACTGGAAGCTATGCTTTCAGTTCTGATGGAGGGCTACTCGTTCCTTCTCCCCACTGTGGATCTGAACAGGCAAAGAGTTTTATTCTTGGTCTAAACCAGCCACTTTCCCCAGCTCAACCTCATTTAAATTTACATAATTCATGAATAACAAATAGGCGACTTTGTAACAGGCTCACAATAACCAAACAATAAGCCAAATGAAGTTATCACAGCAATAGTGTTCTGGCCAGAGGTTTCTCAAATTTCAGTCTTGACAGCTTAGCACACATTGCCTCTTCACTTGCTTCAACAGAGTCCATAGGCACAAATACGCTCATGACACAACAAGGAAATGAGAAAGAGAAGATGGACTCAAAATCAGCTATTAAATTATTAACAGGTAAGCAGCACGCCAGAAGTCATGGCAAACCGAGAGCTGCATTTTTCTCTGTGTGGTGACAATAAACAGAAGATTCTTCATTACCACTTTCAATTACCAAACTTGCTCAATCAATACTGGCTGCTTTCTAATCAGCAGCCTTGCCGCTTTGGTCTTCTCCGACAGCACGAGTGGGCTGTGGTTAGAGATGCCTCAAGCAGATTTCAGAAAAAGCAAAGTCTAGCTAGTCCTTCTATTCTTCTTAAAATGATGACTGCATTAATATGCACTTCATATTATGACGATGATGGCAGCAACACAGCCATCGAAAGCTAGGTTATCTATTTATTAAACATTTAATTGTTTTACCTCCTGGTGCTCGTTTTTATCTTTTGAATATGTATACACCCAGGAGACTACGTTCTTCAATTTATATATATATATATATATATATATATATATATATATATAATATATATATATATATATATATATATCTGAGGTTTTCGTGGGTGTAGGTCTTTGGTTATTCGGGTTTTCTCCCACGTAAAATTGGAAGTGTTGTTCCAATTTTACGTGGGAGAAAACCCGAATAACCAAAGACCTACATATATATATATATATATATTGGGCTGCAAAAGGAATGGCCATCCTTTTTTTTAGGATAGGGAAGATTCTGGAGAGCCCAGAAATGCTACAAAAAGTCTTCTCCAAGAAGACAATGAGGTCCAAGGATAATGAAATGGAATCCCAAAGTGGTATCTTTGTTTTCAATAATTAGACAGCTATTGGATTCACTATAGATCGGCTGACTTACTGTCTGTTAAATAGTAACTTATTGTTCATTTTTTAAAAAAATATGTTATTAAAAACTTTAAGAAATAAGATAAAAACTAATAGAAGCTAGTATGGAGTGAGAAAAAGAAAAGACAAATCAAAGAGCACCAAAAGTAGAAAAAAGGAAAATAAAAGTAAATAGAAAACAAAGAAAAAAGATACAAGGCAGCTTCTTATATTGTTGTTTTTGTAAGGATCAACATGGATTTTTACCTAAAAGATAGTTAAGATAGTTAGAAATGTATTTTGAAATATTGGCACAACATAAAGAAAAACAATCTGCATTGATTTTCTGAGATGCAGACAACGCCTTTGGCAACTTCAACTTGGATTTCCTGTTCAAGATTCTGAAAGGTATGAATTTTAGAGAAAATTGTATAAATTGGATTTCTAACAAAGCCAGATGCAAAAAGATAAGAAATGAGAAGGATCAAGGCAGGAATGCTCACTGTCTCCTCTTCTGTTTACTTTGATTCTCGAAATACTGAATAACGATATACGACAAGATTAGAGAATTGTAGGAATAAAGATTTAAGAAGAGACTCAAATCTTAAAAGCTTTTGCAGGTGACTTGATGTTGGTTTTGGAAGATACAAATAGTAATGAAGTGATGATTTATCAGTATTATTTGTGTGTATACTGAGAGCTTATGCACTGGAGACAAATTCTTTGTGTGTCCAACCACACTTGGCCAATAAAGAATTCCATTCTTTAAATGTTAATGGACAAATTAAAATAATTTGATGCATTAGCAGGTTTTAAAATCATTAAGCAGAAGACAGTGATGTTAACAAAATATGAAACCACTAGGGAAACAGAATGATGAGTTTTAAAACTGAGAAAAAGGTAAAATATTTGGGTACTGTAACAATACAACAAATAGTAATTGTATGTTATTTCAAAACAACTAGTTAAGACATGAAATTAAGTTAAATAAGACATGTTCAGAAGGAGAAACTACAATTGTCATGGGGGGGATTTCTGTAACTGTGATGAATGTTTTGTCTAGAATGATGTTTTTGTTTTAGGCAATACCTGTTTTGACAACTGATGCACCATTTAAACAATGGCAGAAGGATATATCTAAAGTTGTATGGCTGGGGAAAAACATGAATTAAATATAAAGTGTTACAAGATGTAAAAGAAAGAGGAGCATTGGGATGATCTGATTTGAAAATGTGTTTTGCAGCTTGCAGTTTGATTTAGTGGAAAGAGTGGGTGTTGTGAGAAATAGAAGGCTTTTGGAGTTAGAAGGACATGACCTGAGATTTTGGTGGCATGGATATTTGTAGTATGATAAAGTCAAGGTTAATGTGGGTTTTAAAAACATGCCATACTGGAAAAAATGGAACAGATATAAACCCAGGCTGGGCCACAAACGTCTTTGTGGCTTTCAAGACATAAAGCATCTTGTAGATAAGAAATAATAGGCAACACAAGTGGTTAATTTATTGTTAAATACTAGAATTTTGTCAGGGGGAATGTACAAGAAAATCAAGAGAAGATCTGGTGAAAGAGATAAATTTGTCAATGGTTTTCTTATTTATAATTACTAAAAAGACAAAGTAGGTAAAAGAAGTTATGGTTCTGAACATTCTAAAACTGACTTTGAAATAAAATTGTATGCAAATGATGAGCCTATACTTGCTAAAATGTTTAAACCTTTACTGAAATTTGAAACAAGAAGAACAAGTGAAAGAACCTCTGATAAAGCTGGCTAAAATATATAGAGGGAACAATGGAAAAAAATGTATGGTTGAAAGGAATGGATTTCACATTATGTTATAATCTTTCAGTAACATATTTTTCAATCTTATGAAGGTACTCACACAGTTGGGAGATTTTAGATAGCAGAAAAACAGTTCAAGCTGCAGGGTAAAAGATACCAGCTTGATTTTTTTTTTTAGCCAGTACAGTGGGGGCATAGCCTTGATGTCACAGCAAATGTAAAACTTCCTGGGTTTTTGCATCCCAGCTGAGCTTAGAAAATGTTATTCCCGGATAGTAATCAGTGTTTCTTTCTTCCCCTTTTCTTTTCTTTCCTTGGTTTAAAAAAAGGGTCACATTGGTTTACATCTGGCCAGATAGCATTTCTCAAAGCAGGTTTGCTTGGAAATAAATAGCACGATATTAAAGCCGCTAGAGTTTTGGGATGCTGTTTTGAAACACACCGGATGAGATCCATCCCACGGGGCTATGGACAGCAGCCAAGAAACAAAAGGAATCACATTGAGGAGCACAGATTTCAATTCTGAACTCTTGCTTACAGCAAGAAAGAACCACACTGTTGGGCAAGAGAAATTGTGTAGCACCTATCTAAATTGAGATGGCAAGTTCTTTCCATTATTCCTTTCCATTATGTCTCCTTTAGAATAATAGATTGCTACCTTTCAGGGTCAACCAAACAAAACAATGATTTAAATGATGTCTGCTCCAAAGTGGTTCTCCACCTCACATTTTTCTGGAGGAAGGATAAAATCATGAGTTTGGGGGCTAGGGCATAGTATTTATTTTATGAGTTGATACTCCTGTATGAAGTAATGGAAGGTGTGAGGGAGTTTCCATGCCTAAACTTTGCCGCTAAGTGTCACCTGGCCCACCGGAGCAAGTGGAAGGAGACATATAAGGAACGGTTGCTGGAATTGGGTATGTCTAGTTTAATGAAGAGAAGGACAAGGGGGGACAGGATAGCAGAGTTCTAGTATCTCAGAGGCTATCACAAAGAAGAGGGAGTCAAGCTATTCTCCAAAGCACCTGAAGGCAGGACAAGAAGCAACAGATGGAAACTAATCAAGGAGAGAAGCAACCTGGAACTAAGGAGAAACTTCCTGACAGTTAGAGCAATTAACCAGTGGAACAACCTGCCTCCAGAAGCGATGAATGCTCCAACACTGGAAGTTTTAAGAAGAAACTGGACAGCCATTTGTCCAAAATGGTGTAGGGTTTCCTGCCTGAGCAAGGGGTTGGACTCAATGACCTCCAAGGTCCCTTCCAACTATTATTATTATTATTATTATTATTATTATTATTATTATTATTATTCTGATTTACAGACTAGATCCAGTTCCCTATTTGAACACTAACTCAAAGCCATCACTGGCAAGAATTCATAATATGCCCTGCTTATTTAATTTGCATGCAAATCTTTATGGTTTGGTAATGCCAATACCCAACACGCTGAACTCGGATATTGTTTTTTCTATGATGGGTAGCTGAATATTCTGAAAAAAAATCTAATCAGGTGTTTAACTACAGAAAATAGATGGCTCTGGAGATGGAAAAATGTGTGTACTGGGCCTTTAGGAGTTCTTGTTGTTGCATGACATTACAATCTCATGCTGAAGTAAAGAGCCACCTGGTGTCTCCACAGTCACTTTCCTTACTAGCAAAACATCTTCTCAACAAGTCCCTTAGCCTTATCCAAGCAATTGGCAGCTTTTGAAGCATTCTCCTGCAGCAAGGGCAGGCAGCTGAGAAGAAGGAAATGTTGTTCTCTGAACCATTTGTTCCTCTCTCCTCCCTACAGATCAAATATGGATGATTAAGATTAATTCAAACAAAGCCAGAGAAAGGGCATAGCAGAAACTATTCTGAACTGCAGCTTAGCTAGCAGAATTGCCTGCTAAATAAGAAAAGAAAGCAATTCATGTTTCTCTCTTTTTTTTCTGTTTGTTTCCCAGTTGAATTAGATATATAAAATGAGCCAATCTGTCTTAATTCTTATTCAGAGGGAATGAATAATAATGAATGAATGAATGAATGAATGAATGAATGATCTGATAGGAAGTCATCCGGTGACTACAGACGGAATGATGGGATTAGACCAGGAGTCTTCAAACTTGGCCCTTTTATGACTTGTAACTTCAACTCCCAGAATTCCTCAGCCAGGCATGCTGGCTGAGGAATTCTGGGAGTTGAAACCCACAAGTCAAAAAGGGCCAAGTTAGAAGACCCCTGGAATACAGGTATATTGCAAAAAAAAAAAAAAACCTTTACAGTAACATTTGATATTTTGAATTTCTGGAAAACCTATAGAGCAATGTATATGGTGAATCCAGCCTGAAGCCAAATACTTTCTAATAAGAACTGGGATGGATGGATGGATGGATCGATGGATCGATAAGGAGACAGATGATAAATTTATCATATGATGGTAGAAATGCTTTGTTACGGAAATATTTTGCTTCTTTTCAGAAGGTTTCTTAAGGAATTGCTACAATTGTTCACCAACCAAGAAGAAAATCATACATTTGTAATTCATTCATTATGGCCTTTTAAAACCCCTATAATAGAATCAGCAAAAACCTTCATTTCAACTAAAAAGGGCCCTGCTATTCTACATTTTCTTGCTATGGAACTCCATGGGCAAAGAGCAAATTTTATGTTTTGTAAGATATATTCAGCAGCTTGCATTCTTCTGCTTCTCAGCTGTTCCGCTCAACCGTTCATTTACCTCTCAGGTCTTTTTTTAAAAAAAGTCAGAAAATGGAATAAGTCATAAAAAGAGAGAGAGAGAAATATGACAAGGCTCTAAATGGCTGCCCAGAGAGCCACTGAAGCAACAATGTTAAACTTGTGACTTGCACTGAAACGATGAATGAGATGACATGAGGGATATTTGAATGCAAGCCAGCTGTTGCAATCTACTCTTTGGCTTCCTGATTCTGAGCACATTTTGCCTGGGAATGAGTCCATCCGATTTTCTTCCAACCTGTATCAAAAAGAGTGTAGTTATGCAGCTAATGGAATATGATGCAGGAGCTCAGAAACAAGGATCACTTATGGTTGTAAATTTAACAAATGGTTTTTTGTTGTTTTTTTTTTTTTTTTTTGTAAATTTAACATCCTGATAAAGTTGGAGCAGGTGGTTGCATTTTTTCCTCCTCAATTGTGTGTTTTTTTCCCCTAAAATCTACTATGTTTATTTATCCCAGTGAAACAAAAGCAATTGAAAATTGGAAAATTGCAGGGAACGTTGTAGTACTCTGGTGGTTCATAACTACATCTTACAGCATCCTTCACCATGGCTATGCTGGTTAAGAAGGCTAAGCGGTTGTCAAGCTCCAGAAAGCAAGAAAAAGATGTGAAGATTTGTCCAAGCAGATTTCTTTATTGCTACACACCCTTCGGCAGAATCTTGCCAGACTGAAGCAGCTTACTACCTACATCAAGCATATAGTCTGGGAGGAGTTGTTTTCATCCTCTTTCTTTCACACAAACTATCTGAACGGAGTTGTTTCTTACTCCTCTGGAATGCACCCCTCCCCTCCTGGGAATCCAGAGTCTCGAGGTCAAGCTCACAAATGGTCAACATTAAGGTCTAGCCTAACAACATTAAACTCACAAATGCTCTCGAGATTTAAGGAAGCCTTCGCGATTAGGTGGGCGCTATTGAACTGGCAACACTATCTAGAAGGGAGCAAGGTGCCATTTGAGGTATGGACAGATCACAAAATGTCCATGATGGTGACCGGCAATTTGTAGCTCTGTAATAAAGACTTTAGGAAACATGACTGAAAGTTCTTTGAAGTGCTTCATTAGTCGGAACCCATGACATACTTTTAATTAGAAAAATAAATCACAATGCCATGAAACCAATCTTAGAACCAACCATTTCTATTAACATTTCAAAAGTTCATCAAGTCTATGGAAGATCTACTATCTGAAGGTTCCTACCTCAAATATCTGCTAATTGTTTATATCAGATATTAGTTCCCAGCCACATGTGCCCAATTTCAGATGCAGATCCTGAGTCCACTACTTTATGACACATGAGTTCTACTCATGAGCTATGTTCTTCCTTGACACCACAGCAGCTTTATCAGGTGAGGGCTATCCTGAAAAAGCCAGAAGAAATTGCCAGGACTCCTGTTTCAATATAACAATAAGGTATAGATTGTTATCAACATCCTTACAATAAAAGCATGAGATTTAAGCCACATCTGCAAAAAAAAAAAAAAGAGTTCCAAAAATGAAACTTTGCTTCTGAGATAAATAGGGTTTATATCTTACCCTTGACATAGGTTGGTTTTCTTCTTTAAGAGTTTTCCTCATTCTTCAATTAACATTTTTATCAAAAGATAGGTCGTTGAATTACTGTCAGTGAAACTTCTAGTTTGACTATCATCTAGGAGAATGTTGACCTCAACTCTTTGAAGCATTCCCAATAGAATACATTACACAAAATAGTCTTTAGCTTCATCATTAAACTTCCTCATTAACATTATTTTCTCAAAATCACTGGATAAGGTGCCAAGGTGAACAACTCAGAGTAAATGGCAGAACGCTTGACAATCTCAAACAGTATCACTTCTATAAATGGTGAACACAAACAGCAAATCTTAGTTACAACTGAACATTCTGCAGCCCAACAGTGCAGGATGAAAATGTGGAAAAAAAACCAGATTCAAATCTCTTTTAAAAGAACTCACCTCCAGTTTTTTTCCAAGGAGGAGTTGCGTGTTTTTATTATTATTATTATTGTTGTTGTTGTTGTTGTTATTTGCATCTTTTGGTAGTATGAAATACAAAAGTAGAAATAAATCAGAAATTAAATTTTCTTTGCATATATTCAAGATTTCCAAAAATAATATTCTAAGGGAGGGTTTCTGAGCTCCCACTTCAAGCAACAGTGCTGGTGTACACATGGTCCTAGCTTGTCAGAAAGATAATATTTGTGCAATTTCAATGCCCCATTAAATAATGCATGCAAACACCCTTCCTGCTGGCTGTCACTACATTAACACCCCGTTCATTCCTAGCATTGTTCTGACAATGTATTAACATGGAGCTTGCCAGCAGGAGCCTAATCTATTGCTTCAAGTTTTCCTTGTTGCCTTTGCAAATCCCTCCTACTATACAAAACGTCCTATTGTACAGGGATAAAAACATTTCACTGCAGCTGCATATATACCGCGATTAAATTACACCACTAGCAGCAGAACAAGAATAGAGGATGCCTGTTCATAGAGGAACAAGTTGCAAGCTTCCGCACCCACAGAGGTCATCTGGAAGTGGTGGACTTTAATAAGGTTTCACCCATATATGAAATGGTCTTCCATGATTCCTATACATGGACTCCTTCCCACTCAAAAAGCTACTTACAACCCAGTTCTAAACTTCTGAGGCCAGCCCCCACCGGTCACATGACCATATTTTGGGGGCTCAACAATTGGCCTGCATTTATGGCCATTTGCAGCATCCCGTAGTCTTGTGGCCACGATGTACAACAATCAAAACCCAGCTCACAGCAAACAAAGGGTTCTCTTAAAGAACACAGCATTCGTGTAATGATTGCCACATCCATTTCACCACCACTGCAAAAAAAAAACAGTTACCTGATGACCTGCTTTACGTTCATCAGAACTTACAACCATAATTGCCAGGCTCAATTACAGTCATAGGTCAAGGGCTACCTGTAGAGAGGGGTTTTCTTGAGTAGTTGTTCTTCTACCCTGAGTAACTAGCAAACATCTTCTGCCTGTCTCATAAAGGGATTTGCAACCTGTGTCATCTGGCTGCCAAAAGAGAAATCTCTCAGCACTTGAGCAGACCGTCTCTAGTTACTGAAGGCAACAGAACATTTTTTCACATTGTGCCTCCTTCAGTGTGAACAGCTGACTTATCACAATTTTCTTAACCCATTTCCATGCCATCTAAGAACAGAGATTCCTCTTGCCTTTAGCAGAGAGATTTCCATGCATTACCAGAAGACTCATTGCCTTTATGACAATTACAGTGTGGATGCTATGCTCAATTATATAGCAACCTTTGAAACCTCAATACTTTTAGATACACAGCTATGCCAATCTATTGATATTTATAAATAGTTTTTCCTGTTTTATTGCTTTCTGGTATTTGTGTTTTAGTTTTTGACCTTCAATTCCAGCCCTATAAATCAGGAATCAAAAAAAAAATCTGCCTTTTGGTGCAATATTCAAATCAGGCTTTCTTTTGCCAAACAGTAAACTGTTATCTCGTGCAACAGAGAAACTGTTCGTGGCATATCCATAATACTAAGCACAAAAGTTAGTTCATTAAAAAATTAAGGCAGCTACACAATCCCAAAAACTTTTTTGTAAAAAAAAAGTTTTTACAAAAGAAATACAATCAAAATTAGAGTTGTGAGAACTGGAGGAAGAGAGATTTAAATTTAAATGCTAGCAGCCCTAGCCAAAATCAGCCCTTGACCTGAAAATTGCTAACCTGGCTGAAATTTGTTTTATTTATTTATTTTTCAAACTGAGTATGGCCCTGGAAGAAGATCTTAAGAACCATATTTCTGATCCTCGTTGAAATTTACGTGTGGGGATCCTTGGTGCTCTCCAAACTTGGTTATTTTTTGGCAGACATTTCATTACCTAACTAGGCAACATCATCAATGTTAGAAAGAAGTGGAGTTTGCTTTCTGTTTATATACAAGTAACGTGTCCTGCCAGTGTTGTTGGAAGTGCTCTTGGTGGGCCCTTGGTGCTTCCATTTACTTTCTGATTGGGCCAACTTGGGGCAATGAATTCACAAAGCATTAAATGTCCCACCCAACCTTCCTCTGCTTTGCTTTCATCTGGAATTGAAGCCCATCAGTGCAGCATAAGACTATGCTTTCTGTTTAGATTCTGCCGCCTGCTGAATAGGCTGTCTTAAGCAAAGAAGGGGAGGATATAAAGAGGATTGATACTACCACTAGTAAGATGGAGAGTCACTTTTTTTTGTCCACACCCAATAATGTCCTGTGGTTATGGAGATTCTCCATCATCCAGGTCATGGTTGTCCTCAAAGTGCTTTTTCAAAAGGCAACTGGAGTTTGTTTTTCCTTAAAGACGTTTTGCTTCTTATCCAAGAACTGAACTGAAGAAGCTTCCTGGATAAACAAAGTCCAGTTGCCCTTTGAAAAACCACTTTTGGCCTAAAAATGCCTCTTATTAATTGTCAGCTTGCCCATACAATAGCTAAGCTAGCTGATTGTTTACTGCATCATTCATTTGCCAACACTTTTCCTATCTCTCAGTCACCCCCCCCCCCAGATTTTATAAAGAGCAGTTCAGTCAAAGAAAGAGAATTAAGTATTACCAATGTAGCGCAGGCTTTATTATAAAAGGTCCTAATTTGCTGGTGAGCTTTCTTAGAAGCATCTGTGGGAGAGAGAAGCTATAGATTTATCTGTTTGTCTCATCTATTTTTAGCAACACTAAAGGGGAAAAAAATTAAAAATAAATTTGTTCACAGATGTGAAATGCACACTGAATACGTTCTCACTTCTTTTCCTTCCACCCACAATTGTTTCTTTTACACAGTCATTCACACAGACGACACTTTGCAGAGTACACAGAGAAAAGAGTAGCTCAAGCATGAGTAAAATCATTGGAAATGCTGGATAAAGAAAGCATTACAGATAGAGTAATTGGTAGGGACAGGATAGTATTTTTGAAGACAAATGGGAAAATTGCTCCTAAACACACACACACACACACACACAAACACACCCCTCACTAAAATAGTAAAGTTGATTATGCAAAAAAACAATCATACCATTTGTTGTGTCCTGAGCCTGCAAAGGCAGGCTCAGGACGTTGCGATGGTCCGGGGCAGTTACAAGCTGCCCGGGACCAGACTGGCTGGCGCCAGCGTCGTGCGCATGCGCGAGGCACGTAGCACGCCTAATTGTTGCCATTCTGCCCGGGGAACGTTGTTAAAAGGAACTGAGAGGCCTGCGAGCTTCAGAGCTGTAACGGAGTGAAGAGACTGAAAAGAAAGACTTGTTGGAACCACAAGATGTTCTGTGCTCATTCGCCATTAAGCAGAGGACACAACACCATTTTATAAGACTATGGGGTAAATCTTACACTGTCAGACAGATAGGGCCTCTTCAAATAGAAAATGTGCCATAGAAATTCATGAGATAGCACAGTATAGATGTCAAGTTCAGTGTTTCTCAACCTTGACAATTTTAAGGCATGTGGACTTCAACTCCCAGAATTCCACAGGCAGCAATGCTGGCTGTGGAATTCTGGGAGTTGAAGTCCACATGCCTTAAAATTGTCAAGGTTGAGAAACACTGAGTTAGCTTTGGATCAGGAAGAGTCAAGCAGTTCAGTATCCTAATCAATCACTGTAATGATTTGTGGGAGACCTTGAGAGAGGGAGGGAGAGGCACAGCCTAGATATCCATCAAGCAGAAGGTATCTCAGCCCTCAGAAAGAAAAGGACATGGAAAGCATCTCAGAAGTTCTTTCTGGAAGACTAGATGAGTTTTTTCTGAGATGTTTCTTACGCCCTTTTCCTCTTGAGGGCTGAGATACCTTTTGCTTGATGGATGTGTAGGCTGTGGCTTTCCCTCCCATCTCCAAGGCCGTTCACTCTCCCTCTTGCCTTCCAAGGTCATTTCCACATGTCATCATGCACATTCTCACATTCTCTCCCAACCCAAACCTGGTCATGGAATTCTGCTTCAGGAATAAAATGAAGGGAGAACCTTAAAGTACATTGTTTTAATCTTTCAAGAGGAAAGGTCTAACAGAGATGCAGTAATAGAAAAATAAGACAATATTAATACTGAATATCTAACAAATGTGAATGAATGTATATGTATAATCTAATCTAATCTAACCATTGATTTCATTCTAATTTTGTCAAGCTCTTCAGACTGGATTGTCCTAGCCAAACCAGTTGGATTCCATCTGTATCAAATGGATAAAAATGATGCTCAGATGGGTTTGAATGGATCTAGTGTGCATGTACTTGATTCTTATTAAATCAATGATCTTGCTTGGAAAGTCAGTTAGTCAGAAGTAAGATGGCCTTTTGAGAAGTTTTGTTGACTGTTCTGTTTGGGTTTACTATGGCTTTTTATTCCTTATTAATATTGTTATTGTGTTATCAGTCACCCAAAGTGGCATTTGTTTATTTCTACTCCATGTGATGTATAAATTGACTTAATATAAATAAATAAGTGCAACTTTTAGACTGAATCCTTGAATGGAATATTTACATATACAACCTATTACTAAATTATTCAGTGATTTCCCTGTCAAAGAGAAAAACTCGTCCTGGAGAATGTTGTATAGGAACAATTGGAACTGGAGCACAACAATGTGTGCAAAACTACAGATGTCCTTCACTCATGCTAATAGATTGCAGTCAGAGATTAAAATGAAACCATTTATATCAGAACAGTTTGTTTAGGCTTTTGTATTGATGGTTTGTGGTTTATAATTATGTACAAACATTTTATGCTCTCTCTCATTGCTGGTTGTATGAATGGAGGAGTGTGTCATTTGGTTTGCATTCTGATAAGAGCTTAGCAAACTGGATCTTTCCAAATCAGTATGCAAAATGGAATGTAGTTATCCTTGCATATTTCAGAATTTTGGGGTGCCTTAAGCCTAACAATAGCAGTATATCACAGTGCAGATGAAAAGAAAATCTAGATACACAAATACATGTGACAGTGGAGTCCAGGAGAAACCAATTTAATTACACAAAGAATAGATTGTTTTTAAAAAATATTTATACATAAAAAGATATAAAACAATATTTCTGATGGAGAGGCAATTGTCGTAAGCCCAATTCTTGGATAAAAATCAGTCCAAAATAGATGAATAGACAAAGGTAACAAAATGAATTAGTGAAAATATAAAATATGGGATGATTTATTTTCTCTCCTTTCAACTCCTTTCTCCATACACTTTTGCTTATAGGGTCTTTGATCCTGATCCACAACAAATAAAGAGAGTAAAGTCATACCGACATAGAAGACACTGGAGAAAAACTCTTTGGAGGCTGCTGAGTTTGATCATTGATTTATTGGGCTTCTCAGAGACTTCAAAAAGTTCTTTAGGCAAAAAAAAGTCTGTACATTATCAGGAACGTACACAACAAAGCCTATGAATCTGTGAGTGGACTTTTGCTTGTACTGCAAACTGAGGATGAAAATGAATTTAAAAAGATAACACCAGGAGGGCAAAGAGAAAAAGATAAATCCATCAGTTGGTAATGTCATTTTTACAAGACAACTCAAAAAATATTTTGGATAAAAGCTTTTCGGGAAGGGAGGGATGGAGACTGCAATTTTATTCCATTCCAACAGATTGTAGGATTGTCAGATTGAACCTTCAGAGGTGAATCCTGCAGCCTTGCAACAAAATTGTTTGCGGGATTGAATTCAAACCCAATCCACTCCATATCAAATTGAGTTTATGATGCAGTGATTTGGAGAGGATCATCAAATCAGATTAGATGTGTTTGAATTATGTGGCCGTTTTGAGGAACAGAAATTGAGTCAACTTTCTTCAGGGCAATCCAGAAAAATTGGCATTGATTTTCATACCCAGCCCTTTAAATCAGCCTATTTTGGAGATCAGGAAATCCTCAATATCCCAAAGCATTGACTGCTCAGGCTTCCAAAGAAGCTGAATATTGTCCAGTTTTCTTCCTGTAGATGCATTCTCCTTCTGTTGCTTACCATGGGAGAAACTATCAGACCATGACAGAAGGGAAAGTTGCAAGCTTTTGTCCATCTTCCCCTCTGCTTGTTAGTCTGGCAGCCAGCAGACCATTTAGGATGTCAGAGCAATTGGACCAAAACTTAGGACTACTCTGTTCAAGCTCTGCTTGAAAGAGAAGCCTCTGCTATTACTGACAGCTGCAGCAAATTGAATCCCTGAACCTAAAATCTACACCATTTTTCACCAACCCAATTTTCACTATTTCCTCTACCCTGTTGTTGTTGTTAATTGCGAAGTCGTGTCCGACCCATCGCGACCCCATGGACAATGTTCCTCCAGGTCTACCCTACCCTACCCTACCCCCCTACAAATGTCTTCAAATGGTTCTACTGATAACTTTTGGCACAGAAAAGCTTTTTGAAAAGCTGGAGGAAGGTCAGAGTGCACAGCAAATGGACTTAAGGTCATGAGCCAAGATTCTGGGTGGATTGTTTTACTTTAGCCAGCACCAGTAAATAACGTACACTGGGAATGAAATAAAGGAGGCAAGATGGCATTGGGTTTTGCCTGGGTTGGTTGATGGGTACTGGGCAGAGATGGGTACTGGTCCTCCTCTTGTCTTTGGCTGTTAAGATCCAACAAGGTGACTCAAAGAGTGCTCAAAGAGTAAACCAGGAAGCAAAAATTACATGTCTAAGTCAAAATTTCCAAAAGCACAGAGCTTCTACATGGAAAGTTTATAACAAAATGTGGATGTTCATATTTCTATATATATCCTTGATATCAACAAATGTTGTTGGGCCGAATTCTTCCTGGAAACTGGTGATTGCTGCATATGGATTCTTGAGGTTATCTGTCCTTCATGAAAACATTGATACCGGATGTCAATAATGGCAAAAAGAAGTGAGAATCTGACTTAAATCTGGAAATATCCTGATGTGATGTAACCACTGACATCCATCACTAAATGCTAGAGTTTGAATATACATTCTTTGGAGAACTTCAATTAATGTTGTCCTGAATTAATTCACTGTGCTGCTTTTTTTCCGGAGTCAAACTTCAACTTTGATTAGTTTGGCTAGTTTGATTAGTTCATTTAAAACTAATCTAATCAAAACAAAGTTTGACTTCAATTAAGATGCAAACCAAATGACATGTATCATGTTGCTTTAAAATTCCCTCTGGCTCCAGACAAACATCTTTTTTGTAGTCCTCAGTCAAAATCATTGTTGATTAAAAATCTGGGACTCCAAGCATTAATTGGATCAAAGCATTAATCAAAGCATTAATCAACTGATTAATCAAGCAATTACTTTCAGATTCAAAAGCTTGGCTTTTCATGAGGGGAAGGTTTTCAGGCGTTATAGAATTATTGTTTTTGTAGCTTATCAAAATGAGCTTCCTCAGGCTGCATAGTCACAAATGTTACTACTTCTAAAATATCATGGATGGATGGATAGATGGATGGATGGATGGATGGATGGATGGATGATCCATCCCTTCCCTTCGTAACATACCTAGTTCCCTTAGCTGTCCATCATACAATTTGGTTAGTGTATATTAGTTTGCGGAAGCTGACCATGATACAACCACATTCCTGCAAATGTCATAATCTGCACATATTCATCTGAGGCTTCACCCATCAAGTTTCATTTCCAAGCCACTTTGAATATGAATCAATTTTCTTCGGAACTTAAAACAACAACAATGACATACTGTAAAATCTGAATTTTTTCTTTCCAACTTTTTAAAGTTATTTAAAAACATTTGGGAAACAAATAAGAAATAAATAGTATCAATATTTGATACTGATCTGATTTGATAAGAAAATGGGGGTTCCACTACAACAGAATGTCCATTCAACCTTATATCTTAATCTTTTGTGCATTTTATGAATTTTACACATTCATAAAATGTATGAAATAAGCATACAAAGAGATGGTGTCTATCTCACACAAAGTCTACTGTATAGAGATCCATTAAATTGAGTATTAATGCAGTGAAATTGAGCAAGTAAAGTGCATTTTGGATAAGCTGTGTTGTTTTAAAAAACAAAGAAAAGAAAAGAAAGTGGGAAACCAGAAATGTGTGGAAATTTTGAAAGATATTTTAAAAACATATACCAATTGGATTCTAAGATAATTAATTGAAAAGTGGGATTGCATTCATCTAAAGATTTTTCTTTTACAAATTAATATCATTTAAAAGACGATTTCCAGGCCGCATGAAGTCTGATTCAGAGCTATTTTGTATTTGTTAAATGGGATGTGACAGGGATATGCTACACTGCTACGCTACAAAAAAATAATTAGTCAAGAAGTAACTTGATAATTTTACCAGTGTGAAGAATGAATAGAAATCAAACTTTGCTTTAATTATGTGCAAAGGAGAAGTATAATTACCTGTGGAAGATGGTAATCAGGGAAAATGATAACGCTGGATCCCCGTCTTACATGGTTGAAAGCAAACTAGTTTGTTTAATCTTTTCACCTGTGATTGTGTGTGTATGTGAGGGGAGGTGATGAAAACCATATAAATCTCTTACTGAAATGTAATTCTCCCATCTTGAGGAAGACGAGAAATGACTACTTGTAGCTGAGCTACAATGTTTGATGATATCCTCAACTCATTTCGCACCAAACTATCCTTCTGCCTTTGCATATCAACTCTACCACAAAGAAGTCAAAGCAATTAATCATTGTAATCACTTTTCCTTGCTTGGGTAATTAGTTATGTCATAAAATATCAGCCTGCTTCTTCAACTAATTCCCTGAACCTCATCTTCGGATTTCTCATCAACATTTTATTAATCCCACGTAGCATTTATTTCTTCTGTATAAGTGGTTCTCAGCAGTCTTAGCTGACATGCTGGCTTTTGTTTCCTTGGTTTCTTCTTATAGTGATATCATAAGGGAATTCATAGGCTTACCTCCCCATCACTTGTCAGGATGAGGAAAGTGGTCCGTCACCAGTTTGAGAAGATTCAGGTCAATCATAAGGTCTCATATTTCTGTAATTAAACTCCCGGTCCATCTCATATTCTGTAATTAAGAGATTTCTGTAATTAAACTCCCGGTCCATCTCATATCCCCATGCCTTCTACAAAGCTTGCAAAGAAAGTAAAACTAACTCCAGGCAGAAGTTTCAAGATTCAATTTAAACAATTTAAAAACTGGAATTGAAAACTTCCACAAAGTTTCATTTGTGTAACTAAAGAAGGAAAACTATCACATTTTGGGATATAGGAACCAATGAGCTACCAAGGATGAATTTCCTTCCATGTTCAAAACATTCCAACTCCTGATGACCTTGGCAGTTGTGAATAGTGACCAATTAGCTTTATTTATTATAGTTTCATAATTATAGTATTGTAGTTTTTATTGCTACAACAGTTCCAAAGCTGGTCTACAAGCCACTTCAAATAGTTCAACTTATAACCAGTTTAACCCTAAAATCAGCTAATTTTTCTTAAAATTAAAAAGCCATGAAAGGATTAGACAAATTTAATCAAAGCTAGACAAGTATGTCTTTGGCTAGCAGTGAAACCTTAAAATATCTGGTGTCGACCAGAAGAGCATAGAAGAGCACAAAGGAAGAAATCTAGAGTAAAACATCTGAACCAAAACAGCATGGTAACTCAAGAAAATGAATCAATTCTTTAAGTCATTCTATTTGAAGTGTTGGTCATCTCAACTAATGTATTAAATTAAATTGGTTCAATTCTCCAAATTACAGTAACAATTCAAAATGAATTGATTCAACATTTCAAAGGAGAATGGAATTAAAGCCATCTCTCTCTCCCTCTCTCTCTCTCTCTCTCTCTCTCTCTCTCTCTCTCTCTCTCTCTCTCTCTCTCTCTCTCTCTCTCGCGCATGCACACACACTACACTACACTACACTACACTACATTACACTACACTAAACCCTTTATTTTCATGATCTAAGTCTGATTGCTCAGTTACTGAAAACAGGAAAACATTTGACATCCGATTAATATGCTATATATGTATATGCATATGTATGTCTATGCATATATGTATACGCATAGGCATATATATTAATAATTTTCCCCTTTTCTGCTTTTTTTTGGTTTCCTGGTTTCTTATTTTATTTTGTATTTTTTTCTATTTCTTTCTGGTAAGCAATAGATAACAATACACAGATAAAATAAAAATGAAATAACAAAAAACCACTTTCCAACTCAACTGAGTCATCCTTTGACAGAGCCCTGGGTCATCACCAAACTAACAAAGAGGAAAGAAAAATCAGAATTTCAGCCTTCACCATGATTGTAAACCTAGGGGGGGGGAAATCTATTCTTGGGAAATAAGTATAAGATATAATGGTGGTGGTGATTGTGATGGTGGCGATTCCATTATTTATCTACTCATTTTTGCAAAGAAAAAGTCATGTTTCTACTCCCAGATGACCTAGACAACTGCCACTAATGCAATCCATCAAGTTTGGATTGCACCGGGCATGTTTTACACACTGACTATATAGATTCCCCAAGCTTTCATAAGGTTGGCAAGACATGTTATCAGTGGCATTATCAGCTTGTAATGCAAATGTATTAAAATGAATTACTGTGTAATTACTGCTGCCTCTGACAGATTTACCTTGAAGTTACTATGTTGCTGTTGCTAAAATAACACAAGTTATTTCATGATAATTATGTAAGCCAGAATTTCCCTTGCACACAATTCTTTTGTGATAATCAAGGCAGGCATTGTGCCAACACAGCAGCAACAGGAAAAGAAAGAATGAGGACATAAACTGGAAAAGCAGACAAGCTTGCCAAACGCAGCAAGGTAGGAGGAAAAAAAGTCTTTAGGGAAACAAGAGTGAAAACCAGAGATGGGTAGAGTACCATAAACAATTTAGTACCCATGGTTAATAAGGTCAGTGATGATGTGCCTGGGGGAGGGGTTAGCTCTGTACTTCCCATTCCCACAAACCAGCATTCAATAACCACCAAGTTTTTAAAACCCAGTTCATAGTAAACATCTTTTCCTTCTTGTGCATTCAGAATGTGTAATGCAGTTGATAATATTGATGCAGAACCAAACTCTGCCCTGGAATTTCTGAAGTTTTCTTCCTCCACAAAAGAGATACGTGTGTGTGTGTGTGTGTGTGTGTGTGTGTGTGTACGCTGATTTGTTTGTGGAGGATACCTGCGGATAATATTATTGGTGCTGTATTTTTTTGTTACACACATTTTCATCACTTTGAATGTTCCTAGCTGCTCATGCTTTGCAGTATATAAAAAGTCCACATCCATAAGACTCCCATTTAAACTTTCATGGAAATATAAAATGTCAAAGAAGATGTAGTCCACCAGAGATGATTATACATTTCAAGAGATGACATAAACACAAGCTGTTTGGCTTCCTTGTCACTAAACAAATGCAGGGACACTCCACTCTACCTATGAGAATAAAAAACAACAACCTCTTCTTTGATAGTAAAAAAATGGAAGTGATTTTTTTTTCTGCATTGAGTAGTTAGAATATCAGTTGACTGTAACTATTCTTGAAAAATTCTGTAGGATTAGACTGAATCATGGAAGACACTAGGGCTGTAGACTAGAGTGAAACATTAAAGAAACTAATGAGAAACAAGCAAACTATTATTATACTTTTATATATATATATAAGTGTACGTGAATATGTCCACATAATCACAGGAGTTGAGTTTGATTTGAGTTTGAAGGAAACATTTCCGTTTCTCTGTAACTATGGAAAATTATCCCAAATTCCTAATGGAGTGTCAAGTTCCTTGAGCAAATGTTGTCATATCTTAGGCTACAGGTGGATGCTTTAAACTCTTAAGGATGTTTCCACCTCCATAACACCCCTCCCAATTGTTTTTCTTCAATTCCTGAATTATCTTCTGACTATAATTGTGGACAATAAATGGCAGAGGTTGAGAATTTGTGTCCTTTCAGAAGTCCCAATCCAGAAATTCCAAAAAATCATGGTCTGTGAAGTTAGATGCTTGGAATTGTGCTTCACTGTCTGAAGGACCCTTTGTCCCCATCTATGCCTTGGGTTGACTAACTACCTTCATGAGCTTCAGCATAAAGCTACTTCTGTACATGGAATGATGTGAAGATGTGTGCCACAATTCTTCAAAAGATACACATGGTCAACTCTTTCGCCTTCTCTCTGTTTACAAGAAGTTTAAACCAACACCCCTTAAAACTAGGTGGTTTTCTATGTAGCATTGGATAACTGAATAAGATGAAAATAAAACCGATGCTGAATTAGGTATGAATTCCAATGGGCTGAGAACTTTGTATGATCCTGCATGCATCTGGAATCCTAAACAGCTCCAGAGAAGTCTCTGCCATTTGCCATTAAGAGCTGCTTGAAGGTACTTCAATTGTGGAGTCAGTCAACCACAACAGCCACTTAGAAGCACATTGGCAGTTTCAGGGTAGCTGTTTTGCTTCAGTCACCCACTATGCCAGCTCAGACTCCCCTGACATTTGTGAGAAATTTCCATTCTGGTTTATTTCCAGTAATTACTGCTTTATTGAGGGTATTATCGTGTATTCCACTTACTTTGACAACAGCAACAGAGAAACTATACATCTAAGTGCCACACATTAAAATGAAAACGTTTACAATACAAATCTACCTTTGCACACAGTATATCTTTTAGAGTATCATGGAAGATGCAGTCCAGCAGAGGTGGTTATTGCATCAATAACAGAGAAAGTGCAGGAAAAAATGACTACAGTAGCAGGTACATGTTCTACAAACAGAGTCAGAAGAGGCCATTTAAGTCCTCAAGCCCACCTCTTGCTCAGAGGAGAAATCCTAATTAAAACATTGCTGGGAAAAGGTGGTCTTAGATTCTGCTTCTCTTAGGATGGTGGTCCACCTCATCTACCTGGTTTGATTTCCAAATAGGGTGGAATGAATTACATCTTTACATCACATACTTTCCCTTTGAGGTAGCCCTAATGAAACCCTGTTATTTTTATGATAGCCACCACAAAATCTAAGGAAGCAATTGCATTCTGAAAGAAGCTGCTTTTGAGCATTTGTTTTTTCCCCCCCACAAAGAGCAGTTTTCTCTTGAGATGTATTTACTGATGTGGATATAATAGCCTCATAGAATGTGATCAGAAGACACAACAATAATAAGCCTCTCTCCTTGGTTTCTCTTGTCACCTGCAGAATAGTTTTTACACAATTCTTCCTCAATGATAACTAATCCCAAATCCTCTTCACAGCTTTTCTTTTTTTTCTATATATGAGGTATGGTGGAGTTTTGTATTACCAACATGAAAGAGAGCTGTTTTTTTAGTTATGTAGAAGAAGAGGATTCACAAACTGAGGCTGCATCTCCCATTGTGTTTGCCAAGCTCCGATGCTTTATCTGAGTGTCTTTAGTCTTCTACAATTTCCTGATGGAATTAAAATGTTATTTGCTGACACACAGAGGAGTGGGTAGAAACATTTTCCAACTGAAGGCTGATAATTTTGTATCAGGAACTGCACTTTTCCTTGCTGGCAGTATCTGTTTATGAACCTCTATGGATACACTGGTATCTCGCCATGAGAAATCTCATTTTAATGAAGAGGTGTCAAATATAAGCATAAATAAGTACATGTCTCCACAAGGAGTGAAAGTCACATGGATTATATGAGCAGTCACACCCCCAAGCTTCTCCTTAGCCACTCTCCTAATAGTCAGAGGCACAAAGTAAGGTTCTACATTTAGGCAAGGAAAACCAAATGTACAGGTATAGTATAGGTGGTACCTTGCTCAATAGTAGCAACTGTGAGAGGGACCTCAGAGTCCTAGTGGACAATGACTTAAATATGAGCCAGCAGCTCCTAGTGGACAATGACTTAAATATGAGCCAGCAGCTCCCAAAAAAGCCAATACAGTGCTAGGCTGCATTAACAGAGGGATAGAATCAAGATCACATGAAGTATTAATACCACTTTACAATGCCTTGGAAAGGCCACATTTGGAATACTACATCCAGTTTTGGTCACCACAATGTAAAAAACATGTTGAGACTCTAGAAAGAGTACAGAGAAGAGCAACAAAGATGATTAGGGAACTGAAGGCTAAAACATATAAGGAACGGTTGCTGGAATTGGGTATATCTAGTTTAATGAAAAAAAGGATTAGGGATGACATGATAGCAGTGTTCAAATATCTCAGGGACAATTAGTCAGTTTATCACCCCCCTCATCCTACACCAGAGCTACAGATATTCGCCACGATTGCAAAGTTTGCCCCGTCTCAAAATATTCCAAAAGAGGCCCAAAAAACTTTGAAAAAAGTGATGCTACTTTGAAATGCCTCCATTCCTATTCCAAAACAAGTAATGCTGCACTTTGGGGATATCACTAGTGAATATTCTGGTTTGTGGACAATTCTGAAATCTAAATCCGAAATCCTGAGAGTTTAACTATATTAAATTGAACAATTAGGACCTTTGGCAGAGCAGGAACATGGACCTAGAATTGTTCCTATGACTACTTGGCCTACAGCCTCCTCCCTTTATTTTAAAATGCTCCCTAGCTGCTCTCCTTCGAAAAAGTATTTTCTCCATCCTCAGAACAACTAAGCTGGATTCCTCACCAGAGGCAGAATTTCCTGTGTTTCCACAAAGCTGCTCCTCAGCTTGCAAAATTAATTTGCAGCGAATGTAGTCTTCATTCCGAGTGATAACGACCCTACCTGACACCCTTCTTCCTTTTTCTTTCATGTTTACAGCAACTTGAATAAGCTAATGGAGAAGAAGGCTAAAAGTAACAGCTTGGAAATACTTAACAAAATCCTATAATGAGATACAGGTACTCCTCCCTTACAACCGTTCATTTAGCATTGATACAAAACACAACATCCCTGAAAAAGTGACTTATAACTAGTCCCTGCACTTATGACAGCATCCACACAATCACGTGATCCAAATTTGGCTGCCTGGCAACCAACATGTATTTACAACAGTCCTCGGATCACCATTTGTGATCTTCCCAGCCTGCTTCCAGCAAGCAAAGTCAACAGGGGAAGCTAGATCCACTTATCAACCCTCTGATTCACTTAATAAATGCAATGATTCACTTAACAACAACCATGGGGCGGGAAAGGCTGTGAATTCAGGCACAACACACTGAAAAACTGCCTAGTTTTAGCCATGAAAATTCTGGTCCCAACCATGATCGTAATTTGAGGACCACTTTTGCGCAATGTTGAAAGTCCACATTGCAGTTGGTGCAGCCTTCCGTTTGTTGCCTTCAAGAGATGTCGGAGCTTTTTCTTCCATTTCTTCGTGATGGTGGATCATCAAGGCTATCTAACCCTGTCCCTGCAATTAAAACTATAATGGGGAGAATTTTTATTTATTTCATTTATTCATTAAATTTGTTTGCTGCCCATTTCGCTGCAAGGCAACCCTTAGAGATCCTATTCTAACTAAAAGACTTCAGGAAAATGAGCTGGCCTGTCAGCTCAGGTTCATGATTAGAGACCTACAGAGCTAACACCCAATCCTCTCCACCCCCAAAATATACCCACAAAAGTCACTTTGAAATGGGCTTCGAAAAATAGGAGATTTGCTTTGTTTTGCTTTGGGGTTTTTTGGAACTCTTACAGAGCAAAAAGCCAGCAATACAAATAGCACTTAGACTTATATGCCACTTCACAATGCTTTACAGACCTCTCTAAGCAGTTTACAGAATCAGCCTATTGTCCCCCAACAATCTGGGTCCTCATTTTACCAACCTTGGAAGGATGAGTCAACCTCGTTGTTGTTGCTAGTTGCGAAGTCATGTCCGACCCATCGCGACCCCATGGACAATGGTCCTCCAGGCCTTCCTGTCTTCTACCATCTTCTGGAGTCCATTTAAGCTCATGCCTACTGCTTCAGTGACTCCATCCAGCCACCTCCTTCTCTGTCGTCTCCTTCTTCTATTGCCCTCCATCTTTCCCAGCATTAGGCTCTTCTCCAGTGAGTCTTTCCTTTTCATTAGATGGCCAAAGTCCTTGAGTTTCAACTTCAGGATCTGGCCTTCTAAAGAGCAGTCAGGGTTGATCTCCTCTAGGACTGACCGGTTCGAACGCCTTGCAGTCCAAGGGACTCGCAGGAGTCTTCTCCAGCACCATAGTTCAAAGGCCTCCATTCTTTGGCGCTCAGCCTTTCTTATGGTCCAACTTTCACAGCCATACATTGCAACTGGGAAAACCATGGCCTTGACTATACGCACTTTTGTTGGCAGGGTGATGTCTCTGCTTTTTAGTATGCTGTCTAAATTTGCCATAGCTTTCCTCCCTAGGAGCAAGCATCTCCATCTGTGGTAATCTTGGAGTCCAGGAAAATAAAATTTATCACTAGAGTCAACCTTAAGCTAGGTTAAAAAAAGAAATACCAACTCATAGCAACCCATGTTGAAGATTAGAGAATTAGACAACAAGTTGGCAACAATGGAGGCGATGGTATTTTGCTTTGTTTACCGTGCTTTAAGCAATGGACTTTCTTTGGGGGCTGTTTTCGAAGAGTTCCTCTGATGGTTCTCCTTTTCTTTCCTTCTCCTTTTATGCCTTTCAACTTCCTTTCAGTTTTTTAACCTTGATGTATATAACAAAGGCTTCAGCTCTTAATTAATAAGGGATCATCACTCACATATTTGGCATGCATCCCATCCAAGCAAAGAATAAAGGAGGATTGTCACTTATCTCCTCCCAAGTAATTCAGTGACAGAGGAGAGGGAGGTCTTCCTCAAAGAAAAAAAATGGCCAGTGGCAGCATGACCAAGATTTTCCCAAAGGTTGTAGGGAGAATGCAGTAAGATGGTGGATGGAAAGTTTAGATGACCCCTTGTAGGAAGCAAAAGGGTCCAATCTATCTACAAGTGGTCATGCCTCATTACAGGAGTACAATTGGGCAAAAGAACTTCACAAGGAGCATTGCAAATCCCTCCATTTTCCTTCTAAAATGATTCTCAATTATTTTAATATGACGTTTGCCATCAAAGCTGGGGCTAATCCTGCTCTCTCCTTTTGGAAATGGCTTTACATCAAGCGAGAAAAAATGAAAAACAAAGCTTGCTTTGCTGGCCAGAAGTAAAATAATTTCTATAACAATTCTTGGCGGTGGAAGGTAAGATAATGCCTTGTGGATAACCATAGCTGGTGTTTTTGGAACTTCTGAGAAACTGCCCCTGATCTTATGGAAAATTTCAACCTCTTTATTTGCATTTGCTCCCTGTTGAATTTAGCTCCAAGTTTAAAACAATGTCCACCTTGTCAATATCATAAAGAAAATATAAGTCACTCCCCCCCCCCTCTCTCTCTTCCCCCCCTCTCTCACACACATATACAAGAAAAAAAATGTTTCTTATCATGAAAGAAAACTAGCTGGATTTTGCTCGCTTCTAGAAATCATCTCTTCTCTTCTTTAGTGTGATGGAAACCAAGATATAAATCCCCTCCCAGAAGCCTTTGCAGAGAAATTCTTTTACAACCTCACTCCAGGGTATTTTAACAACTGTGGTGTTCAAAGGAATTAAATAGCTGGCACATAGTTACAACAATGTAGAACAATTTAACAATTGAATTTATGCTTGTCAAAGACATCAGAAATCTACTATAAGTAAAAGAATAACCCTAATGTCAACTGCACTCTGGAGACTATGCAAAAATGGGCAGGGTGTGTGTTTTAATTTAAGTTTTCCGAGCAAATTGCAAGAGAAATCATGTAAATAAACCATTTTGTTCCCATACCGTAAATGCTATTAGATTAAAATTTGCAAAGTGACGAAGTTCTTTGTGCATTTTAATCACACTGAGTAAGCAGTGCAGTAATGAAACCTTATTATATGATTATGCAATGCACTTTGCTTTGTGTAAGACTTTTTTAACAAAAAAAGCCCACCTTTTTTTTGTGCTTGCTTTGCTTTAAAGCACCTAATAACCTTTTATTTTAAAAAAGATATAAATGAGATACATACATACCCTCCATCTACCTTTTATTCTTTAGAGGAGTAAATGTGTTGTTTTCGAGTGGTAGGAATGTACAGCCCAAGTGAGTAGCATAGCATTTCAAGATACCAATAAAATTTATGAGATTTACAAAACAAGTAGGAGGGGGGGGGAAGCTGCCACAAGCACGATCTTTGAAATATCTAGGTTTTTATATTATTTTTCCATTATAAAAGTTTTGTTTCCTCATTATTTAATCATTTCAGTCACATTCACTTAGTTGTTAATTTGTTAAGGCAGAGATTCAAGTTATTATTTATTACCATTTTCTTTCAGGCTGCTCTTCTATTTTTCACCACAATTTGCAGTCCTGAAAGGAAGAAAACTAACGTGAATAATTAACACTCTTCTGTTTTCTTACAATGTTTCAGAATTTGCCTCAGTCTAGGCAGAAAACAGTAAAACTAACTGCACTACAAGATAAAAGTCAGCCATCCCAGGAAGTTAAGATGGCAACAGTTAAAAGAAACCATGATGAAAAAAATACCTTTTGAGGGCTTTTGAAAAGATTATAAGAGTTGGAGCTAACTTCACTCGGAGGCACCACAGTGGACAAACCTTGTCGTCTGGATCCCATCAGATGGAACAGCACAGCAGATGGGACCCACAATATGCTTCTCCTGCTGGACTTGATAGGACAGGTAGAAATAATCAGGGAAAGGTTGTGCCATGTAGGCTTTAAAGGTCAAAATAAGCAGCTTGAATTGCATCCGGCAACCAATGCATCTCACAGAGCAGAGGTGTAACATCAGATCTACAGTAGAAATTAACTCCAGTATTGAACAAAGAGCATTCAAAGAAACTCAATCCTCTTACACATTAACCCATTCAGAGGTTAATATCAGGCGTGGAAGTCCCAGTCCACACATAACAGTCTAAGTGTTTTATTGCTTAACAGCCTATGCAGAGGAATCTTCTCAGGTAACAGTGGGCACCTGCTTAGAGTTAGATAAGGGTCAATGGTGCCCAAGAGGGGTTGCGCTTAGTTCTATTGTGGCTACACAGATATTCTAGGCTGACTCCCCTTTTCACTCTGCCCCCAGGTTCTGCCATCCCTTCTCCCATATATAAGATGGAGTAGTTGTCAGGCTTAGTCCAAGAACAATGTAAAACAATCCAATTTCAATTCTTTATTTGCTCATGCACAGTAGACAGAATCTTGCCAGACTAAACCTATACCATTATCACCCCAGCAGATATACTCTGGGAGATACTAGGGAGTAGCTATCCTAACTCCAATCCATCTCCAGACTATGCTGCCTCTTTTCTCACCCATCTCCTCGCTGGAAAATTGCCACATCACTATAGTCCAGGCATGCTGGCTGAGGATTTCTGGGAGTTGAAGTCCACAAGTCATAAAAGGGCCAAGTTTGAAGACCCCTGCTATAGTCTATCACACCAGCTCCCTGTGTAGGTATAACCTCTCACAGCGGTCTATTCAAGTTCAGACAGATATGAATTTGACTTCTCTGATGTTCCTGAACTCAGCTAGAGCAGGACTGAGTTTTTTCTGGGAGAGACACAGGCAGGACCATTGGGCATCCATGCACATTACATGTGTTTCTCAGTCCTGTTGGCTCTGAACTTCTCAATAAAGTAGTGCAAGCCAAACCCATGCAAAGTGGGATGTAGAACTAGTAACCAGTTCTTGCTTTCTTTGAAAAGTAACACATTTATTTATTTATTTATTTATGAGACTTATATACCGCTTTAAGTGCAAGCACTCTCTAAGCGGTGTACACCAGTAAGCAATGTATATATATTTTACATTGTCCCCAACAATCTGGGTCCTCATTTTACCTACCTCGGAAGGATGGAAGGCTGAGTCAACCTTGAGCCGGTGAGATTTGAACTGCTGACCTGCTGAACACAGTCAGCTAAAGTGGCCTGCAGTACTGCACTCTAACTGCTGCGCCACCTCGGCTCTTCCTGCCTATACACAGGAGAGACCTCTGAATAAAATGAAGAATAGCCTTTTTTTCTCCTGCAATCGCACAACTCTTTAATAGCATGTCTAATGAAATCCATGGCACATAATATATATAACCATGACTGACTTCCATTGCTCTTCATGAATAAGGAACAACTTGGACAATTATGGAGGGCAATAGATAAAAAAAAACACATGCAGGTCAATTATCCACATAAGATGGTGTTCTCGGCATAAATTAAAGGATTGTGTTAAATGGCTAGGTTGCATGGGACAACTTAGTCAAAAGAAGCTATTGCAAAAGGAAGGGGGTGGGTGAAAAACAGCAACGATCTGCATGGAAAACTGCCTGGCCCAGAGGAATTGCTTTAAATGCTTTGCCTCAGGAAGTTTCCACGTCTTTAACCTCACCTAAGGAGCAAGTATGACATTATATACCACGAGGCTACCATAAAGCATAAGACCATTTTTAAATGTCCTGAGGGGGTCACAGGGTTAAGCAGCTGTACCTGGAATGTCCTGAGGGTTCCAGTTTTTCTCTTGATGGAATGGCAATGAGTTCCTTCCATGAAAAACCAACTGTGCCTCGGCAACCTATTCCTTATGTGAGTGAAATTTCCCTTCAATAATTTATAGACCACAGCTGTATCACTATAGGGCCCATCTCCTCCTCCACCCTCAATTACAGGACACCTGCCGAAATGGTTTTCACGGTGTGGTAGCAATGATGCACTTATATCAGCGGGGGTTTCTTTTAATGCAGGCAGTTTCTGAGTTTGCACCATACCGCCTTGATTCTAAACACTGCTCCCGAGTTCATTTTGGCACTGAATTTATGCATCTGACAAAGCTGAGATTCACACCAATGCTCTCGTAGCATAGAATAATAAATGCAATATCTAAGTTCCTGGCAAATCTTTGACTGTCACTTTAGTCTGTTGGGCTCCTCCTTGTCTCTACTGAAAGCCTGCAATAAGCAAAGTGAAGGGGACGAGCAAGACTGCACCACTACAGTGAAATGTTCATAAATGCAGTATTTATCGATCCACTACGGTTCTGTCTAAAAGTATTCATTCGTGTCAGGTGAAAGAAATTAGGAGCCAGGGTTAGGTCCAAAATGACTGCAGGTTTATTTCATGGTACCTCTAAAGAAGAATTTGAGCTACTAACAGTCAAGGCAAATTGGCAGTAGATAAGAGTCCACAGTATTCTTCTTGACAGTGAGGACAATTAACCAGTGGAACAGAAGTTGCCTCCAGAAATCGTGGGTGCTCCAATCACTGGAGATTTTTAAGAAGAGGCTGGACAGCCACTTGTCTGAAATGGTTTAGGTCCTCCTCCAAGGTCCCTTCCAACTCTATTTCTATTATTTCTATTTTGTCCTGTCCTGTCCTGTCCTGTCCTGTCCTGTCCTCTCCTTTTCTGAGTCTACAGATGTGTTGGGATTACAACTCCCATTGATCATTCATTCTGACAAAATTTTCCAGGAAGTAAGATCTATAATTAAACCATGCAACATTTTTGTGTAAGAACAGCACCAAGGCCTGGGTGGGGTGCCACCCTTATGAGATGAGAGGAAAGCCTTAGGAACTGTATGCCTTCCTCCCCAAATTCCCATCATGAAAGCTCAGCGAAGTTCTCAGTTGAACCAAAACTTTTAGCGGAATTGTTGTTGCATTTAAAAAAAATGCTTGCAGGAGTGAACTGTAGGTGATGACCAGGCTAAGCTTGAGGGAGGAGTCAAATGTGTCATCAGTTTGGAATCCTTTCATGCCCACAAGAGATCTAAGTCCAGCCCACCTTGAATTCTTAGGATAGGATAGGATAGGATAGGATAGGATAGGATAGGATAGGATAGGATAGGATAGGACGGGACGGGACAGGACGGAACGGAACAGAACAGAACAACAGAACAGAAAAGGACAGGACAGGACAGGACAGGACAGGATGAATCATGACTCTGTAAACTCTTAAACATAGCCCCTTAAACATACAGGACTTGATTAGCCTTAGCAGAAGATTCTCAGATATGACCTTTGACTAGATTAGGAATCTTATTGCAGATGAGAACAAAGCCTTGATCACAACTGTGTAGTACAGAACAAGAGTTTTATGTAACTATGTTCCAGCACTAAAACTCTTGATCTTTTCTGGATGCTTTTCCAAGCCGGCAGTCACTCGACCAATCTCTTGAAAGTCTTGAGAGGCATATTGGGAAAGTTTTCATTGGGGTTCTATCTAGTTTCCAGACTTTTAGTTCCTGCCTCACCACAGTTTTCAATCTCACTACCCCAGATCTCAGTTATACAGGCTAGCTTGTCTCCTCACCCATAAGCAAAGATAGAAATTATTTTGGAGAAAGCAAATACACAGCGCCACCGTAATGGGCATAACAATTAGGGAAAATGGAGAGCAAGAAGAGAAAAAGGAAGCAAATTTGTTTGTTAAGAAACGTAAAAGAGCCAGATTAGAGTAATTGCACATAATCATGAAGTAAAAATGGGCTGTTTGAAACTAGATGGATTTCAAGAGCAATTGGAAGTGACATAGGCAAAAGGCTAAGGGGTCCTGCATCAAATGAGAAGGCAGTTAAAAGTACTAATTATGAAGAAGAGGAGTAATGGGACAAAAGAGTGCATCTTTTCCTGTGCAGGTCTTCTAAAGCAGCCAGCTTCCTGCCTATGACCTTGACCCTCTAGAGCAAGTTCTTGAGTTGGGGAACCTGCTGGGTTAATTACCATTTCCCTGATTGCATTCCATGAAACTCTGCACCTCTGTTATTTAAACAATAGATGGGTTTCAAACTGCTCTAAGATCCTGAGAAGATTGACGTAGGGGTGTGTATGGGGCGAGCATGATATATTTCTGTAGCAGGTGACTCTTGAGAGATGGGCTGGAAAAGCGGATATGCAGATGACGGAGGCAAAGAATGAGGGTGGAAGAAGAGATTAGTGGGGCTTCTTCAATCCCTTTTGCTCTAAGTTCAAGAATGTTATTGCCTTTTTATTTGGGGATTGTGGAAATATATGAGTTCGGTATCATTTTGCTATTGAAACTCATTCTGCTGATCCCTCTCACAACCAGGTAAAAATTGCATTTCTGTTAAGCGGTACTCCCAAGCTGAGTTGTAGCCAGGGATCAGAATCAGAATAGAGCTGGAAGGGATCTTGGAGGTCTTCTAGTCCAGCCCCCTGCTCAGCCAGGAGACCCTATACCATTTCAGACAAATGGCTGTCCAATCTCTTCTTAAAGACTTCCAGTGTTGAAGCAGGCAGGTTGTTCCACTGGTTAATTGTTCTCACTGTCAGGAAGTTTCTCCTTAGTTCTAAGTTGCTTCTCTCTTTGGTTAGTTTCCATCCATTGCTTCTTGTCCTGCCTTCAGGCACTTTGCAGAATAGCTTGACTCCCTCTTCTTTATGGCAACCCCTGAGATATTGGAACCCTGCTATCATGTCTCCCCTCGTCCTTCTCTTCATTAAACTAGACATACCCAATTCCAGCAACCGTTCCTTGTAAATTTTAGCCTCCAGTCCCCTAATCAATTGTTTTGCTTGTCTTCTTTCTAGAATTTCAACATATTTTTTACATCGTGGTGACCAAAACTGGATGCAGTATTATAAGTGTGGCTTTGCCACAGCATTGTAAAGTGGTATTAACACTTCACATTCTTAAAAACCTCCAGTGATGAAGGACTTATAACTTCTGGAGGCAAGCTGTTCCACTGGTTAATTGTCCTCCTTGTTAGGAAGTTTCTCCTTAATTCCAGGTTGCTTCTCTCCTTGATTAGTTTCCATCCGTTGTTTCTTGTCCTGTCCTCTGGTACATCAGAGTAGTGGCTGTTTGCTATTATTGTGAAGTCCTTGGTGCTCTCTGAGCTTGTTTGTTTTCTTGCAGACATTTCATTACCCAAACTAGGTAACATCATCAGGGCAACCCCCCCATGTCAACCTTGAGCTACAAATATTCACCTTTATTAGTTTATTGTTCTATATTGGTTGTTTGTTTGTTTGTTTAGTAAGCCACCCAGAGTCACTAAGAGTGAGTAGGCAGCCATACAGTATAAATTTTCTAAATAAACAAATTTTCAAGCTGGAGGATCCAGTGTTGGTCACCACGATGTAAAAAAGATGCTGAGACTCTAGAAAGAGTACAGAGAAGAGTAACAAAGATGATTAGGGGACTGGAGGCTAAAACACATAAGGAACGGCTGCTAGAATTGGGTATGTCTAGTTTAATGAAGAGAAGGACTAGGGGTGACATGATAGTAGTCTTCCAATATCTGAGGGGCTGCCACAAAGAAGAGGGAGTCAAGCTATTCTCCAAAGCGCCTGAAGGCAGGACAAGAAGCAACGGGTGGAAACTAACCAAAGAGAGAAGCAACCTAGAACTAAGGAGAAACTTCCTGACAGTTAGAACAATTAACCAGTGGAACAACCTGCCTCCAGAAGCGGTGAAAGTGCCAACACTGGAAGTTTTGAAGAAGAAACTGGACAGCCATTTGTCAAAAGTGGTATAGGGTTTCCTGCCTGAGCAGGGGGTTGGACTAGATGACCGCCAAGGTCCTTTCCAACTTTTTTAATTATTATTATTATTGTGGATCATCGCACATCTCCATAATAATAATAATAATAATAAAAGTTGTTGTTGTTATATTATTATTATTATTATTATTATTATTATTATTATTATTATATACTGCAGAATTCTTGAACCTGATCAGTGATGACCAATAGAAAAAAGAAAAAGGAAGTTAAACTGAAATCGTGCAATACCTTCCCCTTTTCCAGATCCCACTTGTTCTCTTTTCTTGGCTACTCCCCATAGTATTCCCTGGACCATTATTGTGTTCTCTTTCCCTTAAAACCGCCTGATGACAAATATGTTTTAAAGAGAAAGAGAAAGATGCAATGAAAAATTTAAGATTATTCTGAGCTCGGTAGAATGAGCGTCATTTTTAGATTTACTAGCCAACAAAGAAGTGTTAGCCCTGTCATTTATTGTTTTATTTCTCTTGCAAGCCTCATGAAAATTTCACATTTCAGGCCATTGTGTGGCTGGAAACTGAACTGGCAGCCTGGAAAAAAGAGAGAGACATTGCCACAATGCTGAAAAAGGATTTCCTTCTCTATCCTGCCAAGAATTAATTCCTCAGCTAGGTGATAAGTTTTCTATCTTTCAGTTGGCAATGGATTTTCATGGCTTAATTCTGCAAAACACAATAAAGGAAGACTATTTCTTTGCTGCCTCCTTGAAATCAGGGAGACAGAGATGAAAATAAGACACAAGCCAAGAACATGACTGTGTTTTCAGATTGTGTGACATGTGCCGAACTGGCTATGTTGCTGTCATTTTGCATTCATCAGCTAGGACATTGTTTTGGCTTCCTTTGTAGGATTCTGATCATGAATCCTTCACAAATGAAAACCTCCATTCATTCTCTTATACACTTCCACAGTATTGTGAACTAACCCAAAAAAAAAAATCTGACATAGATCCAGCTAGGAAAAAAATCCCAAACCATCTACAAGGGAATAAGCACTAAGAGTTTAATGTTTTACAATGGTCTTTGAGGACTAGACATTCTTTTGCGACATGTCTTGGAATGTGATCATGCAAGGGATGGTTAAAAAAATCAAGATAATCATGCCATCAAAGCTCCACCCCTTTTATTACATGTGGGAAGAGGGTTTGATTACCTAAAAAACAGAACTTTTGAGAGGTTTGTAAAACTGATGGGGGGAAGTGTGGTTTATTGTTGATTTTTGCACAACTAGAAATTCTTCCACTGTTGTTAATCAACCAAGGTAGTTGTGAAAAGCTGGAACAGAACAATCCAAAACTGCCTCTCATTTAATTTTAAATGCAGACAGAGAGTTAAATTCTCAGGCAGGAATGGTAGTTCAACACCCAGAAATGTGAAAGAGACTAATTTTAGTGAATATCTCCATGTAAACTTCACAATCTGAACACTAAACTTGGTAAATGTTCTCATTCAGTGGCTTAATTCCTTCTTCCCGAAGGACTGGGGATGCAGCAACAGCCCTAAGTGAAAAGTGGTTATAAGATAATTTTTTTCAGTGCTGTTATAACTTTGAATGGTCATTAAATGAAATTTTGTAAGTCCAGGACTATCTGTATTTGCTCCCATCAGCCTCAAATACAAGTCACGTTTTCTTATGATCCTGATGTGCTGCACTTCCTATCTGAAAAGTGTTTTTTTTCCCCATGTTCATTACTCATATGAGTTCCCCTGTCATCCTGCCGTGCTTGTGCTGATTTCCATCATATCTATCATCAGATGTCTTTAGAAGTGACATCTTCCAGCTCAGCCCTCTGCTATCAGCCATATCTTTTATTTCCTCTTGGGCAAAAGTCTTCTGTTCTTCTCTTAACCCATTAATCATATGCAGTCTGATTCTTCTTTTGTCCCTTCTTGGCTATAACTTTAAGCACCAGCCTGAATTCCTGAGGTCTGATCCCATTGACATGGCATCTTCTTGTATCCCATTCTGACAAATAGTTCAACTATCACCCTGCCAACAAAAGTGCGTATAGTCCAGGCCATGGTTTTCCCAGTTGCAATGTATGGCTGTGAAAGTTGGACCATAAGAAAGGCTGAGCGCAAAAGAATTGAGGCCTTTGAACTATGTTGCTGGAGAAGACTCCTGCGAGTCCCTTGGACTGCAAGGCATTCAGACCAGAAGGCCAGATCCTGAAGTTGAAACTCAAATACTTTGGCCACCTAATGAGAAGGAAGGACTCACTGGAGAAAGGGCCTAATGCTGGGAAAGATTGAGGGCAATAGAAGAAGGGGACGACAGAGAATGAGATGGCTGGATGGAGTCACTGAAGCAGTAGGTGTGAACTTAAATGGACTCCAGAAGATGGTAGAGGACAGGAAGACCTGGAGGAACGTTGTCCATGGGGTTGTGATGGGTCAGACATGACTTTGCAATTAACAACAACAAATTAACTTTGAAGACCAATGCAAAAGGTTGTTTGGGGTCTTAAATACGCCAGAGTCATGGGTACAAAACCTGACTGTCCAAAGCCATTTTTGAACCAGAGGGCCAAGAACAATTGCTAATCCTTGTCATATGTGGCCAAGGATCAGAATATCTTCACGTACTCTAGGTAGTAATCCAAAAACAACCAGGTTCTAAAAGGCAGCCTGAATACTTTTTAGAAAAGACATGCTAATATTCATTCCACAATCCCAAAGTTAAATCAAAAATTGTGGCTTAGCAAAAACAAAACAAAATAAAACAATGAAATGTTTCATATCCCTTTGACCTGCTGAGCCTCCTTTGTGAGACTAATTTTATGCAACCCTGAACTGAATTAATTCCACACAGTCTGTTATTCTGTTTATAAATACTGTATTTCCCTGTAGCAAATTGTTTCTGATAAGGCAGCAGACACCAATTTAAGTGAAAGCTTTCCTTTCATTTGAGATTTCCCCTTAATGTCTTTACATTTTCAAACTCACTTCTCCTACAGTGATCCTGAATCAAAAGTGGCTTCACTCCAGTGCATTAAAAAGTCTGCAGTGCACTAAAATTGTTGTGCAGATTTGTGTCATTGTGAAAGAGTTTGAAAAGACTTGTACAAGGTAGAGAAGATCATCAAACAATGTGTGTATTCAATATATAAGCTGCAATGGCATATGTTGCATATAAACTCATGGTAGAATCCAGGAAAAAAAAAAAAAGAGAAATCTGATTGATTTCCTGGATCTTTGCCAGACTTCTCCAACGGTAGTGCTGGGAGATACCAAACCTCTACAATAAGCAGAAAGAAAATTCTATACCATGCTCCGAGGACCAGCTGGTCCCCGAGGACCAGCTGGGAGTCAGCGAGACTGCCATGCACCACGGCCGCCTCCCTCCATATCACCGAATGCCGGGGGAGTCCCGAAAACCGGCTGGGCCTCAGAGGCAAGCAAGCCAGACGCCGGAGGGGCTGCCTCTTGCTGCGGCTGCCTCTCCCTCTCGCCAGGCGCAGGCCTCCCACAGGTCTAATTTCGTGAACACACAACCCGTACCCAGGTGGTCTTTCATCAACAAGAGCGGGTATAGGTGCTCTACGCAAACCGCATTAATCCCTCAGAAGTCCACACGGAGCCAAAGGGAACCGTCCTTTTTCTCCTTAAACAGGACTGGGGCAGCTATTCATGACTGAGCTGGTTGGATGAACCCCCGGGCCAGGTTCTGGTCGATATAACGAGGCAGCTCCTCCAACTATACCATGCTCCGAAGATTTCTTTTACTCCACACAATGAAATTTTGCCAAAGAGGAAAGGGGAGAAAATATTTAATGTTACACTACTCTTCTTTCCCTGCAGTTAAGATTACATCTTTGCCTTCTTAGATGGAGTCACTCCTTTACAAATTAAAGTCTCTCTCTTTTTTTTCTTTCTCTCTATATAAGAGTTTTGTCAATTCTCTTGCTTGTTTCCTCTTTGGCTCATTGCCTCATATGAGACAGAATTCCACAGTTTTAAATAGAGCACAATCACTATACCTAACAACAAAAACAACAAAATAAAAAGGCTCTTTGTAATGGTTCACATTTTTATGACTAGCTAGTATACGGAGATGCCTTTACCGCACCATGCTAGAAACAATCAGGTTTTGAATTTTTTTCCCCATGCGCTTTAACCACAAATAGACATACACAAGTACCGTTGGTATTCAAGCCTTCTCTTATTTTGCACAACCTTGTCTCCCAAAGATTTAACTAACTCAAACAATTTCTTTCCCTATAATTACGCTTCTTGGATGCATCAGCCCAACCCCATGAGATTAATAACTCTTTGGGAAAGTGTATCGTCCAACTTGCTTCCCTTTTCTTAAATAATACGGGCTGAATTACCACAATTCACAAATGCCCTTCTTTTCTCCCATCTCAGGACTTTAATTGGGATTTGAGTCAGGTGTAATCAAGACTAGCCTGCTCATTAAGTAGATTTAATTGTTCATCTGTGATAATGATGCAACAAAATTGGCAATAGACTCTCCCTTTTAACACACCATCTCTGAAAGTGGACAGGATTGTCTAATTTTCACCCCTAAAGATTTAAATCCTGTTGCAAAGTTACTGCTATTAGGAGTCTGCAAAGTCTCAGCATGCACTGCAAACTGCCAGAGCTTTAAGTGTCTGATCAGCTTAATTAGATGACTGCTCTTTGTTTTCTAAAGCTAAATTTCTCCCTCTGGTTACCTCATTGCCGCTACTTTCAAAATATTTGGTAGAGTTGGGTTCATGAACAGGTAATAGGCACTGGACATTCCCACAACAAATGGATCAAATGAGAGTAATAGCAGCCTTACCTGGCCCAGGTTGACATCCCAACTAAAGCTGGCATCAGGCAGAAAGCATAGGTATCATGACAGCAGTTCAATCAGGAATCCAAAGCAGGAATTTTAGAAAAGTCAGCCCAAGGGCTATCAACAAGGAAGCCAGATTGTCAGGAAATCCATAGCATGAACCATGGTCCAAGAGATCTGGTCCAGGAAAGATTAAGGTGGAAAACTGGGTAGCAGATTTCCCATAGCAAGGGATTACTTCCAAAGAACAGGGATTCACACCCACATCTTCAAAATTTTCAAAATAATGTTGGGATTCTCATCCCAGTCTTCAAAAATCCACTTCAGCTACTGCTGCTCCACTGTTTATTATCTGGCCAGTGGGCGGCTTCAAGCAGTATATGTCTTAATCCTGAGAAGCCTTTTTTTGCAACTAGATATGACTTTGACTTCTGGCTTTAGGTCCTGAGCATCCTCCACTTCTAAGAGCTTGTAAGATTTTGGGGTTTGAATCTGTCTCAACCTCTGAATTTTTAGGCACCTTGAATTCAGGTGTTCACCTCTGCACCAAGTCCAGTTGAACTTCAACCATCAAATTCCTGAGACCAGCTTCATTCTATCATGAAGACCCATAATACGCACTTGACTTCTTCTCTCCTGGGCATCATCAAGAGCATCAAGGAAAAATTAAGGAGGTCATTTTCTTGGATTATTTCACCTAATTTTCTGCATCTTCTCCTTTTTCTTGCATTTCAATAGTCATCCAAAATATCTTCCCCATTCTATTTGCACTCTGGACTGCTTTTGGTAGTAACCTTGACTTTATCTGCACAAAAACAAACACAGAATAAAAATAAATTAATAAATATAGGAAGTCTTATCTGCATATTTCTCTAGGATCGGCTAAGACTTTTCATCTCTCCCATCCCCAATGGTTTAAAATATCTCTATCAAATTAAAATAGGACATATTTGAAGAAATTCTGGATAGTGATAATCACAGTCTTAATCTCCACCACTAAGACTGAAATTTTCTGCAAAGAGAAACTTTTTGGAACTTCTAACCATGGAATTATCTGATCTCCTTTATTCCACCTTGCAAAGCTGCAAACAAAGAATTTAGGAAATTGACACGTTATCTCCAGTTGCAAATTTGCACACATGTAGGAGAAGGAGTAGTAGAATTGTAGGCAGAGTCAAAAGAGGAATAAGTCTGGAGTCTCTACGTAGCCACTAATGGATCAAGTCCAATCCCCCTAGAATTCCATTGACCCTTATCCAATGGCAAAATAGTGCTATTAGCTGAATAGATTCCTGTGCATAGGTATGAGTAGTAATATATCAGTTTCATTGGAGATTCACATATGGACCTGGTCTTTCAGTACGTACGCAACCTTTCAAGCACAGATAGGGTCCATCCATAACTTTGGATGAATTGCTTGGAGGCTTGAGCTGGGAACAACAAACTGGACTCACAATTTTTCAGGCATTCACCAAATTGAGCATAGGACTCACGAGGCTTTGCAGTGAGACTAGAGCAATTATGGAAAATTACATATCTGAAGAGACCGCTTTCAGCTTCATAAACTGCAAATTTTCAACAGTGTGTTTAAATTTGTTAAGCTTAACCTTTGAATATTTGGGGATCTGTGATACTGTGTAGTATTGGCGTTTGTGCTGCATGGTAGTTTTGTACTGTAAAAGAAGTATTTCATGTGGATAAGTTCAGGATTCATACAACAAAGACATCTCAGAACAAATCAATTGAATTCCAGTTCTGGTAGCTAAAGACCAAAAAAGACAATCTAATCCTTTGTGTAGCTTTCCCACCAGAATTTTCGAAGCAAGATTTATTTCATTTCAGATCTGGATTTTTCCAAGTCTGCTACTTCATTTCTTCCCCTGAACTAGTAGCATTTTAAATCTCAACAGAACTGTAATTTTTGAAATATCCTGATTAATTATGTTGTGCAAGAAGGAAGCTGAATAATCCATCCATGGACACTTAGGAGATTACAAACTGGTGTTATGCCATTGTTCACATGGTAACCAAATTTTGTGTGTGTTCATTGTTATATGCTAAATAATGTATGTGTTTGTATGTGTGTGTGCACACACAGAGATATTATGCCCAATTCCCAAAATGGGTGGTATTAACATAGTTTGTGAAAAAAAAATCTTAGTATTGAGAGAAGAATAGATTGTAATAGATTAAAGTTGATAATCTAGACAATCCCAGATAGAGTCAGCCAGAGAAATAAACATGTCTACTTTGGTCAAATGAACTTTGGAACAAAAGAGAAGTGAAAGAAGCATTAGCCAATCTTTTATCTATAGGAACATGTTGTAGGGGATCCTTGCTTTCATTCAATCATAAAATGTGCTATTCAAATCATTAATATCCCATTAAAATAATTGCAAATCAAACTGCAGATCACTGAATTATATGCAAATAGCAGGGCAAGAGATGATTCAAAGCAAGGAAGGAAGGAAGAAAAAGAGTGTGGGGTTTTTTTGTTTTTTTTTGTTACATATGAGAAATGAAAGGTGGAAGGGGACTTAATTTTATAGCTCCAAACTTTTCTTTGTCTTTAAAGGTAAAGCAGGAATTACCATAGCAACTGATTCACTCATTTAAGTTCATGGGGAAAAAATAAGAGTTGTCATCTATGAGTTAAAATACTATCAAATTGTTTATTCCTATCTTTGAATAATAGTTCAGGTTTTCTTTCCAAAGTGACACTATTATCCCCATCAAACAGAAGTTAAAGTATTCTATCAGAAAAAAGAGTCAGCATTTGTCACTCTTTTAAATCACAGTCCTTGAGATTTATTTTTCATCCTTTTCCTTCCTGTGGCTCACTTACTCTTCTTTAACTGTTGCTGTGAAATCACACATCTCAGAAAGTAACCATCACAAATAATCTGTTGTTTTCTTCCAAAACTTGTGCTAGTTAGAGAAAATTAAGACTGCAAAAGCGAATCAGAGTATGGACCTGCCTTTCTTTGTTTCTCACTGTTGTGAGACTGGCCATAAAAACATGTGTAAAACCGACATATTCTAGAGATGCGTGAAAACAGAGTTTCAAAACTCTTCACCAGATCTGAAGACAGAAAAATGTGATGGGCGATTTCTCCCTTAAGAGAAGGAAACATTTATCAAAGCAAGGTTTTTCAAACTTTGTGATATCATAATTCCCTTCCAATAATAAATAAATGTGTGTAATACCTTTCATGGATAAAATGAATAATCACATGGGATAAGAGTTGGGCAAGAAAGAAATATACCATGTACAATAGGTTGTAGGATAGTATCTTTGCTAGCTGAGATATAATGGTTAAAGGCATCAGGCTAAAGACCAGGTGACTGGGAGATCTAGTCTTGCCTTAGGCACAGAGGCCAGCTAGGCAACTGTGGGCCAATCACCCTTTCTCAGCCCTAAGATGGAGGCAATGGTTAAGCCCTTCTGAAAAAGGTACATGGTTGCTATATAGTCACCAGGAGTCAAGACTGACTCGAAGACAAAACAGAGAAAGCTGCTTAGCTTTCATCATGCTTGTGTGGCTCTATCGTGCCACAAAAATATTTCCATTCTGAAAGGACAGAAATTTGGAGCAACAATTTAAAACATTCAATTGCATTCATGCGTGCTCTTCTACAGATACTCCGCTAATTTCACATTTACTATGCCACCACATGACCAAAATCACATGGGAAACCATGTATCACTCCCAGCACTGCAAGGATTGAGGATGGTTTTGATAATTCCACGGATTTAACAAAAGCGCTTCAAGCACTGTTCCCATTTTGGTCTTCCCTGTGCAAATTGGAAGCAATTTTGACGGCGGTTTGCTATTTTGGTAGGCCTTTTGCATATGCCTGCCACCTCACCACACTTGTACAGACCTTTGCAAGCATTGTTTACAAAACAATGAACAGAACTTATTTCTCTTTCGTTTCCAGCTGAAGCTGTCTTCAACAACAGGATAACCTGTAGAGGATTTGTCTTGTGCAGCCAATTAAAACCAGTGATTTGCTGTGATTTTTGGAACTGTAATCTAAGATAGCTTCCCAACCTGGCATTTCCAGATGTGCTGGGAATGCCCTTCCCAGAAGTTTAACCCAGCTTGGCAGACTTGGGGATTAATTAATTGATTGATTGATTGATTTTCAGGCTCGTGTAAGATGCCAGATGAGTGAAAGATGTCCTAGGGTCCTCATCCTTACCTATAAAAGCAACATATTTCTGCCACATTCTTTCTGCTGATGCTCACGCATGCTTCACAGCTCACCCTGTTTCGGTAAGAAACTTTTCCTCGTATAGAACAGTGGTTCTCAACCTTTTTAATGCCGCAACCCCCAACCAATCGTAAGTCGAGGACTACTCAACCGGTCGTAAGTCAAGGACTACTCAACTGGTGCAGCACCGTTTGCAGGATGGGACTTTTGGCGGGCTCAGCAGGGCAGAGACCGCCTGGACAATTCCTATTGGCTTTTGAAAGCCAATAGAATTAGACTCTATTCACAGGTTGAGAACCACTGGTTTAGGAGGAAGTTATATCAATGCCTCTTCAGAAATGATTTCAAACAGTTCTAAAGAAGGATGAAGGAACTTCCCTGGTACAGAATGGCAAGCCTGTGAAGCCGCATTTTCATCTTTGAAATTTTGGGGGGGTGAATTTATGCCAAACGTGAACATGTCAGATTCACACGGACATGTCAGATTTGCCCTTTCTACTCACAGCTATTGAAGTGCAGATTTGCTTTAGTGGTGCTCCAAAACAGGTAGAGAAGTCAGTCAGTCTGGTAGGAAGCAATTGCCAGTAGGCAAACATTTTGCATGATTTGAGCTGCAAAATGTGAATTGTATAATTAAATCCACTGTTCCTCCTGCAGTGAAAATACCCCATTCTGTTATTTTCTTTATCCTTTAATGATAATGTTAACGTGCTCTTTTATTTGCAGATGTACATGGATTATTTCCAAAACTTGACCAAAAAAAAAATCAATTCACATAAACAAGAAAACAAAGGAAGACAGAAAGTAACATTCATCATGTCAAGCCAATCATCTCAGCTTGTGTTATCTTATCATCCAATGTTGCCTTCATTCTGGTTTAGAATAAATGCTAAGTTTAAATTCTTTCAGGCACACATGTGCCTTTCAAGATACCGTGTCTCTTCAGTGGGTGGGCAATTGTGAATTCCCATTGTAGCTGCCAGGAATTCAGTTTAATAGGGTTATAGCTGGAAGTGCGGCTTCCAACTTTGCAAGAAACATGCCTGTAATTTACAAGGAGAGAATGATTAATGACACCAAATCAGACTCTCCTACCTGGAAAACACAGAGTTAGAGGGAGTAGAATTGCAATGTTTTTTTCCCCATCAGAAACTCAGTAGGTTGCAGTAGAAGGCACGTACTATGCCACTATGTGGTGTGAAGGAGGAAAAGGATGAATAAACAATGGTAGTAAATCAAAGGCTCTAAGATTAAAAAGAAATCAGGAGACTAGTATAGTCATTAGCTCATTAGGCTTCAACATAGGTGTCCTGGGTTCAAATTAAGATTGTTCTCAATATATTATTGACTTCCCCCCCACCACCCGCAATTTCAATTCCCAAACTTATTTGGTTTTGTGACCAATTGGCAGTGAATATAAATTCCTTTTCCTGTTTTGCATATGTATTTCTGCAGGCCATTCCTGTTGTCTGCTGAACAAGCTAGTCTGGTCTAGTGATTAAGGCATCAGGGCTAGAAAAAGGAAAACTGTGAATTCTAGTCCTGCCTTAGCCATGAAAGCCAGCTGGGGGTCTTTGAATCAGTCCCTTTTTCTCCCAAAGCAACTCACTTCACAAGGTTCTTGTTACAGGGAAAATAGGAGGAAAATAGAAAAACAGGAGGAGGAAGGTGCATTGGATACATTCACTGCTTTTAATGATTTGTAAAAAAATAATAATAAAGGCAGCATACAAATAAAGCAAACAAACAATAAGTTGCAACAACAAGTTCTCCACTGGTGAGCCCTGTGCTATGAAGCCTCCACCAACTTTGAAGACAGGCACTACCAAAAACTGATAGACAACCATAAATGGCCTCACAGAGTAACACCCACAGTTACTACAGCAAGTGCCCCCCTTGGGCTGGACTCTGCGCTGCCAGACTGGGACTGCAGAGCCACCTCCGTGTCCACAGATGAATTGGACAACCTGAAGTACTACCATATAGCAATACCATTTAGACTTACAGTAGTGGCCAAAATTGTGGAAACCTTTTGGGAAAAGTGTATTTTTGAGGTTTGATGGCTAATAACACCACTTTTTGGGGGGAGTAGTACCATAAAATTATATATCAATGGAAAGATAATTTAATCAAGAATGTAGTGCAACAAAGTTTGTTCAATTATCTGTACTGTATTCTATGAAAAGTTATAGCCAAATAACCAGAAATAGGAAGCACAACTTGCTTAGGTTGATATCAGGTAGCTTTCCTTCATCTGACTGTAGCCAATGAGCATGAGTGTTTAGAGAGCCAATCGGCTGTCATCTTGTTTTGGCAAAAAGCCAATCAGATCACAGTAGGATTCAGTTATTGATGTCCTGTATTGAAGCTGAGAGGAGGACATTGGTCAGTGCGTTATGTGATGGCTATCAAGTTGGGTGGGGTTTTTTTGCGTTCTTTCATTTGGTGAGCTTGTAAAACGTCATAAAATTAAAGTCATGGTGCCAAGTGTTGACTGGTCGCCCAGAAAGCGATGTAAAATAGTATTTATGAAGTGAACAAGGCTACAGTTATAAAGAAATTAGAAGAAAAATGGGTGGAAACTTAACCAAAGGTGGCATTTCTACTGTATACTTTTCCCAAAAGGTTTCCACAATTTTGGCCACTGCTGTATATACCACTGCAAGGTGATTTACAACATTCTCTGAGTGGTTTACAATGATGCCCCCAGCAATCTGAGTCCTCATTATAATCTTCTTCCTGCTCACCTCTTGGCTGATGGAAGGATCAGGATAATGTCAGAATGGCAATTGGTCTTGAATGGAGATTACCTAGCTGAGGCTGGGCTGTTTTCTTCTTGCATGGGAATAATGGGTCTTTAAAGAACTAGAAGGCCACAATTAGCTATCAGTTGTGCTTCCTGTCACGCAAAGCCAACTTAGTACAGCACCTCTTGGAGGGTCACCGTACCAGTCCAACTGAGAAGGAACCTGAATGCAGGATTTAAGGATTGAGTAGATCCAAGAAATTCTCATTTTGAAGCTCAGGCCTTGATAATCCTGCTCACGCCCAACAGCTTCTTAAACTGCCTGTTTCTCCTTTGCAGAAACAAACAAGAGATGATTCTGCAGAATTTTGAAAGTTCACCTTCTGGGAGTTTAAGCTAGTTAGCCCTCAGATCCCTCCCAACTTTATGGTTCTATTAATAAAAGCATTAAATATTAATACGATGAAATAGATCAGCAAAGTGTTTATACTTAACCAATCTCTAGGAAGTAGTCTGAGAAATGGCCATCAGGCTATGCTAAGAATCAACAGACTAAAAAGATGCTATGATAGTTAACAATAGATCCTTTGATGTAATTTACTCTGCTGTCTATGATTTTCCAGAAACAATTCCTAATAATGACCTAATTCCTGATCATCAAGATTTTGTTAGAAATTTATTTCACAGACAGCAGCTCAATCCGGCTGGCAAAAGCCTTCACATTAGGCTTCAGTAAAAGAAGTAGGAGGGGTGTGATGGCTCAGTGGTTAAAGACGCTGGGCTTGTCAGCTGGAAAGCTGACAGCCTGGGTTTGAGACTTCCTTGCCCGCGCTCCTGTCCACCTAGCAGTTCAAATGCATGCAAATGTGAGTAGATAAATGGGTACCAGTCTGATGGGAAGGTAACAGTGTTCTGTGCACCTTCAGCATCTTCAAATAATGCTGGCTCTCTCCGCTAGGAAACAGAGATGAGAACCATCCCCTACAGTTGGACACAACTGGACAGGGGAAACCTTTACTTTTAACCTTAGAAGAAATAGAGAAACAGAAATAAACAATGTTTATTATTTTACTAGAGGGGTTTGGGAAAAAGTTTTCTCTAGAGCGATTGTGTAGTCGCTGAATTTTTATTTTTAAAAAGCATGCTTATTCCACTTGATGGGGAAAAGGCACCTTTGAACTATGTTTTTCAAAGAAAACAAAAGAAAATGTTAGCCGCATTCTTCTGAGTGGGTAGCAGGGAACCTTTATCCAGATGGAAGATAATAAGAGACAGTGGTATTTGTTTCTGTAAGGAACAATTCCACCTTGTTTTGAAATAGGTTATGTCAATGCTTCTTCAGGAATTATTTCAAAACAGCTCTAAACAAGGATGAAGGCACCTCACTTGTCTTTGTGCAATTCTCTTTCTGGTAGACGTCTCCCTCGCTTTGCCTTCAAAGACCAAGAAGATCAGAAAGAAAAGTTAGCTAGCAAGGCTGCAAAATAATGGACAAAGATTCTACAAAGTCTCTTAGGAACAAAGGAAGAATGCAGATCCTTTTGTAGATTGTGGTCAGGATGGCAACCACGACACTGCAATCAAAACTCTGTTCACTTTTTGCTCTTCGTACTGTTGACCACACCCTGTGGACACTTGGTTGGGGGGGGGAACAGAAGAAAACTGAAGTAATCAAAGTTTTGGCCCACTCCACTTTTCTGCAGGACTCTGGTGGCCAAACTGTGCAGCCTATGCAGCATCAGAAACAAGAATCCTAAGTAAAACGAGTCACTCAGTCTCTCCAGTCCCCAAGACCTTGAACATATCTTTATTCTGTTTTGTTTTATTTTTCAGCTACCCTGGAGGGCAAATTTCCCAAGAGGAAAGAGATGGCGGGACAGAGCAGGGGAGAGAGAGAAACACCAGAAAGTTGGCAGAGGTGCTGCAGGTTAAAAAGCCATGCTGTGCCTGTAATGTTTCATATGCCAGATGGTGTAACAGCTGATGTTGAAGTGCTGAGGCCAACATGTACAATGCTGAACCCAGCAAAATGCAACATGTTCGTGCAAGATTCAATGGTGCGAATGGGAATGGAGGTGAAACATCAGGGCTGCATCAATGGAGAATGGAGAGTGACTCTGCAGCTTCACAGAGGCATTCTTATAGAGCAGGGGTGTCAAACTCGCAACGTCATATGACTTGTCGTGACGTATCACGGCTTTTTTGCCATTGCAGGCAATGGGGTGGGCGCGGTTTTGCTATGATGCATCTGGCCTGTGGGCCAGCACTTTGACACCCCTGTTGTAGAGCATTCACCACAAAGAAGTCCAAAGAAATGAGTGGGACACAGCACAGAGATCTATCTGCCAGCTGCCTGTTGGAAGAAGATCACATTTCTTACATAATACATTTATTTCCATAAGCTTGAGAGGATTATCTGAAGTCTTTATTATAATTTCTTTATTTTGCTTGTTTGCTTTTTAAAGCGCTATAGATTGACTCCAAAAATATCATTTTTTAAAAAATGACTCTGTGTGCCTGAAAATGAAATTGAAATATCTCCTGTTCTGCCCAAAACAAATCAAAATCTTGAAATCAAAAGCTTTCAAAAGCCAATAGGAATTGTCCAGGCTGACTCTGCCCTACTGAGCCCGCCAAAAGCCCCAGTCTGCAAACGGTGCTGCAAGTTGTCTGCAGCGAAGGCGAGCTGTCTGGAAGTTTCCACCCCTCCCTGCTGAGCAACTACTAAAAATGTAAGTAAAAGAGGGCCAGGGGTGGGAGGTGGGAGGCCGGCAGGCTCAGGGAGGGTTGCTGGTGCGCGTGGAGCCCGGCGGGTGCCTTATCTCCCTTGGGCTGGGCCAGCTGGTAGCCCAGCCGGTGGTCGGCCTGCGCCGTCTCTGCCACTTGCCAGCTACACCTTGGCCGGCGCAGGGGGTGGCACCACACATGCGCGGCGCTCCCGGGCAGGGAAAGTCCTCGACTTACAACCGGTTGGGTAGTCCTCGACTTACGATCGGTTGGGTAGTCCTCGACTTACGACTGGTTGGGTGTCACGGCATTAAAAAGGTTGAGAATCACTGTTCTAGAAGATAGTGTGAAGAACCATAATTGTTTACTTTCAATTCGTTTCTATCCTGTACCTTCTGTACCATCTTGTTCACCCAATATTTTACACGGTACCCTTTGTGCTGGAATCCTTCAAGTACCCTGCTCAGAGTTTTGAGGTGCAGAGAGTGGAAACAGAAACATATTTAATTCACTTCCTTTGAGTGTGTTGCAGCAATTGGTGCCAACCCTGTGTGTCATGCACATTGACACACAGGAGCCAACAGTGTGAGTTGTCTGTGTCACCAGCCTTTCCCAAAAAAGCGACAATGCAATTACAGTATAGGACTCTGCAACTGAATGTGACTAAAAAAGGTCTAGCAGATGTTCATCATTTTTGAAGGACCTGGTCTTGGAGTACTCATTCTGTCATGCATCCCAGGAGGCAGTTTCTTTGCATTTCTATTTATGGAGGATAGCAAATCAACAAAATGGGGCAAAATAAATGCTCTTGATGAGTCCTCAGGTGTAAAAAAGGACCAGGAAAGGACCAGAGAAATCTGATGGTACTCTAAGTCTATTTTTCTGTGGTGCATCTTGTGATTTTATGCTATGGAATGTCAGTTCAAAGATAGGGAATACGTTTTGCAAACAAATGACTTCAGTTTTAATCTCTATGCACCTTTAAATAGGACCAGGTAACATCACTCACTGTCCCCTTTCAATGAAGATTTCAGGACTCTGGAATAGCCAGCAGAAAAATCCAGATGATCTCTACCTATCCTTTCCTCCTGGACCCACCTGGTCGTGAAATATTGCTTTGGTGAGTTGAGGGTTTTGTTTTGGATTTTTGGAGTGTTTGATTAGAATGTAAAACCCATGAGCTCTTTTGGGGTGAAAGGAAATGCCACCGACGTTAGCCAATGGTGCTGCAGATCTATTTTTCTGTGGTGCATCTTGTGATTTTATGCTGGTTGTAATCTGCCCCATAATTTTCTTCTGGATAGTTTTTTTCCTGCATGGAAGAGTATTTTATGTTTCTATCTTACTTTCAAGGAGATTTAAAATACCTTTCAGATCTTTCTCTGTGGTGTTTTATCCTACTTGATTTCTGAAAGGTGCTATTCCACAAAGTTGTTTTCTTTTTTAAAACATCTTTCAATCATACTGATGCCTCCCTTTATAACCATAATTCTTGATTTGAAAAAAAAGCCAATGGGAAGAATTCCTTTCTGAGTTCTTCCTTTAAAATTTAATAGAAATATGGAAAACCAGAGAGGCTATAATGCTTCTGGAGAGTCCAAGGTACCAATTCACCTCCTGGGAAACTAAATAAAAGCAAGGATATCATATGGCACTTCAAAATGTTTTTAAAACATTGTTTTTTTTCCCCTCAGCAGGTAAACTGCAGCAGAATTGTTCAGCATGGCATTACCATAGATATCACTGATGCAGAGAGGTCACCGGAACAGGCAGTATATAAATCTGTGTGTACATAAATGGTGTGACCAGGTAAAAGTCACTTCCTTTATTACCCTCTGCTCACATCCTGTTTTTTTTTCAAGCCTGTTTTTTTTTTTCCAAGCATAAAAAGCTGGAAAATTTAAGCAGTTGTTGCTCTGATTTTAGTTCTGCTCAAGCTATTAATTCCACCTCTTGTTATGGGTCACAGGTTTGCAAAATGCTTTCCGCAAAGTACTTGTTTTTATTTATTTGTGAAATGTATCCACTATCCCAATCCTAACACCCTTATGGTGGCTTTCGTCCTTTCTCATATGCAAGACTGCCTTTCACGAATGAAGGCAAATATACGTGTCCCAAGATCACCAGGACTTGTGCTGGAACTCATCTTCAGATGACCTGGATGACTGAGAATATCCGTAGACATCTTCAGGGAACTTCTCTCTAGCACAGGGTGTGTTGTTCTGTGTGTGCCTGTTGTATGTGGCTTTTTAGAGGATGATTGGGGTGTTGGTGGCTGGCTATTAAGTCATTGGCTGTTTCCTTGTGCCTCCCAGCCCTCACCTTCTAAGTATTGGATAGACAGGTGGAAAATCACCACTCTGTTGACGGACAACGTGCCTGTTTCCCAGGCTTCAACTACTTCCCTGGTTGTTTTTGTGCGTCCTTGTCCAACCATCTTAGTTGCTGCAGAGTTGAATGTGTGTCCTTGCTCATTGCAGTGTGAGGCTTCCAATGAGTTTGGGTCTTCTCGTCTGACCGCTCCCTTGTCTTCTTGGAATCTGGTGGTTCATAAGAAAGACTGCCTTTCTTATGAATTGCTCCTTTTCTCTATGTAAGCGGTGATTTTTTCAGCCTAGCACATTTCTCAGTTTAAGTGCAATTCATTCTCCCTTCTGTTACTAGTGGTGCCAAACTGTCTTAGCTTTCAGTGCCAGCTTAGGAAAGATATCTTTCATCAAGGCTTTTGTTGACGTCTCTGCTGCTGTGCCTTCAGCTGCATTCCCTTATTAATGTCCTATGGTAGGGAGGTGTGAATCTCTCAAGATCTAATCTGACACATCAATTCAGTTCCACAAGTCAGTTCAGTGTGAAGAGTTAATTGATTCAAAATGTAAAAGTCAAGCACATTCCACAAGAGGTTTATGCAGGCATGTGGAAAAGTCCATTAAATAAGAATCATCCAAAGATACACCCAGAGGCAGCTATGCTGGGAGTCAAGGTGGATGTGAAGGAAGAATCCTATGGATGGGGAGGTGGTGTGATGGGCTAAAAAAGTGCCAACTTATGATGTTAAAATTTGAAGAGAGTTAAGGGTTAGTATGATTTTGGTTATTGTATAATTAGTAAACTTAAATAGATTATGTTTAATATGTTCGTATAACCCTGTACTTGGCTCTGGGAAGTGGGGGGGGAGAGGGGGGTGGGGGGACGATGGGTTGAAGTTTAAGTAGCTCAGATAAGTAGGAATAGTTTTATTATTTTATAATATTGATGTTTTAATTTGGAGAGAAGAATTGCTCGGGCATTTCCCCTGGACCGCATCCGGAGCGAGAAGATAGGAAGAAGGGAAGAAGCAAGTAGGAAGGTTGAGGAGAAGGAGGAGAGGGGGAGAGTGAGGAAGAGGAAGAAGAGGGAAAGAGGCAAGTTGGTTAGAGGGTGGATGCGGTTTGGGGGAAAATGGGTGAGCAATACCGAAAGTGGTGTGTATCAATTTGTTTCTTTTTTATCTGAAGTATTTTTATGAATGTAATGCATTGTAAAATTGAAAATAAAAATTTTTTACAAAAAAAAAAAGTGCCAGCTTTCCCCCCCCCCCAAAAAAAGGAGGGAACTCAGTCCAAGAAAGGAGGAAAGACAAGAGAGACAACATAGCCCAAAGCTAGATTGGAGACAGAGGAAGAGAGTTGGGACAGCCACTTCTTAGAATGTCCCAGGGAAGATCCATTGGGGTGAAAGTAGCAAAGGTTTACTCTGGCAAGATTCTGTCTATTGAGTGTAAGCAGATGAAGAACTGAATTTTGGGTGGGTTGTTGGGCTGGGTCCTACAGAGGATCAAAGTGATGCAAGCTGTAGGACAGTTTTACAATTCTACATACCACCCTTTCTACATTTATGGTGAGAGCCCATGCATGCTCAAAATGGTGGAGGTTATGCTATAACATTGCTTTTATCAAGAGCTAATTGGCACCATTGGATGTGGCCATTTCATTCAATGCCTTGATCTGATTTGGTGTTTCTGTTCAAAGACTCAGTTCAAAGGGCGATCTGAATTCAGTCTTGCAATAAAGCCCTGTCTTACACTATTGTGACTTTGGAGATGCTTTATTCAATTCTGTTCTTGATCGCTCCTTTTTAAAAGGCTATAAAACCGCTGCAATAGGTTATAACAACCTCTTTAACAGAACCTTAAAGGGACTTTATATAGGGGCCCAATCTTATGCCTGTGAACGTAGGAATTGCTCTCATTTTGTAGCATTCAAGGTTACATTTACCCTATTCACTTCTCCCAAATTTCACTTAAATATCTCTTTGGGTGAATCACCATCAATGGTTGTATAATTCATTAAAATAATATTAATCATAACCCTTTCCTGGTATTCATATAGATATAACACAGAGTTTCAAAGGAATTATGGATGAAAGGGGTGGGGGTAAGATCAGAGTCCTCTATTCCCCTCAAACACGCTGTGTTCATTATGTTAGATTTAGTGCATACAACTTTCCTTGGCATTATTAAAAGTGAACGGTAGCGGAGTTTCTGCCTCTCCTTGAAAGTGATTAAAGTCAAATTTTCACCTTGAATAAAATACCACAGCAACACATTAACAATTTTTCATCAAGCCTACAAAAGAAAATCTCTTCTCAACTGATTGGAAATAATCCTCTGAAATCTACCTGCTGCTGATTGCATTAATGCATGGAAAAATACACATGTTTGCATATCAGAAGGGGGATTTTCTACCTGAAAAAGCAGAATCAAAGGGCAAGAGGTTGTTAAGATTTCTTACATCAACCTGTGCCTAGAGGCAGTGAAGAGTCAGCATACATCTACCTTTCAAGAACTCCTGAACGGCCTTCCATTAAAATTCTAAGAAGCACTTCTGAGATAAAAATGAGTTGCTTTATTGAACATTACATGTCTGGCCTCATGACTGCTGGGCACTAATTAAAATTCCCCCAACATCTGTGTCTATATCTGCTGGGTGTTTGGTAAGACCTGATCTGGGCTTCTTAGCCAGGAAAAACAAAGCATTCATTCATGCTTAGGCTAAGGGGGAAAAAATAGAATGAAAACTAAGGGCTAACTTGTTACGACAATTGAGATCAAGGAATCTAGCTTAATTAAAAACAAAACCTCTGACATCATTGCCATCTCTGCATGATCTCAGGTGGTGCTGTTACAAAACTGAATCATATAAATTTGGTGAAGTGTGTTTAATTATTATCTAGGGAAGGCCCCCGTTTTGTTTCTGGTAAACCAAGCTTAAAACCGTTAATCATCAAGGGATACTAGATAGTCGGATTTCAACCAGCAAATAAGAATAGATGGCTGTTTCAAAAGTGCCTTTTTTTTCCCAAAAAAAGGCAACTGGACTGTTTTTTATTTGAGAAGGAAGAAAAAGACATTTTGCTTCTCAACCATGAAGCTTCATCAATTCTTGGATGCAAAGAAAAACATCTTCTTCTTTCTCCTCCCCCTCAAATAAAGCACAGACCAGCTGCCTTTTTTTGGGGGGGGAAGCACTTTTGAGACTGAGAATCTCCATAGACAAGAATAGGTTATCTTTTGCGATTCCAAAAAGTTCTACCAGAATGGACAATGTACTCAGCCATTCCTCTCTTCCCCAAGGAATTTTCTATCCTCAATACATGTTCAGTCAACACAAGAGAACATGAAGCAGCATCTCCTACCAACTTCTCTAGTTGTACAAGGGACAAGAAAGTCAACAGGGTGTTGAATGCTGAGATCTAGTGTCTGAGCAGTAAAACTTGTAGGGGAAAAAATCTTTTTAGAAGACAAAACAACTAAATGTCATTTCTTTGATTCTTCAGTTAGACTTCAACAGTTTTAGGGGAGAATCTATCAGCTACAAAAGAGAGGGAAGGGAAGCATCAACAAATGAGGAAATGAATGTAGAAAGAGGATTAGAGAATTCAACTTTTGATAGTGCTGAGAATGTGTTAAAGTAACCCGTTTGAAAATAGGTTTCAATCCTAGAGATTTTGTAAGAGCAAATCCATTTTCTTTTTCTCTCTGTCCTTCCTTTCTACTGTCTATTTGGTCATCAAAATTAATTCATTTTTTTAATCAGGACTCTTTGAACTACTTACTTACAGCTTTTAAATAAAAAAGTGTAACCTTTCAAATGTATGGCAAATTAACTTTCAACTTTATGCCACTCTTGCACTTCAAAGTTTGATAGCGACCAAAGAACGCACAATATCCTGTCCTTCAGTATGATGGCAGTCACTTAAAGTGCACTTACACTGATTTGCTTTCAAATTTTATTTCAAAAGAGAAGAGGACTTGGGGCAATTTTATTCCATTTATTTAGTGATGACATAGCCAGGAGGCATTGATGAACATCCTGTCTTTAATTGCATGATCCATAGCCTATAACAGGGGTCTTCAAACCTGGCCCTTTTATGCCTGGCTGAGGAATTCTGGGAGTTGAAGTCCACAAGTCATAAAAAGGCCAAGTCTGAAGACCCCTGGCCTATAATCACCCTGGAGTCTCACTTTTCCAAGGAAAGACCTCATGGTGGAAGTCTTCCCATGGGTCTTTTTCAGACTGGGCACTCTATGCAGGAACGGAAGATGTGATAGAAAGATGCAGGTATACAAAGCAACACTTGAAAAAAAATTGCTTCCTCTACCATTTCCAATAATACCTTCAATTCAAAGAAATTGCCCAAGAAAAAAATCAATACGAATTCTTAAATGCCCTCGAGGGTGAGGTAGAAAAACAGACATCCTATTCACCAGGGAACAATGTTCTTGAGGATCAATTGCATTGTAGATTCTGGCACAGCATAGGTTTCTGGAGCTCATAGAAAGGATGAACCATGGAGTAGATACGAAATTGTAGTTTGAAATATGCACACAGAGAAAGCTGAACAGGACATATGTGGGAGAGGGGAAATGATTGCACATTTGAGTTGAGGGCCCTCAAATGGTTTTTAAGCCCTGATTCCTATACAGTAAGATAAAAATTTCCATAGAGCAGAAGAAAGCCAAAAGTGCATCTCTTTTGTCATATGAAAAAGGCTAATAATATTGGCAAAGGCATTTAACCAAATTATAGTGTACAATAAAACACACGGTGAAGCAACACACACTTACATAAAATCTTGTTCAAAAAGATGAACCACTCTTTGCCAACAAAATTCCATCGTTTGAAAAGATCCGCAACCCAATATTAATAGCTCTCGGTCTGCAGTGTTTGAAAAATTAAATTATTTTTTAATTTAATAATTACAAATACTGTAGCAAATAGATTCCAATCCATCTGAATAAAAACAACATGTTGGTTGCTCTGTCGTATTTATTACTTTCCGGCTTTTAGTCTTCTAAGATTGAAGGGAACATTAACAAATCAGAGCTTTTGCAATGTAATTTACCCAGTGAGTAATTTCTAATTGATTCAGACCGATAGGGCTGCAACAGTTTGATATATTGCCAAAACAAGACACACTGTGGACCAACTAAATTAATACCTTTGTCTGCTCCAGAGGACAAATGATTGCAATATTTCTTTTCGGCATTTTGAGCTCTTGTAATGTGCTTAATATTTTTACATCTTTCTACTTATAGGATTTTATTTAGTGTAAATAATTTTTTTAAAGTTGTAATAATTAGCCAAACTAACATTTTGCGCATTAACAGAGAGAGAAAGTTCTCAGTCCTCATCTCACTGAATATAACAGCAAGAAATATAGTCTTATCTTACCCAAGAAATGGATGGATGGAACTTTTATTGTTATTGACGGTGCAGTGGTTAGATTGCAGTATTGCAGGTTGACTCTGCTCACTGCCAGGAGTTCGATCCTGACCAGCTCAATGTTGACTCAGCTTTCTATCCTTCCAAGGTCAGTAAAATGAGGAGTCAGATTGTTGGGGGCAATAGGCTGACTCTGTAAACCGCTTAGAGAAGGCTATAAAGCATTATGAAGCAGTATGTAAGTCAATAGCTATTGCTATTATTGACGAAAGTCTTCTGCTGGGTCAGGCCCTTTGACAGAAATGTTTCCATAGTAACTTTCATGAAATCTCTCTCTTTTTTTCTGCACAGATTTAATTATAGGAATAGAGAAACTCTCATTTGCTGCATCCACACTGCACACTTACCTCAGATTAAATTAAACATGTTTTGTTGAACTAATCCAATTATTTGGATTGGCATACCACCTTGAACTACAGACTAACCAGACTAACATAGGGTACTGACTTGCAAACCAGCCAACCAATCATGTTAGTCTAATGTGTTAGGCTGAAGAAGATAACCTCAGGATACTGTGCCCTATCTTTAAGGGAAATAAACAGCTAGGTCAGCCATAAAACACCTAGGCACAATGTTGATTCAGAGAAACAGAGGTGCTGAGAAACAAGGATATCTGATAACACTTAGAAAAGTAGCATCTCAACAAGATACATTCTAAGAACTCTTTGTTTAACTAAAATAAGCCATTGTTTTCTGCTATCCTGATCTCACTAACAGGCATTTTGTCATAACTCAACCGTATCTTTCTTATACTGATTAAATATATGATGTTATTTATATTTATAAATTTACATTTTAGAAATTATAATACATTTATAATTCATTATATCTTTCCTTAAAGATAGCAGGATGCAATAAACGCAGACATGAAAAATGCCCATTTGGACCCGAATGCTGTGCTTGATTGCACAAGAAGGCATTTGTTGACCTGAAAAGTGGAACCTGCATCTGCAGGAAAAACTCTAGGACGACTTTAGACAGGTCTTCATCTCCATTTCTAATCAATAAGCCAATCTGAGCTTCCATGGGATTGTGTGCTGGTCTCTGATCTAAATGAACTCCCCGCAAACTGTCCTTCAATACAAATATTTTGGGCCTAGATTTCCATTCTTTAAAAGGAACATGAAGATTTGCACCATTCCATCCATCCTCAACACAATCCTAACATTCCAAATGTTGAGAGGAAGCAGAGATTACAAAATGCTAAACGGCTTTCCACAATGCCTTTTCCCTTATAAAGCTGTACAATAAAAGAGTAAGAAGCTTAAGCTACCATTAAACAATAAAAAAAAACCTTGTGCAACATGCCTACCAAATTCAGAATTAACCCCAAAGAGTGAGCATGGTATATAAAAAGCTTCGTTGCCTAGTAACATCATTAAACCACCTGCAGGTCAGAAGTTCGGATCTTGTTAATGTCACTGAAAATTAGATTAAAGAAATTACCTGGGGGAAAGGGGTACTCAATTGGTGGCATTGCCATTACAAAAAAGGGTTATTATGCATACAGAGTTTGTGGTATCTTTTCCATGGAGGTGGGCAGGTTGAGAGGGAAGGCGTGGACGATTGTGCTAGAAATCATGGTGATTTCTCTCCTGTGTGGTGAAATGTGAAAGACAATTTCCATTTCCGTTCTGTGACAAACCCTTTCTTTGTCACAAAAGAAAGGTTGCAATTTAAGAGAAGACAACTGCCCCCAAAAAGAAAGGGAAGGGAAGAAAGAGAATGGAAAAATAACACGAGCAGGGCAAGACAGTCTCTCTCTCCATGTTTCTACGAAGAAGTTTTAAAGCTCCGACATAAACGTATAAGAAACATATAACTTGTCTTTAATAACCTCCCAAGACTCAGTGGACCGATTAAGCAGAATTATGGAGCTCTCTTATTCTCTCTGCCCTCACCTAAAATCTGTCCTCCCCTAGTTCCACACAGTCCCTTTTGGTATCCCACAGTGATTCAGACAAGCTGCTCTTACTATCCTCCCCTGTGTAAGCCCCATTAAGACTGAGTCAAGCTTTTTCTCATTTACGCTATGCTTTCTTGATCTGGTTAAAAAGCCCCTGGAGATCCACCCACACACTAGAATAACCTGTGAGAAGCCAAGCTGCCTACCCTAACCATTATGACACAGAGACCCAGAAGAATGGTGTGGAATGTATTCAGCGGAGACTTGATGTTGAAGCATAGAGGTGCTGCGTTTGATGGACTGATTCATAGAAAGGAGCGAATATCCGAATGCCCCAAAGCCAGTATCAAAATCTGACTGTGCAACTATAAATATTTCTTTATGATTGCAGACTCATTTTATCACGAGGCAGGTTTTGCTTGAATTCAACAGAAAAATTCTACGTAGATTCTTCTTTTTTTCAGGCTTTGTCACACAATATGGGAAGATAAACCGGAGAGGTAAGTCAGCAACATAAACTGATGTAAGAGACTGGGTTGCATAGCCTTGTCCTCTTATTGAAGAATTTCCATCTACTCATCCAGCACATATGCCAGTTTCAGTCCCACCTGGCTGATCTGCAGAGTAAATCAAGCCAGGAGAAGAACAAATCATGAGATCAACATAGTAAGCTGCATCCCCACAGTTACTCATGATCCCTTTTTTTGGCAAAAATCAATAGCAAGCTTTCACTCTCTGGATCACTGCCATTATTAAAACTAAAGCACAAAGGAAATCCAAGCTAAGAATCTGGAGAGAGTAAAGAAAATGACATTAATGGTAAAAAGGACTGAAGTCTTTTTTAAGTCCAGAACATCCAGATATCATTTGGAAACAGCTCAAATAGATGCCTCATTCACTGAAGTATAACAAGGAGGAGTAGATGGTGTTGAAGAATCAGACTTTCAGAATTCTATTATTGCAGCCAATCTCGATAAAAGTAGTTTTAGCCTTCCTGTGAAGTTGATTTCCTGGTCTGGTCAACCTAACGGAGCCCACATCAATTTTGGAAGTCTTATTGTGTTGTATCTCCACCTGCCTATACTCCAATGATTTAGGGAAGTGTCTGCCTGATGTGATTCCAAATTTCATCTCATTGTTCTAGACTTAAAAAAACATTTCACCCTTTTTTGCATAGATAATAGTTGCTGAATGTTTTGATCAAGGTCACCTTCCTTATGATCTAATGTTTAAATATATAACTAGAAAACTGGATGCACTAGAACAGAGGCAAGTAGTTTAAGGTCCACATGACATTTTCTCTAACCACAACTGTTGAAAAAAAATCTGTTGTTTTGAGCAAATAAATAAGCTTTCAAATAAAGTTAACTCATTTTTAAAGGTGGGGAATCAAATCAAATCACATGTATGTACTTGCATCTTCTACTTCCCCCTTTAAAATAAAAAGTTTTCCCATCCTTCTGCTAGTACATAAAGAGTAGACCAGTGAATAATCCTTCTTCCATCAATAAGTTCTTACAGGCCCATCAAAATTAGTGTCTATGAGTGCAGCTGCATTAATTTATGGCTATGAGTTAGGATGGTTATATGGCTGTATTATTATGTAGTTTTATCTCTATTATATATTGTGTTTTAATGTATTTTGACATTATTTATTGTTGCATATTGCCTAAATATGTAGATCACACCAGGCAGTGTATAAAATTACAAATTTATGAATACAGCAGAATGGAGAATTTTGAGAAGCTACGCCTAGGCCTTAGTTGGATTGCTTTCATAACTTAACTGCAGTGCTTAGCATCTCCCCCATACTGCAGAGGGGAGAAAGAAAGCATTCATTAGGACTGTGAGAAGTTCTGATTTAAGGATTTGATTCAAAGGCTGCTTGATCAAATCTCCAAATCATATTGCTTTTCCAAGTCAGATTGGAAAGTCAGATTGAATCATCAAATCAAATCACTACTGAATCACTTTAATACATTGATTGACTGATTCAGATCTTCTCGTTTTCCTGACACTGTTTGCATTATCTAATTCAAAGATTTCCAACTTTGACCAAGTAAGACCTGTGGATTTCAACTCTTAAACCTCAGCCATTTAGCAACCTTAAGACTTGTGGACTTCAACTCCCAGCACGGCTGGATGGGAAATTCCGGAAGTTGCCAAGATTGGACACTCCTGGTGTAATGCATTGAATCAAGGAGCCCCCTTGTACTGAGGATCTGAATTGGATCAGAGTTGATCCTCTCATCCTTACTGTCCATTTCAGACAATGATGTAATTTCATGGGGCATTCTGCAGACTGACAATTTCTCCCTGGTTCTCTCAAAAGTTAAGGCAGGGGAGGAGTTGTGCACTCTCAAACTTGCAAGATTCTGTCATAGCAACCTTACAACACAGGTAGTATTAGTATTTGTGGTTTTGGTTTCCTACCTGGACTACCTCCAATGGCTGACTTACCACTCCCCTGCCTTTACTTTCCAGAGAACTAGGAAAGCTCCCTTCTCAGGCCTTCCAAATCCCTCTGTCCTTGTTCCCGACCAAACCAAACAATAAGAATAAAACCAGCAAGTGTTTAAAAACCCTTAAAGCAGCCAAAAAAAAAAAAAAGCTGTAGATATATATTAACTGAAGCATTACATGATATCTGTCTTGACATTGAGTTATTTCAAAGGAGATAAACAATTTCAGCAGGCACAGATTACAATGTCCTCATCTAAGCTAAACCCACTTTTGTTTTATTTTTCTCCTTTCCAATGCTTCCTACCTGGGCAGAGCAGGTAGCAATGACAAGGACAAGGGAGTAAATATATTGCAAGCAACAGTGAGTGGCCATTTTCTCCCCACTTTAAAATAATTGTTGTCTGAACTGCCAGTAAACAATCCTGCCCTTGCTAGGATGGCAGTCAAGGAGGGCGGAATCCTTTGCATTGTATCCACTTCATTTTCTGGAACAAGATTGGCACTTGCCAATAAAACAGAGAAGGTGACTATTTTAAGAACCCAATCATCAAGCACCAGACATCAGAGTGGTAAAGATTTGCTCCCTGATGCTAGCCAACAGGTATTTAGAGCAGCGAGACTTTTCAGATTGGAACAACGTCACAAACCTTCCCTCTGCTCAGTGACGGAGGAAGTTGCTGTTCCATTTGTTTCCATCAACAAGATCAATTTGGCAAGCCAGTTTCATCTTCACCAACTAAGCATGTCTCTAGAGCAATTTTTAGGTTTTTTCATGGGCATCCAACCAGTTTTAAAGGGAAGACTCGGAAAAGCTCCTTTTTTTCCTCTCTTTTTCTTCCTCTTTTTTTTTCTTTTCAATCTGAAGCAATGAAATAAATCTCCTTTGGAAGAAAAAAAAAGTATAACCGGAATCTAGTGAGGGTAATAATTTGTGGATTTCTGCATCTTTTGGAATATATTCATGGTCAAATAAGATCAGTTTAGTTTGCACAGAAGCTCACAAAAGTCAAACAGAAGGACTAAAAGAGGTTTTCTGTTTCTTGATATTTCTCCTTTAGTAAACCAATGTTTTGCTCTTAAGAGGTGGGAATGACTTTTCACTTGTGAATGTCTGTGAAGATTCTCAATCATCCAGGTCAGGGGTAGGCAACCTTGGCTCTTTTATGACTGGTGGACTTCAACTCCCAGAATTCCTGAGCCAGCCATGCTGAGGGGAAAGGGAGAGGTTTCCAAGCTGAGCCATGCTGGCTTGGGAATTCTGGGAGTTGAAGTCCACGAGTCATGAAGGGGCCAAAGTTTCCCTCATGCTGGCTCAGGAATTCTGGGAGTTGAAGTCCACGAGTCATGAAGGGGCCAAAGTTTCCCCCATGCTGGCTTAGGAATTCTGAAAGTTGAAGTCCACGAGTCATAAAAGAGCCAAGATTGCCTACCCCTGATCTAGGTCATGGTTGTCCCAAAGGTGTTTTGTCCAAAAGGCAACGGGACTTTCCTGGGTTTTTTTTTCTTTGAAAATCTTTTGCTTCTCATCCAAGAAGCTTCTTCAGTTCTCTCATCCAGGAAGCTTCTTCTTCAGAACTGAAGACGCTTCTTGGATGAGAAGCAAAACATTTTCAAAGGGAATAATCAAAAATGTAAGGAAGTCCAGTTCCATTTTGGAAAAAGCCCCTTTGGGACAACTTTTCAACTGGTTAATATAACTGCATTATATTTTATACTTGCCTTCATGAGCATGCAGACCTTCTGCTGAATTCTAACATCTGGCTGAGCAACAGCTTCAGAACCCATAAGAATAAAACAGAGGTTAAAATTATATCCTCATTGGAAGATATGGTTTCTGGGAAGGCAAAATTTCCCTAGACTCTCTTGTGGCTATTGACCAGTTATTGACTAATGTATTTGTTTCCTGAAGATGCCCTACCACAAGGAACATTCATGAAGAAAAACAACCCCTAAAACATCTCAAAATGTTAATTCCATATAGATTGCTGCTAATCTATTTTTACCTGTTGATAGTTTTGTTTGGGTTGCTTGGAGTTATGCATAAGGCAGTACGTAGGAAGCTATTAAACAGGATTAAATGGGGATATTCTTTTAAAAGCAGAGAGATGTGAATTGCAGCCACATTGTCTGTGCCTTCCCAGAAAAGTTTTCACTATATTGCAGCTCCAGTGCTAATAGGCAAAGTAAAGGTAAAGTTTCCCCCTGTTCAGTCATGTCTGACTCTGGGAAGCGGTGCTCATCTGTTTCTTAGCCAAGGGAGACAGTGTTTTCTGAAGACACTTCTGTGGTCATGTGGTTAGCACAGCTGTATGCCAAAGGTGCATGGAACACTGTTTCCTTCCCACCAAAGTAGTACCTATTTATCTACTCACATTTGCATGCTTTCGAACTGCTAGGTGACCAGGAGCTGGGGCAAGGAAGGGGAGCTCACTCAATCATTTGGCACTTGGGTCAATCAGTGGAAACTGATCAAGGAGAGAAGCAGCCTAGAACTAAGGAGAAACTTCCTTACAGTTAGAACAATTAACCAGTGGAACAACCTGCCTCCAGAAGCGATGAATACTCCAACACTGGAAGTTTTTAAGAAGAGACTGGACAGCCATTTGTCCGAAATGGTATAGGGTTCCTGCCTGAGCAGGGGGTTGGACTCGATGACCTCCAAGGTCCCTTCCAACTTTATTATTATTATTGTTGTTGTTATTGTTATTATTATTGTTGTTATTATTATTATTATTATTATTATTATTATTATTATTATTATTATTATTATTATTATGGATCATCGCACAGTCAGCCAGATGTTCAGACTGGATTTGGCATTTTGTCTACCTATCGAGTCCTTACCCAGGACCTGGGATATGCAGATGTGGATGTTTGATGGTATTACAGATATCGTCGCAGGATGGAAGCAGTTCCTAATAAGGCCGCCTTTTGCAATTGACTAATAGCGAATTTGTCAATGTCAGTTGTGTTCAAGTGGTGCTCCAGTTGTTTTGGGATTGCCCCCAAGGAGCCTATGACTATTGGTACTACCCTTGCTTGCTTTTGCCACAGTCTTTCTATTTCTATTTGTAGGTCTTTGTATTTTATCTTCTCCAGTTCTTTATTATTATTATTATTATTATTATTATTATTATTATTATTATTATTATTATTATTATTATTATTATTACTATTATTATTATTACTTTTGCTCACCTGGCAGTTTGAAAGCATGCAAGTCTTTAACCAATGAGTCATTGTGCTCCCTTATGTGGTAATAAAAATAATTAAATATACAACAGTCATCATATTAGCTGCAGCTCTCTTTATTTAGATTTATATCTTGCCTTTCATTCAAGAGTTTAAAATGCTTCACATAGAGCCCCAAACTGAACAAAGAGCTACCAAGGCTGAGGGGTAGATTAGAAAGTGGTTCTCACTCCTTCTGATCCCCTGGACTACACTGGCTTTACATTGGCTTTTAATTAATTCATTGCATTGAATGAAATCAAATCCAATCAAGATTTTCTCTTAGTTCCTAGTTTTTGAAGTATAACCCCCAGCACCCTGTGGAAAAACCAAATGTTGGTCCAGAAAATATTATGTGCTCCTATTTTAAAAGTTTGGGGTGTTGTTTTTTTTTGTTTTGTTTTGTTTTTTAGTTTTGGCTCAATTTGGATAGAGTACAGTGTAGCATATATATTTTTTTATTTTATTTAGAAACCACCCGTCTTACTTGCAGAGGGCCTCTGGGCAGTATACAAATGAAATATTAAAACATAAAAAAAAACCCTGCATTTCAAATTTAAAAAGAGACAAGATAATTCAAATTCAACATTACAAGTTAATTCAAAGAGGTTTTTTGGGAAAGGATGTCAGTGAAATGCAAAATCAAGAGGAAAATAGCAAGAGGGATTCTTCTTTAGAGAAGCAAAGCCCTATTTGGCATTTTTGAGTATTTTCCCTTCTCAGCACTTCAAGGTTTTGATTTTGGAAGGTTGTTGTTGTGTTTTTTTTTTTTTATCCAATGTCCACAAACAGCTGCAGTGACTCCATAATTCAGAACTATACACAGTGATACAAACACCTGTTTTAAAGACAAGCAAAGAGACAGCTTTTTACTCTTTCTTTGGTGTCACTGTTGCTCCTCTTTAATGATTTTTTTTTTTCTTTTTGTTGTCAGCTCAGCTGTATTGGGAGAGAAATCAAAGGACCAAAAAGGGAAACCATCTTCCTCTGCTTGCATTTTAACGTCTGGCTCTTTTGTCAATTAACCAAGCTTTTTGTTTAAAGGGAAAACTAATTTGTGTGCAATGGGGTTTCCTTTGCTTCCGATGTTTGCTTGTGTTTCAAGCTTCATATATGCAGTAAGTGAACACAGAACAGGGAGAATGGGATGTGGAAGGCCATATATTTTTTAAAAAACCTGCCTGCAAATATGTGACTCTTGGGAGTAGCTGCCTTTTTAAGGCATACATCACATGAAAAGTTTTTTTTACAATTGTGGGAACTTGCAAACAATGCATGCAGAACCTCCAGATTTTTTAATTGCAAAAAAAAGAAAAAAAGACAGATGGAATGCAATAATGGGTTACAATCTTACAATGTTAGCATGCACTAATCTTCAGTCCAAGCCACGCTCATCATTTAATTACAGATTTCAGAATCAATAGATAATTGCTAGATGAAGTGAAAAGCTTTTTCTTTAACCTTCTCCCCCCCCCCTTCTTTTTGAGCCCCAAATTTCAAAGCCCTAACAAACTGTTTGCTGCAATAAAAAGTTGTGAGAGAGGTTGCTGATTTACAGTTTCCAGGCCTCAACTTCTTGCAATGTACAAAGCAAGGCTTGTTAGTACAGTAAGCCATCAGTGTCTAACGGTTTACTTTGGATCAGAAATTATGGTAAAATCAATTAGCTACTTTTACGGAAAGTTATTGACTCCCGCCTTCTTTAGGAAGAGACGCAACTCTTAATTGGTAAAGTAACAAAACCCATCTCTCTGCATTGAGACTGTTGGCAGTCTTCCTGTATCGTCTGTGCTACCTGACCATTCATTGCAAATATAGGCTGCCTGTGTTTGTAGAACAGTAACCTCAGCATTATAATATCAAGCAGGCCGTTAACCTATTTGAAGGCTGGTAGGAACTAAATTACCAGTGCGTTACTAATAACCATTTGACATAATTTGCAAGAGTCAGCAAAATAAGGAGAAAACCCCATCATGCTACAAGCAATGGGAGGCCAGGGGGTTGAGCGCAGATACCCCCCACTCCAAAAATACACCTCAGCCCAGCAGAAAGTATACATGATGTCTTTTTAGTTCTGCACCACAAAGAGACACAAAAGCATAGCAAGCATCATTTAGTATTTACAGCCATGCACAGAGAAGTGAGACACCAGGTCCAGAGGGACTCTACTAAACTAACGGCCCTTCACCTTTTGTTCCATAATGGATGCTGATGTTTCTAATTAAAATTGGAGTCTCAGCTAAGCAAAGTAATGAGTCTTTCCCCTGCTGATGTTTGGGTCTACCTGAATCTTTGCTGATCTCTTGAAAATGAGGGCAGCTGGGTTGATAGAAAAGGAAAGGTGTATAGAAAACCTTGCTCAAAAAACCAGAAAGGTCCACTTCACTCACATGGCCAAAAGAGTCAATTATACAATACCTGCTGTTGGAGGGAATAACTTTATTGTGTTGAGATTCTGAAGTGTTAAGCCTATTGTATGCCAGGAAAAGCTTGAGGATGCACATGCCCTAAATTTTACATCTTGAAATACTGGTATGCAGCAGAGAAACCTTAATATAATATTAAAGTAGTAGTACTATAGGCAAAAGGTTATTGATGACCGTAAAAGATTCCTGTTATGTCCAATTAAAAGGTCATGAAGTAAGAAGGGAAAGAATAATGCTGGTGGATCAATAACATGATGCAATTTGCCATGTATCTCTTCAAGTAAGAACGTGGTTTTGCATGACCGTAATTTAGAGTGATGTCTCAGCCTGATCAGTTATGGTTCAATCAATAAACCATGATCATATGAATGTAGTTTAGTAAAATTTGTGAGTTCAGCCAATGTTTGGTGACTATCCAGAGGTAAATATTTGGAATGCTAAGGAGCTGTGAATCAAGTTCTAATGGGAACAATGGAATATGACTAGATTTTTTGTTTTCAAGCAGGATACAATGATAGAAAGATAAAGCAGCTGTCTTCTGCTAGCCAAGAGTCAAGCATAAAGAAAATATATTGTATTTGTTCCTTGTTGCTTCAATGAGCAGGACTAAAATTAATGATTAGAAGTGGCAAAGTAGCAATCTTTTTGCTCAGTGTTAGAAGACAACTTCTAGTAGGAACCTTCTGTGTCTAAACATGAGTTTTCCTTCTTTAGATATGTTAAAACAAGGGGTTGCATCTTGGCCTCCAACTCTTTCAGGATCTCATGAGAGAGGAGAGAGGAGAGTGGGAGAGAGGAGAGGGGAGAAGAGGAGAGGAGAGAATTCTTTATTAGCCAAAATTGTCTCTGGTGCATAAGCTCTCAATGTGCACACAAACAACAAAGCAATGAGTCATATATCATATAGCAGTGATGACGAACCTTTTAGAGACTGAGTGCCCAAACTGCAACCCAAAACCCACTTGTTTATCGCAAAGTGCCAGAGCTGCATCAGGATGGTGGTGCCCTTGGGGGAGGGGGTGGAGGGCGTGGCCCACTGGGTGGGCGTAGCTGCAGTGGGGGCCAGTCCTTCACCATCTCTGGGGCACCCCTGGGGGGGCCAATGCCACTTGCTCGCTCACTTCCTGCCCTATTGCTTCCAAACGTCACATGCTCACTACTCTGGCGAACTCTGCTGGGGCAACAGTGCATGTGCCCATGGAAAGGGCTCTGAGTGCCGCCTCTGGCACGCGTGCCATAGGTTCGCCACCACTGTCATATAGTTATAGTCATTAATCATAAGATCAAAGAAGACACGACATGAAGAATATATTTATATTTTGAGTGGATTAGGGATGAGAACAGGAGGGGGAAGCCTCTGTGAAACAAATCACTTTGATTTCAACCTTAAACACCCCCAAAATAGCACACAGTAAAGGATCCAAAATCATTGATTTTTTTTTTTTTTTTTGCTGTACCACTATTTGGGGGATTACTTCTGGGTAAAATCTCAGATATTTTATTTATCACATTTCGATACTGCAGAAGTATTCAGTATTGAAGATGGGGTTGAAGGCTATTTGCTACCCATTCCTGCCCTTAATTTTTTTTTAAAAAAATTGACACTAAATGTTAGCCAACTTACTACTGGATTTCAAAAACATGATATTCAGGGTCTGGGGAGTACATGGGATATCAGAAGCAGTATTTGTCCACTTTATTTTAACTAGCATTTATATACTGTAAACATCAATCAGAATTTAGATGGCATAGTAGCTTGTTGAAGTTAGTTGAAGTTAGTTGCCTTCTTCTTATGACTATCACTCCTTAGGGAAAAGAATGTGAAAATGAAGGAACTTGACATTTAACATTTGTTGTGCTCTAAAAGTGAATCTTACAGAAACAGAAAATTCTACTACTTCCTTCTGTATACGTTTTATTTTTCTTTGTTTTAAATCATTGGAAAACAAAGCTACCACATAACAAATTACTAAACCAAATCAACCTTGTAGCCTGGTCTGGTATCCTGTATCTGACAGCAGCTAGAAGCAAATGTTTGAACAATAGGCATAAGAACAGGATGTTAGTAGCAAGCATTCCAATAAACAGCCTCCAGGGAAAGCTGCATTTAAGCTTTGTCAGACACTAGCAAGCTTATCCCCTCAAACGAACATGATTAAGTAGCTGACTGTCTATTACAGAATATTGAATATTTGCCCTCTGAAATAGTCTCACTTGGAGAAATCTTTTAAGGAATGGCTTAATAGGATGTCAATGGCTCAGAGCAAATAGTTATATAGAGCAAGGGCACCAATGCAATTGGGAAGAGTTGACTTGAGTTCTATGAAAGACCTGGGCAACTATAGATGGACTTGCATTCCATTACATGCTACTGAAGCCTTCATTTTCTAAATAAGCTTAGATGAGTTACATTCCATCATCTATGGTTGTACGCCAATATAGGATAAGCACCCAAGTCCCTTCCTTGATGCTTTCTTTGCTCTTTCCCAATAGGGTAGCACTGAAGAGATTCTACTAATTTTGCATGCAAATACAAAATTATGCAGCACCTTTTGAATTCTCCTCCAAACACATTAAATTTCACATAATCATAATTGAATATTAAAAATGGAATAAAAATGTAAAGCACACTGATGACAAGGTCATGAAGGGCCGTTTTTTTTTAAAAAAAACAAAAACTAGCTCTCTATAGTTTCTACACTATCTCATCAACCCTATATTTCTATAACCACAAAGATTTTTTTTAAATAACCAAATCATGAGCAGGATTTTATTTATTTATTTTTACTATTGAATCCGTTTACTATTGAATCCATTCCCTGTGTTCTAAAATTTCCCTTTCTTCTGTCTTTCAGCTTGATCCAAACTGAAGATAATTCTGATTTACTTTCAAATACCCCGGAAGACTTTCTTTTCATAACCCACAACATACTAGGCATTGTCCTTCCAAATCAGTCAAATTTAAAAAAAAGAAAAAGAAAATGGAAAGAATGTGTGTTTTGTGCTCTGTACTTACAACAGAGACTTCTATGCATTATTGATCAGAAAAAGAACGGACAGACTGAGTCACTTACAGAAAAAAAACTAAAAAATGTTCAGCTGATCACCCAACTGTGAGTTAGAATGGGAGAAGAAATGAGGATTCAATATTCTCTAGTGAGGCATGGAGAGATATTTTGAAAAGGACCATTGTTCTCCAAAGCATCCATGTTAACATATCAATTTTCCAAAAGATCTAAATGGCATCTGACTCCAATAACAAAACACAACTATGAACTTCAACCCATCTCCATTGCAACCAAAACTATACAGCCAAATGAAACCCAAAGATTTCTCCAGACTGGAAACATCTGAGCGAGTTATCAGATCTTTAATAATCTCAAAAATAATAGTGCTTCCTTCTTACAACATCATATACCAGGAAATTGGATCCAGTTCTATCAGTGAAACAACAGAACTGCACCCAGAATGAAAGTTCATGATAACAGAAGAAACTCGGATATAATATTAAAGAAGCAATGGTGCAGAAAGCTTTTCTTCCAGGGTAGATGTATGGAGTTGCCTTACTCTGCATTTTCTCATTGACAAAGCTGTGCCAAAAAAGAAGCTGCAGTTCAGTGACACAATCTCACTTCCTATTTACATTCAACCTGAACATATCATTTTGTATCTGAAATATAAGGAACAATTGCTGGAACTGGGTGACTAGGGAGAGCAGGACTAGGGGTGACATGATAGCAGTGTTCCAATGTCTCAGGGGCTGCCCCAAAGAAGAGGGAGTCAAGCTATTCTCCAAAGCGCCTGAAGGCAGGACAAGAAGCAACAGATGGAAACTAACCAAGGAGAGAAGCAACCTAGAACTAAGGAGAAACTTCCTGACAGTTAGAACAATTAACCAGTGGAACAACCTGCCTCCAGAAGTTGTGAATGCTCCAACACTGGAAGTTTTTAAGAAGAGACTGTCTGAAATGGTGTAGGGTTACCTGCCTGAGCAGGGGGTTGGACTTGATGACCTCCAAGATCCCTTCCAAATTTTTTATTATTATTGATCATCGCACAGTCAGCCAGACGTTCAGACTGGATTTAGCATTTTGTCTACCTATCAAGTCCTTACCCAGGACCTGGGATAGGCAGATGTGGATGTTTGATGGTATTACAGATATCGTTGCAGGATGGAAGCAGTTCCTAGTAAGGCTGCCTTTTGCAATTATTATTAATAATAATAATAATAGTTGTTGTTGAGCGACAGTGCCCACCATTGTTGATAATACATATTCCTAAACTTAGGTTACAAGACATGATCATAGTGTTTGCATAAAAATGCCCAAAGAAGTAAATGATTTGCGTCTTAGCAGGATGGCCATTTCATCCAACCTGCTAACACCATGGCTGGCTTCCCAATGCCTGCTGAGCCGACCAGTCAGCTTCTAGCTCTGTGTAGATCAGTCATGCTCTGATTCAGTAAGAAGCTTTGCTTTGTAGATGTGAATCACTCTGTGCTGAAGACCAGTCTATCCACCTCAATAACATGCCAGAGTGGGACCAATTCACCTCGGTTAGCCTGTTCACTTTGCTAACAGGTTCCTCTACATCTAGTGCACATCAAAGGAACCTCTGGCATTTATTAAAGGGAAACTAAGCAGCCAAGCTGCTCTGGCAAACAGAGATGGGGCAATGCATCTCTTCACGTTTTACTTTGAAGGGTGGTTTGGATCAAAACTCAATGAAACAAAGCATCCCTTTCAAGATGTGCAGAGCCCAGATGCCCAACCTTACAGCATTTTAGCACATTGTATAGACCCAATCCGCCTTTCTTGTGTAACCGTTACACTTCAGCAATTCAAACCGTAGAAAGGCAAACGGGGGCTTAAAAACTGGGTGTGAACCAAATCTCTAACTACTGTTGAAAGCAATACAGACAGTCCTTGACTTGCAGTAGTTCATTTGGTGACCGTTCCAAGTTACAGCGGCACTGAAATAAGGGACTTAGGACTGTTTTTCACACTTACAACTGTTGCGGCGTCCCAATTGGTCATGTGATCAAAATTCAGATGCTTGGCGGTTACAGCGTCCCAGGGTCACGTGATCAGTTTTTACGACCTTCTGACAAGCAAAGTCAACGAGGAAGCCAGAGTCACTAAACAGCTGTGTTACTAACTTAACAACTGCAATGATTCGCTTAACAACGCTGGCAAGAAAGGTCGTAAAATGGGGCCAAACTTACTGAACCAATGTCTCACTTAGCAACATAAGATTTGGGTTCAGTCGTGATCATAAGTCAAGGACCACCTGTATATAACGCTCATTACAGAAAGGGCCGGAGAGCTAGATTGCTATTGACAATAAGGAAGTATCAAATGACAATGACAAAACCATACTTTAAATGCACTGGTGAAGCTAGAATGTGTGTTCAGAAATTCTCAACATACCTAAAAGTCCTGCAAATCTCTCTTCCGCTGGCACTATCAAATTGTACTGCAAATCTCTCTTCCGCTGGCACTATCATCACCAAGAAATCTGCAATGCCTCATTTGAATCTCAGGTATGAGGAAACACAATCTAAGTACAAGTGGCATTTATTTGACAGTGTAATTTCATCAAACAGTGACTCCATTTCTTTTAGGCAGCTGGCAAATAGCTTATTCTCATTCACTGAGCACACACTGAGTAAAAACTACACTTGCACAGAAAGAATGCATATTCCAGTTATTAAGCGAGGCCACCCACAGGGAATATACAGCCTCCCATTTGCTGAAACACCTGATGGGCTTCGAGTTGGTTTTCATATACAATTCAAAGTGCTGCTAGTAATTTTTAAAGGTCTAGTAATTCAGACCTTACAGAATTTCCTCCCCCCCCCCATGCTTATCAGCTTACATTCAGATGGAATATGTTGGAGAGATGAATATTTTGTGAGAAAATACTCTAAAAACAAAAAAAAAATCAATTTTAGGGTCTTGCAATTCAGAAGAGCTTATATGTTATTAAATTTGCAAGCTGTCACAATCTACAAGCCGATTGCACAAATCTACAAATTACTGCAGAAATGGGATTTAGGAAAAGAGTTGATGCAGAGTGGATAGAGGCTTGATCTGTCCTTTCCTGGTTATTTCTGAGAAGGCTTATGTGGTAAAGACAATTGTGTCAAACTAAATCATCTGTTCCTTTGCCCTAAACCTCTGCATGAGCATTTTCCTGACTACCTGGCAAGTGGTCCAATATTGATCTGACTCAGTATTTGGTGGAAACCAGAAAAGCAAAAAGACTAAGTACAACTTGGGAACTATCTAGTTATTTTCAATCAAGTCCTCTTTAAGGCTTTGCTAAATGAATAAACCCTACCAACATCCCACCTGCCTTCCCTGTGCAAACAAACCAGGTTTTGGAGCTTGATGAGATGGCCAATTGAATAAAATTTCATTTTTATAAAGTGGCACATTGTTTGCATTAAGAAAGCACCAATATTCTGCATGGTGAATTATTTCATGAGATTATTTCATGGTATCTAGAGATCCCCGATAGGTAACGTGAGAATGGGAAGATTTTAACAGTTCTACATGTTGTTGGGTTATAATTTTCACTATAAAACCATAGGGTGGGAAAGGGAAATGTGGACAATTGAGTCCAATCCCCTTCCTCAACAGATTGGAAGGGGTATAGTTCTTTACCTCTTTGGAGAATTCTTTTCATTCTTGCTCTATGTTACTTTTCCTAACATTGAACTGGAATTTGCCTTTATTCTTCTGTTGCTCTGTTCTCTGAGAATATAGGGAATACATTCTATTCTTCTTCTGTGTAACATCCTATCATATAGTTGAAGACAGCTATATTATATGCCTAAACATCTCTTCTCATGGCTGATCTTTTCTAGTTCCTTCAATCTCTCTATTTTTCTGATCACCCTCTCTGCTATTCTCTTCATTCAATTTTATTCTTAAAGTTTGGTGCTCAAGTGCCCAGAAATAAACAAAGTACACCAGGTGGAGGTGTAACAAGGAGAATATGGTATCTTTCCATTGCTTCGATCTATTCTGAAAGAGATACAGTATTGACCACTGCCCAGATTGAGGGCTGTGGATAACAACCAGAGGAGAAACCCAAGGAAAGATTTAACTTTAACTGATTTGTGGTTCTTGCCTGGTGTTCATAGTGTTTGATTGTCTATGGAGATTCTCAGACATCCAGGTCATGGTTATCTCAAAGGTGCCTTTCCAAGAGATAACTGGACTTTGTTTTTCTTTGAAGATGTTTCGCTTCTCATCCAAGAAGCTTCTTCAGCTCTAACTAGATTGTGGCAAATGAAAGAATTTATATTCCTTGTCATTTGCATTCCTGAAGCCAAGAAGGCTCCACATCCATTTGCACTACTCAGGTGACCCTGAGGACACAGGTAAACCAAATGGCTTCAACGACTCTCTAAAAGAAGGCAAATGACCAGCTGTCTGCAAGGAATTTAAATCCTTCCATTCTCCACTATCCAGCCAGAGCTGAAGAAGCTTCTTGGATGAGAAGTGAAACATCTTCAAAGAGAAACAAGAATGTCCAGTTGCCTCCTGAAAAAGCACCTTTGGCATAATGTTTGATTGATTTCTACTTCTTACATCATTATTCAACATTCTGGACAGGAAGGGTTCACACCACATTCTAAAATATAACCCGTTTGAATCCAGCTTGCATTTATACTTCTGTCTGTTGTACTGACTACAAAAATGTGGATTATACCAACCATAGTTCAATTAACCGTGAGTAAATACGACGTACACCAACATATATCGTATATCTTTTTTGCTTAATCTTCAAGTTCTTTCCCTCCTGCTGCCTCTCTCTGCTTTTGGCTGTACCATTCAAGTGTAGTAGATTGGGTTAGGAAAGATGCTCTAACCCAGTGTTTCCCAAACTTGACAATTTTAAGGCATGAGGACTTCAACTCTCAGAATTCCACAGGCAACAACGCTGGCTGTGGAATTCTGGGAGTTGAAGTCCACATGCCTTAAAATTGTCAAGTTTGGGAAACACTGCTCTAACCTCATGGTCTTATTCCTTGGCCTTTGGCCTTACAGATGGGCCAGTTCACACCTCAGATTGTGAGGGCTCTTTGGTTTGCAAGGCCATTACATTGCAGGGCCGTTTCATCTAATCTCAGATGCGCATCTTTGGTTTTTCAGCTTAACAGTCAATAATTTTTGAAAAAAAAATATTCAACCATTTCAAAATAGAAACCACCAGATAAAAGGGTTTGTCTGCTTTCCAATATTTCCCTAATGTGACACTTTTTTTTTCAATAGGAGAAATTGACATGGAAATAATTGAAGGAAGGAGAGTCTAAAAATATTTTGCATGCCCTCAAAGTGGTTTCTATTTTTTCCTCGCTTCCTTGCACCTTCATATGACGATTTTATCTAACATTGGGCTCATTATTTCTGGATTCAAGACTGCTTTCTCCCCCCCTCCAAAAAAAAGGAAAAAAAATCTTTGGGGAAAAAGGTAGGTGTAATTGGTATTATGAGAGAGTCTTGCTCAGAACTTGCTTGTGTGGTGACTCTTGAATAGGCCCTGCACATTCTGAGCATGTTAAGAAGCTGAATTTCATGTAGTATTAAGGAGGTTGTAGTATATACTCTGAAGGAAAAAATATGTAAATTCTGTGAAAGCAGCAGGAAATGAGGAGATTATTTCTAAACGTCCATTCAGCGCTCAGAAATAGATTCAGCAAGCCAGATGATAGTTTAACAGTGTTTCTGTGAACTTAGGTTACTTTACAAGTTACAGCCCCTGTACTTGAAGGATGTGACTTGGATGAGATCACCAGTCTGTAATCTCCTTGATCTTTTGTTATCCCTGGACTCATGGAGGCAACCGTGGAGAGGAGCAGATTCTAAATTGAACACATGCATAAAATCCAAAGTAAGTCTTTTCAAAGGCTTTTCACAGGTCAAGTTGGCCTCATTCTCTATGGTGACCATTAAGCGCCTGCATATATAGGGATTATTCATTACCTGAATTTGCATCTAATGTTTCTAGAGAGGTGAGACACCTGAACCAGAGAAAACTCTGGAAACAGCAACAATGGACTGATTGGTCGTGCTGCAAAAGATCACATCAGATGCATAAATAATCCACTGAATTGATTATCTCCCTCGAGCAAAATGGTGGCAAGAACTGCAGTAGGAAGTACTGAAGGGAGGTGGGGAGAAGCAAAAGTTTGGAAGTAAGTAGCGCAGGTAAAAATAAGTAGCCATGGGAATGTGAGTGTGTCAAGGAATTAAAGCAGCATCCTAAAGAAGAAGGTTAGCCAGAGGGCAGAGAACAGTACAGAGCAGGCCGGAACAACACCTGAAAGAATAATCAAGGAGAGAAAGAATTTTGATGTGCTTGAAAAGTTGAGCATGCCAGGAGTGCAGTGACTGTTTCCTACAGACCATACTATGAATTATGGATTTTCCTATGAATTAATGGAACTGGTGAAATTCCCGGAGCAAACTGAACAGCAAAGTAGCCCTCTACTTTTTAGTCTCTGTGTTGGATGAATCTAACCAATCTGATGCAATAGGGAACCTGACTTGTTTGAGAGTTTTGAGATTCGATATAAAAGAAAGATCCAGAAATGAACACGTAGGGATGGATGGTTGCCTGCTGGGAACTGAACCAATATTCCAGTATTTGAGGGGCTGCCACAAAGATGAGGGGATCATGTTATTCTCCAAAGCACCAGAGGGCAGGACAAGAAACAATAGTTGGAAGCAACCTAGAATTAAGGAGAAACTTCCTGACAGGGAGGACAATTAATCAGTGGAACAACTTGCCTCCAGAAATTGTGGGCGCTCCATCACTGGAGGTTTTTAAGAAGAGGCTAGACAGTCACTTGTCTGAGATGGTCTAGGTTCTCCTGCTTGAGCAGGGGGCTGGACTAGAAGACCTCTAAGATCCCTTCCAGCTCTGTTCTATTCTAATTGGATGGATGGATGGTTGGATGGATGGAATGATTTAGATCAAATGATTTGGATCTTATGAATTGGAAATATTAACAGGCAAGTCTATCAATAACTGATCAAGTGACCATGGGGACACTGCAATGGTCATAAGTATGAATAGCATCATACGCCATTTTTTTCCAGTGGTGTAGTAGCTTTGAATGGTCAGTTTTAAACCGAGAATTACCCATATCTAGTAGTTATGCAGATAAATGCTTTACTCTAGCAAGGTTCAAGCAATAATAAAGAAACTCATTGTGTTGTTCTTGGTTTTTTTGGGCCTGTCAATTTATTTGCTTTCTTTTCTACTGTGGTTCCAATAGCTATTTTCTCTGAGCAGTTCATAAATAGCAACATACAAAGATATGATAAGCACCCAGAAAAGACTTAAATGGTCTGCAGTAGCAAGCAAAAGACATAATAATATATGCATCCATTTTCAAAACACATAGCAGTTTTTTTTAAAAAAAAATTTGCTTCAAATGCCTGAAAAAATGAATGGTTCTCAGCTGGTCACCAAAAAAGTAAAAGAAGGCATCAAGCAAATAATAGTAGTGAAAGGTGTTTCATAAATTGGTGATTTTTGCAACACATGCAGTCTAATGAAAATGAGCTTTCCTTCACCTTCGACATGATTTTTATTCATTTGCCAATTTTAATTAAAATGTATGAGATTGATGAAATCTGCAGAGATTATCCAGTAAGTTCTCACCAGTTCTCTATCTACATAGACTACACCAGGGGTCTTCAAACTTGGCTCTTTTATGACTTGTGGACTTCAACTCCCAGAATTCCTCAGCCAGGCATGCTGACTGAGGAATTCTGGCAGTTGAAGTCCACAAGTCATAAAAGGGCCAAGTTTGGAGACCTGGACTACACAATTAAGAAATAGAGTCTATTCTGTTTTGGAAACAGGATGGCATCTGTGGGCACTCACACAAATGAACACACGCCCAGCCAGCATGACAAGGAATAGATGTACTCTGGATATAGCCACTGTTTGCTTTCCTTTCGTTGCCAAGAAGGCTCTGAAAATGAACCATAGGAGGACCTATTAAGAAGTCAGCAGCTTTAACTGTTGTTTTTCCTTTTCAAATGTATAATTAACAAATGCTTTCACTGCTGCAATTGACCGTCCTGGTGGGATATATATTTGCCGGAATATTAAAAAGAGGGACAGGAAGAAGGAAAAAACACATTTGCCACCCTTCCAGCTACTTTCATCTAAAAGACTTCTTTTCTAATAGCAAAATGTAAACATTGCTTGCTTCTAATTAGTTTTTCTTAAATTCTTAAAACACTTAAATACGTGTTGTACAAACTATAAGCAATATAAATTTAAAGAAAAAAAGAATATAGAGAACAGGAAGGAAGGAAGGAAGGAAGGAAGGAAGGAAGGAAGGAAGGAAGGAAGGAAGGAAGGAAGGAAGGAAGGAAGGAAGGAAAGAAAGAAGGAAGGGTGACCCTTTTCCCCTTTACAAGTTTTACTGATCTAGTATATAAAGCTCAATTAATCAATAAGACATGCATAGTCTGCCATTCTTGATTTTTTTTCATTATATCTTTTCCCCAAAGTTCCTCTGTTTTATTCTCACAACACCCTAGAAAAAAATTAGGAGTAGCTGGAGTTACACAATATCCCAAACCATTTATGTCATTTGTTTGAACATGCCCATGGTGATTTATAGGCTATGGATTAGCACTTAATAGATCAGGCAAAGACAGACAATAATGCTCCACATGTTGTAATTATTCAGCCATGATTTGTGAAAATTCAGGATAAGGTGATCACTTCCAAATGAAACACTGTCCCAAAGAAAAGAGGAAAAATATCAAAAAGAGAGGAGAAAATATGCAAATATGCAGAAATTGTGTAGGCTCTGTGTGTGTGTGTGTGTGTGTGTGTGTGTGTGTGTGTGTGTGTATTATTCCTACAAATCAGGAAAGCAAGGCCCTGCAGTTTTCTTGGCAATGCCGTTGGAAGTGGTTTGCCATTGTAATCCTACTAGAGCTCAGAGTGACTGATCTAAATCCACCCAGCTGGCTTTGTGCCTAAGGCAGGACTAAAACTCACAGTCTCCCAGTTCCTAACCTGGTGCCTTTTAACTGCTACACAAATGATCTCTTCTTCCTTACATTTGTCTAATCATGCTGAAACATTTCCTTTAGGCTTGGAATATGAACCATATATTTTATAATAAGCACGAGCAGAATGAATAACAAACAGAGTGTGTACATCACACAAGGCAAAATTTGTGAGGTAAGATAATAGTCGGCACACATCTAAATGTACTTAGCGCCTAGGAACTAAGATTGGCTGGGAGGGAAAAAGAGGGCCAATCAGCTATTTTTGGAAAATCAAGAAGCATTGTTTTACTGTCTCCAAAGTCACAGCGACTAAGCATTTTAGCATCATTGAACCTCAAGACTGCATATAGAAATTATGTCTAGGGCCATTGATCAACGTATCCTCCAGGAATTTTTCTAATCCCTTTTTAAAGCTGTCTAAGCTACAGTCTTGTAAGCTAGAAACCTTAAAACCAATTAATCAGAGACTAAGAGCTAAGAAACATGGACATGAGCAGAGTAAACAGGGCACTCCCATATAGGCATACCTAAGTCTGCTTTTCCCACACACAGGACTGCATAACAAACTTTTCTTTCGTCATAATGATGTTAGACTATCCACATGTCTCTCACTGAACCACCTGCCAAAAGCAGATTTCAACCCCAAATCTAAACATTTACCAGTCCACTGCTATGAACATTATACTTTGAGTTATTAAAGTTCAAACTGAAAGTCGTCAAACATGCACTAAGTATTTATTATAAAAATAATAATAACTAAAATCTGTATTAATGCAAGATTCTTCACCTCATTAGATATTCTGGGTTGAAGGTGTGCTCCAAGTTTGATTATTCTGAAATGAGATTTATGGGATGTAGCAAATAAAACTCATTAAGAAAATTGCAGTCTCATTAACGGTTGGGTAGGGTGGGTTTATGCAAAATACTAGACATAAATTACCCGGCTGCATTTTTGAGTCCATTATATCATGCAAACACCAGCCTAGGTGATTCATTGTTGGTTTAATAGGTTGGACAAACCCAAGCAATTGTGTTAATTCATCCACACAATACTCACAACTGGAGTTAGACCAATCCTGAGTATGCCAGCCATGTGAACATAATCATAGTTCTACCAAACCCAGAGAGAGATTTATTAAATTTATATGCTGCCCATCTCACAATCTAAGCATGTTTTACATTCAAAAGATATGACTTATAGAGAAGAACTTGAAGATACTTCCACCTCCTCCTTTCTATTCTCCATTGAGATTTTGTAAGCTACATACTGTGCATGCATGCATGTATACATACATATGTACCAAATAATAACAAATCCAAAGCTATTGGAACCCTGCTTGTGATTTCCTAAGAACTAGCCTGTGCAAGTCATTATTTTTCAGAGGATGATTTTGTTGGGCAACTTGATTAGGTCTGCTTGGAAGGTGAGAAACTTAACAGCCTCTTCGGTTTGCTCCCCAGGTTTCTCTCCTGCCAAATGTAGGACCGGATAATAGGTGGCAAAGGCATTCATTAGGTCTTTGGTTCTACCACTTTGCTTAGCATGCTAGAAGGATTGGGCCACTTTAATCACTGCCCTTGGGGCTTGCTAAGACTGGCAGTCAGAATCTGATTCCGCTTAAAAGACAAAATCGGCTACATCATGTTTTTTAGGCAATGAATCAAATCCTTCAATAAAGCTGAAGAACCTGTTCAGGATTCATTTGCCTTTCTCCTGTCCTCCAAGAAAGAAAGAAAGAAAGAAAGGAAGAAAGAGAGAGAGAGAGAGAGAGAGAGAGAGAGAAAGAAAGAAAGAGGGAGGGAGGGAGGGAGGGAGGGAGGGAGAAGGAAAGAAAGAGAGGGAGGGAGGGAGGAAGAAAGAAAGGAAGGAAGGAAGGAAGGAAGGAAGGAAGGAAGGAAGGAAGGAAGGAAGAAAGAAAGAAAGAAATATTTTGCTTACTTCTTTGTGTTTGTTTTTTTCCTGTTTTGTTCCATGGGCAGTTTTCACCTAATTGACTCGGTTTGACTTCTTGAGAAATTCTTTAATTGCATGCCCCTTTCGTAGGCTTCTTCTACTGATCTACCAAGGCTGTTTGCTCAGGCTTGCATTATGCTCTAGTCTGACATTTCTCAAGTTGTTCTGAGGGCATGTGCAATCGCAGGGGCAAAGCAGCGCTACAAATGGCATCTTGAGCGAAGAAAATGTAGAGAGGAGACATATTCAAACAGTTAGCTGGGATGGAAAGAAATAAAAGTATGGAAGCAAAAGGAATATACCCTGAACACAAATATTCAGCTCCAAGGGACCACATGATCTTCTATTCTGTTAAATTACAAAGACCTTCTTCTAAAAATGACCATGGAAATAGGTCACATTGCGCGAAAGCTTTTTACTGTATTTTTCAACAATATTTATAGTTTATGTGCAATTAACCTCATATGAGCATTTTTAAAGGTGAAACCTCTTTATAATGCCCTTTTCAAGGCAACTTTATCCAATGGTTTATATAATAACAACTAAGGACTAGTGTACTTTTTTACATAATTTTAATTTTTTTAATGGGTGAATGAATACATGTTATTTTAATGGGTGAATGAATACATGTTATTAAGACATGGACTTCAAAGCACAGTAACTAATACAAATATTTAAAATTATTTCTAAGAATGGCTAAAATTACAAATAACAAGCTGTGGAGTTTTTAGGAAAACTTCCTCCTAATCAACCAGTTGGTAGGACATTTTTAGCTACAAATTATAGACACTGGTAGTTTCCAGTATTTGCTTTGATGAATTAATGGTTTGAAGTAGAAAAAAAATAAAAAATGTTGGATTTTTTTTTTACTTATTTATCAAGATTCGAATGTTTAGTCCCATAATTGGAACTTTTTAATTTGCATATGGATTAGAAGTAGGCAATGAAATGGAGCAGTACAGTGGCCTAATGGTGAAGACACTTGCTTCCCACTCGGAAGGTTGTGAGTTCAATCCTAGGCAGCGACAGATGCTTCTCTATCAGGGCTCAAAGAGAAAATATCTGTTGCAAATTTCACATAGGTGTCAGGAAGGGCATCCAGCCAGTAAGTGCTCAGCTCCATTCAGTCACTCCTATTCCACTCCGATAAAAGGGATTGCAGGGTCATAAAAAGAAACAGAGCTAGGCAATAAAATGGACAAGTTTTCTGATGCTACCAAAAAAAAATAGTTTTTTTTTTTTCATTAAAGAATCTTGTGAACTGGTTGAATGGGTTTCAAAATAGCAAGCAGAGTTCAGTATAGAGAAGATCTATACACCAAGGAGCAAATTTAATGAAACAGAGCTACAGTAGAAGTCAGTGTGAACACCTCATTGAAAAAGTTGAGGTGAGCTGAGCTGAGGTGAGCTGAGATGGCGCAGCAGTTAGAGTGCAGTACTGCAGGCCACTTTAGCTGACTGTGTTCAGCAGTCAGCAGTTGAAATCTCACTGGCTCAAGGTTGACTCAGCCTTCCATCCTTCTGGGGTAGGTAAAATGAGGACCCGGATTGTTGGGGGCAATTTAAATATATATATATATATATATATATATATATATATATATATATATATATTTATATATATATACATATATACATATGTACATATATATATATATACATTGCTTACTGGTGTACACCGCTTAGAGAGTGCTTGCACTTAAAGCGGTATATAAGTCTCATAAATAAATAAATAAAGTCCACTCAATGTGCAGCTGCTGAAAAAACAGAATGAATTCTACTTAGGAAGTCATTTGGACATGGATTGAACACAAAGTCACTGATGTAATAATGACCTTATGCCAATCAATGATAAGAATACACTTGGACCTTTGTATATCATTTGGCTCAGTCCGTCTTCAAAAAGATAATACAGATAAATCTGTGAAAGGTGCAAAAAGAGAACTATTGAAAGACCTGAGGGCTACAGCACACAAGGAAAAATTGCAGAATTCGGGCTTGTTGACGTTAAAAAATAGTTAACGAAAAGAAACATGGCAAACACATGTAAAACCAAACATGGCACAGATAGTAGGGAGAGAGAGGGAGACATGTTTTTTTCTCCATCATGATGCTAGAACTCAAGATCATCCATTGTATCTAAACACAGAGAGATTCAGAACCAAAAGGAATGATACTTTTTCACAGAGTGCTTAAACAGTCGAAATTGCTTCCAGCAATTGTGGGTTTCAAGAGGGCACTGGGCAGAGTCAAGGGGGATCAAGCAATAAATGATCACAAAGTTTGATTTACCGCCTTCTGAAGCATGGAGAAGCACGCCTTAAATGCAGAAGGTTAGGAAGTGATGTTAAAAGGTCCAGTTCTGACTGGTGAGTTTCCACAAAGCATGCTGGACTAGTTTGCTATGTAGCCTGAACCAGCAGAGCTCTCCGTTTGTATGGAACAAGCAGAAATTTATGATTGGGAACAATTCATTTATTTACCTAAATTTGCATTTTGGATCCAACAAGCAACCCAGAATGCAATTATTCAAATGTAGTGTGAAATGTGAAGAGTCTGCACTTTTCAATACACATTGCCAATTAAAAGAAAATACAATATTTTAGGGAAATGTATATCCATAAATGTGTACATTCATGGAATCTATATTCAAAAATGCATTGTATTAAGGAATAAAATTTGCAAGGAATGTATTTATTAGATAAAACTGCAAACAAAATGCTCATGCTTGGAGAGAGGGGCGCTAAAAACACATATATTGCAAACTAAGAAAAAAAAGTTGCATTTCACATACATACCAACATTAGAAACTGAAAAAAGTTCTACAGTGAGGGAACCTTGAATTTGAGAAACTGAGAGAAACTGAAATTTTATTATCAAAGTCTTAATTCTATCCACAATCTCTTTATTAACACCGTCTGTCTATCCCAAGGGTAGGCAACCTTGGGTCTTTTATGACTTGTGGACTTCAACTGGCTCAGGAATTCTGGGAGTTGAAGTCCACAAGTCATAAAAGACCCAAGGTTGCCTATCCCTGGTATCCTCTATCTTATTTATCTCTATCTCTCTAACTCTATCTCTCTAACTCTCTCTCTCTAACTCTATCTATCTATCTATCTATCTATCTATCTATCTATCTATCTATCTATCTATCAAATTTATATGGCTGCTCAATTCATAGAAAATGATTCTAGATGGAGTATAACAATTAAGTCTATTTTCCCAATTGCAAAGCTGTTATGTTGTTTTTGTTTTTGTGTTTCTGTATCTGCCTCTTAAATATACAAAGCAGTCGTTGAAGCCTAAGGGTTCTGGAGAACTTTTCATCTGACAATTAGGAAAAACTCTGATGGTTAATAAAAGCCTATAAATAGTCTCCAGTGCTCAGTAGACTCTCCAAGTCACACACTACCTACACAGATAAGCAATAGAAAAAAAATGTTTCCCATTTGAATGTGAGTTGAGTTTAGCACCTGCTAGAAAGAAATAACCCAGGGTTACTTTCTAGAACAGACATTATCTCAGCTGCTGGGAAAATGATGTTGCTTGAGGGATTAATATAGCCTCCATGCATGCTTGCTTCCCATCTGCTCTACCTGTAAATAAACCAGTGACATTGCCAAGTTTTGAAATCAGGAGGTGAGAAGATTTAGGAAGTCATGCATCCCAGTTTGTTCATAACGAACTCTTTATGATGCAAGCAAAAAGTCTTTGAAATAACAGAGTAACGGAGTTGGAAGGAACCTTGGAGTCTTCTAGTTTGTTAGTCTAGCTATGTTTATGTTAGTTAACTTTGGGGTACAAGTGAAGATCTCAATGACAACATTTCTAGGTTTAGTTAAGAAGTCACCAAAATGTCCATACATTTATGCACTACTGCAGAAATGGTTATAAAATGTAAAGGAAGGAAACCGGCAGTAGAGGCTAATGGAAAGAGCGTTAGAATGGAATTTGTCATGGAGAAGTTTTGAAATTAATTGGAAACAAGCAGTGGAGCAACTGTTTTGCAAGTACAATAGGCCAGGATCAACCCCAGGATCTTAAGGTAGAGCTGGGAAAAAAAAAAACACCTCTGCCCTGAAATCCATGGAAAGCATTGCTGGTCAACAAACCTGGACTAAATGGTTCAGTCTTGTATGAGGCATGACATAGGAGATATATGAATGTCTCCTACAGCATTAGAGTTCAGAAGGACCTTGGATTGGAAGGGGAAAGATACAGGAGGTCACAAATATAGCATCTTTCTGCACTTTATAGAAGTTGCATTTTTTTCCCAGCACAATTCCAGGAAAATGCATTGTATTTAAGGAATTGTTATCAGGTGCTATCATGACTTGTTCCAAAGATCATTCTTGCCTTTAAAGTTGAAGGCCTACACAGGTTCTGTGAGAAAAAAACAACACAATTCACAATGTGTGCTGAGCTTTTTTTTTCTTTTTTTTTTTTAAAAAGGTCCAGAGACCTATGCCTGTTCCTTGCACTGAGACAGATAACAAATGTTTCAACCATCTCTGATTATATAGTGCATTATCAAAGACTTCCAAATCCCTTGCTATAAAGGAAAACGACCAGATGAATGCAGGGCTTCAGTAACTCCTATGTCCTCAAGACACCAACTTTTAATAAATAATATTACATTCTTCCTCTCCACTGCCAGCAGAGATTGACTGTTTTTAATGTACATTTCAATTTTCAGAGCTTTAGCTGGCCATGAGGGAAATATAAGAGTCTTAACCGCTTAGCACAATGTTGTCATTATGTCAATACAAGATCATTATAATAAAACATTCCTGTCCACTGCAAAGTCTTTTCTTTTAAGTAGTCCTGGAATAATTTGATGCATTTTTTTAAAAAAAAATCTATAATTTAACTGAGTAAGAAACATGGTTATGGTTGATGCCATTATCATTATTTTAAACATGCTGTCATGATCATAGCATTGGGGAAATGCTGTATTTGCTAGTGTGATAAAGGGATATATAAGCAATCATTTTATGATGAATCAATTCACTGGTCCATGACTGGCTTCAGGTGAAGATCACACTGGAGTCACTTGGAAAGCTCACAAGACTACTAATAAATTATTTCTTTCTAGGAAAACAAGATGCCATTAGTCAACTGCTCTGTCCAAGCTCTTATTCATTTTATTTTCTTCCCACCCAGAGTAAGAGATTCATGGCATACTTCTTTTAGGTGGGCTGGCCCATTAGATCCTGCCCTTGGCTTCTGTGACTTCCAGACTTGTTTTCATATTTCTCACTAATATGAAAAGTGAGAACTGACTCTGACAATCCATTGACTTAGAATTCTTAGAAACAAGGCCAGGAAACCTATGGCCCTAAATGCAACCGAGGCTTTGAAGTTAATTTATAAAATGTTCTGCAAGTCTTCAGTTCAGTACTTTTATCTTAGCCTGCTAGCTATAAGAGGGTGATCAAGAAAGATGTTAGAAGGATTTCCTGTATGAAAACAGGAAACATTCTTCGACTGAGCTATGGGCCTTCCTTTAATATTTATAGCAGTGTTTCTCAACCTTGGCAACTGGAAGATGTGTAAACCTCAACTCCCAGAATACCCCAGCCAGTAAGCTGGCTAGAGAATTCTGGGAGTTGAAGTCCTCACATCTTCAAGCTGTTATGCTTGAGAAACACAGAGTTATAGAGTACTATGTCATCACAATTAAGTGATAAGCACCAACACAAGAAGGAGGCATGAAGAATTAGATTAGGTTTTTACTGCTTCCTCCATATGCAAGCTGATAATCTTCATATTGTTGGGGTTTCAATTTTTATCACCACTAGCCAGCATGACCAATGACAAGGGATTATGAAAGGGATGCCCAAAACAGCTAAAACTCACCTATTGCCTTCCCAGCATAGGGAACTGGATATGTAATTTATTCAGCTATTTGCACAGGACATTATCTCTTATTGCAGAGGTTATGTGCATCTGTTTCTTCATTTTATTTACTCTTCTAAAATTACAAGCCTTTGATGGAATTTACTGTTTCCACATTTCTTAGCTCCCGAGGATGAAAGAAGAAAGGTTCAATTCCTTATATGGTTTTGGGGTTAAATCCAGATTTCATAGCCTACCAAGAACTCATTCACCTTCTGAAGAACATAGATTGTCCTGTTAATAGGCCCTAACTGACCTTCTGTGACAGCTTATAAAGTTTCATCCTTTTCAGACCATTCTTTCCTTCTCATCAACTCACCTGACCTGTCTATGCTACTAACCCAAGTCATTTTATGGAACCATTTGATTTGGTTGTTGGTGTTATTGTTGTTTTCAGCTACCGATGAAATTGGAAAATGTCCTTGGCTGGTTTTGTGCAATAGATTGAAAATATTCTATTGCATTTCAGAGGTAGAATTGATGCCCTGGAGCAAGGAGAGAAGAGATCTGAAAAACTACACCTTTTAATACTTTTTTTTAATATCATGTAATAGATATATAATTTCTGTACAACTCAGACAAAATTGAGGACCATAAAACTCCACGACTATAAACTTCACTGACTATAAATTAAGATTGAATTTCCACACTCCCTCAAAACACAAAGCTACATGAAGTTGCTTTATTTCCTTGGATTTTGTCTTGTTCAAGCCATTCATTAGTCAAGTCCAGGTTCTAGAACATCTACATTGAACAACCAGGTTCTAGAACATCTACATTGAACAACCTTTCAATGCCACCCCAATAAATTCTGGATCACAATAAATCAGCTAACTGGGATGTCAATCCCATACTCACAGACACAGTTCCAATTACACTATGCATAGAACAGCAATTGTTTCCTCTCTGCTTCCTCACTCTCTCCAAGAGACTCCAAGAGGACAATGTTCTGTCCTCACATTATCTCATCCTTTCCTTATTGTCAAGGATGACATGATAACTATTTCAAACATTGTCCTCAGTTGTCCTGAAATGATTAAAAAAAATGGAACTTCATATTGCTTTCAACAGAATCACCCAAAAGAATATTAAGATGTCTGAGGAAGTGTGTTTTGGGTGCCAGGGTGGAGGGCAAAGAAGCTTTTACAATACAGCTTGTAAACCTGTAAACTACAAGGATAATCTGAAGCATACCAAGAACTCAAGCTTTTTTGATCAGAAGATACTATAGCTTCCAGCAAAATCCTATATTCTGAGGCACACTGGGATCTTTTAGAAGGTCCATTTTCTGGGGCATCCACCTGATTTCATTGCTCAGATGTTGTTACAAATTTCAACAATATTGCACATTTCAACAATGCAATTTATTTACAAGGGAAGTAGAAATAAAATGGGTGTCCCATTTTTATGACCTCCTAACACCGCCTCCTACTCTACCACCAATACATTGTAAGGATGGTTCCTCCTGTGGCTTTGAAGAAAAACCCACAAAAACAAGCAAACACCCTAAAATAAGTCAACCCTGATTTTAAAAAAAACAGCCCAGCATGCAAGAATTTAAAAAAAAAACTCATCTCATTGATGAATGTGATAGAAATGTGCCCAGTGCATCTTCAGGAAATGCAGAATTCAAGTGTAGCTTGCAAACACCTAAAGGTTGTATGTCTAAAAAGTAGACATTTTACCTTTTTTTACCTGTTTTACCTTTCTTAATATTATTTTCCAGAAATACTGATGTTGATGAAAATAACCACCAAAGGACAAATTTTCCAAAGTGGAGCTAAAAGGCTGTGAATTTCATTTTTTTAAAGGACATTAGTTCACCTTTAAAAAGCAGATGTTATCAGGTTTTGCCAACACAACGACAGTGTTCCTGACCTATCAGAAGCTCAAAAGTTGAGTCAAAGCAATAAGGGAACCATCAAGGGGCTCCACAGCAAGTGATTATGATTAGAGCTTTTCCCCATCTCTTTCTTCTCCTTTGTGGTTAGAGAGGCTCCCTTCCAGCTCCGACATCAGAGGATGCCTTGATCAGCCCATCACTTCATTAGGCATCACAGAGCACCTTGATCAAACCCTGATTGGAATGTCATCACTCAACTAGCATCAATGTAGATATTATTTTACTGGTTCCTCTCCCCAAAAATGAATGGCAGCTTGTAGCAGAAATACTGGTACAAATGCAGAAATATCCCTCAGTTTCTTGAGGACTCTGGACTGCTTATTTTCTGAAATTCTGCTATCATTCTACAATTCTACAGAATTCAGCAGCCGTGAATCTAGTTTTTCTTGTAAAGAAAAAAGAAAAAAGAAAGAGAAAGGAAACAAAGTCTCTAGACCAGGGGTATCAAACTGGTGGCCCACGGGCCAGATGTTAATGCACAGGCCACACCCACCCTGGCTCCACATAGGCAAAAAAGGTCACAATACGTGATACGTCACAATACGTCACGTGATGCAATCGAATTTGACACCCGTGCTCTAGATCTTATGACTCGGGAAGTCTAGCTTGAAGCAAAGAAATGTCGTGCTGAGTTCATTTGAGAAGCAGAGCAGGGAAGCGTGATTTCTAAAGCGCCCTTTTTTGATAAGAAAGAAGAAATTATTGTCTACCTACTTCAGCATAAATATCCTATACGTGTTACCTTTCTAGTAACTTTCTCCAACTAGAGAGAGAGAGAACCTATACAGTTCCCGCGAGATCCTGGCTTGTCTGTACATTGTATCATATTATATTGTAATGCTATGTTCTTAATATATAACATATTATTAATATGTTGTTATTATTAACATATATTAACGTGGTAAGCCACCCAGAGGTATCCTGTGGTAAGATGGGCAGCCAATAAATTTAATAAATTACTAGATTTGAGCAGACGTTTGTGCATTTCCATCACACTCTTTTCCTGTGTTGCATCCATGCTGTGTTCTGACCCAGACTAGCTTTATTTGCCCTTCGCAAATAAAGCAATAGTAAACACTGTTGCTAATTTCTCATCAGCATAGCCTCTGGTACTTATTTTGTAATTACCCTGAACCATCTTACAAAGAGGAGAAAGCTGGTGTCAAACCAGATCAAAAGAGAGAGAAAATCGTCCAGAAAACACTTTTTTTTTTTTTTAGCCTAAACCCTAAATGGATGATCATTTGAAGAATTTCAGCCTGGCCCCCTGCAGTTAGGAAGGACAAAGATAAACCAGTTCATTACTTTCTTCTCTTCCTCATTTATATCACTTGAGTTTTCCTTGTACACTCGCCACCAAGACTGACTAATTCATCAGCAGTTTCTTCAACAGGCATGTAAATCAATGTGCTGTTATGAAATACCTATAGACAGGGAATTGGGTAGCAAGTCTATTAAATCATCCATCAAAAAAAAGTGGAGAGAATCTTCCCACAGTAATTGAGGATGAGAGTAAGCATTGATTTAGAGGCAGAGGAATAGATGACAGCTCTGATTTTTTATTTAAGCTGTCTTGGTGGCTCAGCACCAAGACCATGGAGGTCATGGATCCAACAAAGTAGGGGGCCTTGTATCCTGCCTTCCGGAGGACAATCTTCTTTTTGAAGGCATGTTCTTTCAGAAATTCCCAGTCAACACATGTTCTGAAGCTGCCCAGAAAATCTAGCTGGCCAGCTACCCAGTATGGTAGTGAACTCAGAATGGCCCAGAATATTGAGAAGAGCTCTTTGTTTTAAAACATCCTCTAATTTTAAGAAAGAAGATAAGAAAGAAGAAGCATGGAAGAAAGCCATAGATAGTGGCACATGCCCGCTTAACACGTGATCCTAGTCTTCCCCACTATGGTGAGAAAAATTGCATTTCTATTTAAAATTATAGCAATTATTTCTAACCTTGCATTCACACATATAAATTAACACATCCCAAATCTATATGCAGATTCATTTCTTCTGTTGTCTGCTTTGTTGGCAATGCTTCAGGGTCTATCCTTGCCAAGACAGAGAAAAATGCATGCCGTTTGTAGGAATGTCAGTCCTTAACCTTGCAACATGCAGCATGCAGAGCTGGCCAACAAACACTTTTGACATACAGGTTCAGGAAGGATGAATGGATCCATTGAATTAAAACATATCCTAGAAGCGTTGCTCTCTTGTACAAGTGAATTAAACATAAAGTAAATATAACATAATTGTAGGTCTGCTTCTTTTAAGATATATATATATATAAGCTGCAAATGAATCACAGGTCTAAGCACATAGACAGATAATGCAAGTGCAAAGAAATATCAGCATCTTGGATTTTGGGGAAGGATCGGGGTGGGACACAGCAAATAAATGCCCCTTAATGTTTTAACATTTCTATTACATTAAAAACAAACTACTTTCAGCCTACAGAGTCACCGGTCTCATGGAAATGGACCATAACTTCTCTGGCCTGTCTTCTAATAAATTTATCTCCTTGCTCACATTGCTTATTTTTTCATCTGACACCTTCTTTTAATTTGCTTCTTTAATCTGTTTTCCTACATCATCTAGCACCTTTCTAGTAACAAAAAAATTACTGTCTTAAAAATGTCAGGTAATGAATTGCCCAGACTAATGTATGACTTGGCTTTTTGATCTTTCCTACGGGACACTCAGTCTATACTATTGCTGGGAGGAGGAAAGAGAATCTGCTTTGATGACTCTTTTTACTAACACTTAACCTGTGTAGAGCCAGTACAGTATGAGTGTGTCTCCATCACAAGCAGGACATCAACCCACCTTCCAAAACATTGCTACTCAGACTTTTGTCATTTGAAGCCTGGATGGTTTCCTCTTAATTTGTTCAACGGAGACAGGGAGGGTTTGGGTTGGTTTGTTTTGTTTTTTTTCTCGGCTTTGCAAACTAAGTTCAATCAGCTTTAAAGCTTGTTTTCTCCAATCCTAAATCCCCAGATAAATAAGACCTTTCAACCTTTTTCAAGTCTTCACCAGGCTTTGAGTAGAGGCAAGTCAATAAAACAGACCCTCCAGGCAATGAGTAGGTTCTTTTTATTTATGTATTCTTTTAAACAGGTAGAGGTTATTTTTAACAAGCCAATGCATGCTCCTTTAAGAATACTCAAAGAATCCCACTCTTTTTTTCTACATTCTTTAACCTTTTCTTTCTCCTCTCTTTGACTCCTATTGACTCTCCGTTCTGCCATGTAATTTAACCATTGACTTTCAGAAGGTAAAGAGCTAATTTTGAAATCTAGGTATAGTCCCTATGTTTAGGGCAAAAAGTAGTTTTAAATCCTAACCTTGAGCTTTCATCAATTCCTTAACCGGTAGTCATTTTGAAAATATGGAAGCAAGAGTGACTATGGTGCATCCACAAAGAATTTCAAGACCCAGAGTCCCTGCCCATTCAACAAGAAAAATGTGATGGTTAATACTCTTTAGAAGTGGCTCCACCATCTGTGCAAATTAATTTCAACTCCCGTTTACACTGTGACTTTAAAAAGTAGCCCACCCAAGACAACCAGCTAAAGCAGGGGTCTCCAAACTTGGCAACTTTAAGACTTGTGGACTTCAATTCCCAGAAGTCCCAGAAGTCCACATGTCTTAAAGTTGCCAAGTTTGAAGAGCCCTGAGCTAAAGTGATGGATGAGTGATTCCATTTTGAAGCCTCAATCCAAAGAGAAACCAAGTAGTGAGAATTGGCACATGAGAAAAATTTAAAGAGTGATCAAAGAGCATGTTTTGACTCCACGGTAAACTTCTGGCTTCCCTTCCTGGATTTGCTTTAATTGTCCGTGCCTTGGTTTTTCTGCCATGTATCCATTTACATATCCCAAAAGGGCTTAATTAGGGATTGACAAAGCCCCAAATGATCTTCTGAGATGAAACGTGTATTACAGATGGAAAATATAATTACACCACTTGAACGGTTATTATTAAAACAAGAACACATCTTATCTCATCTCTTCTTTGTAACATTCTGAGATGTGTAATCTTGGATTCATGCAGTATGCATATATGTGTATTAGTTTGTACAAATGTACAAGCCCACACATATATACATAGATACATGCATACATATGGACCCCCCCAAACACACACACACACACACACACACACACACACACTGATTTCATATATAGAAAACCATGCAGAACTGCCAATTCTGCAGCTAGCAATGTCCCAGTGTTTTGGGATATAGTTTCCAGAATCCTGAACAGAGTACCAGATCATACAGAAATTACGATGAATGCAGCCAGTTTTCCTCACTATAAAACATTAGGTGCTAAGCATTTCCACATTTATTATACTGGTATTAGTAGTTCTAATCCTTTACCTGTAGTTCTATCCATAATATTTTTATCCCTGACTCTGCTGCTTTTTTAAATTAATGGACCAACCACCATCTGTAGAAAGGACAGCAATGCTCCAAAAATCTGGAGGCAACATCTGGCACATTTATTTCTTCTGCTTATAAAAACCTGACCCAACACATTCCAAACTCTGCAGAGTTACCAAGGATCTTCAATTCCAATGATGGAAGAAAAACGGAATGAAAGCTGTGATAAAATGAAAGCGTAGATCAAAGTGCAGCCAATTTCACATGCTCTGTGTTGAGTGTGTCATTCTCTCAAGACACGTCTATTTCTCAAAGCACAGAACAGAACAAAAACAGAAACAAAATCAGACATGAATATGACTTTTCTCTTTCCCAACAGACATCCTGGTTTACTAGGATAGGATATAAAAATATATAGGTCTGTCTGTCTGTCTGTCGATCGATTGATTGATCGATCAATCAATTTATCATATTTGTGTAGCCACCCATTTCATATGAAAATTGACTCAGGGTGCCATGCAACACTTAATTAAAAATAAATAAAGCCAGTCACAATTAAAAATAAAAATCACATAAAACAGGAGAGGATCGTACTAAGTACAGTAAGGGAGCCATCACAAAATCTCCCCAGTCCCCTGGGACACACACACACACACACACACACACACACACACAGGTCTGATGACATAGTCAGTTCTTGAGGGACTTGAGGAATATTGAGAGAAATGGAGCTAATTTAACTTCGAGGGTAGAGAAGATTCTACAAAATGGACACCATGGCAGAAAGGCCCACCTCCTGGAATCCATCAAATAAATTGCCTGGCAAACAGGGCCTGTAGCAAGCTTCCTCTGCCGGTCCTGATGGGATAGACAGATATAATTGAAGAGAGATGGACCCTCAGATAACTTACTCCGGTGCCATGAAGGACTTTAAAGGTTAAAACCAGCACCTTGGATTGGACTCAGAAGCAAACCAGCAACCAATACACCTCACAGAACATGTATTCTGGGAGCACAGACATGATTAGGGCATGAATCACTTTGAACAGAGCTCCCTGATTTGGGAATAAGTGCAAACAGAGCACAACACAAAGCTGTGTAAAGTCCCTTCTAGCCAGAACTGCCATTTGCTCTTCAAGCAGGATCATGAGAACCTCCAAACTGTGACCAGGATCTTTCTGGGACAGCGGCATACCCCATCCAGCACCAAAGAAGGCATAATCCTAAAACCAGGTGGGGTTCCAAACCCAAATCAACTCAGTTTTGTCAGGCTTCAGCTGAAGCTGGTTGTTCCTATCCAGACCCTCACCGCCTCCAAGCACAGAGAAAAGACATTTGCAGCATCACTTTATTTGGCAGGAGCAGAGATATATAATGTATAACCTCACACCATGGCAATGGGGGAGCTCACCAAAGGTTAGGTTAAATGTTAGATGTTAAATGGGGGGGGATGCTAAATGGGAGGGGAGGGTTCAGAACCCTGTGGTACCCCACACTCCAGGGGCCAAGGGTGAGATCTCTCCACTCAACCACCAACAACTGGAATCAGCACCAGAGAAAGAAGGCACACCAACACAGCTCCATATCACCCACCTCAAATCCTCCGAGAAGTGCAGAAGGATACCATGGTTAATGGTTTCTAAAGCCACAAAGAGGTTAGGTAGGGGAAAGGTGGATGCCCAGCCTTCATCCTACCTTCATCAGAGATCATCCACGTATGGAAGCAGAATGCATAATCATGTGCATATTGCTGCTAAGTTCTAGGAATCATGCCTGGAATTAATTCTGATTTTGGCATTTTGGATTTAGACTTTCAACAATAAATTTCCCACAATTTGGTAGACCAATCTGTTTCGACCTTCAGTTTGCACCTTCTTGATCGCTAGTCAAAATAATAATAAAAAATGAATTGTTCTAACTCAGTTATTTCCTTGTATAAACAAAAAAAAAATGAAGAGACGAAAAAGTGTGGTGAGTGAGAGAGAGAAGAAAGCCAGATTGCTCTGTGCACATGCGATTTGACTTCTCATTCCTACAACTTACGTCCTAAAAGTTCTTTGAAGCTGTAAATTACAGATCTTTCATATGAAAAGTTAATGAAGGCGTCAAAAACCAAATAAAATAGAAATGATGACATGAAAGAGCCTCCTTATGGCTTCCATAACAAGATAAACAGTTTAATATTCCACATTCCACATTAAAAGTAACAGCTGAGGAGTTCTGCAGAGACAATTCCCCATGTTCAGATGACAACCGGCTGGTAGATTATTTTTTTCTTCCACATTAGGAGGGAAAAAAATAAGGCAAATACTGATTTACACACATATGTCTACATCCTCAAGCAATACTTGCACTTCTTTCAAAACATTATCTGCCATCCAACTCAAGCTGTTAGGACAGACACCTTCTACGTTCATAGCATACAACCGAAGTGTTTGAAAAATATAATAGGTAAGTGCCATTTTCCCACAATAACACCCCAGATAGGCTCAGCGTCTACTGTCAGTTTAAACTTGTAATAAATAATGGCTGTTTCAGATGGCATTGTTGCCTTCTTCCTTTTCATTTGGTCTCAAAAGAAAGATGAGAAAGCATCACAATTTCATTAAAGTTGGATTGTCCAGTTGAGAGAGAGAGAGAGAGAGAGAGAGAGAGAGAGAGAGAGAGAGAGAGAGAGAGAGAGAGAGAGACTTTAGATAAAGATATATAGATATATACCAGCAAGTGAATATGTCCAGCAAAATCACCAATGAATTTAACTTTGTTAACACTGGGCATGAAAGCTTTAAAAAAAAATCCTTTTTGTCCTAAAAGTTGAATGACAGAACTTTGTAATCCATTGTCTATAGCCGAAACTTTCCTTCCTGTGTCAGTGTCATCTTCTTTATTTCACAGTTTAACTTACAACTTCTGTGTACAGCCTAAGTGAATATAGTGTGTGTTCCTATCAGCTACCAGAGTAGAGATGAAACTGCTGGAAGTGATCTTATCACTTCATTTCTACTCAGATAGGGTTCTCTCTCTCACTTTTTCCCTTTGAAAAAGAAAAAAAAAATGATGCACATTTTCTTCAGTTATTTGAGTAAATGACTCTTTGGTAGACCCCGTCATCCATCCATCCATCCATCCATCCATCCATCCATCTATCCATCTTAGGGCCTTGGAAGGAACTATTCAAATCTGCATATCCTGATGAGTTTTGTTTCTCAGGTCAGCACATTACAGAATAACAGAACACTAGTCCAACCCTCTGCTCAAGCAAGAGACTATATATCATTTCAGACAAGTGACTGTCCAATCTCTTCTTTAAAATCTCCAGTGATGGAGCACCCACAACTTCTGGAGGTAGGTTGTTCTACTGTTTAATTGTTCTAACTGTCAGGAAATTTCTCCTTAGTTCTAGGTTGGTGCTCTCCTTGACTAGTTTCCATCCGTTGCTTCTTGTCCTGCTTCTTGTCCTTCTTCATTGTTTATTATTACTAGACATAGCACTCAGCAACTCACTGGGAGAGTACAGGAACTTTTTTTTGATGGTGAATGCCTGGGATGGCCTTGCCACTTTCACTCCTAAATGCTCAGAAGCTGAGATAAAAGCAGCAAGAGGCAAACCTCGTGGGCCAATATGCTAACTGCACATGGACCCTAACAGAAATTTACAGTATGTAAATCTGTTTCTTTTCCATTCAGGGGCAAAACTGGATTGGATTTCCTCTATAAAGACATGAAATATCTTTTCTTTTCTGCAGTTACTTCCAGGAAGTGCTGCAAAGAGGTTAAGCCCCTTTTAAGAGGCCCACTGAAATGTGTATAATTCACATTTTTTATTTGTATTACCCAGGAATCTGGTCTGCTTTTGCTTTGAAATGCAGATTGGTTGAGTTCATTTAGCAATTCTAGCTTATACAAAGCATTTCAAATTACTTATTGATGTGTCAAGCTACATACAGGGTATTCAAAGATGTAAAATGGTTGAGGCTGACTGTGTGTGACACTTCGGCTGGATTTTGTACTGTGATTGTTCATTGCATTATGGATAGGCTTTAAAAGCAGCCTCTAAATCTGCTCTCAGTAGGATCTTTAGATCTTTTTTAAAAATAGACAGATCTTATTAGGTCCTGAAATTCATTTATGGTTATCAATTTATACATGCATTCTTGACATTATAGAACAAAATTGTTGAAAATCTATTGAAAAGGTCCACCATTTTCACAGTTGCTATCCAATTGGGACTGTCCACTATCCCTTTTGGTCATTAGTTCACATAGTAACACTGAAAAAGCTACAACATGAAACATGTTTTGTTTATTTGTTTGTTTGGTCCCAATAAAGGACTGAATATCTTTAAGTTAATGCAGAGAGAATAATCCCTGCTGCTTCACAAATGTTTCATCTGCCTTCAGTGTAGAATTTTGCAAAATTAATATTTTTCTTCTTAATGGAGCAATTACATACAAAATTGAAAATTGTGCAAATTGGATTTTACTTCAGTTCTTGAGTGCTGATGCATCCTGATTTACTTCACTAATAGGGTTCCTTCCTTCTCATTCTTGGTTTTCAGTGGGTTTTCTTCTCCCCACATATCTGAGTTACAAAGATGGGAGTAGTAGGCTCAACAATTGGCAAATTGTATTAACTTTGTACATGACCCTGATTTTGATGAGATTTATTTTTAATACGTTCCTGGCCCAGTGGTTCTGCTTCAAAGGTTTCCTGATATTTTAACCATGAGAAAGACATGTAAAGATAAACAAACAAGACAAACCTGAAACTGATAGTAGCATTTTTTGCTGAAGTTATACATCATTGGAAGGAAGGAAGGAAGGAAGGAAGGAAGGAAGGAAGGAAGGATGGATCTCAATAGCTCAAAACTAATTTACATCTTTCTTTATATTATGATGATTGATTGACTTAAAGACAACAAACTGAGGGACAGAAGAAAATGCTTTTTCAGAGCATGTGAAACTTATATGGAAACTCTTCATTTTATTTTGCTGCATTTCAATTACATAATATTTTCTCTATATCTGTCTGTCTGTCTGTCTGTCTGTCTATCTATCTATCTACTATCTATCCATCTAAAAACAATGTACAGAGATAGAGACCTAGATTGAGAGAAAATGCTGGCAAAGCATTCATGTGTAGAGTTCATCTATTAGAAGAAATCTGCGAACAAACCCCCTGAACTTTGGTGCAAGTTTATTCCTTTCTCGTAACTCATATTGAAGTCGAAATGAGATTTGCCCAAGATACAAGCAAAAAAAATAACTAGATGAAATTAAATTGACACATTTTATCCTGTTTGGTTATGCACAAAGGCCAGCAACATTTTAAGAAGTTTCCTCTACTAATAAAGAGTATAGCTCCTTCCTGATGTTTATAAGACAAAGCTGTAATATTCTTTCTCCATCTTCTTATAAAATCCTCAGAGCTCTGCAATTACCATAACAAGGAATCCCCATTCACCAAAGACAGGCAATCGATCAACCTTATTGGCATATCTGAGATTTGGAGAACTCTCATCCACAAATCTCCCCCCAACCATAAACAGTTCTCCAATTCACCCCAGGATAATTCTACTACCCTACCGTTAATTTGTTTGTTTGTTTTTGTTTTTCTGAGCAAGTGAGTCTACTCTTAAACTACCTACTAAATGCATTCACACCTCATTTTAGGTTTCAAGAGCACTTCCCAGTTTAGCAGAATTTCTTCAAAAATACTAGAGCGGATGTGGGCAAACCTTATGATCCTTGTTTGTTTGTTTGTTTGTTCTCTTTAAGTTTGTAGAGTGTTGAGAGGAAGCTTACATAGGAAGCTACATAAGAACCTACGGTGATAATGGCACTCTGAAAATGATCCCAAAGCAAAAGTTCTCAACATGCCATTCAAAGATTGGGTCAGGCCCCACCAAACCAAGAAAGACACACCGTTTCTTCTAATTGGCTTCCTTTTTGTTTCTCACCTAGAGACAGAACTCTAAAGCAAGCATTAAAGATATATTCTGAGATATTCTAAGGAGAAGCTATCTTGACCGTCTTTCTCCCAACTAAACTATTTGAACTTCACTGTCTTTTGCTTCTCTGAAATTCAGCCTCTCCCTCCTGGGAATCCAGACTACATTCCACTACAGATTGCCATGATTCTCACTTTCATAGAAGTTATATATTACTATTCCAAATTCTGTGAAGCCCCCTATTTTAAACTGAACTATTCTTGTAAAAAAAATCAAAATGATCAGTGAGATTAGGATTTAGCTTTTTAACATGTCTTCCATTTGTTTGTGTATGTAATTGAGTCAGAGAATTCAAGAAAAAATGCAGTCAGGCCAAAGAGGGCATTTGCTGGGTGCCAAGAAAGGAAATCTGGAAGCAATGGTGTCCACGGGCAATCTAATGCCTTTTCATGCCAAGCACTGGTGTCTCTAGCACCACCCCTTGGATTTCAGCCATGCTCTCACATCTCCAACTAATCTGTGTACAAAATAGTTTTTGGGAAAGTAAATCTCCTGTTATCTTCTGAACTCAGGCTATTCAAAGATGCAAACAGCATTTTATGGTTCTACAGGAGAAGAGAACTAGATAGTACATTGTCTTCCAAATCCTGTACTGGGATCAGAAAGACCTACTAAGCAGAACAGCTGGGATCATCACAAGCTAAGTAGATGCCAGCAAATAAAAAATGCAAAAAAGAACTCCTTTTCAGATCTTCACTTTTCTTCTCAGTGGTCAATTTATTGCTCCCAAAAGGAATTTCCCAGCAATAATTTGGACATATTTCAGGAAGGAGTCTTAACTTTGAAAAATGGATTCCAAGGGATCAATTTATACTGACCCTGTTCTCCTGCAATTATGTTGGCAGTAACTAAGTACCAAGGTTTCCGCCATTCTCCTGCATGCCTGTTTTTTTTTTAATTCATGGAAAAGACCTATCATCAAATCAAAGCTAAGTTGGATGTGCTTACTTTTTAAAATTTGCAAAATGACTATAGTGTGTTGAGTGGGTTTATGGAGGGCAACTATTCTATATCTCACGTTTTTAAAATCTTGCCCTAATTACAGCTGTAGCAGCAGTAGCTTCTTTGACAAGCAGATGCTTCTTTCTTACAATTTCTTGGAAGGGTCATGTTGACTTCATGACTCCTGTATTCTCATCCTGCCACAAATCTAATTACAAAACATTCACATTCACTCCCACGTGGCTTCATGGGAAATTGCTAAACTTCCACCAAAAATCACGGAAGAAAGAACTAGTACAAGGTAATAATTCCTGATACTGCATTACACTAACTGGCAGAAGACAAGGTGTCATAACCTAATGGAGAAAAAACATAACTTCAATAGAGTAAAAACTAATATGGCAAAGAATTAGCCTACATTTCATGGAAAGCACCAGAGTTTCCTAAGACAGTTATTTCTTGGAGGTATCCCTGTTTATAACTTGAAAGGTCTGACAACTTATCTATGAAGGCCACTTATTGGTGTCCATAAATAGAAAAGAATATAATATTTACTGGTAACCTGCCTTTATTATTTTTTATAAGTAGTTCAAAGTGGTGAACGTATCCAACACACCTGCATCCTCCTGTTTTCCCCACAACAACAACAACCTTGTGAGGTGAGTTGGGCTGAGAGAGAGTGACTGGCCCAAAGTAATCTGGGCTTGTCAAAAGTTTATTTGAAGGATCACTCACAAGAAAGATACATTTCGGTTTGGAGAAGAGAAGAGCCGAGGTGGCGCAGCAGTTAGAGTGCAGTACTGCAGGCCACTTTAGCAGTTCAAATCTCACCGGCTCAAGGTTGACTCAGCCTTCCATCCTTCCGGGGTAGGTAAAATGAGGACCCAGATTGTTGGGGGAAATGTAAATATATATATACATTGCTTACTGGTGTACACCGCTTAGAGAGTGCTTGCACTTAAAGCGGTATATAAGTCTCATAAATAAATAAATAATAAATAAAGATGGATAAATTATATTCAGAATAAATATGGGACTAAAAAGTTTCATTTAGCCTATGAGTGAATTTTAGAGTATTATTATGATATTATTATTAATATTAGTATTGTTTAACAATCTGGAGATTGTATTGTTTAATAATTAGGATATCAACTTGTTTATGTTTTTATTATTATTACGCTTATTTTCAATTTGTTTATATTTATGTTAAAGGGGAGTTAAAGCGCATTATGGACTTGGTTATTTATATAGTTGGTTAATGTTAGTTAGATTATGATTATCATATTTGTAACCCTGTACTCAGCTCTGGGAAGTGGGGGAGGGAGAGGGGGGGTTTGGGTAGGTTGATTTTGGTTTATATTGTAACTTTTATAAAACTTTTTAATAAAAAAAAAGTTTATTGAGAGAGAGGAAAGAGAAAAGGCGTACAAATTGTCCTCAACTTAAGCCATAAATGGAACCAGAATTTTCTTTGCTAAGCAAGGCAGTTATTACACGAGCTGTGCCTGAATATACAGCTTTTTTTTTTTTTTTGCCTTGGCTGTTAAACAAATCGTTGCAGTTGTTAAGCAAATCACATAGTCATCAAAACAAACCCACCTCCCCTCATTGGTTTTCCTGGTTGGAAGCCAGCTGGGAAGGTCACAAAGGATAATTACATGACTCTAGGATGCTGCAACCATCGTAAATGTATACTAGTTGCCAAGTGCCCGAATTTTGGTCAGGTGACCATGGAGATGCTGCTGTAAGTGCGAGGGTTTCAGTGCCGTTGTAATTTCAAAGGGCTACTAAACAAATGGTTGTAAGTCAAGGACCACTTGTGAGCGGATCAGGCCAAGGAGAATGAATGGAAGCAGAAACTCTGCCTCCCTAGAGGGGCCGTTCAACTAGAATGGAATAGAAATTGTGAAGGAAAGTAAGCAAGAGAAAATATTATGTTGATTTGCTCAAAATTATATTTCCAGTTGAATGGCTCAGAAGAAAATATCTCTTCTCTTTCCTGTGATTTTTGAGCAATCCATTTGCCAAGTCGGCAGTCTCAAAAAGCAGAGATGGCCATGTTTATTTTCAATTTTTGAGCTTCCTCTGAGTATGTATCTTTTCTAAAAGGGAAGGTTTGCCACGAAGTAAATAAAACAAAGACGTTACTCTAATCATCCATTTATTTATTTTCTTTTATTTCTAATTTTATTTGCTTTTATTCATCAATGCAGAGAATAACTTGGGGGCAAGCAAGAGATTCCTGAAACTTAAAAGACAACAATAAAAAAAAGTTACACTCCAGGATGTTTTCTGATGTAAGAGTAAAGAGAGAATTATGACTAGGAAATGTTTGCATGAAAAATGATGGAGTTATTGTGTTCCCAGGGAGGCTTACAACACACACCCTTCTTTTCCTTTCAAATATTATAGATCATAAAAAAGTTTATTGCTGCAGAGATGAGCCATTTCTTATTAAGTGACCCGTGTAATATTGTTACTCCTCATGTGGTAGCATACGGCTAACTTCATGGAGATGTATTGCTTATTTGCATATGCATGTGAAACTATTAAAAAACACATTAAAGTTGCTCCTGGGAGACAAAAGAAGACAAGAACTTGCAATAATCACAAAATGGGAATCTGTCCCATCCCAACACATTTCACTCCTAATTCCTTAGAAAACAGACCAGGTTGCTGAAGAAACTGTGGTACAAGGAAAGGCAGAATATTGACATATGCCATCTCATTGCTAATTAAATTATCTTTAGTCATGAAAATCTCTGAGATTCTCTTCTCATTTGTGAGAAATTTCAAAAGCAGATTCTCTTTCATCAGGCTGAATGAAACTCAATTGCAGAAGAAATATTGATTGCCCCGTTGAATGAAGTTCAAACCAAATGAAGTTCAAACACGGAAGGAATATTGATCTCGGGCTCTTGCCAACATACAATTCTTACTCTGTCACTTCTGCCCAGATTTGAAGCGAGACTGTGATATTACACCATTGGGTCAGGAAAGTATTTGTAAGAACATAGAAATTCTGGTTTGGAATTACCATCCGGGACAAACTCATAAGAAAGTTGAGAGAGAGATTATGCTTCCTATGTTGTTGTTGTTGTTAATTGCAAAGTCGTGTCTGACCCATCGCGACCCCATGGACAACGTTCCTCCAGGTGTTCCTGTCCTCTACCATCTTCTGGAGTCCATTTAAGTTCACACCTACTGCTTCATTGACTCCATCCAGCCATCTCATTCTCTGTCATCCCCTTCTTCTATTGCCCTCCATCTTTCCCAGCATTAGGCCCTTCTCCAGTGAGTCCTTCCTTCTCATTAGGTGGCCAAAGTATTTGAGTTTCAACTTCAAGATCTGGCCTTCTAAAGAGCAGTCGGGGTTGATGTCTTCCAGGACTGACCGGTTTGAACGCCTTGCAGTCCAAGGGACTCGCAGGAGTCTTCTCCAGCACCAGAGTTCAGAGGCCTCCATTCTTTGGCGCTCAGCCTTTCTTATGGTCCAACTTTCACAGCCATACATTGCAACTGGGAAAACCATGGCCTGGACTATACGCACTTTTGTTGGCAGGGTGATGTCTCTGCTTTATCCTTCCTATATACATATATATATATATTAAAGGTATCCTGTCTCTTAAGGCGCCAAGAGAAGTTTCTATAGTCACAATCCTAATAGATTGAATGAACTGCAATTCTGGCAAAATTTGCAAGCTGGTACTGTGGAAAGAATGCAAATGAGTTGGAGAGCGAGACTGCTGGGTCATCTGGCTGAGTCACTATCAAGAAGAGTGAAAGCAAATGGGACTTTCTTCGTTCCCCTGAACTATTTATAATTTTTGACAGTCAAGTCTCCCCCTGGGTTAATTAGTCCCAGCTCAGCTATGCTTCTTTGTTCTTATGAGCAGCCTTAAAATGTGTACCAGTGATTCTCAACCTTTTCTTCACCACGGACCTCCTTTAAATACCTTTTGTGGCCCTGGACCATGACTACAGACCCTCAAGAACTAACTCAAGATTTAAATCATAAATCATTAATCTTCAAGCCTTTGCGAACCTCCTGTAATAACTTCATGTCCCCCCCCCAGGGGTCCACGGACCACAGGTTGAGAATCACTGATGTATACAACTGATGCAGGTAGTCAAATAATGTAAGTGGTCTCCCCATTTCTCCATATAAAAACTTACAGATACACAGTGATCATACCTGCAATCCTTAAGCTCCGAACCACAAGAGGGCATTTACTCCAGCTCACTGCCATGCCTGCCCTTTCATCAGCTATGTTAGGAAAAACCAAATCACCAAACACATCCTTCTCTCCTGCTCATCTTATAAAGATATGAATAGTACCCTGATTTCCCCACTCTTCATCAGGCCACAATTGAAGGGGACGACAGAGACTGAGGTGGCTGGATGGAGTTACTGAAGCAGTAGACGTGAGCTTAAATAGACTCCAGAAGATGGTAGAGGGCAGGAAGGCCTGGAGGAACATTGTCCATGGGGCTGCAATGGGTCAGACACGACTTCGCAACTAACAACAACTACTACTACTTTCAAACTCGCACCTCTTTGTAATCCATAAAGCTGCCCAAATGTGCACAGCAGTGCACAAAATTCACTGAATATTTCCTTCTAGCTAGATGTAGCTCAGCCCAAACTATTACACAGCTTTCTCCAGCCTCCAGTTATTCAATTTTACAGCTTTTGTTAACACAGCTTATTCTTTTTAGCTTTTTAGGTAGCACAGTATATTATCTCACTATATAATATTCAACACTAGAATTTTAATTGCATTTTTAATTTTAGCTAACCCTATCACATTTTACAGGTTTTGATTTTTATTGCAGTCTCATGGCTTTTACCTTTCCATCTTTTAAACCTACAGTCACTGTTGCTATGGGTTTTTTTTACATACGGACAGTGGTTGTTTTTTTTTTTTAATGTAATGGTTACTAATTCCATAGTCCCCAGGGTTCCACTTTGTATTGAGCAAAGACCAAAATCAAGATGTCTTCCACCAGGGCCACCCTGCTTAACATCTAGATGAAGCCATGAAGAACAGACTTTAAGAAATGTAGGCTAGAGTCAATCCTCAACCTTTTACCATGATTTGGACTAAGCAAAGTGGTTGTTAAGTGATTTTAATTTTAATTACTATTATTTTTGCCAGGGGCATTAAGCAAATTATGTGGTCATTAAGTGAATCCAGCTTTCCCCATTAACTTTAGCTGCTGGGAAGGTCACAAATGGTTATCACATAACCCTGGGAAGGTGCAACCATTGTAAATGCATGCCTGTTGCCAGTTGCTCAAATTTTGATCACATGACTATGGGAATGTTTTGACAGTCATAAGTATGAGGAATTATCCTAAGTCATTTTTTTTCAAGCCCGGTTGAAACTTCAGTTTGGGGCTAAACCATAACTGAGGAAGAGACAGTTTGTTGTTGATTGCCTCAATTTATCTTGGTTCCCCCATCTGGCTTCCTCCTCTATCTCCACTGAACACTTTCATTGAAATATTCCAGTTTAAAACCTTAGTTGGGAAGATGGCCTGATTAATCAATTCATTAAACAGTTTGGGATTGGGTTATTGAAAGGATGGTTTTAAAATCAGCCACGGTCATGCTCTTTGTAAGCCACCTTAAACACTGACACACACAAAGGATTTTCAATTTAATTGCAGTTTATACAGCAAAAATAAGGGTGGCCTTTGGCTACATCTGCACATGTAAAGTTTTACTGACTATGCTGTATTAAAAGCCTTAAAGTCCTGCTGTCAGGTGAATGGAAAAAGTAGCAATCCATCTTTTACTCTGGGGAAAAAAAAGACATTATGTTCAAAAATAGTAGGAAAGCAATTTCATGAAAGTATGGAAAATGAAAGCAATTGCAGATTTTTTTCTTTAAATAGAGAAAGATAACAAAGGAGGATTTTTTTCAGCAAAGAAGCCTGAAGAGAAATGGATCAAATAGGTCAACATGAAGAACAGAGGAACAGCCTGAAGGATTACATCAAAAATCCATGGTCTTCTCTTCCTATCTTGGTAAGCCAGGAAGAGCTTCTGGGAAGCTCCCAGAAGCAGTAAATTAAATGCAAGATGGGAGAAAATAGGCTTTTTTTTTTTGGCTGATCTCCATAACAGTGTTATCATTTGCAATGTGCTTCGTTTTCCAATTTTAAAAAAATGATGTATTGCAAGAGGGGGTTATTAACACAGTTGGTGTAGCTCTAGCTGGCAGCACTGCATCCAGTTTTGGTCACCGCGATGTAAAAAAGATGTTGAGACTCTAGAAAGAGTACAGAGAAGAGCAACAAAGATGATTAGGGGACTGGAGGCTAAAACATATAAGGAACGGTTGCGAGAATTGGGTATGTCTAGTTTTACGAAGAGAAGGACAAGGGGGGACATGATAGCAGTATTCCAATATCTCAGGGGCTGCCATAAAGAAGAGGGAATTAAGCTATTTTCCAAAGCACCTGAAGGCAGGACAAGAAGCAACGGGTGGAAACTAATCAAGGAGAGAAGCAACCTAGAACTAAGTAGAAACTTCCTGACAGTGAGAACAATTAATCAGTGGAACAACCTGCCTCCAGAAGCGGTGAATGCTCCAACACTGGAAGTTTTTAAGAAGAGACTGGACAGCCATTTGTCCAAAATGGTATAGGGTTTCCTGCCTGAGCAGGGGGTTGGACTAGATGACCTCCAAGGTCCCTTCCAACTTTACTATTTTCATTATTATTATTGTTATTATTATTATTATTAAGACCCTCTTATCTTTTCAGTGCCGATGCAATTCCTTAAGCTTGCATTATTGTCAACTATTTTCTTTTTAATTATATTCTTCATTTATTAATGAAGAAACAGTTCTACAAATCACAGGGTGTTATGGTGGATGAAATAACTGCATGACAATATACCCAGTTCCTAACTCATTTCAAAATGGGCAATAAAACAAAGAGCGATGTGGTTTTTCAACAACTTGTTGAAGATAGTTCTGCATAGCAGATTCAATGTATTTGAAACAGTACATTAAAAAAAATAGGTTCAGCAAACTGCAACACTAGTTTCAGAAGCAACATGTGGAATTTTCACAATTAAACCAGTCAATCAGAATCAGAATAGAGCTGGAAGGGATCCTGGAGGTCTTCTAGTCCAACCCCCTGCTCAAGCAGGAGACACTATACCATTTTAGACAAGTGGCTGTCCAGTCTCTTCTTAAAAACCTCCAGTGATGAAGTACCCACAACTTCTGAAGGCAAGCTGTTCCACTAGTTAATTGTCCTCACAGTTAGGAAGTTTTTCCTTAATTCCAGGTTGTTTATGTTTTTGTCAGTAGAAATCAGTAGAAAATTATAACATTGAAGGTTTGGAGAATTATACTTTCATTGCTGTTCCAGTGTCACTGTCTAATCTCCTGCATGTCTTTACAGAAGTAAATCTCATTGAGCTCAGCAGTACTTACTCCCAGGAAAGTATGCATAGGAGTGCAATGTAGACACATTTGACAACTTTACAGAAATGTCAAAGCCCAGGACTGGCAAATGAAGATGGACGTAAAAAAAAAGATAACAAGTTACAGAAGCAGAGGTTTAAAACTGAAGAAATGGATTATTATGACACAGTAAAGTTTCCGAGACACTATTAATCTACCAATAAAATACAGAAGGGAAAATGATAGAATTAAATGAGAAATAAACACTTAAAGGCTTTAAGAAGGCTAGACCTAATTTAAATCTATGGTTAAAACATTATTAACAGGCTGTAATAATTAGCAATTACAGTAAGCCATTAAAAAGAGGATTTCAACTGCAATAACATTATTTCTGATTTTTTTTAAAATTTGGCATAGTCATTCAAGTTACCAAGATGACAGCTCTTTCCTGCTCACTTCAGAATAATCAGTACTGTACATATTTAAGAAAATTGGAGAAGTCATTGTTCAGTCTGTATATGCAAGAGGTGCAGGCAGTTCAGAGTAGCAAACTATCTTACAGAATAAAGCAATTAACTCTTGGTAAAATCTTACCACCATATCCCAAAGGTGCTTTTTCAAAAGCTAACTGGACTTTCTTTGTTTTTCCTCGAAGATGTTTCATTTCTCATTCCAAGAAGCTTCTTCAGTTCTGACTGAAACTTTTCTTTTCAGTCAGAACTGAAGAAGCTTCGTGGATGAGAAGTGAAATGTCTTCAGGAAAAAGAAAGAAAATCTAGTTGCCTTTTGATAAAGCACCTTTGGGACAACCATGAGCTGGATGCCTGAGAATCTCCATAGACACTTACCACCATATTGTAGCTGTGCGGAGAAGTAAAATGTTTGTGTTTTGTTTTGATGAACAAACCACACACAGCCTGCCAATCTGAGAATTATTGATTAGAGAATTATGGAACCCATAATCCAGCACATCTCAAAGGTTTCAGGTTGGACAAGATTTGTGAAAGTTCTTACTAATAACATTTCCATCTTCTGTTATGATAATTCCAAAGAACTTGATTCTTGCAATAATTTCTAGCCACCCAGAGTTGTTTTGATACAAGATGGGCACACAAAAAAAATTAAGAAATAAAAAAAATAATACAATCTTTTGTCAGGCTCCAAAAACCAAGAAAGACATGTTGTGATTCTTTCCAGCAGATTTCTTTATTGTTTCTCACCCATAGACAGAATCTTGCCAAACTAAAGCAGACTATCAGCCACATTAAAGCATATTCTCTGGGAACTATTAAGGAGGAGCTGTCTTCACTCTCTTTCTCTCACACAAACTATCTGAACTCAGTTGCCTCTTGCTCCTCTGGAATGAACCCTTTCCTCCTGAGAATCCAGACTACATTCCATCACATCTTTAGAGAAATGGATAAAATATTCAGTTACCAAAATGTCAAAAGATATGAAACAGCAAATTAAATGGCATTGTAGATCAGATGTAAATCAGTATCACCTTCTAAATTGGCTAAGGTGAGTAAGATAATCCAAAAACTAGGCTGGATATCTCAGCCATGAGGTCTGAAGTTCAAGGGTGGTGTGAAGTTACATAAAGTAGAATAAATGATTTTCAGTAGATGCTGGTAGATATTATTTTCTTCTTACACAAATCATTAAGAAAAGAGAGAAAAGATGTTCACAGTACTTACAACTGTGAAAAGCCCTATTTTGTTCTTTGGCCATGAGAAAACTTCACTGACTCCTGGCTCCAATGTATTGTACTGTAAGGAGGAACAATTTGTCAGTAATCTGTTCTGGTATTGAGTGCAACATTTGGAGAAGTGTTAAAAAAACAGTCTGGCATTAGTCAGACAAGTGCAAATCTGTCTAATGCATTTAAAAATGGGGCTGAATGGAGAACTCCATTCTTGACTCTTTCTTCAGACTTTCTTGAGACTCCAAAGGTCTCAAAATGAAGGTGTCTTTCTCATCTATTTCCATGCACTTTTATGAACCTGCCTCCATGCATTTTTTGACCACAGCATGTATTGTATATGTATAAAAAGTATCATTCAGCAATCACAAAATCCATGATATCTGAACTAACTATGGATGCTGAAAGACCACCAGAGCTGGAAAATTCACAACCCGTGCAACAACAGCCCAAACAGGCAGGCTACTGAGAATCTGTAGCTATACAAATGCCTATCAGACAATTTCTCCTTCCAGAATCCTCTTCAGGGTTAGAGTGAAGTGGAACCATTGGACGTCTTGCAATGTACTACCTTATCTGAGCTTATTGATGAGCTAAGCTCTACATTAATGTCCTCATTTTATGCAACTCTGCCTCTACTTTCCACAGCTTCCTCAAACTTTGTTAACTCCTCCCCATTTCACAGAAGTCAGATCCTAGTCATGTGTGAAATACGGTAGTAACCTGGTCTCTCAAAACAAACCTTAGCTCCATCTCACCATCCCTCATTGTGTCAACTTCAGTATTTTTTTGCATCGAACTATCTCTCCATAATCATGGTTCATGACTGGGATTTTCTATTTTTCTTCAACTCCTTTTGAGTACCATAATTTTATGACGTCGCACCAATGCAACTACCAAACAATTGAGGTACTTGGGAAGCCACTGAGTCTTTGCTTCTATATTTATTTTGCCCAATGCTATTTTCTTAAAATTCTCCTACTACTTAAGGAAAGCGAAACAGAATAACATCAAAGCTTTTGTTTACTCCAGTAAGGTTATCATTTTTTAAGAAAACAAAAGGCAGGTTAAAAATTGTCATTTAAAACTGCAAAAATACCTCAGGGGAGAAAAACGGAAGATTTTTCATCAACATTAACATGAATGTTTGTAACCCTTAGTACATAAAGCTCTTGAGAGTATTGTTAATTTAATACAGGATAGAGTCTCCTCAAATTCTCATAGAATTGGTGTGTTTGCTTTTACATTTTACACCCACCAAGGACTTTTCTTATGCAGATATTAAATGAAAAAAAAATTGAAGGCCCAGGAAAAACCTTTTTGCCCATAGTTCAGTAAGCAGAAATTAAGCAAGCACTTCTAGCATAGAGATCAATTGATAATTAAATTTTCTCTTCTGCCTGTGGAATAGTAGTGAGTGGGACAGACATTATCCCTACATTTGGTCCATTTCAAAGGGTTGTATTTTATTTATTTATTATTTATTAAATTTGTTTGCCACCCATCTTGCCACAAGGTGACTCTGGATGGCTTACAACTTTAAAACGAAACCATCAGGATATGTATAAATATATATATAATCACATTAAAACTGCAATTAATACAGGTTACAACTACAGGTGGGGGAGAAGGGAATATACAGGAGGGAAGGTGGAAACTGCTGTTAGTCACTCAACAATCTCCAAGTGCCCCAACGGAGCCCAAGCCAACTGACAGGATGTCTTGTGGATAAAATGATCTTCTACTTTGCAGTACATCCTGTGGGCTTGTTGATGGCCAATGTTAACCCCACAAAGGTATCCTGCAAAGCAGATCAGGAGGTATAAACAGAATCTCCAATCACCAGGAGGTAAGCGGTTACTTTTATATTTAAACGGAGGAGGAGGATGGGGGCAAATAAGCTTCCCAAAGCGTAAGGGAGTTGCTGGAATAAATCGTTGAAAAATGAGATGGATCAAAGTAGGGATTGTATCTCTGGATTAGAGAGAAGTAAATGAAGGGTGGAACAGGCATTCAGGAGATTCAAATTGGGAACTCGAAAGCCAGCATATTAGACACAGAAAGCCACGGCTGTCTGGTTGTAATAGAATTAATTAAAACATTGGGACCTGGAGTTACTTCAGGTCCTCCTAGTAGTCACACAGGGCTTTTGAACCAAATGCTTCATTAACACATCAACGCTTCCCACAATGTACATTTTCAACAGCAGAGGGGCTCTTTCCTTTGTGTGCTAGAAAAGGAACTCAGGCAGTGGGATTTTGTCTTCCCCCCCCCCACTAAACTCATCTTTACTGGATGGTTGGCAGGAAGACAGCATGAAACATTTGCCAGTGTCGTGTTTACTCCCACGTAGATTTCATACACTGAAGCACACACCACCACCCCATGCTTCCTCTTTTCTACTTTTTTCATTTTCATTTTTGTTAAAAAAAGGGTTTGCAGGTCTCCATATTTTATTTTATTTTTTTAAAAAATGTCCATGCTCCCAATGAGTCTGTATTTCTGGCAGTTCCAGACATGAGGATGTATATATGAGATTAACCCAAAACAAGAAAACTTCGTCAAATCGTTTCTTCCCGTAATGTCTAGAAATGCAAAGCCCACAAGGTGAGGTCATCACCTGTGTACGTAATTCTGAAATTGCAGGTATTGTAAAATATGCAAATCCAGCAAATGGACGATTTCCAGAAAATAACTCTATGAGATCCAGGTCATCTCTGGTTGCAGTTAAGTTGAGCAATTTGCATCAGATTTACACTTTTCTGAAATCTCTCCCTTATTTTTTTGCCAAACTTGTGGCCAGAAGTATTAGAAGAACTTTCATCTACATCCAAAGCTAAGACTTTGCACCATCTGGAGTTCTACACTATAGAGGTAGAGCAGGGGTCTTCAGACTTGGCTCTTTTATGTCTTGTGGACTTCAACTTCCAGAATTTCTCAGCTAGCATGCCTGGCTGAGGAATTCTGGGAGTTGAAGTCCACAAGTCATAGAAGGGCCAAGTTTGAAGACCCTCAAGGTAGAGCATCTGCTTTGTAAGTAGGAATTCTTAGGGTTAGTCCTAGCATCTCAATAAAGTATTGGTGATGTCTCTTGTTGGTAACTAGCCCTAGGCACAGCTAGCCATTCAGCATTCTTCATCAAATTTACTGGCCAATAAATCAACTGACTAATGTCTCCAGGGAAAAGAGAAATTCTCCAGCCATTTATAAAGGCCACAACAACCTCTTAGCAAAGCTAGCACTACCACTATTGAAAAAGCTCCTAGATCACCTTCTCATCTGTGCTCCTCTGCTGGGATGATGTGGAAATATAAGAAATCCGAGGGATTGGCAAGTTGCTGCTCAATTAAAAAGTACACCCTTTAGTCACCTTATCTAAATCCAACTCAAACAGATGTCTTCCCTTTGGAAACCAAATTCCCTTGCATCAGACTGAATAAGAACAAGTGCATAAACCATGATGATCCAAAATTAATCATAATGCCTGATTCAAGAACATTAGTCACGGTGATATTGTCATAACCATGTCATCATTTGCCCACTTACACATCCTTGTATGCAGGACATTATATTGGTGGAGGGGGACAGGAATTGATTGCTGGTCAATAGCCAGTAAGGCTCCCAGATCTGACCTGAAAAAAAATCTGGAATACATCCAGATGGCAATAAAAATCTAGGGTTGTCTCTATTTCATCGCTGCCATCTAGTTGCTGCTCAGATTTATGCAGACTATGTCTTGCAAGAACTCACTTTACACATTTAAAGCTTGTTTATTGAGTATTTTTCCCATGGGGACAAGAATTATTGCTCTAAAGATTCACTCTGTATTTACTGACATCACATCAGTGATAGCATGACACGGGATCATAATTTCCTACTAAGCCTACTTCGCTTAATAAGAAATCTATATTTCTCAATGGCAAAAATGTTGTCATAGATTCTGGTAGACATTACATTCTTTCTGAATAGAAAAAAAAGCTCCAGGAGTCTAATTTTCTCTTTTTAATATGCAGGCATGCACAGACACATGTACAGGCACACACAGTTCCTAGTGGGATTAGAGGAGACATATAGCAGTGGTCAGATGTTCAACTGGGGCAGTTATCCAAAATTTAGCTTTGCTGTCTTGTGTCATTTGGGCTGCCAATCGACCAGCTATTCAGTCCTCCTTAGCTGCAGATTAAGTGAAAAAGGGAGCAAAGAAGTGGGGGATTTTTCAGCCACTTATCTCCAGTGTGGCTCTCAGCCTTTTTAAAAAAAAAAAAAAAAATCTTGGCAGAAAATGCTGATTGTTTTCATTGATTTTTCTGGCTCCCAGCTTAATTTTTCTTTCCTTTTCTCTAAGTTCTTTTCATAGCCCCTTTTCCTATTCTCTCTAATGGCAGTTAATCAGAGCTTTGCATTGCTGCCGGTTGCCAATTTGTTCCCTTTTGTCAGCTCTGGGTTTCTCTCTGGGCTTTGTACCACTGGATGCAAGCCAATGATTGTTCACTAAGAGAAGGGTTTCTCCTGTCTGGCTGAGGCTTCATCTCCCACCAAGGAGATTAAGGAAGTATGTAAACCAGTCTCTGACTCTTTGGGAACTGAAAGATTTCATTTGTGGGAAAAGTTGAACGTCTTGCTGAAGCTTAGGGCCCTAAAGCTTCTGTTCTCAGCTTCAAGATGTCTAAGCAATTATTTCATTGTTTCTGTAAGTTTTCATGGTGCAATTTTTTTCCATTGTGGAGTTTCTGGTCCTCCTAGGAAAATACATTCCACATCCTTCTACCAACCCATGTCCTCAAGGAAGGAAGGAAGGAAGGAAGGAAGGAAGGAAGGAAGGAAGGAAGGAAGGAAGGAAGGAAGGAAGGAAGGAAGGAAGGAAGGAAGGAAGGAAGGAAGGAAGGAGGAAAAACTTCTATAGCATGGTGGTGGAAGGACATTTGGGGGGGCAGTAATTGCTGCATTTAAGTGCATCCGTATAGTCCTATGGGAGTTATCTACCAGAAGCCAAACAAAAAGGTAAGCAACTAGCAAAAAATATGGTAAATCATGGTCACACGATTGCTGAGTGCTTTAACTGGCCGTAAAGATGAGCTGGTTGCCAAGCACCCAAAAGACAATTATGAGGCCAAAGAGAGGTGCGTGGTGTGTGTGTACATGCAACCCATCGGAACCCCAGAACCATGGTAAGTAGCTTTTGGGGGATGTTGTGTCACAACTTTGAAAGATCTCTAAGCGACCAGTCATTAAGTGATGACTATCAGTATATGCTTCCTGGACTTCCTGGAAGGAGAAAAGGTAGAACCCCATATTTAACAATTTAACAATGACTAAAATCTGTAATGTATACATCCAGGGACATTTTTGTTAAGCACATTAGTAAAGTTCTAAAAAGTATGGATTTAGAATTGAAAGTCCCTTTCCATCTGCCTATGGTTAAATGCAGTCCTCATATTTTCCCTCTCTACAACAATTTAAGAATCTTAAGAATCTTCTATATCAATGGTTCTCAACCTTTTTAATGCCACGACCCCCAACCGTTTGTAAGTCGAGGACTACTCAACTGGTGCAGCACCGTTTGCAGAATGGGACTTTGGCAGGCTCAGCAGGGCAAAAACAGCCTGGACCATTCCTATTGGCTTTTGAAAGCCAATAGAATTAGACTCTATTCAAGAGAGTCTATTCTATTGGCTTTCAAAAGCCAATAGAATAAAAGGGAGTAGCACAGCTAAAGAAAAGGGGGAAAAAAATGGCGGACTGCGTTGTTTGGCGACCCCCGTGAAGTGGTCGTTCGACCCCAAATGGGGTCCCGACCCACAGGTGGAGAACCACTGTTCTATATGATGCAAGCAAAGAGACTGAAAGGTACATGTGGAAAATGTAATGTAACCTGGATGTGTCACAATGTTTATTATCACATTAAAATGTATTTCCACCCACATTTCTTCCACGATAGCCTCTTGGAGCCTTTCCAAGTGAGTTTTCCTAATCACAGCTAAAGTCAATTAAATATCAACCACCATTGTACAAATTATATCGTGCTTAATAAGAGGGTTTAGTAAACGAGATGCGCGCAAATAGCAGTGTTTTACATCAAATATCATCTCTCCCTTTTTAAAGCCATAATATTTGACTTCCATGATTTCACTAACAAATTGCCAGCCAACAATAACGTGAACATTCTGAGGGGTTGAATATCAAACAAGGGTCAGCAGACATGTTTACTTTTGTTGTGATCATACCTCATAGATAAGATGATCTATTACAGTGTTGACGAAACTTTTAGAGCCCAAGTGCCCCAAAACTGGCCCTGCCCCCTCTCCACCCCTGCCCCACCACCACTCTGCCCCCCATCCCCTGCCCCGCCTGCCCACAGGACCACTCACTGCCTCCAGGGCCCGCTGCAGATTGCCCAGGCAGCCCAGCAGCGCTAAGGCTGCCACACCTCTGCCCGCGCCCTGCAGCATCAACTGCATGATGGGGTGTGAGGGCAGAGTCTTGTCTACACTGCCTGGCTGCCATGTCCTTGGCTGCACTGCTCCGTGTGGGCCATGCTCGAGGGCAACTCTCCTTCAGGGGGGCTGCTGGAGAAGAGGGGGTCACAAGGGGAGGCAAGGCTGGGACAACAACATGTGTGCCCCCAGGGAGGGCTCCGAGTGCTGCCTCTGGCACCCATGCCATGGGTTTGCCACCACTGATCTATTACTTTTTCTAAGCAATCTTGAATATTATGGCTGTCCAAGTCCTTCATGAGTTGAACCCTTTTAAAGGACCAGGCTATATTTGGTTAATATTGCATAGAGCAAAGCTTTAGTCAAAAAAAGTCAGTATAAAGGAGTCCCTCCTTCTGCTAGTCATCACCGACAATAGAGGGTGCTGCTCATCTTTGTTTCAAGGCTATTGAGTCAGCGCTGTCCGAAGATATTTCTGTGGTCATGTGGCCAGCATGACATCATGGGGCGTTGTTACCTTCCCTGAAATGGTACCTATTTATCTACTTGCATTTGCATGCTTTCAGACTGCTAGGTGGGCAGGAGCTGAGGCAAGGAAGCTTACCCGTTTGCATGGAGCTCGGGGCTTGAACCTAGACTGCAGCAAACAAACCCAGCGTCTTAATTTCTAAGCCATCATGTCACCCAATTAGAGAAACATTACATCTTTGGAACGAAGGTGCAGTATCAGCAAGTGGTAGTTTAGGATTGACGGAATGTACATTAACTGGGCAAATCTTGCAAGTAATCATTGCAGTGGACCAAATCACATAGCAGTTCAAATGAAACAATTACTGGATGCCCTAAACCAGGGGTAGGCAACCTTGGCTCTTTTATGACTCATGGACTTCAACTCCTAGAATTTCTGAGCCAGTCATGCTCTTCTTCTTCAACTTCTGGGAGTTGAAGTCCATGAGTCATAAAAGAGCCAAGGTTGCCTACCCCTGCCCTAAACAGTTGTGATGAGCAATGACCTGGAGGAATATGTGCTAGTTTGATATCAACGTTGGTCATTAGGCAAAGTAGCTTTGGCAAAAGAAGACAATGAATTTTACAATGAATGACCTTCATAGTATCCCTGCAAGTCACATATTTCTCGTACAATCCTAAGAAAGTCTCATTTATAGATGTCATATACAGTAGATGAAAATGGAATCTAACTGAATATAACTTTATTCTCTAACCATAAGAAGTGTGCCCATTTGGAAGGCCTTCACAATGATGGATATATTACAGTCTACTTTTCTTCCAAGAGTATTTATTAGTTCACTCACACCTATTAAACCAATTTAGATGGTTGAGTCCGCACATAACTGAAGTGCACTATATAAATGATTAGGTTACTAATCAAGTGAAGTATTAATACCACTACCAATACAATGCCTTGGTAAGGCCACACTTGGAATACTGCATCCAGTTTTGGTCACCACGATGTAAAAAAGATGTTGAGACTCTAGAAAGAGTACAGAGAAGATGTATTAGGGGACTGGAGGCTAAAACATATGAGGAACGGTTGCTAGAATTGGGTATGTCTAGTTTAACGAAGAGAAGGACAAGGGGGGACATGATAGCAGTATTCCAATATCTCAGAGGCTGCCATAAAGAAGAGGGAGTCAAGCTATTTTCCAAAGCGCCTGAAGGCAGGACAAGAAGCAACGGATGGAAACTAATCAAGGAGAGAAGCAACCTAGAACTAAGGAGAAACTTCCTGACAGTGAGAACAATTAATCAGTGGAACAACCTGCCTCCAGAAGCAGTAAATGCTCCAACCCTGGAAGTTTTTAAGAAGAGACTGGACAGCCATTTGCCCGAAATGGTGTAGGGTTTCCTGCCTGAGCAGGGGGTTGGACTAGATGACCTCCAAGGTCCCTTCCAACTTTACTATTATTATTATTATTATTATTATTATTATTGTTATTATTGTTGTTGTTGTTGTTATTATTATTATCATTATTAAGTTTAATGGCACTTTTACCAGAAACACATTTCTCTTTTTTCTTGTCCCACCATAAATTAATGGCTGAGATGAGCTCATATAGAAGTATCTCTCTGGAATGATATTAAAAAGGACTTTAGATGGGATAAACTGCACTTATCACTATTGGGTAGAATTTCTGTATTTAAGATGAATGTCTTATCAGATTTTGTTTCAGATGTTACCAATACTTGCAATATTCCCTTTAAACAATGGCAGAGGGAAATTTTGAAGTTTATACAGCAAGGGGAAAAAACCAAGAATTAAATATAAACTACTGCAAGATGCTAAGAAAAGAGGTGGGGTTGGGTTTACCAGATTTGAAACTGTATTTCAGTGCTTGTTGTTTGGTCTGGCTAAAAGAGTGGGTGAACCTCCAGAATAAGAGGCTACTTGATTTAGAAGGTCATGAATTAAAATTTGGATGGCACGGTTATTTATGGTATGACAAGGTTAAAGTAAATGTTGACTTTAACAATCACTTTGTTAGACATGCCATTCTAAGAATCTGGATTAAATATAAAATAAGGTTTTCTATGAGGATGCCTCTTTGGGTGTTTCCCCCCCACAGGAAGCTTTTTTTAGAAAAGAAATGGTGGCAAAGCTGGACTGGTGGACTTACGGTAAAATAATAACTTTTAACTTTGGTGATCCTATTCTCAAGTCTAAGGCAGTGCTAGAATCAGAAGGACAAGTCTGCCACAGGTTTACATATTTACAACTGAAAGAAAGATTTAAACTAGAGAAAAAGATGGGTTTGAGTCTGTTAAAAATGAATTGGAAACCCCATTGTGTGGTAGTGATTAACTATTATTGAGTTTGAAATTGGAAAGTGAATATATAAAGCATTGTATGATTCAGTGGGCAAGGAACTTTGGATATAATGTAAAGCCTGAACAACGGGAGAATATGTGGATGGAAGGTTTAAAATTTACATTCAATTACAATTTAAAAGAAATTTTTTACAAGACGATGTATCGCTGGTATTTAACACCAGAATAAACTATCAAGAAAGTATAAATGAATGCTGGAAATGCAAATGTAAAGAAGGGACTTTTTATCATTTATGGTGGACATGTGATTAAAGCAAAAAAATATTGGAGTAGGATTCATATTTTAATGCAGAAGATTCTCAAAGTGAATATAAAGATAAAACCTGAAAGTTTTCTCTTGGGTTTAAAGGAAAAAGACTTGGGGGAAAAATTTTGAACTCTGATGTTATATATGTTGAGAGAAGTAAGATTACTCTATGCAAGATGCTTTAATCCCAACAATGGATGAATGGTTGTCAAAGCTGATGGAGTTAGCAGAGATGGCGAAATTGACTGTTTTGATGAAAGAAAGAAAAAAAACCACAAGTACTTTTGTTTCTATTTGGAAACCGCTCCTGGAATTTGTGCTTGAGGTGGAAAAAAAAATGAAACTTTGATTCTGGGTTTTACTGATTAGATAGATCTGCTGTTATAGAAATGGCTAGTTTATATTATTATGTAAAACTCAAAAGTTGAAGTTCGATGTTACTTCTTATTGTACTGCACTAAAAGGGATAGGAAGTCAATGCCTTTTTTTTCTTTTTCCCTTCTCTACACTTTTCTCTTCCCTTTTTCCTCCCCAACTTTTCCTATTATTTGCTTTCATATTTTTATATTTTATATTATAAATGAAGAAAAAATAAGAAGTACCAATCGATCCTATTTCCCAGGTCAGACTGATCTGTGATTCTGTTTTTCTTTGATCGTTTCCTTTTTTTTTTTTTTTAGCATAAAGCTTGGCTTTCTCTACCATCTGTTGAAATAATGCTCAGTACGGCCTATTCTGAAAACGGCACACTTTCTACTTGTCTGCACTGTGGTCTCAAAAGGATGGCTTGCATCTGCAGGTGCAAAAAAAAAAAAAAAAGCATTTGCCATTCTCTTTTGACTCGTCAATCACTCAAAGCCTATCACGACGACACTGATCTCACATCTAGGCTCAAAAAGCAAAGCTAAAAAAGAAGAATGACTTCCTGTTTTGCTTTATTGTTTTCCAATTTATGAGGCATAGCCTAACCCAGAAAAGAGACTTGGCAGCTAAATCATATCAGTGTTTGCGGTTAATTAGTATCCATAGTAATTGCGATCAATGTGTCTATGTCCACTTCTAACCCGTCAAGTCATTAGACTCTCCCAAAACAGTCTAAAAAAGGAGAAGCTCTCTTGGATTATTAGTGAAGCTTAAGGCACCACCTGTGAACATAGAAGTACAAAACTTGGTGTGTGTAGAATAAACAACTTTTTTGAGGGTACCTTAAAGCTATGGCTTAGTGTTTACTGAACATTGCCCTCACCACCTGTCACACCATAACAATGATATCTGAAGTAGGTCTGTCATCTGCCACAAACTATAATCCCAACTGAAGTTAAAATGGAGAGACCATGAATACCAATTTGGCTTCCCAGAGAGGCAAATGGTCCAGAAAAGTTTCTTTTAAAAATTGAGATTGTATTGGATGTTATATGAAGGATAATTAAATGGTATTTCTTCTTCTGTCACAGAGCAGTTCATCACTGCTGGAAATGGTTTACTGGATACATTGCTGAGTTTCTATGACAAACAGAAAACCATGGTTAGAAGGAGCTGCTTTCTCCACCGTCTTGCTGATGAGTGTCATAGGATTCAGTTGGCTACTGTAGACAACAGCTGAACCCTCAGTCCAGTCCAGCAGTTCTCTTCCTACAATGATGGACCACATCAAATAAAGATTGTCTGGTTCAAAGGACAGCAGTTTACAAGCTGCTTCACTTGGAGATTTTTTTGGGTGAAATTGGCAGCTCCAGGATTGCAGTATCCCCACGGTCATGTGATTAAAATTCAGACGCTTGGCCACCGTCGTGTATTTATGACAGTTGCATTGTCCTGGAGTCATGGGATTCCCTTTGACAGGCAAAGTCAGTGGGGAAGCCAGTTTCACTTAACAAGTTGTTACTAACTTAACAACTGTGATGATTCACTTAATGACTGTGGCAAGAAAGGTCGTAATATGGGGCAAAACCCACTTAACAACTGCCTTGCTTAGCAATGAAATTTTGGGCTCAATTGTGGTTGCAAGTCAAAGACTGTCTGCAACATGTAATTAACTGCTGGAACTCATTGTCAGAATGGATTGTAACAGTTTCCTGCCTGAGCAGGGGGTTGGACTAGATGACCTCCAAGGTGCCTTCAAACTTTATTATTATTAGTTATGTCAATATTCTTTAATATTGACTATAATAGTTAGGGGTTCTTAAGAATTGCAGTTGAACAACCTCAGGGGATGCAGGTACCCACCCATGCTTTAGGCAAGTGGCGCAGACATTATTTTTCAGCCTAGTTTTTCTCACTGAATAAATATTATGTTTAAAAACTAGGCAGTAAATGGGCCATAGTACTTAGTATGCCCAAAGACAAAAACACAGCTCCAAAAACACACACAACAATGCATGCCTTAAGGAGGGGGAAAAAAAACAAGTGCCAAAATACACTCTCTATTTGGGAATAACCGTTAAACAAAGCTCGTATGAAAATATGTCTGCATATTTTCCTGCTGAATTTGCATATTGATGTGCACTGGGCTGAAAGAAAGTTGTCATCAAAAAATAAGAAGTGGTAACCATTTCCTTAATCATGGCAAGGATGCCAAACACGCCGTCAAAAGTTGGTGTCAGGGAATGGACAAATGATACAAAATAAGAGGATTCTTAAATATGAATTGTGTTTTCTCTTTACTGAAGGCAACATTAGCATGAAGACAAAAGCCAGAGCTGTTAACCATGATAGTCTTCCCAACCCGCTTAATGTATCTTCCATCTAAATGCAAAATATTGTTTATTTTCCACTACAGTACTTAATACAAGTTTGCATTCCACTGATGTGTCACCTTCCTTCATTATGAAACAGTGCTTGTGGTTTTATAACTACAATTGTTGAAGACAGGTTATGAAATATATTTTAAGAGTCTGTCTCAGGAATGCATAGACCCCTCACGGAGCAGATGGCCCAACAGTTTGTGAGGAAATGATTTATAACCTAAAAGTAGCATTTTAACAAGACTGTGTGTTCTCAATTTACACGTAAGGCTCAGAAATACTGCTAATTTTGAAGCCACAATTGTGTTTCAACTGCCTTTCAGCTGAGTTGCTCTAAAAATAACAATTGGACAGTGAGCATGTTTGAATGGAATTGAGTTAGGGCTAACATGAAAAAGTACTCCTTTTGGTGTAAATAATAATAATAATAATAATAATAATAGTAATAATAATAGAGTTGGAAGGGACCTTGGAGGTCTTCTAGTCCAACCCCCTGCTCAGTCAGGAAACCCTATACTATTTCAAACAAATGGTTGTCCAATCTCTTCTTTAAAAACATTCACAACTTCTGGAAGCAGGTCCTTCCACTGATTAATTGTTCTAACTGTCAGGAAATTTCTGCTTAGTCCCTTGATTAGTTTCCATGCATTGTTTCTTAACCTGCCTTCAGTCGCTTTGGAGACTAGCTTGACCCCCTCTTCTTTGTGGCAACCCCTGGGATGTTGGAACACTGCTATCATGTCCGCCCTCGTCCTTCTCTTCATTAAACTTGACATGCCCAATTCCAGCAACCGTTATTTATATGTTTTAGCCTCCAGTCACCTGATTATCTTTGTTGCTCTTCTCTGCACTCTTTCCAGCTTTCTTCTTCATGATTAAGGTGAGAATATGTTTATTAATTCAAGACGAGAGATCATAGATAGTATACATCATTCCCACATTATTTTATCCTTAAAACAAATTTTTTATATATGTTTTGCTTACAAAAATTAACCAAAAGGCAACAAGAAAACATCATGCTTGAGTGGAAAACTTTCTCCGGATCCTTCCTGATCTTAGATGTACTTCTAAACACAATGTCTCACTTACCTGGAGATTTCTCCAAAGAATGGGTGAAAAAAAAATATGTGATTCATGATTCACCCTTAATTGATTTTATTTTCAATAACCTCAAATCTGATTGGCCACTTAATGTTGTATACCATGAAATCCCTTACACTTGCTGAACTCACCCCTCTGACAAAGATAGGGCAGAAAATTCCTGTTATAAAAATGAATCATTATAGAATTGGCAGTTTCCTATGCTTCACATTTTTAAGACTCTCACGTTAAAAATGGCAATTTGCAGGTAACTTCTTCCTTTCTCATTTTTCTGAACAACATAGAGGAAAATACATAAAAGTGGAATATCCATAATTTTGAATACAAAAGTTTTATCAAGAACACTTCTCTGTCTCCTATAGAGCTAGGCAAATATAACAGTCAACTACGAAATTAAATTGGCCAGTAGTTTGCCCTTTTATTATTAACTAAGTTGAGCAAGCACTCTTTGATCAACATCTTCTATGTGCTATGTAGCCCTCCCACCCCAGCAATAATAATGTGGTATTCAATACAATTAGATATTGGATGACAATCATTAAGTGGGCTACTTGCATGGATAAAAGATCCTTTGCTCTCCCCATAAAGGCATAATACTAATCTCTTGGCACGTCTCTTACCCACAAGTGTGCAAATACGCACACAAACAAACTCTTTTCCACATAATACATAATTTAGAGAAAGTACAGAATGCAGAAACAAAAACTGCTCTGCAACAAATCATTCTCCCCCATACACACACACACACACACACACACACTAAAATGCAAGAATAAAAAAAAATTATCCCTGCAGCTGCTAACAACTTGTTATTGTAATTCCATGCTAGACCCTTACAATTTTCCCTTGAATAATATCCTGCAGTGGTGAGCTGTGCAGACTGATAATAAATGGAGTGGGAACAGAAGAGGGTGGGACAAGGGGTGGAGAGGGAGAGGGAGAGAAAAGGAGATGGAAAACATAATACACATTTGCCTTTATGCACCCTTTTCTTCTCAGTGAAAAATTGGGCTACCTACCATTACCTTTTTCTATACCTCTTGTATTTCCCTCTTTTGAAAAATAAATAAGATGGGGGGGAGTTTTTATCAGATTAGTCTCCCCTGAAGCAAAATGTAGGACAAGGAGAGGTTGAGAAATCGCTGTGTCCTCTCAACAGGCCTAAAATGGGAAGGAAAAGAAAAGGCAACAAAGCCTCCAGATTCTTTGGCATGCCTTTTCTTTTACTCCTCCACACCCCTCATTCTTGTTTTTGTTCATTCCCTATACTAAGATCTTGAAAGTGTACCTCGGGGGGAAAAAAAAGTCCAATTATTCAGAATTAGTACTGACTGTAATCCTACCCAGAATTGGCTAACCGGTCAAGAACAAGCTTTGGTCATGGTTCTACCACATTCTCATGCAAGCTCAAAGTGAAGGCTTGGAGGTAAGACAAAATAAGGCCAAGTTATTTGAGGGACCATCCATCTCTGATTGTGTCTGCTTTTCCCATTAGATATGACCACAAGAGGCATACTCCAGTTGCTTTTGTTATCTTTTGTTATTTTATATATCGGGGGTCTTCAAATTGGCCCTTTTATAACTTGTGGACTTCAACTCCCAGAATTCATCAGCCAGGCATGCTGCCTGAGGAATTCTGGGAGTTGAAGTCCACAAATCATAAAAGGGCCAAGTTATATATTATATTGTGTTATATATCTTATGTTATAGCAGTGTTATCTTATGGAATCCAGGAGGTGTTCCTTCTTTGTCATAAGGCCTGCCCTTAGGAATAGCACTTCCTCAGATGATCCCAAGTTTGTTACTCTTTAGGAAGGCCTTCAAAACCTGCTTCTTTCCTCATGCACTGTGAATTGAGATGTTACTATTGTGTGAGAAAGGTTGCTTTTAATAGGCATTGGTCCACTGTATATTGTTTTAATGGATTGTTTCCCGTTGTAGTTTATTATGATGAAAGTGTGAGAGTTTTGTGTCATGACTGAATGTATAATTAGCTAGCCAGAGTCATGTGAATGAAATGGGCAGCCATATAGACTGTTTCATGTAAATTAACAAAATAAACTAAGGAAAAGGTGTGAATATATTTTCTCAGTAGAAATCAGCAACCACTTAGAGATGTTAAAAACTGCATGTATAATTGTCACATTTAAGTATCTCGTGCTGCACCTGGCAATATTAATATCTCTTCAGTCCTTCTATATATTATTCCCCCACCTGCTCTGTTCTCACATGTTTGTCTGATTCCCTAATATTCTCAGAAGGAAAAACAGTTTTTACACATTCTTCTTACTCCACTTTATTAGTGTGAATTAATTCTTGAGGGGCATTTTATCAAGCTTAATTTATTAACAAGTAAAGTTTCAATCTAACTCTACTCTCAGTTACCATAATTTTTAACCATTGGCTTACAATGATAGCTTATTCCAAAAAACCCTCCTCTTCCAGAGGCAGACTGTCCCATTGGCAAACAGCTTTTATTATAGGATGTTTATTCCAAAATATTAGCCAAAATTAGTTTCCTTGCCAATTCCATCCTATGATTGTAATGAAGACAATGGCATGGCCATTTCACCTAGCTCATGATTATCCAGATGTGTAGGGTGACCCATCAATGAATCAGCAGAGATGAACTGACTCCACACAAAGAATAAAATATCCTTTTAGCTCTGAGAACTCCTATTTTCTGGAGAACAAAGTCAAGAAGAAGAAGGAGAAGGAGAAGAAGAAGAAGGAGAAGGAGAAGGAGAAGGAGAAGGAGAAGGAGAAGGAGAAGAAGAAGAAGAAGAAGAAGAAGAAGAAGAAGAAGAAGAAGAAGAAGAAGAAGAAGAAGAAGAAGAAGAAGAAAGTCATGTTCTTGTCTATCTCTGAGCATAAAAGATAGGTAATTATTTATTTAAATTTCTACAGCTGCTCAACTCAGCTGTGACTCTTGGTGGCATACAAATTAAAAACAAAGGTGCAGGTTATTATACCAAAGCAAAGACAAAGACATGCATCATGAACAAACCAAATATAGTTCAATCTAGACAGGCAAGCAACTCAACCAATTCCAGACCCTGGTCTTCAAAGACTATTCAAAAGATACTAGGAGAAGGGGCTGCTTAAACACCTGGGGGAGATTTTCTTCTAGACTGCCAGCTTGGGGTCAGAAAAGACAAGCTTTCCAGGCCCACATTAGACAGTATTACTTAAGAGATGGGATGCTCTGTGAACTCACTGTGTGTGAGCTTCCTGAATGCAGTTTTCAACAATAGCAACCATAGTGAACATGGTGCTGAAAGCTACTAATAGATCAATCTTGCTGATTAGAAAGAAGGATAGCCATCTACAGCAAGGAGTCCATTTGTGAATAAGTCAAGATTCCCCCTGGCAACCATGTCCAAAGTAGCCACGAATCCCAAAGGTATCCACATAATCCCAAAATCACATTGTAGGGCATGTCATTCAGAACCATGGACAGTTCCCACAGAAACTGGATGTGTATTTTATTCACTGACTTTGAATTCGGCAACTGTTAGAACAAGAGAAGCCAACTTTCTTTTCACTAAAATGCACACACACATTGTGTAAAGAATTCAGAATGAGCACAGGTCAACAGGTTTGAGCCATGTGAGAGGTTATCCCTCCCGACTCAAAGTAAACCATGCTTTTCTCATGAGAGGCTACTGAGATTTAAAGTGATTAAAGAGGTTAACTATAGAATTAGGTAGAGATAGTTGGCAGAAAACATTTATTCATTCAAAGTTTACAACAATAAGATCAACAATATGCCATTACAATGTGGTGCACTATACAGACATACACACTCACAAGAAAGCATGATTTGCAGAACCATCTTTAAGGTCATTTAGCTTTAAACTACTAAGGGTTATTGGAAATTGGGTGGTCTATAAATTGTATAAAGGTACATAGTGTTGACAAATTATTCAACAACTGAATTTTGGCTATACTGTTATTTTCTTTTCTAGTATTCTTATTTCCAAGTTCAAAGTTATTTGAACTTTGCCATTAATGTACCCTGAGAGTCCTAAAATAACAGAATGATTTTGGTTCAATATTTACAATTAGTAGGAAAAAACAACCAACTCTTCACTAAACATTCTTCTAAAACAGTAACTGGAGTCCCCCAAAGAATAATAGTTATAAAATAAGATATAGACATCAAATATTAACAAATATGTCTTTTTACAATAGCCTGAATTCCTCAGTGTTTTAATATTTGAAGTCAGCTATATTCCACATTGTCTGTATCCATCCACTCCTCTCATGGAAGACCAGTGGTATATATATATATACGATTTCCTTCTTTTAATATAAGAGCAAGACAAAGATAAATTCTTTTTGACCAGTCGTTTTCTCCAATCTCTCTCCCAAATGTAATAATCTTTGAGCCAATTGAGCCTATGTAAATATAATTGCCCAGTTCTCACGAGGCAAAATAAGAAAGTCTTCTTCTGATGCTTAAAGGATTGTGATGTTGATGCTATGTAAGTCTCCTGGAGGAAAACATCAGCACCAAATTTTTTAAGATGGTGAAGAAACTCCAACTTCCTGATTACAGATGACTGACTATTGTGTTGTATGTTTTTAACAAGGATAGAATGGGAACATTCTCTCAACATGCAGCAAAAAAAAAATGTTTTTAAGCGAGTGTCTATTTCTTCAAAATATCCACAGAGAAAACTCTCCAAGTACTTTTCAACAGTCCCCATCCAACTCAAAAAAAAAAAAAAAAAGCAATTTGAGCATAAAAGCAGCCACTGGGACACATTTTCTATTTTAAAAACCTTCACAAGAAGTCATCCAACAAATTCTGGAATTTAAGGGAACTCAGAGACTGGGGATAAAGGAAGTTGCTGGGGCTTTTTCTGAAGTGAACTGTTCAGGAAATGGGGGTGCAGGCATGAAATAAATTCTCTTACCAGCCTTCAGCTGAACTTGTTGTGATTTGAGATCTGACAAGTCCAAATAAATAATTAAAACTAAGAATTTCTTTCCTCCACTCTCTAGGTTTCTTTCAGACTGACAACCAAACTGGTTGAAATATTCTGTGCAAACTGAATAAGGAAATGATGGTGCTTAGAGGAAGAAAAAAAAGGAGGGGGGAATCTTCTGCTTATCAAAATTGTCATGGCAATACATTAGATTTTGCAGAAATTGGAATCCTGTTTAGCAAGTCACTTTAGTTTTTCTATCTCTTAACTTGTCTCAATTCTAAGCCATAAAGATAATTCTTTATGTGACTGACAGCCTTCTAAGTTGTGACAGCTTAAACTGATGTTTTGATTTCTCTCTCGCTCTCTCTTTCTCTGCACAGAATATAAGAAAAACAACAATTGCCAGGGATGGGATAGGACAGAAGTGGTAAAAATATAAAGCAAGTATGGCAAAGCAGCAAACCCAGATGGAATCTTCTCTGGTGTTGTTACCTTGTCAATAGGTTTTGCCATTTCTCCAACAGTGGTTGAGCTTTCTCCTCCATACCCCATCCCAGGAGCTACAGAGCATTTCACTCCTTCAGAAAAATATATTCTAATTTCTGGAGAGAACCCAGCAGGGTTGCTGAGTCTGTTTAGCCTAACTGTGTCAGAAAAGTCCCTACTAAACAAGGCTTACTCTTTAGACAGTACACAAAGAGCGGATCAAATGCTTTGTATGGTCTGGCTTTTACAATTAAATTCTAGAAATTCTTCACAGCTGGCTGGGAGGGTGCAGCATTAACATGTATTCTTCTGGGCTGTCCTTAAATATAGTGTGTCTTCAGATTTTAAGAGGCTCAGGTAACAAGGATACTCAAAGGATTTCATGTTTTCAACTGCAATAAGCAGAAAAGAAGCAAAAGAGTGAAAATAAATCATCCTACTTCCTATGACAAAGGAGGATTGAGACCCATTTGCGTTAGCAGCCAATACTGTTAACTATTATAATCCCATTGTTTAATACAGTATTAATCGAGAGAACTTGCTTTAAACAGGTTTGTTTAACGGCATTATAATAAATGTGATTAAAAAATAGCAACAAACAAAACAACCAACGCACCTAAGATTTTAGCAAACACATCTTTGAAATGTCATGTGATCTCAGTCAAATACAAAAAACTTTCAAAAATGAAAATGTTCTTAGCAGCAATTTCATAATCTCTCAGGCTTACTTAATTTTTAAAAATGCTTCTTTTTGTTAAAGATGCCATTGTAAAGTGTCATGCTATCCATGGCTCTTAAAAAAACTGGAGAGGACAAGGATAATGATGAAAATGGTGATTGTCTTACTACTGGAAAATTAGTAACCAGTGGTATAAGGCAAGACCATTATTCCCTATTCAAAAACATTATCATTGTGGATTCCAGATACTGCCGATAACCCACAGAAGAAAAGAGTTGTCTTTATACCCAATTGGTGACTTCCTTTTGACCAATAGCATCCCATATATAATGGTTTTTGGATCATCATTGTCTGTAAAGGCCTTTCTGTGACATTACAGCTGTGGATTCTTGTGGATTCTTCCAGCTTCCACAGCATCCATCAACAAAACACATAGATTCCATAGCAGTAAACCTTTCTCCAGAATAGATTCAGAAAAACTGATAGACTCCCCTGTATATTTTCCCCTTTGTGCTGATGGGAGAATATTTCTACTCACCCCACCTTTTTACTATAAATTCTACTAGTACACTGAAACTGCCTTAGAAAATGCAAATATATGACCCAAGAAACCATACAGATAAGCTACTTAAAGACACAAGAACATTACACTCAAGAAGATTCAACATCAACTCTGCTCCCTTCTCTCTTTTTCCACTAATATCTCATTATAATATTCCATTATAACATTGAACTTTATGGGAATATCTGGCTAACCTAGTTCTATCAAGGTCCATTAACATGGGAAACAATTAGAAGATTGATCTCCAGTGGTTTTCTGTCTCTCTGGCAATGAGTCAAATCTGGATTTGATCACAAGCTCACAGAATGAATAGGCTGAATATTGTGAACTGATTGTTTATTGTCCCTTCTTAATGCCTTTCATCTTCCTTAACAACCGCATGAACATTGTGCCTGAAGGCCCAAATATGGATATTAATGGGACTTAATGAGTATTTACAGAACAAAAGATTACCTTTATATAGCAGAATGGAGAAGTTAGAAGGGCAGGTGACACATTCCTGAATGCTCTAGGGCATAGGCACAGATTTGTCTATGCAAAGTTCACTTCATTAGTTGAAGACATTAATAACATCTACCAAATAAAAAGCAGCTACACTTCTTCTCTGCCCCTGTTACCTTGACTCTTTTGATAGTTAGGCCCTGAATTAACTGACAGATTCATACCATATTTTTTCAAAAAAAAATGTGTTCTTTTATCTCTTCAAAGATGACCAATTTGTAGTTGCCAGTTACATTTCTTCCATGAAACTCTGCCTATCCTCTCAGAAATAGGGAGTGGATAATTATACTTGGAGCAAATAAGGGAGCGGAACAAAAGAGCGAAATGAAAATGTTATGCATTGACAGGGGATTGATCCATTTTAAAGTAAGGAACCAGGAAATTTGATGCAGTGACAGTCAGCTGGTTACCAACTCTAGGCAGTTCTAACCTGTACAGAGCAGAGAGAGTTATAATTAAGAGCAGCGGGAAGACAAAAAAAAAAGTGCCAAATGAAAATGAATTTGAATTCCTGTCAGTTTTCCCTGATTAGCATTTCTGATGTCTGCATTTACTGTAGCCAAGTGCCAAGGAGGATTTTTAAAAAATCTAGGCTGGACTATTATAATGAATTTGAAAGGGAACTGCCCTTGATAATGTTCCAGGAGAGTTAAATCATCTGAGAATTGTTAATCTTGGAGAAGCATAATCTCTGTGTCTGTACAGGTAAAGGTGTCAGGTTCAAATCTTAATGACTGCAGGGACAAGTCCATGGACTCTTCTTGCCAATAATACAAGAGACTTTGCAACTGGCTTCTTCTGGGATAGCTTTTCAACTTTTTTTCCCACCTGGGGACCCTTTTTAAATGTGCCCAGGTTTAGAACCATGGCTTTTTCCTACAAGAAAACATTCCACAGATTTACTAGATGTTGTACAGCACATTTTTACATTATTCACTCAAGAATGCCCCTGTGTTTGCATCTAATGAAAATGGACTCTAGCCCAGAAAAGCTTCTGCTGCAGTCAACTGGCAAGTCATAAAGATGCCAGAAGAATCTTTCTGGCTTTGCCTAAGTCACAACATCTCTATGGTACCATATGCCCAAGCTGCTGCTGCAGCAATAAACTTCAATGTGTTTTCACCTTCCTGAGTAAACATAGTAGCATTGATAAGTATCTCCAGATTTGTATGTATCATCATTAGGTTTAGGTTTAGCCACGAAACAATGTTCTCCTAATTTATAAGGATCTGGAAGGCCAGCTTGTTCCTTTGGGTGGAATTTGTGGAGTAAATCTGTGGAATGTTTTCTTGTAGGAAAATGCCATGGTTATAAACCTGGCCAGATTTAAAAGGGGTCTCCATAAAAAAAGGAGAGCCCTGGTAGTGCAGTGGTTAGAATGCAGTACTGCAGGCTATCTCTGCTGACTGCTGGCTGTCAGCAGTTCAATTCTCACCAGCTCAAGGCTGACTCAACCTTCCATCCTTTGGTCGGTAAAATGAAGACTTGGATTGTTGGGGGCAATATGCTAACTCTGTAAACTGCTTAGAGAGGGCTGTAAAGCACTCTGAAGTGGTGGTATATAAGTCTATGTGCTATTGCTATTGCTTTCAGAAAGATGAATCATACTCACAAGAGGACAAACGATAGTTAAGAACCAGGAAGGATGCTGAGAAAAATGAGAGCACTGAGTTAAAAACAAGGAAAGTTATCAAAGAAAAAACAGAAAAGAAAAGAATTGCAAGGACTATTTGAACCCTCTGACGGGTGGAAAAAATTACGTCTTTGGTCCACACTGGCTCTCATTAGGAGTGGAAGCATCTCTTTTACTGCAGTTCATCTCTGTCTATTAGTGACCTCAAAAGATTAGTTCAGGCATTCTTGTAGCAGCCCCCTTGTAAAACTGAGGGAGATGGGAATGCTGCAAGATATTCCAGTTATTCAAACTAACAATATCCTTTTTTAAAAAAAACCTCCCTAAATATTGCAGGGAAAGCAAGACAAATATTGTGGTGCTATCAAAGCTTCAGCGTGCAATGGAATTTAAGCTACATCATTCAGTGATAGTGTGTTGCATGCCAGAAGCTCCAGATCTGGTATTTCGTCTTGCTTAAACAATCTCTATCTAACCAGACAGGCTGTCCAGAAGAAGGCATGGTTAATGTTGTCCAAACCAGAGAACTAGGAATGTTATACGAGTATCAGTGTACATCATTCCAGAATGTGAGGGGCAGGATTGTTGCCCTTCAACTTCAACTTCATTAGATACATGTAAAATATCAGAAAGAGAGGGGTAAAATGTCAGAAAGCATTTTTAACTCTGGCTGTACTAATGACTAGCATGTAGGTCCATACTAGATTTGCCACTCATGTTTCAAGCACAAGCAACCAGACATATACATGAAGGGTTGAAATTGATTGTTTTAGTGCAGGGGTCTTCAATGTTGGCCCTTTTATGACTTCAATTCCCAGCCAGCGTCCCTGCCTTATCTTGGGAACAAACAGATAAGTTTGGGGGAGGGGTTAGTCCCAAGTCTCTTGCAGCCAAGAGGCTAACTCCCCCCCCCCTTGATCCCTCCTCCTTTCCTGGATGGCAGTTTCCCAATACATGTCATAAAATGACCAGGTGTAATTTTTGGTCATTGGTACCATATTCTATCTCTATATTTATAGAGATAACCATTTTTCCTGCAATGCCTCTTCAAAGCTCATTTCTAATTAACCTTCAGATCAGATTGCTATAAAGTGTTCTCACCAAATGAGAAGGGTGAGGCACAAAGAACTCTACCAAGAAGAAGTATTTGAAAATAATAAGGTGGATGATGTACATCAGTAAGTAGGAGATCTTTCACAGTCAAGTAGCGTCAAAAATCGTAACTTTAGACAACTTCATTTACAGGTGGAAAGACTTAAAAGCTATTTTTCCCCTCAAATCTTCCTTTGACAATCAGTGAATAGAACAGTAAGTGTTATTAAACTAATTTACTGTTAATCAGAAATGAGAAATGAACGAATAATTGTCTATTCATAGATTGGATAGTGTGACATGGATACAGATTACCTCAGGAGGAGACAACACATGTGTGCATGTGTCTGTGTGTAGAACATATAGAAGTAGACACAGATATATCAGGCTGGATCCTCCAAATGTTTATACCATTTTTCAGCAGTTTTATTAAATCATAATAAACATAATAACCTACCAACGATTACAGCTTCCAGTGACCAGAATAAGTTTTGCCAAATGATTAACACAATGTTAATACAATGAATTAATACACACACATCCATCCATACACACAACACACACAGACACACACATGTATTTTCTCAATACTTCGTTAAAAGAAAGGACTGATGACAAAAGTTTTTATAAAGTATTTTTAAGTATTTCTACTGATAATTGTAAGAATATTAATTCAAACAATGAGATAATTAATATTACATTGTTATCATTTTGCTTTCTACTTGTTCAATTCTTAGGGGGGAAATGCCAACGGGAATGACAAGCAAATAAAACATCTCCCACAGGTGCTCGTAGAGGCACACACAAAAAAAATAACAGAGAAGAACTACATGCCCGCTTCAATCTGATACTATCATTTCCTAGTTTACTCTTAACACTGACATAAGACAGGTGTGTTGGTCTCTATGGAAAAGAATCAGACATCAACATTCAGAAACCATACTAGAAAAACATATTGGTTTCCTAGAGCTTTCCTTTTATATATCTAACTACCATTCCTTGAGAAAGGAAGATTTCAAAATGCAGTTCCTTGGCTACTATTAGTCACTGAATATATCTATATGATATGAGACCTCCAGCCAGACCAAATCTCTCTCTCTCTCCCTCTCTCTCTCTCTCTATCTATCTATCTCTCTTCCTTGCAGAATCAAATCACTATAGCAACGCAATAAATGGTGGTCCATCATATTGTAATGGTTGCAAAGATTTCCAGTATTTATTTTATATACTTCTGAGCTCTGCAAAAATGTTCAGACGCTTTTCATGCATCCTATGAAAATGGGCCCCAGCTCACGAAAGCACAAACCAAACAGCACTGAACAGCCATCAAGTTTCTTTGTGTGTCTAAGTGTGAGGCAAGGGGTTAATATGAAAACTCTCTAGGACAAGATAAACATTCAATTAAAATCTATATGAGATTTTGGTCCAGTTATTTATTTTTTATACACTTATTATTTTAGACCAGTTACGACTTCCTTGATTTCTTTGTCAAAGAAATTGGAGGAGACTGGTTGATTAGAAATAGACTGAAGCAATTATTCATCCCAAATGTATTTATCCCAGATTTTATTTTACCACAGTTGTCATTGTCAAATACTTATAAGCATTCTTTGTACTCTGTCATTATTCCTGGGTAATTGGCAATAAAATGGATGCTTACAGTCAGTGGTATAAGCCTACAGTTAGTTAATCTTAGTCTCTGAGTTTAATGATTTTACAAAAGGGCCTTTTCTAACGATAAGTCATATAAGTGCCTTATTTTAACTTAGGTAAACTGTCCCTAGTGGATTTGGGACAAAAGCCTTCTACTGCCCAGCATCCTCCCTTTAGGACAGTGGTTCTCAAACTTTTTAATGCCACAACCCCCAACCGGTCGTAGGTCGAGGACTACTCAACCGGTCGTAAGTGGAGGACTACTCAACTGGGGCAGTACCGTTTGCAGAATGGGACTTTTGGCGGCTCAGCAGGGCAGAGACAGCCTGGACAATTCCTATTGGCTTTTGAAAGCCAATAGAATTAGACTCTATTCAAGAGAGTCTATTCTATTGGCTTTCAAAAGCCAATAGAATAAAAGGGAGTATCACAGCTAAGGAAAAGGGGGGGGAATGGCGGACTGCGTTGTTTGGCGACCCCCGTGAAATGGTCGTTCGACCCCAAATGGGGTCCCGACCCACAGGTTGAGAACCACTGCTTTAAAGTAACCCCTATCTCACTTCTTTGAATAATGTTTTAAACATCTACCAGGTTGACCTTTAAAATATGAGAGGGGTAGAGATTTTGTACCGTTCCAATGTTTTTGGACTACAATACACATTATCATGTCCTTACTAATTGAGGCTGATGGATTTGTAGCCCACAATATCTAGAGGAACTTAGGCTCCTTCCTATCCTGTTCTTCTAAACTGATGTGCCAATTATCTCCTGGTTCCTCCTATTTTTGTCCCCAGTTGTAGTTGAATTTGGGGCAGCTCTAGAGAATATCCCTGATATTAATTTCCTGTGAAATTTCATGGAAGATATTATGGTTTCTTTACCCAGGTAGGAATTCCCCAATAATCAGATATTTGAAGCTGGCTTGACCCACACACTCCCAGAAAGTCATATGCACTTCTTTTATTGATGTATGCTACTTCTTAACTAAAGGACAGATGTTATTGTCCTCACTGTTCTCTACAGCAAGCAGGTATGAGAGGAAAAGAAGAAGAAAAGATTGACTATTATGTTGTGCCAGAATCAAATTACTGTTAAAAAAAAAAAAAGGACAGAGAGAAAAAGAACTGCTGCCAAGCTGATGGTACAATCACGGCATTTTGGATCCTTCATCCAAGTTCTGACCATTTTTTTTCTCCATTTTTAAAGTTTAAATACAAAGCAGTCCCAGCGAAACAGACTTGAGAGATTCAGTTCACACTTCGGGTTAGCCAGTTTTGTAGAATAATTGGTTGAATTCATGTATTAGCAGGACTTATGCTTCTAAAAGTAATAAATGGGTCTAAGACAAAAGCTAAATTCAGTTTCATCTATGCTGAAACATAATTAAAACTAAATATAGTTAATCACATCACTCTCTATTCCTTAATTTAAGACTTTTCTCACTTTGACTCATTAAAATTTGCAACTCAACATAAGCCTTCAATGATTAAAGCCCAGCATACAATCCACAACATGTAGGATCATATGTAGAATATCACTATCCCCAAACTGAACAAACCACAGTATTGGTTAGAGCAGTGTACAAACACACATCTGCACATCTCAACTGATGGAGGATTTTTTTTTTAGAGCAAAATAACTGGCAAAAGGTCAATGTCCTAGTTAGCTTCCATTTCTCTCTTTGCAGTTTATAATATTTATAATCAGTAGCCTTTGTCTTTTACTAGGTGATGGGGTTCACTGCTCATTGTGGCTCCAAATTAATAATCATAATTATCTTGGAAGTAAATCCTTTGAATAATCAGGATTTCTTCAAAATACTTTGTGGTCCCTGCACAGACAGCAAAATGCCAAATTCATTCTGATACCATTCCAGGTTGGATATTACAATGCCAAAAATTGTGTTTCAAAAAAAGAACACATCCAGAGAAGTACATGCAGACTTTGGCTCATTAACACAACAATCTGTGGCCATCTTCTATTCTCACTGGATGTACAGATCAAGCCAAAATGAAGTTCAAATTCCTTACTTAATCATCCAGCTTCTAAGAAGATTTTTGTGGGCCAAATCTAACTCTTTGTCAGGAATTCTATCAGCAATGGTTTTAATTAATTAATTAAGTATAGGTGGCTGCCCATCTCAAACAAATGACTCTGGCGAGCTAGCAACAATTTAAAAACAAGCAGAAAACATCAAAATAAATAAGTAGATAATCAGCAGCCATGATAAAAAAATAAATAAAATAACAGAGTAACCGTCAATAGAACCTCATCAATGCAATCATTTCATAGGCTGCAACCACTCCAGCTTTCATGCCCAGGAAGACGGCCATGTCTTCAAGGCCCTTCAAAAAGCAACAGGAGATGATGTTCCACTGGAGAGGAAAAAAAGATTCTCTTCTTGTGTCCTGCCAGATGGAACCCATATCCTGCATCTTCTTCCAGATTTGATGGGACAAATAGGCATGATTAGGGAGGGCCATAAGAGGCCTTGTAATTGCAAGGAGACCTTTCCATTTGCATACAGGTTTTCCACAGCCTCTCTGGAGCAGTGGTTCTCAACCTGTGGGTCGGGACCCCATTTGGGGTCGAACGACCATTTCACGGGGGTCACCAAACAATGCAGTCCGCCATTTTTTTCCCCTTTTCCTTAGCTGTGCTACTCCCTTTTATTCTATTGGCTTTTGAAAGCCAATAGAATAGACTCTCTTGAACAGAGTCTAATTCTATTGGCTTTCAAAAGCCAATAGGAATTGTCCAGGCTGTCTCTGCCCTGCTGAGCCTGCCAATAGTCCCATTCTGCAAACGATGCTGCCCCAGTTGAGTAGTCCTCGACTTACGACCGGTTGAGTAGTCCTCAACTTATGATCGGTTGGGGGTCGCGACATTAAAAAGGTTGAGAACCACTGCTCTGGAGGAACTAGAGCTTGAAGATGGCTCTTTTAGCGACCAGATGGTACTGCTTTTACTGAACCATGCCCCTCAATCAAAATTAAGTTTCTAGAAGACCCAGGGGTTAATTCCATCCTTGGTTGCTAAGCTGTACAACTCCTTTTGGTGGGCTCAAATTAGCAGGAGAGTCATCGATATGTATCAGTTCCCAAACTTGATGGCACTGAAATGAGTACGGTGTCACAATGCTGCTTTCACCTTTGCCATCAACCTCCAAAAAGGGACATAAGAGGTGATGTTTGAGTTGTGACTTTACCATGTCAGTTTCATCATTAATGCCCCGTTTCCCTGCAGGCAGCTTGGGTTACCTTCTAGGTGAAAACTGGAAAAGGTAAAAGATGGCTGATCTCTAATCAGATGCCAAGGGACAGCTCCAATTCTTTTCTCTCCCTCTGCTCTGAAAGGCTGTTGCTCAGCTTCAACAAATCAAAAGTAAAGCTCTACACAACTCAACCATGACTTAACCATAAGCTCGTTCAGCAAGCATTCAGCCAGGCCTCTGAACCACGAACCAAGCTTTTCTCTTTTGTTGCTAAGGAGAACATGCAGTGTACACTGGGAGCAATCACTTTCCGTTTTTATCTCTTTGTTTATCTCAGATAAATTTGTGTATCAGCCACTTCACTGAAGGCACACATTTGCAACATCCCTTGATTTAGCTTATTGTCAAGATTCTAAGTTACATCATGCAGCTCATGATAAACCTTTAGTGATGACCATATCTCCCTTTAAAAATGAGGGACACGTTCATCGTTTCTTAAAATATAGGAAGTAACAAAATAGAGAATATTACACATTCTTTTTTTTCTTTTTCTTTTTTTGCAGAGGGGCAGAATTAGGGACATTTTCTAACACACTGAATCTGCTACACATTGGCAAAACATAGCAGGAACAGAGTGATAATTGAACAATTAGCAAGCACCATAATAAAAGAGCGCATAATTAAAATGAAGAGTGCATAATTAAAATAACCACGCCACGATGGGAAAAAAAAAACCCTCACAAAGTGCAACAGTGTACAAAAGGAAACAAAAGTGTAAATCAGCAGAGAACAGCTTCTAAAGCAAGAAATATACACAAAGGAAAGATCAGAAGTGACGGGGTAGTAAAAAATGAAAGAAAAAAGAATAAGAACAAAACAGGGAATCAGTAATTGAATAGCCGTCCCATGCACCCACCCAAAAAAACAGCACATTAAAATAGGGCAATTTTTTGCAAGGACAGGGACTATTAGCTAGCAGCCCATGACAAATGTAGCAATATAAAAACACAAGAAGCCTAATGATTATCCAGATGGCTCAGGCCAACAGTAGTTACAGAACACGGTCAAAAAAGATAGCTGCCATGACAGTACAATCAAAGCTTTACTTAGCACATTTATGTGCATAGCACATTAAAAACAAGGGAAGATTCAAACTCTCCCTCAAGCTGCCTTCTTGACTTTGACTATATTATGCAGCTATCCCTGTTATACTCCTTTCCCCCCTGTTTTTCTTACTTTGTTATACTTCTACAGCCCTAGTTAAAGTACTAGTACCCAATGAGGGGACTCATTAATGCAGAAATGAAACAGAATGAAAGTACAGTAGAAACGTGCTAAAGAGATATCAAATTAGAAATGTACAAATTTGTTCATCTTTATCTTTAGCTACAGCAGTTCTTTGGAATGTTCAAAGAAATGGCTCATGATTTTCTCCAAGATTTCACAAAACCATCATCTCAAAAGTTATGGAAATTCCAAGGTGATTTTTTCAAGGAACATTTAGGGCAATTTTGTCCTGAGAGATCTTTGCATCTGCTCAGTTTCTGCAGAAACAATACTGCTTCTGCTGAGATTGCTGTAGGCCTTGCTTTCTTGAACATGTGCCCAAACCCCAGCAATAGTGATGCTTGTCCATTGGCTCCTTTAAAAAAAAAACAAAAATCTAATCTGGAAACAAGATAGCTATAGCCCTCGTTTTAATTTCCCAGAATGCACTGGCATAGCATCAGTTACCTGACATTTAAATGATTGAATAAATATTAGAGACATTTTGTTGTTGTGCTTTCAAGTCAGTGTTGACTCTTAGTGACCTCAAGTTCAGTGCAGTTTTCTTGGCAAGATTTTCAGAAGTGGTTTGCCCTTGCTTTTTTTCACTTAGTGCTGAGAAGATTGGCTGGTCCAGAGTCACCCAGATGACTTTGTGCCTAAAGTGGGACTAGATTTCATAATCGGCTGGTTTCTAACCTAATGCCTTAACTGCTATACCAACCTGGCTGTCTACTGACTCATTAGACTGAACATATCCCAAGTTCAGACATGGTATTTGTCGAATGCAGCAGTTACTAATAATCATAATCTGATTTCATGTGGCCAATTCTGTTCCATTTATATGTACTTATGGCTAAAACACTGAATTGACTATGCTTTATTTCCTTTTTTGACTTTTTAGGTATAGCTGGTTCATATTTGTCACATTCCAGGTTCCAGTTTATCTTCCTTTGCAAAATGAGGACTTCTATACCAATTTTGACATCTTCTGCAATTAAATTTGAGACTTGGGTCATATATGCCATCCCCTACAGATCAGTCTAATATTCTTCCCTAATAATTAAAGAAGAGGGGTCTTCCAATCAAGGAAAGTTTTCATCATCTAGAACAGGGATAGACAACCTTGGCTCTTTTATGACTTGTGGACTTCAACTCCCAGAATTCCTGAGCCAGCAGGCTCAGCATGGAAACCTCTCCCTTTCCCCTCAGCATGGCTGGCTCAGGAATTCTGGGAGTTGAAGTCCACGAGTCATAAAAGAGCCAAGGTTGCCTACCCCTGATCTAGATCCTCAATTGTTTAAATATTTCAGCCAGGGCCATACCATTTCTTGGCAACAATACAGCAATGGTTGCTCTTCTTTCTCCATGACTATTTTAAGTTACACTCTCCCCTTCTGAATTCCCTGGCAAGGGTGACCCCACCAAGACTCATCTGCAATGCAAAAGCAGAACGCAAAAGCTAGTTGTTTTAATCAAAGCAGAGGTTCCAATGAGCAGATCCATCAAATGCTCTCAAAAATCTAACCTAATGCAATCAGAATATCATTGCTCTTTTTCAAAACACTTGGAATTAGATATAACTGCAGCTGGGATTCTTGAAGTGGAACCCTACTGTTATGTATAAATACGTTTCCCCCCCTTTTTTTTAATCCGTATTTTAACACAGATTGATTCTAGGAGCAAGGCCACCATTGACCATCTCAAGAGTCAGCCAGGAACAGAGAGAAAAAGTCAACCGAGTGAGGTACGTTGGTTCTTGTTGAATAAATAAAAACAGAGGTTACTGCATTCTGAAGTTTACATGCTGGAAAACCACTACATTAAGCTATAGTTAAACTTGCAATCAGCTAGGAAACTGGGTTAATACATAATAATGAATGCACCAAAGGGGAGGAGGAAGAGCTTGTACATTCCATGAATGATTGTGCATCAGTTTTGGTAAATGCCCACCATTTACTTCCTTGCCATTTATGGAACACAATTCATTTGTTTGCATGTTAGGAGGGCTGTCAACCAATTAAACCGTTTCGGTTCACTGCTCAGCTTCCTTTCAGCTAAGAAATGTATTACATTTAAATCCGCATGCCCATTATGATAAAAGGGTGGCTTTTTGCACTTTCTAAGAAAGCTTAAATAAATATCTCTTAATAAGCAAAGATAAACAACAACAACAAGAAGAAAACCCCTTATTGATGGAAGGAATGCTTTCCCACCCCCACCCCCCAATATTTTCTCTTTCATGCTATGTGACAGTAACAGAACAGTTGGAAAACTGAAGACCTGGAAAATAAACAAGTGGGAATTTAATTCACAGCTCCATTTCCCGCACCCTGATGAAGGACATGCCTGGTTAATCAACTAACAAAGCAAAGTTAGGCATATTATTGTTTATTCGTCTTATTTTTTTCCTAGGTGAAGCATAATTCACCTTCCGGATGATTTCAATCCAATCCCCTTAGCATAATCATCCTTAGCAATGGAATTCCACTGCCTCCCTCTTCTCACTTCCTTTTTTAGTTCATCAACAACCTCCTTTTTGCAAAAAGGGAGTTCCTGGGGCTGTTTACAAGTTTGCAAGAGTGAAGGAAAAAAGCTTCACTCTCTTTGGTATCAAAGCTATGCAGAAGGGGGGGGGAAATTAAGCAACTTGAAAATGATTTCATAATGAGGGAAGAGAAACGGTCTTGCAAACCGTTAATGGACTGAATTTCAGCTCTTTGGTAATTGTGTATTTATTTATTATCAGACTCTTGCAAGGAAATTTCACTTTGTGTTGATTAAAGTCTTGCTTTAAATATTTTAAACAAAAACAGGGTTTGATCTCTGTGGCTGGTGCTGCTGGATTGAAGAAGAAAGATTCTATTATTGCTAGTATAATTAAGTGAGCCTTCAGTTCTCTCATAGGCTGGTTCTCTCTTTGGTGCATCTATGCAAAATGTTCTCTTGAATCAGAAAAATGAACTGTTGGAATGAACTGGGTCTCTTTCCCAAGTAAGGTATCTTTAAATAAGGATGCAAAGAAGTTTCAGATTGCCTGAAAATCTGACAATCCAACTGTAATATTTCATTAAACCTTTCTGAGAATGAAATGGGGGAGGGAGAGAGACAAGAAAGAAAAGAGGCTAAAACACACACACACAAATTAAAAAAAGAAATGAACAGTGAAATTACAAGTATCATAGAATTAAATTTGTTAGGTAACAATTGTCAATATTTCATTAGCCAGTTTTACATAACTAAGCTTCTTAAATTGTTTTAAAAATTGCAAGTCCTTGTTAAAACTCTAGTAATATGCACACGTTAATTGCCATAATCACACCAAATAAGATAAGGAATTGCATTAAATTCTGTCCAGACACTGAAAGACCTATCCTTATTTATCAGAGGTATAAAATATTAAGATGTTCTGATACAAGTAGCCCAAATTTCAGATGGAACCCAATCCATATTATAATCCAAAAATTCATTCCCAAATTAAATTCTATGCCTGGAAGAAATGTTTAAAGGGGAAAAATGTGGTGGCTCGCATTTTCAGCAGTTCCTTGTCTTTTCCATAAGGCAGCAATGACAGTCCCAAAAGAAAACCAGTCACATTTGTTAGCATGTATAACTCTTTGCCATAGATTCATATTATTTGGCAGAACTGTAGTCAAGAGATCCCTGAAGAATTAATTAACTTATTACCCAAACTGATCAGACTGTCCTGGAATAGCAGATTCTTCATTTCTTCAAGCTGTATAGTTCGGTGTTAAGTCATTTCTCATGCTTGAAGATGGTCTGTGAATTGTTTGTTTCACTTCATTTTGGTGAAGAAAATTGACTGCAGTTAATGGCCCTTGGAGCAACGCTCTAGGATATGGCCAGTACAGGTAGTGCTCAACTTACGACAGTTCATTTAGAGACCATTCAGTGTTTTATCACTGGAGGCTTTCAAGAAGAGACTAGACTGCCATCTGTCAGAAATGATGTAGGGATTCCTGCTTAGTCAGGGACCTACAAGGTCCCTTCCAACTCTGCTATTCTATTCCATTCCATTCCATTCCATTCCATTCCATTCCATTCTATTCCATTCTATTCTATTCTATTCTATTCTATTCTATTCTATTCCATTCCATATTTTCTAGTCTAGTCTAGTCCTGTCTAGTCCAGTCCAGTCCATTCTATTATTTCTAATTCTGTTCCATTCTATTCCATATTTTCTATTCTATTCTATTCTATTCTATTCTATTCTATCCTATCCTACCCCATCCCATCCCATTCCATTCTATTTCTTTCCGTTGTGGTCTTAAGTCACATTGATATCAACATATCAACTTATCAACATATATTTCATCTCTCCCAGAGACAATTATGGCACCATTCTGCAGATGATGGGTCATGATGGCAACATTTCTACTCAGCCCAGCTACAGTGCCTAGTTGAGTAAACCCACTTAGAATATTCCATAAAAATGTGCAGGTTACAAAACTGGGGTCTCCAATTAGTCAATCAGCAAATTCCAATTTATATTCCTTTCATTTGAGTAACAGCACTACTAACAATCTTAGGTCACAGAAGTCCTTCTGGGCAACAAGGAAGTTGAGGATGCCTCTTCTGGGATGCTGATCGTCAGAAAAAATAGTATGAAGTTATTTAAAGCTCTTTTTTTTTTCCTCCTAAGGAAATTATGCAGATCTAATCAACTGAAGACATTTTTAGGTGGGAGTCAGCTCTAAAACTGGTTACTCAGCATTACTGAGTCATTCTCAAGGTAATCTTGGTATTATTTTTATATTAAATGTACTTTGTGTTCCAGAGGAATGTTGCTTAAGAAATGTAAGGGAAGATTTTTCCAGTCACAGTCTTAACTCCACCAAATTCCAAGAGTCTGATCATTTAGTTATAAAGGGCAGAGGGATATACTCTTACAGGAGGAACAGAATGAATCTTTTCTTAGGGAAAATAAACCTTCAGTATCATATTAAAAAAGAAAGTTCATCACGTTCATCAAAAATAATAAACATATTTTTCTGCTTTGCCAGCACTGTGGTAGAAGATGCAGTGCAAAAGGAAAGCAGTCTTCTGGCTTTTTTTTTTTTTTTTTCTTCCTAAAGCCATTCATTGCTTCAGTATCAAGTTTGGATTTTTCTAAATACTCCATTAAGTTGAGAAACAGCTCTTGATTCAACTGACACCCAGTAGCTTTCATCGTTAAATTGGAATGTTGAAGGCTAGATCTCCCCAAGTCAGGAACTCACACAATCTTTCAACTTTGTAAACTGTTCAGAAGAGATTTGTAACCTGCATCGGGACAGGTTATGCCAGAACTAAGACAAAGTTCTTTAAGTGACAAAGTTCTTTAAGTGAGCCGAGGTGGTGCAGCAGTTAGGGTGCAGTACTGCAGGCCACTTTAGCTGACTGTGTTCAGCAGGTCAGTGGTTCAAATCTCACCGGCTCAAGGTTGACTCAGCCTTCCATCCTTCCGGGGTAGGTAAAATGAGGACCCAGATTGTTGGGGGCAATGTAAATATATATATATATACATTGCTTACTGGTGTACACCGCTTAGAGAGTGCTTGCACTTAAAGCGGTATATAAGTCTCATAAATAAATAAATAAGTGGGAAATGGCAGAAAGCCTGCCATGTGATTTTAGTGCATCAGAACAAATGATAACACATACAGTTCAAGAATGTTTCCTTTGGAAATTTCAGAGCACTTGAGATGATCTCTTCGCAGCCGCACCAGAAGCAGTAAGATGGTTAGCTTCCTTAAATATTGAATTATATTATCTATCCTATTGCAATTCTATGGCAACTCACTGGGCTGACTCTCAGCTGAATAATTAAGGTGGTCTCAAAAAGTTATCTCAATGCAATAAGAATCAATGTTTGATTCTGTTGTAAAATTCATGTTCCCCATTCTGAACTGTGATGTATATTCCTACATTAAAAGCACTGAGTATATTATGTACGCTGAAAAGAACAGGTCTGAGAGAGAGACTTTGACACATACAAGCATTGTTTGTGTGCAGCCTTGAAGAACTGACGCTTGCAAAGCTTTGAAATTAAAAACGATGAAAAGGGAGAGATTTTCCATTCATAAAACAGAGACAACATAACACATCTATACCAGCAGAACCCCATACGGGCTTGTGTTTGAAATCAGCAACAAAGTCAGAGGACACTGGGGAAGTATGTAAGAAAGCTCGGGTTTCTCTTTACTCAACAGCGTCAATGCATTCACTTTGTTACAAAATGAACAATTTGCTTTCCCAGAAAGAGGAAGAGAGACTCAAGAGAAGCAATTAATAATTGACTTACCTAGCCTCACTTGTTAATGGCAGCATCCTGGGAAGAATCACAGGGATGGTAATGATTTCCAAACAGACTAGAAATTGGTCAAGGTGGGCCTGAACATCTGCAAATTTGGCAGCTTTCTCAGGCAGTAGCTCACTCCAACTGTATCTTTCAAGCTAGCATTGAGGCATCTTGATGAAATTAACCATCATAAACAAACATTGCCACTTAATTTGCCCATGGCACCTTCAAATACACTTGAGCAACAGGTTCTAGTTTAGCTAGCTCATCTCTGTTTCAAGTGACTAGTATTTTTTTTTTCCCAGTGGAGAAATTTTCCGACATTTCTGTTACCAGCTGCCATTCTACTTGAAAAAGGATTTGGTTTAAAATATATATTTCAAAAGAGAAGATCGTTTTATGGAGATTCTCCAGGGATGGGGCAAGAGTGAGGGGTTACTGAGTGACTAAAGCAGTGGTTCTCAACCTTTTTAATGCCGCGACCCCCAACCGGTCGTAAGTCAAGGACTACTCAACCGGTCGTAAGTCGAGGACTACTCAACTGGTGCAGCACCGTTTGCAGAATGGGACTTTTGGCGGGCTCAGCAGGGCAGAGACAGCCTGGACAAGTCCTATTGGCTTTTGAAAGCCAATAGAATTAGACTCTGTTCAAGAGAGTCTATTCTATTGGCTTTCAAAAGCCAATAGAATAAAAGGGAGTAGCACAGCTAAGGAAAAGGGGGGGAAATTGGCGGACTGCGTTGTTTGGTGACCCCCATGCAATGGTCGTTCGACCCCAAATGGGGTCCCGACTCACAGGTTGAGAACCACTGGACTAAAGGATGAGTGTGTGTTTCTTCTCTTTGATTGTTTTATCATCTTTCTAGAGGTTTAGTTTCACAAATTCCTACTGTTTAGTCTTCAGAGGGATTTATTGGAAGGGATTCCATCTTTGATGTCTCCAGTTATGGTGCTCCATCACCAAAGGTTTTTAAAAAGAAATTTTGTTTGAAATGGTACAGGCAAGACCATTTGAGCAGGAAGTTGGACTAGATCTCCAAGGTGCCTTCCAACTCTGTTATTCTGTTTTCCTGTTAATTAGTATTCGTCAAGGTGGGCAATTAATTTTCCCAAGGGGTCACAAGAAAAACTGGGACTGTTGTGTCAGGAAAGACCATTATGACCAACACATTATTGTGAAGGTGCGTAGGCATGCACAGACATACATAAATTGGGGGGAAAAAATAGCAGTCGCCTTCAAAATAAAAGCAATGCAGTTGTATTGCATGCATGATGTACACTTATTTAAATTTGATTTCTAATTTCTGATTGACCTCATGCAGACCAGACAGGGAAAGCCAAAGGCCCAGATGTGGGCCAGGGGCCATAAAATGCCCCAGTCTAGTATTGGTGCTATTGTCTCTGTTAACAGGAAGGGCTGTTCTTTGACTAGTTGTTGGGAAAAATGTATTTAAGAGGAACCCTTCCCAACACCCTCTGACTTTATATCTAATTTCCAACCCAAACTTATCTGAACTTGTGCTGGTATAGATGCTTACAGTATTATTCACTCCCATTTTCTGCCTCCATTCTTGATAAAAGGTTTCTGAAAACTGGTGTGCACCCAGCAAGAGTTGCTGAATCTTTTCCAGGAAAGGAAGAGAAAAGGAAGAAGGATTGTGTGGGCTAACCCTGCAGAAAGATATGGGCTAAGATTACCCCCTTCTTGCCTGAATTAATGCCTTCTCTAGACTATTTGGTAGGAACAAGCAGGAACACATATCCCAAGGTTGCAAGACAGACACTTTTCCATGAAAGAACCACTTTATCTGCACATAAACAAAGACCAAAACAGATCTAATGAAAATTCATTATAGAATATCTGGAATTTTTTTTTAAAGGGTTTTGTCTTTGGAAATAGGAAGAAGCAGTGACTTATATGGATGAGCTGCTTTACATCTTTGGACCAATAGGTTTTCTTTAGAGTGTTCCATGCAAAACCTCACAAAAGATAAGTCTTAAAACACAGATCACATTGGGAGACAGCAGAGCAAAGCACTCCTTGCAAAAGAAGCAGGTGGATGTCAGACAGGAGAAGAAGCAGGTAAGAATATCTTCAGCACCTTCAGCTCCAACAAAAGAAAGAGGGAGAAAGAGAAAAGGGAGAAGCAAAAAAAAAGAAGAAGCTTTTCTTCAGAAGTCAGACAGCATTAAAAAAACTGTGATATACAAAGAAATCAACATTGTTTCATTATTTATGAACCAGCATGGTTTGTATAAAAGCAGAAAGAGAAGAAACAGAAGAGGCTTTCCTACCAAGATATTTCCTACTGGTTGATGTTTAAGATCTTCTGGAAGTTGAGGATGAAAGATTCCAGTACAAGGGGCAGTCAGAGGATTAACTGTAAATAGCTATCTTCCTTTTCCACTTTGGAATAAAATGCTAAAGATGTTGAAAAAGAGGAGGAGGAGAAGGAGAAGGAGGAGGAGGGGGAGAAAGAGGTAAAAATTAGTTGATGTGCAAAAATCTTTTCTCCTTCCACTTGGTGGATCTGGAGATTGGCTTGGTGGTTAAATTAGAGAGAAGAAAAAGAAATTGGCCACATTAAATCTTTTTACATTTCTTTCTGGACTAAGGTCAATCATTCAATAATATTTATTCAGTCAATGACCAGCAAATTTTTTAAAAACCAGAACCAACAAAACTGGAGTGAAATAAATAAATGCAATAAATTGTTGATTGATTGGTTGATTGATTTGGACTAAGATTACAAAAGAAATCATGGTTGGAAATAGATGGCTTTTCCCAAAATATCTGGCCAATGGTCAGATATTGTGTAAACTACACAAACCTGTAATTATTATTAACACTTTTAAAAAAAGACGTAACACAAAATAAAATTACTCAAATTTCATTGTTATAGTAACTGTAATACAAATAAGGTAGATACAACAAGGATAGCAGAAAATTGGGCAACTTGGAAAGAGGTATCAGCATCCTGAGCAGACAGAAGCAAGGACAGATAGACATTGTGCTCCCTACTATGGTAGATCTTTAAAATGGAATATATATGTAAGCAGTAAACAATACCCCAATCAAGGAACTACCAACTCAGATGAACAATCAAACAGTAAACAGCCTAATCAAAGAAACCACTCCCACCAACACTTACATGGCAAGACCCTTGTTGATAAAGAGAGCAAACCCCATTCCCTTCTAACACTGATGGTGGTACCTAGTTGGGCCTTGAACCATCTGCAAGAAAACAACCAAGGATCCCACAAATATATATCTTCTGACATTTTTGGATAGGGAGAGGGAGAGGGCGTGAGGGAGAGGAATAGCACAACAAAAAAAACATATGGCTTAGGGATTTCACCAAGCCATCTCCACATAATGTAGGCATGTCTGTCCATTATACAATGGAGGAAATCCTAGCAGTATATTATCTCAGAAATACTATAACAACTGAACTTGCTACCGCAGAATAGACATATTTGGTAATCAAAAACAAGGTAATTTTTCAGAGGTGTCTAGTTTACTTAGGAAATAGGATCTAGTCTCATTCTACATGGATCCTCCGAGAAATCTTAGACCCTCAAATCCCGTTTTCTCTGATCATTAGCCATGTTGTCTGGAAGAATGAAAGCTAAAGGTGAGATGGGTAGATCCTTGTTTGACTCCATTAAATCCCCTTCACTACCTGGTTATAATTGATCAACCTAGCAAACAGTCTTTAAAGGCAGGAGATGTTTTTAGAATATTCTGAGTAATGAACATTCAACTCAGGGATCCATGAAATTATAATACAGGATATTTATTAACTAGTATAATCAAATTATATCCCACTTCCTCTACCAAGAGAAGGCATATCAAACAGATATAGGAGATAAATACCAAAGGGGAAAAAAAAATAACCAGCCAAGGGAAGGTATTTTAAATGCAAGCAAAACAGTTACTGTATTTCCTTCCAGTTGAGGCTAAGACTTGAGACTAGAATTCTGTTTAATTGGTCTTGTACTTCTTCATGTTTTGCTCTGAATGGCATTGCTGCTCTATATTTATAGATTCTTGTGGGGTTCTAAATATATACCTAATTGTATGGTGTTTTTTTTAAAGTAGCCATGTTAATTTTTCTCCATTAGGTTTCTTTAAACATTTCATAGAACTGTGTGTCCTGTCTTTGGGATTGTTAAAAAATAAAGATGAAAAATGTGACACTGAAATTAATTAGTTAAATATACAGGCAAAACATAATAGTGTAATGATAAGGCATTTAAAAGCATGTTTTAAAATTAAAAAAAAAAGCTCAAATCATAATGGCAATTTAAATGCACACACACAAACACTCCATATCAAAGGACATTGGGACACCCTTTTAGTGTTATGTTAGTGCCGTGTAATTTCTTCCCACATAATTTGAGTAATGTCAAAAATCTTGCATATGATGTTTAGGTCTAGATTAGACCAAATCATTGAAAAGCCAATGGAAAGAAGCCACAACCTTGTATTTAAAGTAAAGAGTGAACTCTTTAACTACTGATTGAAGAATTATTTTCTCCCTGGCCATTACATTTTTTTTTTTTGCAGTCTTTTCTTTTATAGTCATGTTAGTTCTTTCACCATCCTTTTTAAAAAAAAAAAAACCAGAAAGATCAAAGTAGCATCCCTCTGCTGCAAGCTTTTGAAATTTGGGTAAAAGGAACGAGGAAAGGATGAAAGCTTTTAACTAATTAATAGAGTGATTGGTGGATCAATTAGTGCAATTAGCTAAATTATGCCTTGATCAGTGAATTAATTGCTGTCTTTAACCAATTAATGACACTGATAGCAAATTTTAAAGACATGGACATCTAGGCTTATGTAAATTACTAGGCAGCTGTAAGGGAAGTGACTTGTTCGAAGGGGAACAAAATGAAATCATCCTGAGATATGAGATAATGCTGTTCTGTGTGCCATCATCAAATTATGCCATGTAGAAATGCTTCACAAACTTTAGGAGTATTGTTAAGGGAAAACATGGACTGATCCTGTCCTTTCAATTCTTTTTTTTTCCCCATTGCTTTGCTTTGGGGACATTGATTTCCACAAGGTACAATTGCAACAGGTGACAGACAAGAAAGTAAAAGAATGCACAATAAAAGCAACAGATGTCAGTTGGCCTAAACAATATAAATATCTTTATCATATTTACTGAAAATTGACAGGGTTGGAGACTAAGAAGGTGTTAACATACAAGACTGAGAAACACAAGTTAAAACAGCTGGGTCCTCTTAAAGTCAATAGGAAGGTTATAGCATACAGCATACTGTATGTCTTTTTCAATTGCCTAAACAATTAGACTAATCAAGGATAGTTGTCTAGTTGATAGAACGTATCGCATTATTGCCCATGGAATCATCAGCTGTAGAAGAAAAGCAAGTAGCACTGGGGGCAGAGTTAAGCATGTCATCAGCTTAGAATCATTCTCATAGATAGTCTAAGACCAATCCCTCTTGAATTCTGTTGGCCAGTACCTAGTGACAATTTAGTATTGAACTTTAGTTGACTAGATTCTTGTGTATAGGCTTGAGCAATAAATCTTGACCTCTGGATGCAGCATATGGCCCTGAGCCTTTGTACCTGACATTAGTTGGCTTATTGACTGAAATCAGCAGTAAAGAAGCATGTGAATAAAATAAGAACAAATAAAAAATGAGTTAAGAAATCTTGTAAAGCAGAAAAAAAGGAAATACAAATGCGATTTTTGTCAGCCCTTCAAGGTAGTCCAGACCTGAACACCAAAATTATGAATACTAAAACTATTTTTATTATAAGGTTAAGAATCTTACAGCCCTGAATATGACTCTTCCCTACCAGCCTTTATGCTAAAGAAAACCAAGTAGAGTCAAGACTGAAATAGTGTCTCAAATTACATTCCTGCTTTGGATTCAGATTTCTCTTTGGTTGTTGTCTTGGCTCAGCCCTTCCTCTTGTCCCTCAGGTTTATTCTCTTGGCCCATTACATTTTTTTTTCTGTTAGGCATCTAAATTACATTTACTATTCTCTACAGAAGAAGCCAGATGTATTAATGTTAATTGTTGTGAGCCACTGAAGTCCAATATGCACCACAAATATATGAGAAGGGGGGAGATTTTTTTTGCAAGTAATCATATACAGTATGAGAACGTTTCCGTTCACCTTCTACTTTCTAAACAGATTGGATTACAACTTCCAGAGTTCACAGCCAGCAAGACTAACAAAATTCTGCACCTTCAAGTCTTGACTCCCTGTAGTTTTCTTGGCAAGTGGTTTGTCATTGCTCTCTTTCCGGGGCTGAGAAAAAGAGACTGGCCCAAAGTCACCCAGTAAGACTAGAACTCAATTCTTGGACAATATTGTCCGACTCAAAATATAAGGGAGGTTGGAGTACTCTCTGCACTAAGTGGACTAACTTATGGAAAGCAAGACAAGAGCGAATAAGATCAACCCCTTTGTTAGAAAGGTATTGAAATGCCTGCACGTGGTTAAAATCTGGCATCAGTGAGATGTTTGAAGTCATCTAGCAAGACGCCCCAGCAGAACTGTATAGAACACCATATTTCATTATAACATTTTAAGCGCTTTACAGTATTATTACTACGCGGCCAACTACCATGGTCTCTTGGCAGTTTGCAATAAAAAAGATAAACCCGTAAAACCAAATTCAAACCATGAATATTAAAATGATTCCCCAAGAGGTAAATGCTATGTGAGAATGCCAGTACACCCTCCCCAAGTCGTGAAGAAGGCATAAAATGGGAAAATAACATCAAGCTAGAGCAGGTGTAGCGTCTTGTTCTAGAGAATTATGTCACGTGCAGTTGTTTGATACGTTCCCTTTGTCGGATCTACAGTTTTTTAGTTACACAAGGCTGCTATTTCGCCTTCATTAACTTTGATTCTTGGCAAGTGAGATAGCTCACGGGCTACAGCTTCAAATGGAATCATGCAAGCAAGGCACCTCCACAACGATCTTTCAGAATGTGTTGTGGGGCATGACTCTGTTCCTCCTGATCTCAGAGTTAACATGCACCACCACTGATGCTGTAACTTGTAAACGATGTCTGAAATGAAATCTCCTTCTCATCCACAGAGAAAAGGCCTGTAGGCAATATTGTTAAGAGTCCGCTCAGAAACATGTTTGAAATGCCTGTAAAACCCAGTGCAGAATTTAAATACACACATTTCACACAATAACACACACACACACAAACACAATGTTGCCATTTTGTTGGCCATGACTTCTGTTCTTTCCTTTCCTATCTTTCGGGTGCAAAAGAGACATGAAGAATATTTTAAGTATCCTTCTTCACTTCCAGGATCTCAGTCATAAATTATTAAAGGATTTTAGCAACTGCACAGCATAGATCAGGTCATTTTTAAGCAGGCATTCTAGCAAAATCATCTCCCGAAGAGGACTTATCTTGGGAATGAAGGAAACTATTTTATTAATCCGAAGATTAGTCCACCTAACCTAATCGCGTATATAGTTTCCTTTAATTCTTTTAATCAATGTTTCTTTTAACTACAGATACCAAGGGAAAAAAAAGAGATCAGCTATCATGCTACCTTCCCTCTTTTGCTAAATTGATCGAGACTACATGAACCAGGAAGAGTATTTAAATATTTTCATCAGTTTAATCACTATCTAACCCAGCTAGCATGGGCCACTACTGAAGACTGTGAAAAGTGAAGCTCAAAATATCTGAAATATACTAAGTTTTGATAAATCAACTGTTGAATCCCCAAAGTCAGAATCCCCAGCTTGCATTTTTAATGGAACAGGATGGATGGATGGATGGATGGATGGATGGATGGATGGATGGACAGATACCCTTTGGAAAAGCACACCGTAAAGATTTAAATGGCCCCAACCCTGTTGCCCTTCTCTATGGCATGAAAATCTGTTTTTTCCCCAAGCACCAGGGCCAGAGTATGAGCCCATCCTATAATGGATTTGGAAATAAATATGGTTTGACCTATAGTTAGTTATGCTATACTTTGGAGTGTTGTCTTGGTGTATCATTGGTTGTTTGATTTTTTTTTCTTCAATCCTCTCTAGACCATCCACAAGTTGGGAAATCATGTAAATTATTTAAATAAATAAGAACATTAGTTGTCTAGTTATTCCAATACCCTCTTTTAACTATATACCAGCTAACACCTTTGCAAAGGGTTGGGTGATATTTCTGTGAAAATAGCAGCCTTAAAATGCATTTTCCATTACATTAAACTGTGCTTCAGCAAAAATGAGAAGTAAGAACAAAAACACTTCACCAAAAGTAAATGTACCTTGCATGTTTATGCTTACATCTCTTTCCCAAGTATATCAAGGGGCACCAGTTTTTCTATCCAGTTACTTATCCCTATCCTAGAGTGGGTAGAGCATTTCGTTCAATTCTATTAGAAAAGCAAAGCAGAATTAGGCAGTCCAAATCTGGTTTGTTGCATGTAATGAGTCCAGCCCAGACATTTAAAAGCTACGCATAAGGTTGTCCCATTCAGCTTCTGAAGCAATTTACAAATATTGGTGAATTTCACTAACTAAAAAACTAAAATGAACCAAATGAAATCCTTACCTCTTCCCAAACAAGGCTGTGCAAAACAGCTTGGGAAATTTTTTCACATGGAAAATTGCTAATTTACTATACCAAGGAGCCATCCACATTAGACCGAGAAATGATAATTTTCTGTGTGAAGGGAACTGACTTTCAGGCAAAACTAAATTCAGTTGTACCAATCTCTCCTGCAGCCAGGTTAATGTGGGCAAGACTACCTTTTCAACAAGAGCTCTGTTTAAATTCAGCACTTGTAATAAATAAACCTCTGGAGATGACATTTTTATAGCTGACAGATAGAAGCCTTGATGGATAGTTAGACACTGTTAGCTATCATAGCCCTATTCCGTTTTACTGAATGGAGTCTTTCTCTTCCCACCTCACCACAGCCTTCATCTTTTTCTTGTCAATGTTTGTTCTGAGCTGCAGTTTTCAGAGGGGCAAAAATGTAATGCTGCAAGGCAGAAGCTGCAGAATAATAATATTAATAATAATACCCTGATGTGGAGGAAATAGGTTTCCAGGGAACTTTCCACAACTTTCACACCTTCCAGGAAATGACACCTGCATTCTCTCAAGCAACAACAGGAGAGCCAGAGTGACATTCAGAGTGGAGCTGAATATCACATGTCTACTTTGCCTTTTTCTGATTATGATTATTCAGCAAGAAAACATGCTTAATGCTAATGTTATAGTTTGATGATAAGACCTTCAGGCCCTAGAATTTTTGCATCCCAAATTTCCGATGTTTTTATTCTCCTTGACCCACAGGCTGAGCTAAGAATAGTTGAAGAGGACATGTAAGAGGCCAAAAGTCATTTGCCTATGGCAAGATTTAGCCACCCGTGAACCACAAAGCCCCCTTTAGCATTCCTCAAAGTCATTTCTTATTTACAATCATAGAAAATTGGCCACACTTTCTTGCCATTTTGAGATAGGATGCATCTGAAAGTCTGCATCCTATGGACATCCTGTGGTCCTCCCTCCTAGTGTTAAGTTTGCTATCAGCCACCCAAAGTTTGTCCACTCAGGATTGGCAACATTTTTGCTATTTAAAATATCTGTTTAAAATCAGATATTTAATTGATAGTTAGGATCGCTCGGCTTACAAAACCATGAACTGAACATAGATATTATATTAACTTTCTCCAGCCTGGTGCCTCCAGATAGGTTGAACTTCAACTGCTGTCAATCTTACCTAGAATGGACTTCGATTTTGATGAACAAGTTCTGGAAGATGCAGTCCAAGTAGACTTGGAGGGATCAAACTGAGGTAAGCAGCAGCTCAACAACATTGTACAATCTGCAAAACATAACAAAAGATATTGGGGCACAACACCATTGTCATTGAACCAGATGTAAACCCTCAAACATTTGCTTAATTAAAATATGCCACTGAGATTGCTCAAAATTATGGATCAGCAGTGGTCTGTTAAGTGCCATTGCTCATGCAAACCTATAGACCTTTCAGTGGCACTGCATTAGAATCACATCCAGCCTTACTATCAGACAGTTATTTAAAATCATCCAGAGAAAGCCTGAAGCATTTCAAGCTCAAATAAATCAACTCTACAAGCAGGAGAATTAATCCAGATAGACAGCTTTGCTGATCATATGATAGCACCAATTGCAATTGAAAAGCACTGGTTGAAAAGAAAGGAGGAAAAAACAATGAAAGGAGGGAACTACTCCAACTGTAACAGGCAGTTCTTAATTTTGGATCTCTGAATGTTGATATTTGTGTGTTCATCAGCCGAATTTGGAAAAGCAAAGACATCATCCTGACAACCAAATGTAGGTTAGTCCGCTCTATTGTGTTCTCCATAGTACCTATGGTTGTCAAAGTTGGACCTTAAAAAAGCAAGACAAGAAGAAAATTGACTCATTTTAGCTGTGGTGCTAGAGAAGGCTCCTGTGTGTTCCTTGGAGAGCAAAGGTGATCAACAAGCAAGTATTGGAGTGCATAACACCACACATGTCACTGGAAGGAAAAATCACAAAACTGTGTCTCCCTTATTTTGGCCATGTCATGATGGGGAGTTCACTGGAAAAAGCAATTATGCTTGGAAAAGTTAGTGGTAAAAGGAAACCAGGCCACCAAAGCATATGGTGACAGGACACCATCAAAGCTGACACCAGCCAGAGCATAAAACAACTCAAAGTATTGGTGCAAGATCAGAAGATATGGAGAGACCTGGCCCATAGAATCGCCAAGAGTTGGACTTGACTGAATGGATATCATCATCATCAGCCCCTAATCTAGCCCAGAAGAATGTCCCTTATATTCCACTGATGTTAACTTCTTGGTATTGTCTACTCCTGTAGGGAGATTTAATGCATTGTAAAAACCCAGTCCATTTATATAGTTTATAACTGGAAAATTCAGAAAAGGGATTCATTCATTAACCAGGTTAAGCATGATATATAACTGCAACAATGGGTTTGGAGTTAGAGAACTATAGATATAGTTCTCTAACTCCAACAACAAGCAAGTATTGGAGTTAGAGAACTATAGATATTTTCTATCTGCAAATTAAAACAAATTAAGATGGAAGTTTGGAAGATGGAGCTTCAACCAGTATGTAGATAATCCAAACTTCAGTCTCAAAGCTAAGTGATGCATGAACTCACCCTGGATAAGGCATAATGAAAGGATAATGAGGAAGGTGAAGAATTATTTCTGTACATTTCTCCTTGCCCTTGTATTGAACTTCCCTATGTTCTTTCATAAAATACTATATGTACAGCTTTTTTAAAAGGGTTAAGCCCTAAAGAATAGAACAATAATCCATTTGGCATCGGAAAATCAATAGCTCAGAAGAATGTGCAGGAAAGCATAGCTAAAGAACAAAATATTTCCTGTTCCAAGGAGGTCACTATTACAAAATGGAATTAAACCCATCATACAATATAGAAATTTGTTGTCCAACTGAATGGCTGAGCCAGTGATGCTTAGCTATGAGATAATGGAAGATGGAAATGGCATCTCAGATTTCTCCAATCCTCCAAGTGATGGAGAAATGTTTTGTTTTTTTTCTAATTCACCTTTTGGAGATTTCTTCTACTATCAGGACATTGGGTACTCATGTTCTTCATTCCTGAATATAATTATGCTCATTCCTTATTTGTTAAATAAAATACTTGTAGCAAAAATACATTTTTAAAACATTATAAACAGTCATAAAAGGCTACCAAGTTCTATTTTTAATGTTATGCCCTTCAATATTTCAAAGTAAAAATTAGAATCTAATTAAGCAACATATCCTTATACCAACATAAGCATTAGCCTTAGATAATACCCGTGTTATCTAAATTAAGGAACAACTAGTTCCAATAATAATTCATCCTGTTAGCACTATAAAATAATATCCAAATAATTAATAATCAAGACATATTAATGTATCCTTTAAGAGCAGTACATTTCAATTAAGATTTTGAAAAATGGTGAGTTACTGCAACATCAGTAAGACAATGGTTCTTAAAATTAAAACAGTAATATTTCAAACAGTATTGTCTTTTCTCATTACCTTGAGATTAAATATTCAGGAATCTGCTCTAAATAATATGATTTAACTAAAATGAAGCTCTTGAGAAATATAGTGTATTTGGAAGACTGACCAAACCTCACCTTGCTTCCATAAACAGAATTTCTTTGATTCAAGGCTTTCTTGAGAGTAATTATGGTCCTGCTTATTTTATCCAGGGACGGTATAAGGCTAAATAGCTTGATATACCTCTTAACAGTGTATGGTGGAAATATGAGTCTTCTCTCCTGATTATGGTAAAGAGAATGACTACTTGATATTGCATGTTTTAACTGCTGCAAGGATAGTATTTGCCCAATTTTGGAAAAATAAGAATTTACCATCTGACCAGATTATAATTACTAAAATTTTAGAGTGTGCAGAAATGGATAGACTAACATTAGAAATGAAAGAAAAAGATGATTCAATTTACCGTATTTTAGAACTTGGGAAAAAAATTATCAATGGTTGGAGACACGTTAGAACTTGAAGGATTCAATATTTTAGAATAGATGACTGATTTTTAATCGAGTTCTAACTAACATTTTGATGATATGATTAATTTTCCTGATTTACTGATTTTCATTTGTTACTTTTGATTGTTAGGATTTTCTGAGATTTTATTACTGGTGTTTACTTAATAGATCAATGTATTTGTTTACTAATTGTTTTATGTTATGGTCTAAGCTTTGGTGAAAATGGCTGAATATGATATTTACTTATTATTATGATCCAGACGGTAGCTTGTTTGTTGAAATATGTGACTGTACCTATCCTTATTTTACCCTAATTCCTTATTCCCTTCTCCTTCCCCTCTCCTTCCCCTCTCCTTCCACCCTTCCCTTTACCATACCTGTATTGTTCCTATTTTTCCCCATCTATATAAACTTAATAAAATTTTATTAAAAAATATGAGTCTTCTCTCTTTTTAGCATTGTTATGCCACACAAATAATTCAAACAATGTTAAAAGATTTTACAAATTAAGAGTCGTTAGGTGAAAATGTAAATGCACTGACTACTTTTGCTTAGAATTGAATTACTGTGATACATTTTACCGTATTTTCCGACGTATAAGACGGCCCGCCGTATAAGACAACCCCCGACTTCGGTGACAATTTGCATGGTTAGAAAGTCGTTTTATACACCGGAAAATACGGTACCTAGAATCCTGTTGAACTTAGAACTCAAGGGTACATTGGAAAAATATGGAGACATTTTCATCCTTCAAACATTGGTCTGCATTTTGTGCTATATTAAAATGGAACTGACAGAAAATGACACCTTCAATTTAGATCTTTTAAGTTCCTATGTTTTCATTACAGTTAAAACACAAGGTCACATTTTTCCCAGTCTGCCTTGACATGCTCTTCTTTTGCCTATGCATTCCAAGTCCAAACTTAGCAGATGCCTTCTCTCCTATTTGACTGAATAGGTCAGTTTATTCAGAGCAGGGGAGGGGGGAATAAGTCTGGAGCTTGCTATAATAAGTGCAACAATTCAACAACCACAAGGTCTTCAACTTTTCTTGAAGTATCATTACTCTCGGAGAGAGCAGTGGCGGGCTTCATACTGCAAAGATGGAAGGAAGGACAGTTTGTATATTCTTTTTTTTTTTAATGTGTGGTCTTGAATTTACTTTTGTCTTTGAAGCTGACCTTTGGTGTGGCACAGCTGCACTGCCGACTTAGTCTGACATCTTTCTCCTCTTGATTGGCAGTAGGCAGAGATGCTGCAATCAGTTTGTTTACCCCAGTTCCACTAACCTTATAAATATTTCCCTTGGCAGTCCCTTCCATATCTTGATGGGAATTCTCCTAGCAACTGTATGCCTTTAAACTGCAGATGAAAGTAAGATAATTCTTCTTGTGCAGAAACCATCTGAGAAGAAGACTTCTGCTTGCTTCTCCAAATCTCTTTTTGAGATTTATCCTCAAAACAACCTGGTTCTTCTCAAGCTAGTTGCAGATATCAACTGTAGGGTTTCAACTATTCTAATATCTCCCCTGCTTCATATAGTCATTTACTCAAGCACATCTTCTGGGCTCCGTTGCCATCAATGCACACTTTTCTTGGACTTGGCTTTTTTGCTTGCTCCAGAACAATGGGAAAAAATGTTCTTGGTTCAGGAACAGAAAATAGACTTTTGATGAAGTTTCATCATGGACTCTTGCCTTTATCTGAAACCCAAGCTACAAACCGAAGACATTTATGGACATTTCCATCTGGGACTGTCAGCTTCCAGCTTGCTTCCATATTCAACCATCATAATCAGTTTCCATTTAACAGGGAGATGCTGAAACATTGTCACACTTTCCCAAGCATACTGCATTATATCACATTAATCAAATCAGACAGATGACTAAAACTGTCTCATTGGAACTTTATCACAGCATAAAGGGACTATCTAGGAAGTGTTCTAGTACATCTATAGTACAACACTGGGGGGAAAATGCCCAATATAATATAGGTCCTGGAGAAGTAAGTTCCCTAAACCCACTATTGGGGTGCATCAGGGAAGGATGAATCAAGATACACCTTATTATTTATATATTCAGTCAAGATGAGCTTGGCAATCAGAGATGGCAGTGTCATTGAGGGCTATACATTTGGTTGCTTATGGATTTATTTATTCTTGCCATTTCTATGCCCCTCCATTAGGATTAAAAACTAAACCAACCAAAAATAATGTAAACTACAACAGTATGGTCCAACAGAAGCAAAAAATTAGCAGCATCCTTCAAATGCTTCCCCCCCCCCAATCAGACTTAAATTTCTCTGTAGATTCTTCTCAGGCAAGTAGTGGTATGCATATTTACAAGTGCACATTATTCCTCAGAAATGGTACCAACCATTGAGTTAATCTTATTATAGATTGAAAGGTCCCCAATTGACTGGGGAGGCTGAAGAGTTCAAGATTGGTCTACATACCCCACTTTTGAACAATGCTTCATCTAAAAGCTAATTAAAAGACTTGCCAACTGAGCCAAAAAGCAGAAACAAAGAGATTAGAAACCTGTGTGAAACCAAAATCAATGGTTCAAGGAAGCAAGATCCAGGATGGATCTAACATTGGGGATCTGGTAGAATACCGGAAGTTGGTTTCAAACATTGCTTAGCAACAAAAACCTGAACTGGAACTTTTAGAGCCTGAAGGGGTCCTTTGCAATTTATTCACCAAGTTTTCCGAGTGCCCTACTCACAAGGAGAGGAGTTATTAACAGCCCCCTTATTCCTGAGGAGACCTCTATATCTGAGCCTTTGACAGGTATAATTGCATCCTCTTCTGTCATAACTAAGACTGAGTAGTTACCTCTCAGCTAGGGAGATCGGAGCTCTAAGGTGCAAACATCAAATTTTTAAAAGCCCAGGTCATCAATTTTAGAAGCCTTGTCCACAAAGCAGTGAAAGTTCTCCCAATCCTACAAATTAAATCCTTCCCATTTGCCAAGTTGCCGCATTTATCCTTCCAAAGAGCCTGCTCCAATTCTTTATGGCATCCACTAGGGTAATGCAAGATATAACATTCTCAATAGATGCTTTCGAAGTTTGTATTTAATAGACCTGGAGGCACTGAGTGCCTTTACACAGATTGTGCTCCAGCTGTCTACCACTATTTGAATGCACAGGTCTGAGTCCCATGCTGTGAGATGCAGGCAGTCTCCCACGCATATTGTGTACCAGGAGTAATTTATGAGTCTATCTATAAAAGAAATAACAGCACTTTAAGGGGGAGGCTATGTAAAGCTCAGAGATTGAGCAGCAGCTCTGTCAATTGAGTGCAACTTCCAAAACATTGTCATTATGTCTCCGCTGATTTACTGAAGGAAAAAAAGGGTCTTCACCTAGTGGTTCATATTTATGAGGCTAATGAATAGGAGGAGTAGGGAATCTAACCAACCTGCTGGAATATCCAGCCTCTCTTCCAATTCCTGCCACAATCACCTTTCTTTCAACTTAATTGGGCTACCCACCTCTTGATTTTTTAAAAAAAGATTGTTTGACTTTTCATCATATAGTTCAGTGGTTCTCAACCTGTGGGTCGGGACCCCATTTGGGGTCAAACGACCATTTCACGGGGGTCGCCAAACAAGGTTGTCCTCCATTTTTTTCCCCTTTTCTTTGGCCACGCCTCTGGCACCCGGTGATGTATAAGTGGTTGGGGGTCACCACAACATGGGGAACTGTATTATGGGGTCACGGCATTAGAAAGGTTGAGAACCACTGATATAGTTGCATGGACCCCAATTTTCTACTATATGATGAAAAGTCAAACAATCTTTTTTTAAAAATCAAGAGGTGGATCCACGACTGTGGTTTGTTAAGCGGGGAAAATGAGAATTGGCTACCATTTAAGAAACCACAGTCGTGGATCCACCCAAGGCTTTTGTTTATGAAATTAAAGTGCTAACATGACCTTTTTTAAGAAAAGCAAAAGCATTGATTGATGGTTTTCTTGTGAAGAGGAGGCAGATTTTTCTTTTCTGCTTGAGTGTTTATTACATTCTTTATCACAATAAGCCATCCCCACCACCCTGGCCTTTTAAAACAAAATCATTCTGTATTGCTTAAATCATAACTACATTACTTTGAATTTGGTCTCAAATTTGGTCTTTTAGGGTAAAAACACAACTTTAAAACTGGAAAACTAAAGAGGAGTTAAGCTGTCTCAATCATGGTCTGGGGATGAGATGAAGACAATGCCATGAGAATCTGAGATTTTAAAAAGCAGTTACTGAAATATAAGTGTGTTGTTATTGAGGATTGTGAGGAGCAATCCTTCATAGTCATCCATCCATCCACCTACACACCCACCCACCCACCCACCTATGCACCCACCCATGCACCCACCCATGCACCCACCCATCCATCCAGTTTAGATGGCTGCCCATCTACCCTAGGAATTCTGGGCAGCAAACAAAATAAATACAAAGAACTATATTAAAACAAAACGCCATCTAAAACTTCATTGAGTCTTCATAAAATGCAAAAGTGGGAAACACAAACATCCATGCTGGAGCTCCAGTACTAATGTCCTAACCCCATTGCTGAGGGAACAGCCAGGCCTTCACATCCTTTCCAAAAGAGGAAAGCTTATCCATATTAAAATGGGACTTGGGGGTTGGACTTTATTCATAGTCTCTACAGTAGTATTTATAGCTTATATTCATCTATAGCATCATTGCACAAATGCACAAATTTTCCTTATGCAAATTTATATTTTCTGCTTCATTTACACATAATTTCGCCCTAACACAGTCCTTCATGCAAATATATCTTGATGCTCAGGTAATTCTCTTATCATTATTGTTTCTTTTTTTTAAAAGCAAGCTTTCTAGCCAACAGCAATAAGCTGTGTAGACTATGTTCATTACCATTGCCCATTCTTTGGTTGAAGAGCTTGGTGGATGACTATATATAAGTATATAGAGGGAAACAGATTTTTTTTGTTCATGCCTGCTGCCACCTGTGGCAAGAATCAGAGGATAACTGAGTACAAAAAAAGCCATTAAATCAACATAGTCAAAACAAATGTACTGTGAACAAATAGGTAACTAAAAAGCTCACAACTTAAGCTTTAATGATGCTTTTAAAAACAGGTCAGAGAGAATAAAAGCTATTCTCACGTGCTGCATTGCAAATGTCTTCAAAGGCGGAATCAGGTAGAATAATAGGAAATGCCAATTTTAAGCAAGTAGCCTCAAATGTTTCTTTCGCTTTATTTCTTTGTTTTTCTTCATCCCTCCCCATCTAATTTTTCTTGTATATTGTGTCTTTGCATTTAAGTCCAGAGGCAGAGAATTTCTTGATCTGACTGGGGTACATGTAAGCTGCCTTGGGCATCTTTCTGAGTGAAGAGTGGGATGAAACTATTTCCATGAGAAACTCGATGTAAACATTTGTGACTATCTATGAACATTCTCAGTCGCAATTTGGAGGATTAACAAGATGCATTTGGATGATAGCAGAATGCCAGCCATAGGGAGAAGGGGGGGTTCTCCCCCCAATTTATTATGGCTTGCTTGAATGCAATTTTATTTTCAGACGCTGAGAAGCTGATGAATTCTTCCATCTGGATAGGGTGAGGGAGGCCATTAATGGTCAAAATTAGGACTACAATTCCACCAAATGTTGATGAATACATAATGGATCAAAAAAAGGTTTGCTTGAAATATTGCATGCAATTAGACTGTTACCTTGAACCCAAATTTCCAGAGATTTTGGAATAATTGCCAGTAGCAGCAATTATTTTGATGAAGCTGAACAAATGCCCAGTGCTTTTCCACTCCTGAAGATCATTTTCATTCCTGTCTTAAAGACAATAAACTAAGAGTACAATGAGTCAGCTGAATGCTTCATATCTCTTTGTGTCTTTCTCCACTAATTACAACAGATTGGAAGCTAAAATCAGGGAGAGAAGACCTCAATTTCATTTCAGATAAATAGCTATAATGTGAAGTATTTCCCCATTTTGGCATCCAGGTTAGAATATTTTTTAATCCATAAGAGTTGGAGAAAGTTGTGTGTATCCGTTTGTCATTTCTTCCTTTCTCTGAAGGATCTTACTATTTCTAACCTCCTTATGCTGACCTATGGCCATAATAACCAGTCACCGATTTATATTTTTAACCTGAGTATTCCTCATAGTAGGTTCTTATTGTATGTTCTACAAAAAAATCAACATTTTAATCTTAATTGTTTGATACTTTATTTTTTCATTCACTCATTCAATTTATTTAGCCACTCAACTCAACCAAGTGACTTGGGGAGGTTTACAATTCTAAATCTAAATTCTAAACTTTAGTTCATTTTTGCTTTATTTTATATAACAGAATAATAAAATTATAGAAGAAAGGAAGGGAGGGAGGGAGGGAGGGAGGAAATGAAACATCAAAAATTATATATGGAAGGGTTTCTCATATATATATGAATGTCTAAAGTTTTACATAACAGATTTGTCAAAGGATACCTATATTTCACTATAATTGTCCATACTTAATCTACATCTATAAGCAACTCATTTGTAAGTCATAAGAATGTCAGTTCTTCAATCTGTTGAGTAATTGGGGTCATAAGTTTGTCTTTCCAATTTGAAGAGCCGGTCTCTATTAATAAGGGATATGTTTTAGCTCACTTTATATCATTCCCTTTATTGCTAATGTCCAGCCAGTGAGTAAGTAGCCAAACCAGTACTACCCCCACAGTAGCATTAATTATCTTAATCCAACCCAACAACTCATCTATCCACAGTAGGTTTAAGAGGCTGCATGATAATATGGTATTTTCTATCCCTAAAAACACCCAACCGATAAGCTAAACAAATTGAGTTACCCAATATGAGTCAATATATTCAATCTCACTTATTCTAAGCAAGCTTAAGTTCCTTTCTTAATGGTTCAAGACCTTAAATATTTAATTCATTCATTTAATTCATTTCTTCAGTCTCTCTAGAGCAGTGGTTCTCAACCTGTGGGTCGGGACCCCATTTGGGGTCAAACGACCATTTCATGGGGGTCGCCAAACCACGCTGTCCACCATTTTTTTCCCTTTTCCCTAGCTGTCCTACTCCCTCTTATTGGTGGCCATACCCACTTGGGGGTCACCACAACATGGGGAACTGTATTATGGGGTCACGGCATTAAAAAGGTTGAGAACCACTGCTCTAGAGAATGTTTATGTGTTGCAATGCCACCTTCAGCTTGTACTTTTTTTTTCAAACAAGATTCTATTTTTAGGCTTAGGTTCTTAGTGCTTATGACAGCTCTTCAAACTGCAGTAATTAAGGTGGATTGCTTAACCAAAGTTCTCTGAAGTCAGGTCTACTATTTTCACCTCTTGAGTGTGAAATTGTCTGCACTGGTAGATGGAAAGAAAGCAAGAGCTTGACTTTTCATAGGAATGTCCAAGACCTTTAATTTTTGAAGGTGCATTTAAGCAAATTAATAGAACCTATTTAGCCCTCACCTTCAGCGATCTCACATTAAGATTTAGATACCTTTTTTCCCCAGGGCAAAGGAAAAAGAAGATAGAAAACAAAATTCTATCATTATAGATAATTCACCAGAGACATGTTTTGGGATCTATCACCCGAAAGAAATTCAAAAATGGGCACACAATTCACTACTAGGAAATGACACTTTTGAGAAAGACCAAGATACCATTACATCAATTCTAACCTCTCTTAACGTGATGGCTGAAGAGATAATCATTTTGAAAGGATATTATTCTAAATAGTTATGCTAAAACCAAATTAAATATAATGATATAATGTATAAAGTTTGGAGAATTCAAGAAAGATAGCATTAACACCACAAGTTGACTTTGATGTGCATCTATCAAGGTCCACTAACACACACTCAGAAATTATATAGTTTAAAAGACTTTTAACACTATGATTATTATGCAAATTTATATATCTGTCCATCTCACAAGCAGAATAATAATTTTCTCCAAACTCTCACTCTAACAAAATAGCCATAACAATGCAACTATTAATTGTCTAAGGGTACAACACAGAATAAATAGGAATCAAAGCAGATCTGTATCAATGATTAACTAATTAGACAAATAAAATTAGGTTTAGAAAGAATTCTGTCACAAAATTTTCATGGACCAAATGTGGTTATTTTGAAAGGCTGGGCAAAATTGCAGGTCAGCATTGGTACATAGATACTGTAATATCTGCTGGTAAATAAAGAATTGGATTTGATTGGATTTCACTGTGTCATCTTTAGGCTTGGGCCTGATAAATAGGTTTTTCTCTTCTTTTAGGATTCTTCCACTATGGATGTTGTTCTCCCATGCATTGGGCCATGATGATATTTGAGTCCAATCCATGGGGAGAGCAAATGCTTGTTATTTTCAGTCTTGACTAAGTGTCATATGCAAAAGAACCATAGATTAAATTGTAGCATGGAAGATTTATTCAAGCCTATATACAAGAATCAAGTCAACAAACGTTCAGCACTAAAATTGGTGCTTGACAGGAGTCAAAGGAATTCAAGGGAGGCTGGATTTGGGTTTTTTAAGGCAACATAAGAACTCTAAGCTAATGACACATTTAACTCTGCCTGCCCTCATCACCACCACTGCTTTTCTCCTAAGTTAATCATATACTGCTGTTATCTGTTGCACTGGTTTTATATTCACTGGGCTTTGACGGTCTTTTATTTTATTGATATATACCACCTACAGTTATAAATTGTGAGTTGAGTAGCATCATAAATTCTGTAAATAAATAAATAGATTCCTGAAAAGCATGGGTTCTTTGTTGTAAAATTGTACACATGCTGTCTCTATGTGTTCCTTATGTATTCAGAATCAGAGAATGGTTTGCATGATTAACATTAGTACAAAAGACTCCAGTTAATTATGTCTACAGTTACTCGTAACTATCTTTTTTCTCAATATCTGCCAAACCCTCCATTTCCCAAAAAGGAAAGATTTTCCTGGACTATTCTTCACTAGTAAGGAAGAGGGGGAAAAATTCTCACAGCTGGGCTTCTCAAACAGAGAATGAGTTCAGAGACCAATATACAGAAATAATGCCAAAGAATGAAAGGTTCCAGAATGTGTGGGTTGGAAATTGTCAAAATGAAACTTTTTTTAATTCAAAGAAAAATGACAATTGTCAATCTGATTGACATTTTCACATGAAATGTCAACCGTATTTCAGTATTTGGGAGAGAAAAAAATGAAATGAGTTTCAGTTTTCTTTAAATAATGGTTGGGGAGAAGAAAAGTTTTGTTTGCAGGGAAAATGCAACATTTCATTTTAAAAATTTCCAAGCAGGGGGGAAAGAAAAGATTTCATAATGTTGGAGGAAAAAAGAAAAAAAATTGTCACTTAAAGCCTGTTGTTCTTCACAGCTGCCACAGAGTCCATCAGAAACATGTTTGCACATTCTGCTCTCCTCTCTTGAAATGGAGATTATCAGATGCAGTATTTTTCCCAAGACACTAAACGCAACTTTGGGTTGTATTTTATCATAACATGTCCCCAAGTTTTCCTTTACTGATGGTAATAGGTATATTTATTTATAATTGCTTCCATTGCATATCACTTTCTTGATTCACAGTGGAGAACTCTTTTATTATACCTCGTCACTGAAATAATATTTTAACAGTTCAGTTCTCCCAGTCAGTATTTCTAGGTTTCATATTACCAGCTTGATTTGGCTTCAAGGTTAGAACCAATGTGTTTATAAAGTTTTTAAACTTTTAAATTGCATATTACTTCTGGAGTCCTTTCCAAACCCAATGAGACTCAAACATATTCTCTATCTCTGTCTCTCTCTGTGTGTGTGTGTCTGTGCGTGTGTGTGTGTGTGTGTGTGTGTGTTTGTGTGTGAGTTGAATCAGTTGGCATTCTCCCTACCTTTTCTACCTAAAAATATAAATGTGCAATTCTATCATGTAAAACTTATAAAATTCAATGGATCCTACTTTGCCAATCTGGGTACATTTGCACTCTTTCTTGTTAGTAAGATGTGTCACTTGAATGGAAGTAGCAACTTTTGATTTATTAGGATTTCTGGTTGCAAACAGGCTATTGTTCATGTGTAAACAAGAATCAGTAGGTCTCTTTATGATCATTCTTCAAAATGAAGTTAGGACAAGGGTGCTTCAGCAGAAGGAAGGAAGGTTTTTCCACTTAGCTTCACAAGGGTGAAGACACGTATGAAGCTCCCAGAACCTATAAACCTACATCAAACTGCAAACATTTTGGGATTCTAATTCAAACTCTCAGAAACTTGTACTAACACTTGTTTCTTACAAGTTAAACCACAATTGGTTAAATTATTGTTTTTAAAAAACCATAACTGGGCAGATTTAGACAAGACATTAACCCATGCACAAAGAAAACATAACTTGAAGGGCATTCCAGGACCACAATCCCAGATTTGACTTCATTTATTATACATTGAAATGTAATCAACAGTAGCCTTAATTAATTAAATTAATTAAAATTAATAAGAGTTCTGCTGAATAATGTCTCCTTTGTTTTAAAGATTATAACATGGCAACTACTTTGGGAAAACAATGGAAGAACCATTCAAGGCCACAAGCTGTATATATCACCCATGTTTCTCAAATCACAACACAACCACAAATGGCACGAATCCAAAAGCTTGGAGAAATAAATCTTTGGTCCTGGTGACTGACCCTGACTGGATCCTACAGCCACAATTGTTTGGATCTGCATAACATTGATAAAACAAAAGTATGGAAAAGTCTCCCCTCATAATGGAAAAGGCTGTACCACAAGAAAATGGGGAAGGAAATTAATGGGCCTGAAGTTGGATTTTTATATGCATTTATTTCTATAACTTTCAAGAACAAGTTTTTAATGGATCTATAACCAGATCCCTGAAGCTTCCGTTTTTGCAAAATACAGTGTCTCCAGAAAGAGAAAACAGGAGAATAATATCAAACGTGAGACACCAATCTCAAAATCATCCTGTATCTGTTATCTGTAGGCAATGATTAATCAACAAACCCTGTTTATAAGATCTAGGTGAGGAGACTTAGACAAGCCACATTTTCTTAAGAGGCTTTAAGCAGATGTTGCGCAGAATAATATTGTTTTTCAAGCAGGGTTATTTTAGAAAGTTCTGAGCAGCTTTGTCAAGGAATGCTCCTACAGGATTGAGTTTTTGGCAAAACTTCACCAACTTCTGCCTTGATCTGTACCTAGTTGATTGTTATTGGCTTTGACTGCATGAACATCTTGGAGTAAGCAGAAGCTGCCATCAAAATTGCCACCTGGAGAATCATCTCAAAAGGTACTCCCCAGATGACTAGAACGGCCTAGGATTACTCCCAAGAAGACTGAAGGTTCTCTTCACCACACAAACATATCCCATTATAGATTAGCATGAGTGAAAATCCAGCCTCCTTCAGAACTGAGCATATCTGGTCAAGAGGATTCAACCCTCTGGCTCAAGTGAGTTCAGCTTTAGATGATGTGCAGTGCATGACGTCTCCATAAGCACCATGAGAAAGACCTTTGCTATGGAAAGATGGATTCATTTCCTACTTAGGAAGGTAACTCATTCACTTGCAACCATTTTACAATTATGATTTCTTTGAAGTCATATGCAGAAGAAGGAAGCTTGCTTTGGGCTTTGTTTTTCCCCAAGGATGTTTATTCTTTCATTTCTTTTTTTCCCCCTAAACTTTTTCCCCTTCTTTGAATATTCTTATCCAAAGCAATTGATCTGTATATTTTAATAAATACATCCTAATTTGCACCTTATTCAAAAATGTATAAATTTCCTCTCACTTTGCTTCTGAAGAATTTGAATTGCAGTAGTTCATTTTCTCCCTTTGAAGCAGGAGCAACACTCTTAAAAGGGGGGGGGGAATTCAAGACAAGCTCTCTATTTCCCCCTCCCCCCCACAAGTAATTCTATAATTTCTAAATAGGAGTCAGAAGAGCGTCAATGGAGTGGGAGAGAGGAGGAGAAAGGAGAAAAATTATTTAAAGGAAGAAAAAAAATAAGGATTTTTTTAAAAGACCCTTCTCCAAAATGAAATCAGGAGAGCTAAAAAGAAGAGCTTGCATTCCGGTAGCCAAAAACATGCTGACAAAGTGATCCTGGGGAGAAGTTTCATTCTCATTCTCAATAAGAGATCTGGGGAGACTTCACGCCCTCCCCAAGAATCTGAGAAAGGGCAGTTGGAAAAGAGCTAAAGTTGCTCATTAATGTCCTGTGCCTCCATCAAATGAAGACCTTGAACATTTTTTTCTCCTCACCTTTAAGATAATAATGAAATAATTACAGTTACAATGTGCTGATCCCAAGATAATAATTCATGTTCAGTACCTGGAGGGAGAGAAACTCCATTCCTGGAGGGGGGGGAGCCACATAGCAACTGTTGGATTCTCCTTGGATCCAAATACATTGCTTGCTTGGTCCGTTTTTTCTGATTCATTCTAGAGGTTTCCCGATGATGATCCCTCACATGGAGCAATACGGCAACACTTGACTGGGTTCATATAGCGTGCTGGCCCAGGGCTTATTCCAGCGATAGTCTATTGAACAAGGTGCAATTGTTCATGTTCTTCTTGCGTCAAGTCAAGAAGTTCAGACTGACCCAGGAGCTGTTGATACAGTTTTACAGAGGAATTATTGCATCTGTCTAGAACTGTCTGGTTTGGTACAGCAGCCAAACAGGACAAGTACAGACTCCAACGGATAGTTAAGCCTGCAGACAGGACAATTGCAACCAGCCTGCCTTCCATAGAAGACCTGTCTATTGTGCAGGTCAGAGGAAGGGCTGAGAAGATATCTACTGACCCTTCACATTCTGGATATAAACTGTTTTATATCCTTGGGACATTGCTTTAGGGCATTGCAGGTCAAAACAACTAGATACAGATATAGTTTTTCCCTTGTGCTATCACTCTGCTGAGCACCTTATTCTCACTGTACTGTCTAACACAGTGGTTCTCAACCTGTGGGTCGGGACCCCATTTGGGGTCGAACGACCATTTCACGGGGGTCGCCAAACAATGCAGTCCGCCATTTTTTCTCCCTTTTCCTTAGCTGTGCTACTCCCTTTTATTCTATTGGCTTTTGAAAGCCAATAGAATAGACTCTCTTGAAGAGAGTCTCATTCTATTGACTTTCAAAAGCCAATAGGAATTGTCCAGGCTGTCTCTGCCCTGCTGAGCCCTCCAAAAGTCCCATTCTGCAAACAATGCTGCACCAGTTGAGTAGTCCTCGACTTACGACCGGTTGAGTAGTCCTCAACTTATGACCGATTGGGGGGTCACGGCATTAAAAAGGTTGAGAACCACTGGTCTAACATTTATGTGTATGTACCAATGTAGTATGGCTGCAATATTATTTATCCTTTTTATTATCTTATTTATTCTCCCCTCTTATTGGTATGATGGTGATGATCATTCTGTTGCTTTGCATGTACACTGAGAACTTCTGCACCAGAGACAAATTCCTCCTGTGTCTAATCACACTTGGCCAAATAAAGTATTCAGTTCAATTCAATTCAGTTGAGTTCAATGTTTACTTAGGACATTAACCCAAAAAGAAAGAAGCAATCCTATCTCTTACATTGGAACAAATTGTTTTTCCATCTGTTCCTTGAGAGAGGTAGTAGCTATAGTCTTGGTGTGTAAGTGCATATAAAAATGCATGTAGAAAAAGTAGGCATGGTCTGCCTCCAATACTCACAGCCAAGGCCAACGATCTTTATTTTGCCTCTTGCATCAGTATTTTTGGATATTACACTGGAGGCTAGAAAGCCATCTGTCTAGAATGCTTTCCTTTGGATTCCTGCATGGAACAGGAAGTTTTATTCAATGTCCTAATGGCCTCTTCTAAGATTCTCTGCAGTTATCTATAGCTCAGTTTTTATGTGCTTTCCAAATGTTTTGGATCACATCTTTCAGAACCCCCAGTGAGCCGTACACCATAAAGACAGGCAGGTCTATTTAAGTCTGGGTTGGATCGGTTTATATTTTCAAAGCAGGCTCATTTTTGTTCTGTTCTGGCACCTCTATGCAAATATGCACAACGATCTACAAATATGAACATTTGTATATTTTAAAATATAGTTTTGAAAGTGTGTTCTTGCAAGCTAACACATTTCCAAATGTATCCTGATATTCTCTGTACATCTGAGTGAGTGAGTGAGAGAGAGAGAGAGAGAGAGAGAGAGAGAGAGAGAGAGAGAGAGAGTGTCCATGGTTGCCCACAACAAAAAGAGAGTCAAACATTCAGGAAATGTGAAAAACAAGGAAATTACTCCGTTATAACCAACATGTTATTCTGGCCCATGTAGATCAGGTCAAATACCTGATTTCCAAAGTCTCCTTACTTTGTAGATAAGGGCATAGATACTTGCTGAACCCTGAACCTTCTAAAAGTTATTGTGCCTTACACTGGGTTATCCAAATCAACCTAATCTCCTGATTTAAACAACAATCCAAGACTTGACCTGGCGAAAAATCTTTCTCGTTTCCTCATCTTCTTAATCAAGATGGTACAGATTGGATCTAGAACTTTTTCTATTGGTACACAAATTAGTCAATGCCCAAAATTCACCATTGCAGAAAATCTGACTCTGTATCCAGAATGTGATATAAATGACATACGCTTTTGTGTGCATTTGTACCTACATTTCTGCACATTCTGAAAAGCAGCTGCCATCCACAACTCAGTGAAGCACTCATGCCTGCAACCTGGGCACACTGAAACAATTAGGTTGCCACTCAAGCTGCAGATTCTTGGGGAAAACCTGATAGCATCTGCTAAATGGATAGATATGCCAAACTAGTTGATGTCTGATTATCTGTGCTTTAGCAAAAGCTTTCCCCTCCCCTTTGTTTCTTCAAGAAATGGCAGAGATGACATAGATGTATCAATAAAGCACAGAACAGCATTCTTTTTCCAACAAATTCTCCTCCCACAATGATGGAGAAATTTGGAAGGGGCAAACCACCTCCCAACTGCAGTCAACAAAGAAAAAGATTCCTATGTTATGGAATTTCTTGGTGACATCACAAGAGAAGGCCAGCCAACCTCAGCTTTAAATCTTCCAACAGAGAACAGCTCAACTTCTTCTGAAGAGGTTTACCTCTGCACAGCATTTAGGAGCTTCTGCTCAAGCAATATTTCCATGTCTGTCCATTAATTTTAATCCCACTATATAGAATGGTTAATTTGTAGTCCTTCAAACCCTTTAAAAAAGAGAGAGATCCTGGAGCTCTATCCAATTCCACTCTCAAATGTTGGTGGCTGAAGTTGATTTCCTGGCATTTTCAAAGGGGCAATCACACACAAAACTACTGTAGAGTAAGCACTGAGCAATGTTAACACGGTTCTAAATTCTCCCTCAAGTTTCTCAGTGAAAAGTGGGTCACCATGACAAATTATTGGAGCAAGATAGGAGCAATGTTTTCTTAGGGAAGAATGGGGGAAAAAATCAAGATGATTTGTGAGAAAAAGAGCTTCAGAGAAACTTCTGCTAAAAGTGTAAAGCCAATACACTCTGCTCATTAATTCCAGTAACTCGCTTCCACCTCCCCAGTGTAAAAAGTTTTATATCAAAATATATTTTACTCTTCATGCTGTTTCCATCTTCCCCTTAAACTATTAACAGAATCCACAATGGTCTGAGAAGCAGTGTCTCCAGTAGATAATTGATGGTAAAGCTGAAACTAAATTAATCAAGTAAAATAGTAAAGGGGGGGGTCCTTTTCTCAAGCTTCCTCAAAACCCCCAAATAAGTTACTCACACCTAATCCACATATCAAAGAATAGGGTCTGCAAACACAGAGTTAATTAAATTAGGTCTCCCAGAGGAACTGCACGTTCAAAAAATAAACATACCTACACAGACACACAAACACCTCTCAAGTGTCACCCTAGAATCAGCACATGACACCCCAGAGACAAGCTCTCCCTATTAAAAAAAACCCTGCTGTACCCCATTTTTCTCGCAGCCTGCCCCTAAAAGCAAACTGTTTTGCTTTTAGGAATAAATATTTCTTTTATCCTCACAGCTGTCTGAATCTCATTTTTATTTGTTCTTGAGTAATCCCGGCTGGAGTTGGAACCCCAAATTATTTTCCTGACAGACACCAACCCAAGATATATTGGCACTGCCGCATTGCATTCAGCAGCAGCAGCATCCATTCACTTGGCCTTTCGAAAACATTGCTTTGAGGCCACCAGGCATATGACCAGCTTAATTAGAGTCGAGAGAAAAATCCCAGGAAAAGAGAAAGGAAATAGCAAGAAAATAAAGGGAGGTGACAGTAGGAGAAAGTTAGACTTTGCCCTGGAGGAAGCACAGTTTTTTTTAAATGGGAGGGAGGCTTCTAAATCATTTGCTTTAAACAAAAAGCAAAAAAAAAAAATGTGCTTTTTGGTAGAGGACAGTTGTTTTCCTCGTTGCTGGATGGTAGTGCTAAGCCTTTTATCAGAGGAGATAAAATTAAACAACAAAATTAAACAACAAAATCACCAAACAATGATCCTACTGTTCATCCCTAGGAGAAACAGAAGTCACTCTTAACTTCCCTGGAAACATACAGATTAGTCTTAATCCAGTCAATGTCAGGGGTCTTTATATATTATCTCATTCCGGCAAATGTTTTGTGCGTTAAAGAGAAACCACTGAAAAATCCACATTCAGTTATGATTCCAACAATACTTTAGGCACATGAACCCTGGTGGTGCAGTGGTTAGAATGCAGTATTGCAGGCTGACTCTGCTCACTGCCAGGAGTTTGATCCTGACCGGCTCAAGGTTGACTCAGTTTTCCATCCTTCCGAGGTTGGTAAAATGAGGACCTAGATTGTTGAGGGCAATATGCTGACTCCGTAAACCAATCAGAGAGTGCTGTAAAACACTATGGAGCGATATATAAGTCTATTGCTATTGCTGCATATTTAAATGCAAGACTGTTAATACATTTTACTTATTAAGAAACCATTTGATGTCATTTGTTGTATTAGCTGGGATATGTTGGCCCAGTATGTTTAGGGTGAACTCAGTCACAGATTCTTTACCAGAAGTGTAGTTCTTTCAGCTAATACCCAGCATTAAGTTTCTGTGACCAGTTTAACATTATTGTTATAAAACATGGGCAAACAAAAATAATTTGTTTACGTTCTTAGCTCCTGGTTTTTTTTTTTAATGAAATGTTCTTTTGTCATCTTGATACACTCAAAAACAGAATCAGCTCCGTGTTAATGCAGTTGGGCAGTGTTTGGATAGGGAAAGTAGCAGGATTGGAATAATGAGTAAGAGTGTGTTAGCATTGGATTAGAAAGAAGTGAACAATAAAGACATGAAATGCAGAGAGTATCATTAAACCCAGCCTGTCTCTTTTTAGTGATATTTGAAGATGAGTGGTACAAGTTGTATTTTTTATTTTTTTTCCATTAGTTATTGTTAGGCCTGCATCTATCAGGGCAAGCTCCATTTTTCTATCCTTTGCAGTTCTTTGAAACATACATCTCTGCTTATCGATAAATACTGATAAATATCAGAACCAAAGAATCCAGACAATAATATCATTAGGATTGGGCTTCAGAGCTGAAGCCCAGGACCTTAGAACAGTGGTTCTCAACCTTTTTACTGCCGCGACCCCCAACCGGTCGTAAGTCGAGGACTACTCAACTGGTGCAGCACCGTTTGCAGAATGGGACTTTTGGCAGGCTCAGCAGGGCAGAGACAGCCTGGACAATTCCTATTGGCTTTTGAAAGCCAATAGAATTAGACTCTATTCAAGAGAGTCTATTCTATTGGCTTTCAAAAGCCAATAGAATAAAAGGGAGTAGCACAGCTAAGGAAAAGGGGAAAAACATGGCAGACTGCATTGTTTGGCGACCCCCATGAAATGGTCGTTTGACCCCAAATGGGATCCCGACCCACAGGTTGAGAACCACTGCCTTAGAGCAACAGAAAAAAGCAATAAATGATTTAATTTTGTTTAATTACTTAAGGAAGGAATGACAGCTCAGTAAAACAGAGTTTTATTTAAAAAGGTAGGAAAAACAATCTAGTAATGAAATGTGTGCAAGAAAACAACCACGCTGAGAGAGCACTAAGGACCCCACAGAATGACTACCTATCTAGCAAAAACAGGAGGTCCTAAGCCAGGGGTCTTCAAACTTGGCCCTTTTATGACTTGTGGACTTCAACTCCCAGAATTCCTCAGCCAGCATGCCTGGCTGAGGAATTCTGGGAGTTGAAGTCCACAAGTCATAAAAGGGCCAAGTTTGAAGACCCCTGCCTAAGCCTTGACAGCAAGGTGATTGCTTCTTGCCATCAATTGCTTAACTGAAGTCATGATTAAAGTGTGCTAACTGTGATTCAAGAAGTAGTCTTCATCTATCAGAACTAGCAGCCTTTCACTCCACAGCCTCTATCTAGTGGATAAATCCAAGCTGGTGGCCATTAATCCATTTCAATTCAACCAACTTCATATTTTAACTGCCTTGTTCAGAAAAACATAAACAGCTGGGTGACTTTGGACCAGTCACACCCTCCAAGCCCAACACCCCTCACAGAGTTGTTGCTGTTGTGGGGAAGATAGGAGAAAGGAGTATGAGGGATGGATGCTACCTTGAATTGTACATGGGGGGGGGGGGAAGGTGGGATAAAAATCTTTTTTAAAAAATAAAGTTCCACCTCAGTTTCCAATTACCATGATTTTTTAAAATGATTTTTAACAACTTGTGCTGTGTTTATTAAAATGACTGTAAACCATTTGGCATTTTTAAAAAAGGAAATCAGTGTAAAAATAGTGTAAATAGATACAACTTCCTACATTTAGGGTATAAAGCAATTTTAGCATAGTAGAAAGAAGTCGAAAAACCTCTAGACCCACATTTTTTTTCACGATGTGTCTGGTTTTTTATATATATCTTTTATGACTCTTTTGACCCAACTTCCAAATAAAAATCCACAACTACTGAAATCTTTCTCAGTAGGGGATCTCTTCTGAACTTCTGGATAATCCTGGCTGCCTTTTCTGCAGTTCTCTCTCTTTTTTTAAAAAAAGAGGGTAAATGCATGAACAATCTCAAATGTTCATCTTCCTTGCTTTGTCCCTATGTAACAAGTGGAAAACAAGCCAGCCGGGATTGACAGGATCATGATCGAATTATCCTGGTGGAATTGTGCAGGTTGTCTCTTACAATGAACAGTTACAAAAGCCTTTGTTGGTCCAGATATAATTAACATTAGGAAGGGAAGATTCAGACAGTCCAGATCCCTTACAGGTTTCCACGTGGATGGAGACAGATGTATTTCTACCAAGCCCCCTGTTCTCAACTAATTGGCAGGCCTTCCGTTTGGCCTGTGGGAGCTTACCTACAATAAAATGTATCATTATCCTTTCTTCCAAACTCAGGTGAGGGAGGAAAAATGGCAAGTAGCCTAATACACTGTCAAAATAATTAGATTAAATTGTGCTTCCCTGAGCCACTCAGCGATGTGATGTGCCTGTCGGTGGGTGCAGCACTGTGGGAAGCAGCATGGTGGCCTCTGAGTGTTCTTCTCCTCATTGCGTTCTTCAAAAAAGGCTCTTTTGCAGGTGAGGCACAATCTGCCAGTTCAGATGCTGTCAACCTAGACAGCCTTGCACTGGATGCAAAAGCAGATTTCAAACATCCATCCCCGCAGATGAAAGGATCAGCAATTCAGTGGAGAACAGCCCAGAAAGAGCAAATTATGGACCATATTATCTCGATGCAAAAAGTTGAGCATCTGTTGCAATTTTAATATATTGTCTAGAGGAAGCAGCTATTTGGATTTATCAATTCCCTACTCCAGCATTCAAATTTGTCTTAAGCAGCAGCTCTAATGTGGAAAGAAAGCCAAGATAGGACGAATTTTTTAAAAATCAATACATGTGCTAGCAATTCCAAAACAAACAGGCCACAGCACCATTCTTTCTCCTTATTCATTAATGGCCTTCATTCTTGATTTTCCTATTTCAGAAAAGAAATGCTTGAATCTTTGGGGAATACTGCCTGAGAAATGATTATCAAGTTTTTATGAGAAAGTGTGTATATACCCACATACCTCGCTATAGATTCAAACGGTTCTGCAAAAGCAAATAAAACCAAGTAACCTTTGGGTGAATCATTATTATTGTCAAGGTGAAGTTCCTTCAGAAGTTCAAACGACTCATCTCTACTCTTGAAGATTCAAAACTTGTTTTCTTTTATATTTTCACCCCTTCCTTCAATCCCTGCAGGCTGATTTCATCAATAAAGGTGAGAAGATTCCTTTGCTTAAACAATGACCATTGCTGGGCTGGTATTCCAGGTGTTGAAATAAAGTTCAAGAATGCTGAAACATTTATGAAGTGGAGAAGAACAAAAACCCAGGAGGAGTGTAAATCCATTGCCCCCAACAGCAGCATTTCAATTCTGCTTTTCAAGGGGTTCATTTCAAAACAAAGAGCTCAACAAGTTTCCCCAAAGGGAACATAACAAGAAGCATAAAGCTCGGAGGGACTACACAAAAGAAGAATGTCAGCCTCCTCCCATTTGAGGAGCAAAATCTTACTTTCTTGGATCAATCAACTTCTGCTTGGTACTTCCACAAGATATTTATTATTATCATCATCATTATTATTATTATTATTATTATTATTGATCATCACACAGTCAGCCAGATGTTCAGACTGGATTTGGCATTTTGTCTACCTATCGAGTCCTTACCCAGGACCTGGGATAAGCAGATGTGGATGTTTGATGGTATTACAGGTTGTTGTTGTTGTTGTTGTTGTTGTTGTTATTAAGCTTCTGCAACCCCATATCCCTCAAATACCACTATCTAAGTTAATGATTTTTCTAGTATTTATTAAATTTATATGTCACCCATCTCACTATCAAAGTAAATTCTGGTGGCTTACAACACAATGAAAGCAAAAATATAAAAACATAAGAAGAATTATGTGAAGTGTTAATACCACTTTACAATGCCTTGGTAAGGCCACACTTGGAATACTGCATCCAGTTTTGGTTACCACGATGTAAAAAAGATGCTGAGACTCTAGAAAGAGCACAGAGAAGAGCAACAAAGATGATCAGGGAACTGGAGGCTAAAACATATGAGGAACGGTTGCTGGAATTGGATATGTCTAGTTTAATGAAGAGAAGGAGGAGGGGGGACATGATAGCAGAGTTCCAGTATCTCAGGGGCTACCCCAAAGAAGAGGGAGTCAACCTGTTCTCCAAAGCGCCTGAAGGCAGGACAAGAAGCAATGGATGGAAACTAACCAAGGAGAGAAGCAACCTAGAACTAAGGAGAAACTTCCAGCTGTAATTCCTAAGATTGTTTACCAAACACCTTGATAGTCAAATGAATATAAACCTGATATACAGATGATATTCCTTAAGGGGTAGAATAATATAATTACAAATTAAAGGCCTCTTGAAGAGTGCCTGTATGTATCTTACCACAGGCCCTTTACATTTTCTTCATTGAACTTGCATCCCTACTAAGCAAGTATCCTTTCACATTAGTCTTGATTGTTCTGCATAGTACTAGCAAGCTACCATACGTTCTGCTAATGTTTTTCAATTACTTGACAAGCAAAGCAATGTATTGGCGGCTCTCTATGTTAATGTCCCTATATTTTTCATATTTATGATATCTAATTACATTTGCTCCTGAGAATGATGTAATGTTTAAGTCCTAGAGAATTGAGAAGGCTGCACTAATGTTAATATATTTACATTATTAAAAGGTAATGCATCACAGCAGATGCTATGCTGTGTGGGCTTAATGCTAAAGATCAAATCTATCATTGCCATTTCCCTTCACTTTTCTGTCCTGTCTATGGGTCCTCTTCATTTATTACATTATTATTATTATTATTATTATTGTTATTGTTATTGTTATTGTTGTTGTTATTATTATTATTATTTTGCTTTGCTCTTTTTCCTCAGGGAGACCAGAGAGGAATAAACAGTTGATTTTGCCAACATCTTGTTTGATAATGCCATAAATTCACTATAAAAGGGGGAAGGAGGGTGTTTGTTGGTTAGTGGGCTGATTGGTTCAATTTGCTTAGTTTGCTGCATTTCAAATCCTAGTTAGGTTGTATGCTACTTGTGTGCTTAGGTGCCAGGCGCAAACAACCAGACACACAAGTGTAGAGTTCAAAATAGATATGTTATTGTTCTATGCCTGTTTCACAGGAATCTACCCAGACTGGCAGCTTTCACCTGGGAAAGACTAGATAAGGTTCAAAGGCATTCAGGGAATCAGACTTTGCACTCTTGTATTTATGTAACAAGTCCAGGCTAAGTCCCTGGCTAGTCCCTTCTCCCCACTGGGACAGTTGCTCTCCAACAATAGATGCCAATTTAGAAATAAAGAGCATAAACACAAATACAATATAGGTGAAAATATCCTTGAATCCAGTTTAATTCCTAGTGACTACCCAGACAATAGTTTTCTTGGCAATAAAATGGAAATTGTTTGCTATATCATCTTCTGAATTATTTTTTCATCTAGCTTCAAGAGCTAGTGTAGTGTAGTGGTTAAGGCATCAAGCTAGAAACAGTGAGACCATGAGTTCTAGTCCCACCTTTGGCACAAAGCCACCTGGATGACATTAGGCCAGTCACTTTCTCTTAGCCATAGAAAGGAGGCAATGGGAAACCACTTCTGAAAATCCATAGAAAGAAAATTGCAATCACTTGTTCAGGCAACCTCGGAATCAGACAGAAGTGAATGGAGGAAAAAATAGTTTAGTCTCGGTTCTGTCATTCCTTGGAGAGCTACATCTACCATATTATAGTCTGGCAGGTTGTAGAATGGATTGCAACTTAGCCTAAAGACAATCTTAGATCTGAGAAATTCTGGAATGGACCTATAGGAGACCAATAAACTAAGGAGGTATTGGCAAGTATCCAGCTTAGTTCAAGGTAACTATTGTTTTCTCAACAGAAAAAAAGAGAGGTTGAAATGGTCCTATCGTATTATTCAGCTTACTGGAATCGCCATTTCAAAAAACTCCTAGCACTTTCAAGTACTGTTTGACTATCTTCACAATTGATTTCATTAAGCTTTCACCTTTCTCAACAGGAAATGAAGTCTACTGAAGTATTTCAGGTGCTAACTAGTTTCATTCTGTCATTTCCTTTTCTGAAAAGAAAAATAACGGACAAGAAAAAGTCGCCAGCTCAATAAACAAACCGGTATGGCAGCTTTCTTCCATTCTCTCCTCTCTAACCATGAAAAGAAAGAGGAGAGGAAAAACTTTAAGACTGCTGCTCCAAGACAGTTCCTAAATGGTTTTCTCCTTTCTTTGAAAAAAAGCTGAATTAAAGGAAGAGGCAAGTCAGTCAGGAAAGAGGCTAGACCAGGGGTAGGCAACTTTGGCTCTTTTATGACTCGTGGACTTCAACTCCCAGAATTCCCGAGCCAGCATGGCTCAGCATGGTAACCTCTCCTTTTCCCCTCAGCATGACTGGCTCAGGAATTCTGGGAGTTGAAGTCCACAAGTCATAAAAGAGCCAAGGTTGCCTACCCCTGGTCTAGACCTATCAGACCAGATGAGAAATCTTAATGAACTGAAGTTGCTAGAGATCCCAATGATCCAATACATATCTAGATCCAATCTTGCCCTGTCAATCATCCTTACCTAGTAATGCAATACTCAAATGCCCTAACATTTCTGGATGGTTCAGGCCAACCCAGAATCTATCATCTTTTCAAAATCCCACAAAAGAAAGCATGTGCTTTCACCTTGGAAGTAAGGCTTGCAGTTCCTGGCATAAACAGCCAGCTTCCTCCGACATTTCAATTCCCTGCTCTATATAGCTGCATGTTTGTATTTGTCTGTCATTTATCTAAAGGAATCCCATGAAACTTTCCAGTCGTTTTGTGACATTCAAAAAGGGCAGCGGAATGAGATCATCTGGAAACAAGAGCCCAGCTGCTTCTGGAGGGAAAAGAGAGCGAGAGAGAGACTCATACATGGGAATTGATGGGGGTTAAAAGAGCTGTGAAATACTTTGGCGGATACAGCATCAACCAAAGCATCCCAAGGGTTAAGATAGATCCAGGGTCTCAATCCAATCTTCTGAGTCTCCTGAAAAGGAGAAACAAATTAGACTGATTAGGCTTACAAGGCAATAAAATAAAGCAGGGCTGTTTGAGACAGATGGATGAAGAGGGGAAGGCATTGGTGTGTCACTACTAGTGGCATCAAGGAAGGACTTGGATGCAAAAGTCAAGGGTTCTATCACCTGAAGGTAACCAGAAAAGCTGGTTCTGCTGACCTGAAGTTATTACTAGTCAGGATAAGCGAAGTACAACTCATAATGTTTACATTGCATGCACCTGAATCTCATTCTCTGAGTTGGAGGGCCAGAGAGAGAGGGGGGGAAAGAGAGGGAGAGGGAAGGAGGGAGGGAGGGGGAGGGAGAGGAAGAGAGAATAGATAGAAACATGATAGAAGACAGACAGACAGACAGACAATTTGCAAGACCCTGAAATCCAGAAACAATGTATTTCTTAAGTACGATAACTGTCCACTTGTCAACTATAGGTGGCAAAGCACCTTGAGGTGGCCTCTCAAAAACAACATGGCTTCACTAGCAAACACTGCAATCCTGTCCCTGCCTTTACCAATAATGGAATCTTTACAATTCTGCCTATGAAAGAAGAGGCTTGTGGTAGAGCCAGGATGGAGGTGGTGTATCTATCTATGTGCTCCTCTATCATTCAGCGGATGCCATTAACCATAGTGTCATTCTGGGAGGGCTCCAGAGGTTGGGAATAGGGGCCATTGTTTTATAGTTGTCTTCCTTTCCCCAGGGCTGGTTATATGTAGATAAACCCCAAAAAATTCCCTGAGCCCTATATTCTCCAGAAATGTACACAACACATCAATCACTCGGTTTTCTTGGCCTTCAAAGAGAATTCGAACCCTAGGTAGACCAACTCCACATGACCAAATCAACTCCACATGAAAACTGAACTACATTTTTATTGAGATTGGCTAAAAGAATGGAATCTTGCAAGTCTGGCTCCTCATTCTATACTTCAGTGAATTAGAGAGGTATCCACCTGAACCACTTCTGAATATTCTAGGCTTAAAAGATGCTTTGCTTCTTTTGCCTTGAAGAAGTATCTCCTTCAAAGTCATCTTCCTTACTCTCAACAGAAAATTCTCACACAGAGAGATTCCCACCTATCAGAGGCCTGTTCTACATTAATGTTTTATTTATATCAGTTTTGACAAGAAGAATCACCAAGTTAAGGTGATGGATTAGGATTCATAGGTCACAAATTTTCAGTCACAAAATTGTATTGGGATATCTTGGGTGAGATCAAATTCCTTTCATCTCATGGACTGATGGACATAAAATAGGAACACTAACCCTGTCCCCCAGCACAAATTACCTTCTACTTCTGGAGGACATTTATTTAGCCTTCCCTGAGTAGTCCATAATTCTGGGAAAGGAAAAAGGAAAGAGAAGAAGACAACCAGCAACAAGACAGATGCACTCAACCTGATGGCACATAACAATAATGCTAATAAAAAACAACAACAGTTGCTTGCATTTCAAATTCTGAATACAGAAGAGGACCAACTCCATTCACAGCTACATACATACACACCCAACAACAGTATGTATGTAGCTGTGGGTGTTCCTATTTTATGTCCATCAGTCTATACACATTTGCTATTGCTTTTCCTAAAAAAACCTTACTTTCAACAATGAGAAACACAACAGATGCTTATTTGAACCAAGTTAATCACATGGCCCAGCCACTCACAGGAAAAGCATTATCCTTTTAATCAATGAAATTTAGATTAAACAAATAAAATACTGCCATCTGCATAACAGAAAGAGCATTGTCCCAAAACTGAACAAAGTTCTGCGATTTTTGTGGAGGATGTTCTGTAAATCGAGTCTTTGTGTATTCTGAACGTACTATAATTTTAAAAGAACTCTGCTGGATCTGCCAAAGGCCATCAACTTTATGTTGTTGTTTCCAACAGCTGGTATATAGACACCTTTGAGAGCACGTTTTGAAGGAAATAGCTTTCTCCCCCATAACACCATGGTCACCAATAAACTCAGTAGTATTCTGCCTGGGAGCTGAAATACATGTAGCCATTCTGATACATCTCTACTCCTGCATGGATTTATCTTATTTCTCCCCTTAAAGCTATCAACCCCACTGCTGCCAACTGTGAGTTTCATTAATAACCATATCCTTTCACATAAGACATTTTTTTCTTTGTTATCCTGACTCACAAGCTAACTGTAGCCTTCTACAGACATTCATTTGAATGAATGAAAGCATATATGTGTATATATCTATATCCAGTCTGATTTAATGCTTAAGACATCAGGAGACAGTAAGTTCTAGTTTCGCCTTAGGCATGAAAGCTAGGCAGGTGACTTTGAACCAATCAGCTGGAGATGGTGAGTTCTAGTCCCATCTTAGGCATGAAAGCTAGGCAGGTGACTTTGGGCCAATCACTAGGAGACTAGTGCCACCTTTGGTATGAAAGTTGGGCCAGTCACTCTTTCTCAGTCCAACCCACCTCATATGGTTGTCATTATAGGGAAAATAGGAGGAGGTAGGAGTACTAATAAGTTCACTGCCTTGAGTTGTTTATAAAAAAATAGTAAAGGCGGATTTAAGAAATAATATGGATATGGACATGGACATAAATCCATATTCACATCCATACACATTTTGGATTTTTTTTAAAGTAATATTTGAGCCAAGGAGTTAAGTCTATATTATCTTGGTCAAAATATCTTGGCTCTGAATGTCAACAGTAGACAAGGCTACTGCCAAACATGGGTAAAGCCACTGGCTTAACTCTTAGATATATTTATATATAAGATGTTTAGCATCCAGGTAAATTTATTTCCCATTTCCTTTATCAAAAAGAATTAAAAATCAGATTGATCCTTCCATCCAGCTGAGATGCCTTGAGGCACTGCTCCTGTTGGCTAGCATTTCCCAACGGCTGAGTTAATTTAAAAACAGCAAGGACTATCTAAAGAGAAGCCTTCCTACCTAACCAAGAAGAAAGAATGCCTTTTCTGGAAAGGTATCAGTTGAAAGAGAGATGTTATCGTTTGTAAAATATGTGGAGTTCTAAAGCCATTTATCATGCATATATTTATGCAAATTTAATTGGATAATTAACTCACCAATTACCCAACTCATACCAATTTATCTGAATAGAATTTCTTAAATAGGGTGACAAACCCAACTGCCATTTCTAGTTTAAATTTTATATTATTTTAATATGCTTTTGTAAATTCTTAAGTTAGATCAAGCATCTTATCAAATACTGATCTTTTCCTTGGTCTTTCAGTCACAAATCCCTTTTTTAAAATAAACTAAAATATTTAGAAAAAGAGGAAGGAAGGAAGGAAGGAAGGAAGGAAGGAAGGAAGGAAGGAGGGAAGGAAGGAAGGAATCTATCTTTCCAATAACCATGCTTATATTTTTATAAATAAATAATAAAGTTATCAATTATTTTACAACTTTTTTTTACAAGTGGCAGATCTCTGAATTTTACTTACCCTTCCAGGCACCAATTACTCAGTAGTCCTTAAGATTCTCCTATTTTATTATATATTTAAAATTTTTATAATTAGCTCATTTCTCATCTCTCTGACATAACGTTAAGTAAAATGAGGTAATTAATGCTTAAGCTACTGTGCAGTAATTGAAAGGGCCAAATTGACCTAAACCCATTTCTATGATCTCCCACCAACAAAATAGAGATTTTATTCCAGTTTTCAGTATCCTCAGAGATTCTTTTAATTTAGCTTCTGCTGAAGGCAGAAGCTTTTATGGATAGATGAATTAATCTGTTTCCAGACTAGTCTATTTCTAGTCCATATCATTTTTCACACTGTTATTATTAAGTTTTCCTTAACCCATTATCACATTAATTTACCATAATTTTAAAATTTACATGAAACTTCACACGTACCAATGTTTTACATTTGTTCTTCTTGTAAGATATCAATGCATTTTTAAAAACTAAGCCTTTTTAAAGAAAAGCATCACTGCAATCTATATACTTAACAATTTGCTGGCACAAACTAACATGCATTTTTCGTGCATTACATACTGGCTTAGGCACTTTGGAGCCTTCCACACCATTGCAGTCATTTCCATTCCCCAATTTCACAAAAGCAACTGGATGCACCAGAAGGCAAGACAAGAAACAATGGTTGGAGACTAATCAAGGAGAAAAGCAACTTTGAACTAACGAGAAATTTCCTAACAGAAAGAACAATTAACCAATGGAACAGTTTGCCTTCAGAAGCTGTGGGTGCTTCATCACTAGAGGCTTTTAAAAAGGGACTGGACAGCCACCTGTCTGGAATGGTATAGGGTATCCTGCTTGAGTAGGGGGACAAGAATGCCCCCCAAGGTCCCTTCCAACTGTGTACCCTATTACTTCTGCCAACTTCAAAACATTAGCGGTTAGCAATACCCTAATAGCTTAATCAAGGAACTGCCAACTCAGACAAACAATCAAACAGTAAACAACAACCTAACCCAAGAACACTAACGGGGCAAGTCTCCTGTCTATAAAGAGAGAGCAAACCCACCTGCTAGCACTGATGATGTTACCTAGTTAGGTAATGAAATGTCTGCAAGAAAACAATCAAGATCAGAGAGCACGAAGGACCCCACATAGTATTATAAACCAATATTTCTTCTAACTGACTAGTCAGAAGCTGCAAACACCTGTTCATTAACTGCCCTGAGCTTCTCCCAGCTCTGGGAAGAGAGGAAAAATTGCACTTTACCTCAGAGAGAAAGAAAATAAATTGCTAAGGATCTTCCCCTTCCAAGGAAATGCCTTTTTGGTTCATGTTGTATGCATTGTTTATAAAAATACCTGAGCAGCTGCTCTGGGGAAATAATAGCCTATAGCGAAGGTGTTCTTTCTCTCTTTTTTTTTTTTACTTAAACACTACAATGAGTCTCAAGCTGAAGAGAATAGCAGGTTGACATCCAGGCAACTAGGCATTTTTCTAAATAACTCCAACCATAGCTGTTTGTTGTGGTCATCACAGGAAGGGTGGAATACAGCTAGAATTGATTCTGGTTGTGTTGCTTCTTTGTGGATTTCTTTTTGTTCTTCTCTGTTGCCAGCAACTTAGGTAACGTGAGCAGCCATTAAATTAATCCTCTCTGTTTTCCCTTTCTCTTGGAGATCAGCTGGCTGTTGGTGGTTAGGAGGTTTTGTTTTTTGCAAGCAATTGTCTTGAAATTGATGCCTTGTGGTATTGTGATGTAAATGGAGTAAGAGGAGGACAAAGTAATGTAATTCAGGAATTAGAAGAGGCAAAAAGGAGGTTAAAGCCATGGCTCCCCAAAGCATGGATCACCAACTGCCCATAATTTCACTTTTTTAAAGCCCTGGACATATCCAGAAATATCCTACTTTTGCTCCAGTTTTTAATAATAATAATAGCAACAATGGTGCATTGGAAGATCTGCAAGAAATATCATTTGCCTGTAAGCAAGAACTGGTGGGATCATAAAATAGAGAAAGTCATAGAAAATGATAAAATTAAACTGTTCTGGGACTTCAGAATTCAAACAGAGAAGCACCTGCAACATAACACTCCGGACTTAACAATTGTCGATAAGAAAGAAAAAAGAGTCTGGATAGTGGACGTGGCAGTGCCTGGAGACAACAGAATAGACGAGAAAGAACTGGAGAAGATAACAAAATACAAAAACCTACAAATAGAAATAGAAAGACTGTGACAAAAGCAAGCAAAGGTAGTACCAATAGTAATAGGCGCCTTGGGTGCAAACCCAAAACAACTGGAGCACCACTTGAACACCATTGGCATTGACAAATTCGCTATTAGTCAATTGCAAAAGGCGGCCTTACTAGGAACTGCTTCCATCCTGCGACGATACCTGTAATACCATCAAACATCCACATCTGCCTATCCCAGGTCCTGGGTAAGGACTCGATAGGTAGACAAAATGCCAAATCCAGTCTGAACATCTGGCTGACTGTGCGATGATTGATAATAATAATAATAAAGTTGGAAGGGACCTTGGAGGTCATCTGGTCCAACCCCCTGCTCAGGCAGAAAACCTTATACCTATACATGGCACTTGAGATGGAAATACATTACGTCAACTCTTAATATTATGGGTTTCAATTCTGGGCAGCTTTCAAATGGATGCAGAATTCTCCTGTGGAGAATAACATGCCGTGAGATTCAATAACCTTCTCCGAGATCTTCAACAGAAGATCCCCAGCTTTTGACAGCAAAATGCAGAGAGTGTTATCCTAAAGAAACATTCAGAACGCCAATGAAAGATTTATTGGTTAAGTCTGAGAACAAATGGCGAAAAATGCTCACACAATGCTGCATCATTGTTAATAAGCCATCATTGCCCCTCACCATACTAGTGATAGTCCCACATCACTAAGAAAAGAGATTTTTGACTCTAGGAATAATTTCCTTAATTCTGAAAATTTCAAGGTGCACTCTGCAGAGAATGCTGTATTTCCAGCAGATGTGGAGAAATGGTTACAGTTAAGTGCTATCTGAAGTTTAGAGGGCATCTAAGATTACTCGCTTTGTAATCCTGATGCTATCAGCCACTGCCAACCGATACCATTTTTATATTTCTTGAAAGTCGCTTTCACATATGATTTTGAGATGTCATGTTTCCCTCTTGAAACCGTGTGTTTTATAGCTGATTGCACCCATAAAGAAAGGTCCTTTTTGAATATACTTTGATAACATCTATGAACTGAGGACATTCAAGAGATGCTAACATTAATGGACACCAAAAGCTTTTTTGTGTCTATTCACTCAATGTGTACAGATAAGATTCAGTCTATATAGGAATTGATGAAATACAAATTCCTTTGACATCCTTAGGCATTGTGTATTGTTTTCTCCAAGATATATGGATAAATGTAAGACTTGCCTTTAAATGTATTCTTTCATGGTGGACAAGATGCCAACATTTATCAATATAAACAACTATAGGTTAATCCAAAAGAGGAGCATGTGCACTCACCAGCAGATATGGTCATTGACAGAAAGAGCATGGGGTGATGGATGAAAGCAATATTTTCAGCATCTCTTCAATAGCAGTGCATAACTTCTGTTCTTTGCTCTATCAAAGAGCCCTGCGATCCAGATGAAAAAAAAAGTTTTAATTTTGCAGCAGGAACATTGCTGGCCTTTTTTATATAAGCATCCATGAATTCCATATGATTACCAGCAGCTTATTTTTTGGAAGTCTTTTAATGTTCATAATGAAGCACAATTCCTCATTGTAATTTTACCACTAAATCATAGAGGATCCCCTTGACAATAGTAAGTCATTATATTTCTATATGTTATATTGGATGTAATAAAGAAAAATAGAAATCAGATGTTTCTTGAATCTTCCCTTCATTTCACCATTATATTATTATTATTAATAATAATAATAATAAAGTTGGGAGGGACCTTGGAAGTCATCGAGTCCAACCCCCTGCTCAAGCAGGAAACCCTACATAATTTCGGACAAATGGCTGTCCAGTCTCTTCTTAAAAACTTCCAGTGTTGGAGCATTCACTGCTTCTAGAGGCAGGTTGTTCCATTGGTTAATTGTTCTAACTGTTAGGAAGTTTCTCCTTAATTCTAGGTTGCTTCTCTCCTTGATTAGTTTCCATCCATTGCTTCTTGTTCTGCCTTCAGGCGCTTTGGTGAATAAATAGCTTGACTCCCTCTTCTTTGGGGCAGCCCCTGAGATATTGGAACACTGCTATCATATCCCCCCTCGTCCTTAAACTCTTAATGGATTTCTAAACTTTTAAAAACTTCTGGAGGCAGTGATTATAATAGGGAAGGGAAAAGCATCCCATTATATTTAGGACCATTAAAATATTATACAGCAATTACCCAGTGAGTTTCCATGGCTGGGCTAGAACTGAATCTGGGTATCCTGAGTCCTAACTGAATATCTTATCCACTATGCCACCCATGTTCTCTTTTATTTATTGTATCCCTTACCATTTGGCTTTAATGAAAAATAAAAGCAGCTAACAAAGATTAAAAACAGTGGAAAATATTTTAAAAGCATAAAAATATCCTTAAATATTAAGAGCTTGGGAAAAGATGCATAGTTATGCATTTTCTAAATAGCGAGCCAAAGAAAAGCGTATGCAATTCCTAAGATATTGTGTTCCATAACTCAGAGCCCTGCATAATGTAGGCATTATGCAATTCCTGCATCCTGCACCTTCTTCAGTGAAGATTGACTGTCTTCACCCAAAACATTAAATCATGATTTAAACATTGTTTACTGAATAAGTTATACCTGCCTCGATTCACACAATACACTAAACCATAAATTATGTTTATATACCATAGTGTATGGAATGCATCACGCCTATAGTTTCCAGTAGAGGAACAAAAAACATATTTTAAACTAATATATTCTTAAAATGCCCCAAAATTCTTCAGCATGATGTAATTTATATGTGCCTATTTTTGCTTGCACTCATAGCACTCATTCTCATACATATGTACTTTTTTCTTGGCAAGTTTGACAATGACACAGCAAATGGACGAAAACACGAACAATGAAAAAAACCATCCCTTCCGTAAGAAATTAAAATGCACCAAGGATACAGCTGGTATACTGGCACACAGTGCTTGTTGACAACAAAAACAAGGGACGTGTTTTGTTTCAAGATCAGTGCAACACATATATTCAATGAAAGCAGATGAATCCATATATTCTTCATAGGTATGTTGATTTTGCTTGCTCTCCATAGGGTTGACTGAGCACTCAGCTATTTTGTATCGTAGCCATATAGTCTTCCCCAAAATCAGGGCAGAAGTTTAAAAATTACAATTAGAATGAGCTCAACCCAAAGAAATAGAATGCAGCAGAAGGCAGCAGCATGTGGTTATTCCTTCCAGGCTGAGCATACTCCCAATTAAATAACAAAAGGTCCTTTCTCAGGAGAGATTACCACTTCTATCTACAATGTTGTGCAAAAGTTGTGCAAAAGCATAACTCCGTGCCTGATTCCAGAACTTTCTCTCTAGGCCAGAGGTCCCCAACCTTTTCGGCACGAGGGACTGTTTCGCGGAGAGAGGTTTTTCCACAGATTGAAGGGGGCGTGGTTTTGTGTGTTGCCTGCATCCTGCAGATGGGGCTTTGCTTGTATGTGTGGACCGGTTGCTGGCATGCCACAGCCCAGTACTGGTCCATGGACCAGGGGTTGGGGACCCATGCTCTAGGCCACCCAGGTAAGAGCACCTGCTTAGAATTCCTACCAGATGGACACTGTTTGTGTGTGCTTTTAAGGAACTAAGACAAGGTTTTTCTAAATAAGGAGCTTTTGAGATGGACTTAAGCATGACCACCTCCAACCGCTGATTGTATATTTTGCCCTTGGAATAAACTTCACCTTGGAGTTAAGCAATGGCCTCCATGCTTCATTCCCAGAGCCTGGAGAGATTTCTTTCTAATAATGTTTAAAAAGGAGCTCCTTTGCCTGGTTCAGCTCCTATAAAGGTTCTCTTTGAATATTTAAGTCCATAATTAATTTCAGTATGCCTTTTTGCCAAGCTCAGTGGTATAAATGTGAGTGTTCCCTGCAGTGCCTCTCCATCTTTAGACTACTTGCATCCTACAAAGGTAGTTGGACCTCTTAGCTATGAACGTGGTTAAACTTATCAGCCTACAAAAAAAAAAAATTCCTGCATTTTCCCCCATTCTCCTTCAAGATAATGAAAGTAAATTGGTCTTCTATTTTTATTTTAAAAGAGGAGAAAAAAATTAGACAAATGTTCATGGACAGCCTGTGGCTTCCTTACATTAATCTGGCTACAAGGTAGCCATAGTTTGTGTGAGAAAAGCCTGCATTGTCTTTCCAGTCCTTTGAAGTCTCCCAGGTTTCTTACTTTTGTTAAATTCCATTGTAAAACTTCAACAGAGGACCCTTCCAACTGAGCTTAGCAGACTGGGGAATCTGGGTATCCAGAAATGCTTCAAAACAAAGGAAAGGTGTGTTATAGAAAACACAGCAGTAGTTCCCATGATCACATCCAATGAGGAAGCAAGATAAAAAAAAAATTAAGAAAATCCAAAATAAATTTTCAAACATGCTGCGAATAAGACAGGAAAACAGAAACCTCTTTCATTGGGAAAAGAATAAAAAAAACTGCAAAAGAGAGTGTTAATTAAAATGGGTATTTGTGCAAAGAGTTTTAAAAATGGAGTTTTGTTTTGAACATATTCTATTTTTAAAAAGAAAACTCTGCTGTTTTGGTTTAGAATACTGTTTTCTATTTTGATTGAATTACAGTCAGTTGTATGGTTTAGTTCTTATGCTTTTGGTTTACTGCCTCAGTAAAATTAGGATGAAGGATGGTCTAAAAATATTATAGTAATAACAATAACAACAGCAAAATTTGAAAGAAAGCCTGTTTATTTCCCAAAGATGTTATGGTCATTTTGTGTTCACTTCAGGTTATTATAGTTCAAGACTCATGTAAATTCGCAAGAGTCCCACAAACTGCATTTTCTCAGCTAGGTTTAATCAATAAACTGTCATTTTCACATCTAGCTAACACAAGCTTGAATCAACTTATCTATCAATTCTGTGTCATAAAGGTCATGCTACCCTTTGTGTTTTGTTTGTAACAGCACAAACAGAGCAATTAACTTCCTCTGACCATCTTTCCCAAATAAAACAAGAAGCTGCATGTTGAATTTGGTGGTGCCCTTTACACCAAATATTTGTTGCAGCATTTCAACAAGAAATATGACATAGATGAATGAGAACTGTCATGGAATTGAAGAGAGGAGAAATGGAGAGAGATATTTCTAGATAGTGCTTCCCAAATCTTAATATCATTCAGGTGTCTCCTCCAAATTGACATGGACCTCTGTTTTCTTTTATAACTGAAAGAATTTGTAAAGTTTTTTTAAAAAAGCAAATTCCCCTGACGTTAGCTTGCTTTTAAAAATATAACTTCAGGAAAGGAAAAAACTGGGCTGGAGAGTGGGGTTAAACATGTCATCAGTTTAGAGTCATTGTGTTGTCACAAAAGACCTAAGTCCAGTCCTCCGTGAATTCCATTGACCCTTATCTAGTGCCCATGGTAGCTTTGACTGTTAGTTGATTAAATTCTTGTATTAGAGGTAGCAATAATAAACTCTTCTGTGCTTTTAACTCAATGAATGCTGCTGGTTATCTGTGCCTGACAATAACAATAGGTCTTCACACCAGCTTTCAGTAGGGTACAAAGTCCTTTTTTAAAAAATGCATTGTTTTATTTATTTATTTATTTATTTATTTATTTATGAGACTTATATACCACTTCAAGTGCAAGCACTCTCTAAGCGGTGTACACCAGTAAGCAATATATATATATATATATATATATATATATATACACTTACATTGCCCCCAACAATCTGGGTCCTCATTTTACCTACCCCGGAAGGATGGAAGGCTGAGTCAACCTTGAGCCGGTGAGATTTGAACCACTGACCTGCTGAACACAGTCAGCTAAAGTGGCCTGCAGTACTGCACTCTAACTGCTGCGCCACCTCGGTTTTGTGAACTTGATTTGCTTCTAGCATTTGCATTGGGGTTTTGGAGTTCTTTTACCTCTGGATTCAATTTTGTTGAACTCAGTGGCCCAGGACAGACCAAATGCATGTCAATTAGCAGATACCTTTCAGGCATTATAAAACAGTTCCATGGGAAGACCTCTCCAAGAACAGCTTCCAGCCAGATTGGGGTCTGTTTTCAATTGTTATTAATAGGAAGAGAGTAAGTTGTCTAGTTGATGAGCTTCCATCAAAAATGCTCTGTTTCCATGATAACCTGGTTTTGACTGAGAAATGGAATGCTGAAATTGACTGCTTTGATAAATCTTCAGCTCATTAACATGGCCTGGCTGACAGCTTTGTTTGCCTTTGTTTGAGTGGTTTTAAAAATCCCGTCTTGTTTTTAAACTAAATGCCAAGTTGGCTTATCAGCTGCCAGAACAGTGACCACTTTAGCCTGCTGCAGCAAAGCAGAAAAGAGGTCTGTGACCTCCTAAACAGAAGCAATTTATTATCACATCAGCTTTGGTGAATCACAGTTCATTGCATCAGAGCCGATGGAATCTGATCTTACCTCGATTATCTGTACAGAGGTAGCACTGGCTTAAGCACAAGAGATGGAGGAATGTGATCCACAAGGGCATGGCGGCAATGCATACTATCGGTCTTGACTGCCCAAACAAACATTCAAAGATTCAGGAGTGAGTGAAACAAGATATAAATCAGCCTTAGTTCAACGGAGCTGTGTATATCTTCAATCCTGAGTATGTGCAATATCTTGGCATAGAATTCATCATCTTGAACAATCTGTTTTCTTCCAAAAGGGGGAAAAAACTGAAAGCTTAAAAGGGCAAAGATTGAATTGAAACTGTAGTATGTGTAAAGCTGAATGAATGCTTAAAAAACTGAAATGAAGGACGGAGCAAAGACAGAATTTGAGCACTTTAGTAGGCAAGGATTCATGCCCGTAGAAGACATTCACTAAAAAGTCTCAACCATGGGCCAGAAGCCAAAATCAAAGAAATGGTCAGTGATCATAAGGAAAGAGAAAGGTGGAAGCCAAAAAGGAAGCTGTGATCAATGCAACATCAAATTAGGTGACAAGATTAAGAAACAAGACCAATGGGAAATTGAGAAGATAGGAATATACTGTATCTCAGGAAAATAATTTAGAACTCAAAGAAGATTCATTTGGTATGAGAAGCCATCTGAGGGGAGGAAGGAAGGAAGGAAGGAAGGAAGGAAGGAAGGAAGGAAGGAAGGAAGGAAGGAAGGAAGGAAGGAAGGAAGGAAGGAAGGAAGGAAGGAAGGAATCTTATCTTGTCTTGATGTAGCTGCAAGTAGCACTGAGTTTTAGGAAATGATTAAAGCCAAAGCCTAATAAGATTCTCAAGTGAGGGAAGGTTTATAGTCTCACCAACCAGGAGCCCGTAAAAGACATATAGTTCGCAAATTAGAGGAGAGGTTAAAAGAACTTAGCTAGTTCAAAAAAATGAGCAAGACAACATCATAAAATCTACTTACAATATTCATTACCCTTGGAAGGGACCTTTTTCCATAGAACTATATTACTTGAGGAATGTTTTATACTTTGCTTGCAAAGGAACACGTAGAATTTGCAACTTGCTTCCTTTCTAACTGACAAATTGTGTTGGATAGCATCTGTGGTTGTTGCTGGTATCGGTGGTGATGAATTCAGCAAATTTGCACCGTAAGGGAATCAGGTGGGAAAAGGCACATGAGGGACCTGAACACTGCATTTTAACATCTCAGAGTTACAAATCAGAGTCCTTGGCAAGGCACCAGCTCTTTTGTAAGGAAAAAAAAATGTTCCAAAACCAGCAGGGCCAGGTAGCTGTTCAGACGAAGGGCTTTACTATCAGAATTTGCTCTGATGCTCCAAATTTATCCTGCAAGGTCAGAGTGACAAGTTAGGTGACTGTGGAGAGCCTCACATCTCTTCTCTGTGGGAAAATGAAGCAATAAAAATCATTGCAGGCTATCTTTAACACCTCAAAATTTAGCCTGTGAATTGTTACTGGTAGCTTAGCCTGAGCAATAATGACTTGCTCTCTTTTCTGAGTCCCATCATTGAGGATAAAGAAGTAAGTTCCTAAGCTAGATACAGTATTGATCTCTTTCTCCATAGGGCCCAAAAGATTTAATTATGACTACCATAGTTTTATATCCCTCTTTGTTTCACAAACAAAATGAGGAATGTATCCAGAATCACATTAATGTGCCCTCTTGAGCTGATCTCAAACATTTTGCCATTCAAAGAATAAGCTATACGCCTCTTTCTACACACAAAATCCATCCTCTGCATTTCTGCCCAGATTTATGGACTAGAATACTTGTGCAGTAGCCACATACTCTTAACCTTAAAGAAGCATCTCCTAAAAGCAATAACACAATAGACAACAATGTTTCAGAGATTAGGACAAGCAATTAGAGACCATTCCATAAATACGATGACAGCTAGAATTTATTGGCATTGGGCCTGCCAACACAAGACTCTCTAAAATCCTTTTTTCGGGCATCAGAAAATGAGGAGAAGGGGAAATTACCATTTTAATCATTCTGGAGAACTCTCCCCATGCTTTCTTATTATCTAAACGGAAGCCACCAAATTGAGGCAGTTTTCACATTAAATCAGCTTTAAAAAGCTCCAAAGTAATAGCTGCCAATTTATGCTTTTCATGGTAATGACACCACTCTGGTATATTTTCTCTGCAAGAAGCAAAACACACATACACACACACACACACACCACAAAAGCAAAATGCAAATCACAAAGGTGACGTATTTATCAGAGTTTGAATGCTAAACTAGTATCAGAGATTGATACTAGAGAATGGGGAGGGAACATTTAGTGCAGTATCACATAACCCATCTATTTTTAATATAGTTCTGAATTCTTGTAAGATTCAAAACTAATGCTAACTGGTGCGGTTTATTTAAAGATAAATAGGTAATTTTTTTCTTGTCTATACGTTTTTGTTGTTTTAATATTGCACCTGGAACAAATAAGTGAAGTCAAAGCTTCTTCCCTGGAATAAAAATGGCACCAGTAAGGGAAGTAGTGCATTTTAAATTTTTGCGAACTTGAACATAAAGTTAGTTTCAGCTCATCTTTCCAGTTTTAGATCTCATTAATATTGTTCCAGCTAAATTTAATTCCAATTATAAAAAATCCTAGAAGCTTAGAGTTTAATTTTGTGAATTTAATCTTTTAGAGTAAAAATCTATTTTTATAAAGTCCACATCAGTCTTGTTCTCAACTTTTTTTGTATCTAAATCTTTGGTTGAACAGAGAGGCAAAACTGAGGTACTATTACATGTTCTGATGTCAGTAAGAAAATCAAACATGGGATGCTTTTAAGCTATATAGTAGTGAGTGTAATATTATATGTTCTTCATGGAAAAAAGATTTTAAAATCTAAGAATATTTGGAAACTCAGTTTAATGAATTTTTAAGTATCGGTGCTAGACTATTCACAATTGAATGACAGAAAGCTTTTATGTTTGCTAAACTGGAGCTTAATTCTATTTATAATTTAATACTGAATATTTGATGAGTTATACAAAGCAGAGATATTGGAAATAAGGAAAACACCTGATAAATTATTACAACTGAAAGCACTAGCAATATTAGTTTTGCTATCAAGCATTCTCAGAGTCAGGACTTAATAACTCTAATTTAATAAATCAGCATTATATATATCATTGTTTTAAATACTTTTTCTGGGTGGTCTATTGTCTGCAATCCAGAGTTTGCTAGCAGCTTTAACATGATTCAGAATAAATTAATAAATAAGCAGTAGAAACACTGAGTTAAAGGTCACACAGGAAGAAATCATTTATTAAATAATAAAAGTTTGTCCAAAGATTGCAGGCAAGCAAACCTTTTATTGAGTTGCACCTTTATAACTTTAGAAAATAATACTCTTAAATTGCTAGAAACAGGAAAAGCTCCTGTTGCTGCAGGCTATGCTAGTAAGACAATGTAAGGCATGTATTGATCCTTCCCCCCCCCCATCTTATCTGGGGAGTTTATAATGATTCCTTTCTGAATAAAGAATTTCTGATTTTTTAATGAAATGTACTTATTTATTTGCCAGTAATAGACCACTCCATCCAGTACAACTATGATTTTGAAGACCGTGGTCCAAGCTATTGTCCCGCAAACCTAGGAACCATTCTGTTTTATAAAAGTAAAACCAAAGAAAAATCTCTAACTGCTACTGGGAGTTCCCAGTTCCAGTTATTGTTGGTAAGTGAGGACTACCTGTGTTTGTTTAGCTATTGAGCTAAGCGTGAAAGTAACAAAATTCTAAACAAAATGAAAATATTAGAGAAAATGTTGGAATATCTGATGGAACTCTCATATAATAGCATTGGACTTATTTAATGACTTAGATGTTCAACAAACTTCTACTTTCTCAAAATAGGCAAGGATGGTTATGGACGATAAAAGCTGTAATGTAATCTATCCAAAGGGCATCAGGATGCTGCATAGTTCACTGACATCACACTGAACCAAACTTTCCCATTTGAGAAATTGTGATCCATTAATGGTGGAAGGATTTCATCTAAGGAAAGGGAAACAAAATGAACACCTTGCTTTTGGAGTTCAAAGGATAAACTTTGTGAAGGAGTAACTGGCTCTCTTTTTGAGATCTCACTTTCAGTTTCCCAAAATACCTTCGAAATACAATCAAGTGTCACCAAATTCCTATCACAGTTGTATCCAATCTAAACTCTCTAGACATGATTTCTATCTACCCTCCCTTTTTCTTCACTCCGTTTAGCAAATTGCTTGATAGATGGCACAGTAAGGAGAAAAGGAAGGCAAACATTTATTTTGGAGCAAAAAAGAAGACATTCTCAAGATGTCAGAACTATGAAGCACAAAAGACACTGCAGCACCACCACCCGCCAATTCAATCATTCAGTTAAGAAACATCTAAAATCAATAAAGAAAAATTGGCCTCTGATCAGACTACAGGGATCCTGAAGTTCAGGGAGAAACAAATGTTCAGATCTTCTATATGAGCTTTGTTGTTGTTTTTTTCCAATGTCAACATTTACTTTCATACTTTCAGATTTGGAGAAAGCTGTTTTGATAGCGCAAAGTAAATGCAATTTGTATACTGAAATAAAAGCTAAACATAGACCTCTGATATACCTTCTTTTTTTAACTGAGAAAAAAAAGAGCTGTTATTTGGAAAAAATTGAATGCAATGATACTATCATTTTGAGCAGATTCATGTGGGTGTGAGAACACTAAAGCTTGCACAGAAACAAAAGTTACTGCAATGCCAGATAAGAATCTTGTGAAGTTTATTGAATGTCAGTTTTTAACAGAAGATGTCTTAATTTTGCTCTGTCAACAGATTGGGGTTGAGGGTGGCCTCCGAATATAACAGCAATCACATAGTATGCATAATTTCATTCTTAAAGTGAGCATCATATTCTTAGGATTTCAGATATTCATCAACCCACTTCATTTTTTACTGCCAAAATGTCTCTCTACTCCCAAAAACACACAAACGTACACACAGACACAAGGGCTCAGTGAATCTGCCCATTTTGTTTCAGACTGTTTATTATTTGCATATCAAACTCGAGGTGTTGTTTTGTCTTTAATGCAGACAAAAAAGTGTGTGCATTTTAGGGCACGTTTCTTCAAAAGACTTCTTTGTTGTTTTACAATTTAACTGAAGATCCAGAGTTTTTCTAAACCATCTTTGTTAATACATTATGGTACTTTGTTTTCATGAATATGTGCATTTTCCATTAGGCTTTCCTTTAATCAAATTTTTAATACATATTATTGATGAACTACATTACAACATTTGGAGAGAGTGAATTTCAAATTATCACTAGGGTCCTAGCTGCAAACTCGGAATTGGAGTTTGCCTTAGAATGCAAAATAAATTCATTTTTTTCCACTAACCAATATACCCCATCTTTAAAAATAGAGAAAGGACCACTATGCCAGAAATTTTTTTTTTAAGTGTTTCTACAAAGTTAGAAAAATCAGCTTGAATGGAACAGAATTGTGATAGAAATTGTCCCTTTTATAGCTTATAACTGGTGTTCTATAATCAATGGCAGCCATAGCTGCATGCTATCTAGATGGGATTTGCACCAATTTTTTTTTTTTTTACTTTGCTGGTGGGTAAATTCATCAACTTTGTTATTCATGTTGCTCCTTCGGTGCTTCATAATTAAGCCCAGTAATCAGAATTGTTGTTGATATTCCATATGATATATTTCTCATTGTTTCCCCCTTTGTTTGCCATGAATTGAAGCTGATTGCATAGTATTTAAGTATCATTCTTAAATACCCTTTTTTTTTTCCTAAAGACGAACATATTTAAAATGAATGTATTTTTTAGAGCTGTAAAGTATATTGGAGTCAATAGGTACCAAAATTCTAAATGAATAACCCACTGCTCACGCAGGAGACCCTATACCATTCCAGACAAATGGCTGTCCAGTTCCTTCTTTAAAATGTCCTGTGATGGAACACCCTCAGTTTCTGAAGGCAAGCTGTTCCATTGATTAATTGTTCTCACTGTCAAATTCCTCCTTGATTCTAGATTGGTTCTCTCCTTGGTAAGTTTCGACCCATTACTTCTTGTTCTGCCCTTAGAATCAGTTTTATAAAAATTCAGGAGCTTAAGCAATAGTGCCAACTACTGTCACACAAGAGCGGAAGACAACACTGCCAGCCCAATTAGAAGCATCACAATTGTCTATGGAGATTCTCAGTCATCCAGGTCATGGTTATCCCAAAAGTGTTTTTTTCAAAAGACAACCAGACTTTGTTTTTACTTGAAGACATTTTGTTTCTCATCCAAAAATGAGAAGTTAAACGTTTTTAAGCAAAAACAAAGAAAGTCCAGTTGCCTTTTGAAAAAGCACCTTTGAGACAAGCATCACAAATATTAATGTCATTTTCCTCTCCTTAAAGCCTATGTTCTTTAAAAAAAAATCATCTCATACATCCAGCTGCCATACATAATAGTTCTGCATCATGGGAGTAAGTTTGCCTGGGACAATCTTCAGATGTTCAAGTCACAAAGAAGCATGGATTGGGTAGAAACAGGGCAATTCAGCAACAGATATATTGCTTCTGCTCATCCAATTTAACACTGGCTCCAGGGGACTATTGTCTGTCTCCATCCCCCTTCTTTAAAGCACCCAGTTTATTATTTTTCAATATCTGACCTAAGAGCTCAGAACAGGTAACAGGATATTAACAATATTTGACACATAATCTTCTTCTTTTAAATTTTGCAGCATTTTACATCACCTGCTTTGCAGGTACCGGCATATCAACTATTTCTTTTTTTCCCCTTGAGCTCTGGAGGCATTTTTCTACATTTGATTATGAGGATGATCAAATACATCAATAACCCTGGTAACGGCCACAGTTCTGCAATTATTAAACCAGATCCGTAGTCCTGCAGGGCTTTCTCAGAAACATCCCTACTTTATCAGAAAAATAAGAGAGAATTATTGAGCAACCATACACTATTTTTGTTCCGTTTGAAAGTCTTATTTTATGGATTTGGACATGTAGATTTGCATGCTACTTTCGAAAAGCGGGTCAAGTTTCTTTCCTTCTTCTCTACTCTTTCTAAATGACTCATATAGAGCAGTGGTATATTTGCGTGGTGCTTGCCAAACATCAGACACCTCCTTGGTGCCTTATTCTTTAATAAAACTATTGAATAGGAAACTGACTTGCTACAAAGATCAACACAAGCCTTTAGCAGAATATTTATTTGCAGCAACACTTTTAAGATCCTCCAGAATACAAAAAAAACATATTGAAAATCTATTTCACCTTCCGCTAATTGGTTTTGGGATAAGGATGTGGGAGCACCTCCCCAAACTATTACTGAACTTAATTTTTAATGAAATGGAAAGGCATTTTTTTTTCAAACTGGGATATTATGATTTGTCTTCATGATTGCATACTTCCTAGAGTTGCACATCTTTATACATTAACTTGAAGATAAACGTTATGGAACAGAGACAGTCTTCTTTTCAGGCAGAAATCATAGGATGGCCCTGAAAATTAAACCCAAGGGAGCTAATAAAAATATAATCATTAACAGTTTTCAACATCATGGGGAAAAAGGACAACCATCCACACATATGGCAACACCACATGTAACATTGTAGACATGATATTTGATTAATCGGATTGTGGGCTGGTTTGCTCTTCTATATTTATCTCTTTTTTTTCAGCATATTCTTTTATAGGTTTAGGATTTTTAGAATCTGGCTTGGAAATATTCTTATAATAATATTGTAAAGCGGGCCAAAAAAAGAGTAAGTTTCTTTTTAAAGATGTTTGCAAGAAAATTATGCATGGGCTTTAATTTCTAGAATTCTGGCAGTTCAAGAAATGAAAGAGATGAGAAACAGATAAGTCAGTCCTTGAGGGAAATGGGTGTTCTAAAAACACAAAATATAAATAAATAAGCAAACACTGACGTGAACAATATCGGTCTAATAGGATCGTGGCTCCGTACAAGTAGTCCTAAAGTACAACCACAATTGAGCCCAAAATGTTAAGCGGAATTGTTGTCAAGTGAAGTTTGCCCCATTTTACAACCTTTCTTGCCACAGATGTTAGGTGAACCACTGCAGTTGTTAAGTTAATAACAACACAGTTGTTAAGTGAATCTGGCTTCCCCCATTGACTTTCAAAAAGTCGCCAAAGTACAGATGGAAATGTGTTCCTGTTTGTTGCATTTTCATTGATGAGTCTGAATGTTTCAATGACAAATGTTACTTTACCTGAACTCTGTGCTTTAGCTTCCTCAATTACTACCTTTCATTGGAGCTAAATAAATAAAATTTAGGATAGGTTCAAGGGGAAAGAATGCATACTTGCTTTGAAAAATATATGCCCATATGGACTTTCACACATCTTTACTGAACAGGAATTCCCCTTAAACTATGGTGAAATTCTTCACCTATACATATATAGTCATATATTTTCCTCCACCTTGGATTCTGAAACAATGTTCAAAAGAAGTTTTTTTAAAAAAACAAAAAAACAAAAACTCACCAGCACTAACACTCTGCCTCCTCCAGCTCCAAACCATAAAGAGATATTTTTTAAAAAAATGTGAAGCATCGTGACAGTAAGACAGAAAAGGAGAGACTGCCTCATCACACCCTTAATTCAAACATACCATTATTTACAGCCTGCTTCTTCCTTCCAATGTTCTCACATTTCAAGGCATTAAACCACTCTGATTTTATAGCTGTGGCAGATCTCATTTCTCAAATACTAAAATGTTTAGGACTTCCCATTAGTCTGATATGGAGGACTTAATTTCTCTAACACAAAACACCACTCGGAATTTCCTTTCTGCCTCCATTGAGTGGCGAGCAGAGGACGTGTGTCCTTTGAAGGTCAAAGTCTAGCATGATTACAAAAGTAAATGGAATAGCTGGATCTATTTTTTGTGCTGTAAAAGAACAGCAGAGGAACGAGCCCATGAGCGGAGCATAAAAAGCAGGAGAGAAGCAGCATGGTGTATCATTCATCAATGGCATCAATGTGCTCACAGGTATCTTTCTTGGGATCTACGAAGCCCCTGGCCTTCTGCTTTCGAAAAGGAGTCTAGGAACAACCTGCTGTAACCAATTTGCTGTGGCCAACTTGCCGGGACAACTCGCCACAAGACAATTCAACAAATAAAAAAGTTACCACCACAGCCACACCCACCCAATGGGCCACACCCACCTGGCACCCGATGATACATAAGTGGGTTTTGGGTTGCAGTTTGGGCACTCGGTCTCTAAAAGGTTCACCATCACTGGTCTAGCTATTTTGCCATCTGTATTGTTCATATTAACCTTCTTTCTTTCATTTTCTCTGCTTCCCACAGTCTCTCATAAAGAGGCCCGGGGAACTGACTTGTGGTGCGCTTTGCCCAAAGAAAAGAAAGCACAAAATATTCTGGATAGTGCTAGCTAGGATTATCACCACTTTCTTTCGGGCTTGGTGGCAGGTCAGGGAAATTGTAATTGCTAATATTTACCTTCTAATACACTGTCTGGTTGTGATCACACATTTCAGTAACTTTTAACTGGCAGCTGTGGCCAAAGGCTCTATTAACTACCGCAGAAGCGACAGTCTAAAGCTGTTATTTCCATTTTTTAATATAATGCACTGCACAGATTTTGTTTACATTTTCATGTGTTATATTTCTCCTTTAAGGGAAATTCAGGATTCTTCTTGTTGCTGTTCCTGTCCAAAAATAAATAACTCCGGGATTCTAGTGATTGACAACCCAAGCTGTGTTGCACTATGAATCAGAAAACTCCTCTGTGGATATTTCACAAAGGAAGAATGCTGAACAAACTTTGCATACAGGCAAGCTGTTGAATTCCATGGCTTTCTGCACCTGTCAAAAAGATGGACAAGAGCAAAGGACCAAAGATACAAGTCACAATTGCACCAACCTAGCTCTGCACAACAGTGTAGTGGTGCATTGATTAATGTGAGCCAACAATGAGCCAAGGTGAAAAAAAAAAAGCCATGCAGAAATCCTTCAGACACATAGGTTTAAGGAATTCAGGGGACTTATTCTCAAGTAAGTGTACCATGGCACCTAAGAACCCTTCTCACAAACATTCATATTTTTTAAAAAAAAAACCCAGTTTCTCCGATGAACACATTCCAACATACCCAATAACTAGCTTCAATTTTCTAGCTCAAGCCTGCTCAGTATGATGTCACCCATATTGTTGGATTATAATTCTCAGAATGGAATAGACTAGAGCTGGAAGGGACCTTGGGGGTCTTCTAGTCTGATCCCCTACTCAAGCAGGAGAACCTACACCATCTCAGACAGGTGAATGTCCAGTCTCCTCTTAAAAATCTCCAGTGATGGAGCACCCATGATTTCTGATGGCCAGTTGGTCCACTGGTTGATTGTCCTCACTGTCAGGAAGTTTCTTCTTAATTCTAGATTGCTTCTTTCCTTGATCAGTTTCCAATCGTTGTTTCTCATCCTTCCATCTGGTGCTTTGGTGAACAACCTGACTGCCTCTTCTTTGTGGCAGCCCCTCAAATACTGGAACACTGCTGTCATGTCCCCCCGTTTCTTCTTTTCTTTGTATGCCGTTCTTTGTATGTTTTAGTCATGAAGATGAAGGTTTTCCCTGTCCGGTCATGTCCAATTCTAAGGGACAGTGCTCATCTCTGTTTCTTAGCCAGGGGAGCCAGCATTGACTAAAGATGCTTCCATGGTGATGTGGCCAGCATGGCTATATGTCAAAGGTGCCCAGAATGCCATCACCTTGCTAAGCATTTGGGCAGGTTGAGGAAGGATACATGAACAGAATCAAAAAGCCTGCACAGAGCCCAATTCCCAACTCCATAGAAAAATGAATCTTGTCCATTTCTGCACAATCTAGAATTTTCAAAATTGTATTCTGGTCTGATGGTAGGTTTTCATTTTTCCAAAATTGGGCAAATACTATTCTTGCAGCTGTTAATACATGTAATATTAAATAATCATTTTCTTTGCCATAGTTAGGTCTTAATATACCTAACAGGAACAGTTCCGGTTTAAATTCTATCTGGATTTTCATCATCTTTTCTAACCATCTATGAATCTTAGACCAATATTTTTTTGCAATAGAACATTAACGTTAGAGATGAACGTTAGAGATGAAGAAGAAAGAAGATTCAATCTTTTATAAAACCTGGGGAAAATTTTATCAGTGGGTTGAAACATGTTAGAATAAGAAGAGATTTTAGAGTTTTATTATATTAAGTATTAAGGTTGATGATTGGAAATAGTTATTATGCTATCAACTATGTTAATTATTTAAAGGAATATTAGTGTTTTACCAAATGTCAGTTGTAACTATACCGATTTATTCTTATAAATGTCTAGTATTATATAAACAATAATACTTAATATGAAGACCCGGAAGACAGCTTGTTTGCTGAATTACGTATTTACTGTAGTTATCCACTACCCTGTCCCTTTTATCCTGATTTTCCTGTACCCGCACCGACCCTACCTTTTCCCTAGCCATATAAAATCTAATAAAATATATTTTAAAAAAAGAGAAAGAAAAATGAAACTTATTTTCTCTTGGCAAAATGAAAGCATTGTTTCCTTTCTATTTTACTAGGGAAGGAAGAGCAAGAGAAAGGAAAAAAAAAACCTTGCTTGCTCTTTTTCTATGCTAACCATTAAAAAAGTGCTTTTTAATGTCTCTTATGACAACTCGATCAGCAGACACAACATAATTATAGCAAATTGCTTTGTCTTTTAATTGTTCCTGCAAGGCAATGAAGCAATTGTTTTGTTGACTATTCAAGAGTGGATTGTTAATGACTCTAATCCTGTGATAAACTGGCGATCATAATCAGCATAATTGTGTGCCTCAGTTGAAGAAAGTTATAGGAGAAACAGGTGAAAGAAACTCAGTTATTCTGATGGTAATGCACTTCTGCATTGTCCCTCGGTTGCATTTTATTAAATCGGGGACAGAGTTATTTAATTTAGGAAAGGAGGGACAGCTCGAGTTCTCCCCCCTCTTTTGGACCTTGGGAACCTACCTAACCATGATTGGAAATTAATGGCATAATTTCCTTTCATTCTGGAACACAAAACATAAAAAAAGGGTAGCCTTAGCATTAAAAATAGAAGTCTGATTTTTTTTTAAAAAAAAAAGAATGAAAATAAATCTCACAAATACCTTTTTACAAAAGTCTAAGGCCACTCCTAAATATAAAGTATTCCCGCCTACTTCTTGATCTTCAGCCTCTCCTCTGTCCTGTCAGGTGCGGTCCTTTTGGGTCCTCGATCACCCAAAAGTTACCAACCTTGGAGCAACAGAGGAGGGATTTTGCAAATCCCTAAATAGATAACTGATGAGAGTTCAAACACGGTATGCTGGTCAAATAACCAAGAAAGCTACCTAGTGAATCAAATGAGAGGTAGTACAACATCCATCTTTTTGTAGCAATCAATGTTGTTCAGAAGGGGGGGGGGAATGAAATGAAAGACATAAGATAAGAAAATAAAATAAAATAAAATGGGAAACCTTATCCCCACCATCACTATTCATTGTACCTCTTCATGTCTGTCCTGGTAAACCATTGGTCTTCAAACTTGGCCCTTTTATGACTTGTGGACTTCAATTCCCAGAATTCCTTAGCCAGCGTGCCTGGCTGAGGAATTCTGGGAGTTGAAGTCCACAAGTCATAAAAGGGTCAGGTTTGAAGACCCTTGTGGTAAACCATCCTTATTTCCAGCAAGTCCATGCATAATTGTGCAAATTCTAATTGGCTCTTTATACATACGGTATTACATCTCTTTTTTTAGAGTGTTATCCATTCTGACATCCACTTGGTTGTTCTTCCTCTTTGTTTTAACCCATGCAACCTTCATGCATTTGTTTTATGATTTGTTCCTCTTTTATTCTCTCTATATGACCAAATGACTTCACTATACTTCTTTTGCACTGGTCGCTGACTTTTAAATTTAATCCACCAACATTCAGCATCTTCTTGTTCAACCACACAGATTTCTTAAGCAACCCATTCTTACTGCATCCAACTAACTTCTATCTTATTCCTAAGAGACTCAAGTCTCAGTTCCATATAAATAAATTGGCAAAAGGCACACTCTTACACATAACCACTTTTAACTTACATTGATAAATATTCATGGCTCACATCTGCTACCCATTATCGTTCCTCCAATGTTTTCATGTTTTAAAATATAGTCAATATAATTTTCTCAGAGGCCCATGAAACATAATTTCTTTTAATAAAATAAGGATTGTAGGAGCCCCATCCAATTCTGATTCATATCACATACCTCCACATTACATGAAGAGCATTGACAGGCACATACCTATTCCTAACAAACTTTAAACAAACATTCAGTATTATCCCCAAAGAGTGATATCCCAAAGAGGTGTATGTTTTTCCTATAAATGCCAATCTCTACAATCTTTGTCAGTGGAACACTTTCAGTCAGTCACATAGTGAGCAGATAATAGCTAGAATAAGAAAAGGTTTCAGGGTTGGTTGGTTACTTTTTTTAGATAGAAGAATGTGATACGGGAGCTTTACACAATTATAGGCAATGAGATCAGTGAAGGAAAAAGCAATACCTGCATTTAGATAAATGGAACGTATTTCATACCGGTAGACCCCAATGAAATTCATCTTGAAGGCTCCAGGCACTAGTAGAGACAATAAAAGCAGCATTTACAATTACTTCCAAGAGTTTGTCAAGGACAGATGAGTGGAGAAAAATAAATATCTTATTTTTCAGAAGGTTAAGAAGGGGTTTAGTGAATAATTGCAGCAGCTAAAGTTTTCTCGCAATACCCAATCAAATTCAAGCATGTGTAGCTACCCCAAAGAGACAGAAAAAGATATACTTTAGGAACAAGTATAACCATCTTATACTGAAGTCTCCCAACCAAAAGTCCAAGACACGGGGAGTTTTTCAGGGAAAATCCAACTAATTCAAAAAATTCAGCTAAGTGAAAATCAACATTGTAAGAAGCATCTGAAGTCATGAAAAATACACATTAGAATTTCAGTGCAGATTAAAGAAAGAAGCATCACTCTCTCTGCTCTTTGCATCTATTTGAAGAAATTTCAGTTGACCTGCCTCATGTATGAAGTCAAACTAAACTAACCTGGTGTGTCTCTCCCAGCTTTGGGGAAAATAACCATAATTATTTTCAATTATTCATAGCAGGATCATGATGAAGTTTCACTAATATTAGACTTGCTGAGGGTAGGTTGACATTGCAAGCAAGACAATGTTAAACCAAAAAAAAAAAAAAAACTATCAAAGAGAAATTAAAATAAGAACAGACAACCCTGTTCTCTGGATGGCTATGATAACAGAGAATGATGGGAATTGATATCCATAGTCAACTGGACAATATCAGATATTTTACATATAAACAATAGTTAATACTTTATCCTAGAATGCCCTATTAGAGAACCCTCAGCTTCTGGAAACTTATCAGAGAGCATCATTTCTAAGGATCTATATTTTGTTTATTTTTAAGGTAACAAAATCCTCCACAATTAATTCACCATATTCTTGTTGCAAAGCTTAATTGAGCTGATAGATATGTAACCAGCTCAAAGCCACATGATATGATTCCACAGCTATTTTTTTCTATGTCCTTCAAGAATCAACTCTTAACAACCAGAAAGATGAATCTAGTCCAGGATGGTCCAATGCCACTTGACTCATCAGATCTTCCTCATTATGCAGCTGCAGGCTATGACCTCACTTATCTAGTATGTAATATCTAAATTTTCCAATGTAATGGTATCCACATACTGTTACATCAGGTGAATTTAGGCACTATTTATCTGCTCAGCTAACTTTACACTGAATGAAATGAATGACTAAGTAAACGAATTCCAGGAAGGTACATGTCCATGCACGAACATCTTCAACATGACCAATTAAGTCTAGTTTCCAAAGCCAAGTAAGTGGTGGACAGCAAGAGACCGTCCTCTGTAGCAACATTATAAACTGTAATTCTGCAGTGCCTGATATTTCTCTCCCGCTAGGATGTATACCCCATAATACCTGAAAGCCCTCAGCCGTGAGCAAATAGTTTAACTACCAAAGAGGTTTGTGATGATAAATGTAAGATACAGCCAAAACGGTACTGCAGTCTCTTCAGATCTGAATAGCTCAGCCAAACTTCTCTAAGTGGAACAAGAATATGAATGCTGGAGGAAAGCAGTATCTGGAAGACAGCCAAGATACAGCCCAGGGCATGGGAATAGTAAAGTTGGTCAGAAACGCTGTGGAGTTTCCTGAGCAACTGCCAAAAGCCAAAACTTAACTAACTCTCTGCCAAACTAATATTCCTAGGTATTTTTTATTACCTTGTAAATGGATTGAAACAAATGGCTGGCAGGAAGGAAAGAGCATTTGAGGTTTTCATTGAAAATCTCTGGAAGATTTTGCTAGCTTTGTCCTTTACTTCTGATTCTTCTATTTAGAGGGATGGAGATGGAGAAGACAGATGGAGGTAATGCCTCAAGATTGATGGCCTGTTACTGCTTCCGCTGCTATTAGGAGAGCCAATGTTCCCAGCCTAGGCCATCCAAATAAGGACTACAAGTCCTGGGCTATATTGGCGGGCATTAGGAGCTATGCTGGCACAATACAGTATTGCAGGCTAATTCTGCAGACTGCAGCTTGATTCTGACCAGCTCAAGCTTGATTCAGCCTTAACATCCTTCCAAGGTTGGTAAAATAAGGATCCAGATTGTTGGGGGCAAAATGCTGACTCTGTAAACTGCTTAGAGAGGGCTGTGAAGCTCTGTGAAGCGGTATATAAGGGGCCTTGCTTCAGCCAGAGGACAGAATGTGGGCCCCTTAGCAAGGAATTGAGCTGCTAGCAAAGAGGCAGAAAAGATCCACTCGAAATTCAGCCAGTAATACCCACAGAAAATGTTTATTATGAACAGCACCTACTAAATGGGGAAGTGATGTTACGCTACGCAACATGACACCCCACCAATTTACATTCCTCCTTTGGTTCAGAAGCTCAACTCAACATAGAGTTCCTTCTTCCCAATTTTCCCAATACAACAATCCTATGAAGTTGAGTTGAGAATGTGGCTGGACCAAAATCACCCAGAGCTTTTGAGGCTGAGGGTGGGCTTGAACTGGGTTTCTCCACTGCCAGTCCAGTCCCGTAACTATTATACCTGTTTCTGGTTCTCGCAGAAATGAATTACATTTGTATAACATCATGGCATAACTGTGAGCACATGGACTGCGTTTCTTTCCACAGCTATGTCTTCTCCTGTAGTGGCCTGCTGTAAACCATGGAACTGCAGAAGGAAAACATAACTAGGTCTCCATCATTGAAACAGGGTAGACTAATCTCCCTAATCCAGATCTGACTTGCCATCACACACCCCTTGGCCATCATCGTGTTTATTTCGCTAGCTGCTAGCTTTATTATTCAGAATAAGCACTCTGTGCGTAATTTATTTGTCTTAACAAGCAGCAGCAACAGTAGTAGCCGCATAATGATGGAGAATTGTAACAAAATGTTGGTACATTGTGTGCTCCTGTTAAGAAAGCTCCTTTCTATCCTTCCTACCACTTTTCTTTCCCCCAAGAGTCAATTATATTCAGTGCCCACTGAGTTGGCACAACCCTTTAAGACTTTACCTAAGAAAGGCAAGTAGGTGGCACATGGCTTCCTATTTTTCCTGAAAGCATTTGAGATATAATTGCTGCCGCTAGGATTGGAAGCCAGTGGGTATTGTTATTTGACTTATTTAATTGTCTGTGTCAATTAGCTGCTGACATTTTATTGCTCATGTGTAAACCACAGATAATTGTATTTAGAATGCAATAGCTTAGGGAGGGAGGGAGGGAATCTGTGCACCCTAGAATTTTCAAGTATTTTGACATTACATGTTGTCTATATACTGTCATGAATGAAGGCAAAAATACGTGTCTCAGGATAATGTTGCAGGATCCAATCTAATTTGGTCACTGGGATGAGAAGTTTACACGTCCAAGCTTTTGACTTGTGTTGGAATCTGTCTTCAGGGACCTTCTCTCTCTCTCTCTCTCCGGAATGTGTGCACTGGATTGTTCCATGTGTTGCATTTATGTGATGCCTGGTTGTGTGTGCTTTGAATTCTTAATTGGAGTTTTGATGGCTAGCTATTAAGCCATTGATTGTACCTAGCAAGTTGGTGGTAACTCAGCACACCTATTCACTGATCAGGGGCCCATTTCCCAGGCTTCAATCATTTCTCTGGCTATTTTTGTCCCTACTCAGCCAACAATCTTAGTAGCTGTGAAATTGAATGCATGTCCTTCTTTATTGCAATGTGAAGATACCAATAAGTTCAAGTCTCCTCGTCTAACTGCTCACTCGTGTTCTTGCAATCTGGTGATTAGCTTCCTTCCTGTCTGTCCTACATAGTGTATATACTGTATATGTTTTTTCTAACCGGATGAATTTTCAAGCTACACCCCTAAAAAGAAATAGCAGGAGGCATCTATTCCAGCCTTTAAGAAACTCACTTATGAGCAAGGGAGGATTGAAAGAGCCATCTCACCTACTGAAGCCACCAGAAATCCAAGCCTTGCACAGAGATGCTTGAAGGGAGAGGGGAGGGGTAAACATTAGAGAAACCAGGACTTGCTCCTCCCTTAAGCAGGCTTTGATTACTAAGGACATTTGCCTGAATGGTATGCTATTCCCTGCCTCTCTTCCTTACATGCTGACCTTTAAAACCACCGGCTAAGCTATTTGCACAGCTTAGCCCAGAAGCTTCAGAAGATATAGAGAAAGACGAGTATTAAATTTAATGGCTAAATCACCACATGTCACTCCAGAGAGCAGCTTCCATCCCTCCTTCCTTATGTTTCCACTCCAGACCCAGCTGCAGTCACCCTAAGAAAGGATGTGCCATGGCTTCTTAGGCCAGTTTTGGAAAAGAGCACTTAAACATGTACAATGTATGATTCACTGAGGCTGAGGGGAGAAAGAAGCATTTGGTTTCAGGCAAGGCTTCTGCATCTTAATTACTTTTCTTTAAAAAAAAATGCATTATCTCTTTTTTCATTCCAGGCTTCAGCCCAAAGGAATCCCAGAACAGCTTATAGATCAATACAAAAAAATTCTGACCAACGTGAGCTCCTCAGCCTACCAACAAGCATGATTCCAAAACAGCAGTGGATAAGGAGTCAAAGAGAAAACAATCAAACTTAGCCACCAGTTTTTTTTTAAATAATCATCACCTTTATCATCTCATCCATATGTTATTTCATAACCTTGGCTAGTTGAAATTGATTTTCATGGTTGCCAGTCTATTCATGCATTTTGATTTGATATTTAGTGTATTATTATTGTTGTTGTTGTTGTTGTTGTAATGTCAACTGTAGCCAGATGCAGGTAAATTCACTGACTTAAGAAGCTTACTAGAAAGCATTTGGTTTAGGGAGTCTTCAATTCAGTTGCTTATTTTAAGGATACCTTAGAAATAATTACATTTGCAGTCACAGACCTTCACTGTCATTTACAGCAATCAAACAAGCAAATCCTGAGTGCTGAAAGAGGAGGTAGGGAGGAGGCTTGAGCTGGTGACCCATACCATAAACCAGAGTTTTCCAACTTTGGCAAGTTGAAGATGTGTGGACTTTCAACTCCTTAAATTCTGGGAGTCAAGTCTACACATCTTCAAGCTTCCAAGACTGAGAAACATTGTTATAGGACATAACATCTGGCTAAGGCTGATATATGAACAATACTTGAAATGATCTTCTGGTCTTTAGTATTGTATTCCATGAACCTTGGATTTGGACTTGGACTTTCCTTAGACCAGGGGTAGGGAACCTTGGCTCTTTTATGTCTTGTGGACTTCAACTCCCAGAATTCCTGAGCCAGCCATGCTGAGGGTAAAGAGAGAGGTTTCCATGCTGAGCCATGCTGGATCAGGAATTCTGGGAGTTGAAGTCCACGAGTTATAAAGGAGCCAAGAAAGCTTTTATAAATTCTCTATGAATATCTGTCCCAAAATAAGCACATGCCTTATCATATCATTTCAGTCATCCCAAACAATGTTTGAAAATATTGAAAATAAAGATGAAATTTAAAGAACAAGAAAAAACAGTGTTTTTTTCTCTTGTTTTTTAAGTTTTAAAATCACATGCTGAGCCTTTCCAAAAATCTTTTTGCAGCTGTATTTAAAATAAATAAACCAGCACACACACTTATATCCTGCACAAAAAATGATGCAACTTCCAACAATCTATTATTTATATTAGCAAACATTTCCCCTCCCAAATCCCTGAACACTTAAGTTTCAGCTTTATCATGCATCTGAAGACAAATGGAAAGCTTCTTCATTTGCCCCTAATAGAACTGTAATAAAACAATCTATATTTAGAAAGGGTTAATTTGAAAATATGAAAGGTAGAAGAAGGGCATGCTAATTTGTTTTTTTCCTTTGACCTAGAGTTGCCGACTTATGAGACCTAAAAACAGATCTGTGATGCTAAGCAAAGGAAAGGATAAACAAGCCAACATGGCTATTTATCTCATTTCTACAGGAAGTGCTTTAGAACTCTTTCAGAAAGCTTTTAGGATAGACAGGATGATGGACAGCCACTTGCCTGAGGCCACTTGGCATCAACCAAGTCTTACCGTTTCCTGTGGCTGTTTATTTAAAGTTTTTTTTTCCCAAGGGGGGAGGTTAACCCAGAACTTTCAACTCTATGATCCCCTGGATATTTTATAACTCAGAACTTAATATACCAAGAAGTACTGCAAAACAACCACAAACAAATCAACTAAAGCAAGAAAAGAGGAAAACACACTATTTAGCAATAATGCTCTGAAGAAAACCCATGGAAATGTAGAGATTGTATATTTATTTAAAAGTTCCAAAGCAAATGCCTAGGCAGGCCCATGATACTAACAAGAATATCCATATCTTCAGTCGAGAACTGAAATTACAAAATGTCCATGCCCTGTTCTTAGTATCTAACTTGCTTATTTCTCCAAACAGACTGCTTGGAGATATAAACATTAAATATGCTATATATTAACTATGGGATATTGTGGCTAAGTGGGACTTTGTATATACAACTTTTATACAACTTTGTCCAACTACTGAAGTTGTTAAGTGACTCATTTGGTTGTTAAATGGATTTGGCTTTCCCCATTGGCTTTGCTTGTTAAAAACTGGCTGGGAAGGTCACAAATGATGATCACATGACCCCATGTTGCAACTCTTGTAAATACATACCAGTTGCCAAGCTCCCAAATTTGGATCATGTAACCATGGAGATGCTGCTATGATCATATGTGTGAGTACTAGTCATAATCTCTTTTTTTCAGTGCTGTTGTAATTTCGAACAGTTGGTAAATGAATGGTTGTATGTCAAGAACTACGTTATTGAGCTATCTCAATGTTTTCTCTATTATAACCTCTATTCAGTGTTATCAACACCAACCGGAGTTCTCCACAACTTCAAAAACAGACCTCTTCTACATGCAGAGTAAGCATTCTAGTGCTGGTTTGCCTCCATTATTCAATTTCCTCTACAGAGAATCAAGGGTCATTCATCCTGCTGCCCTTACTAATACTCCAATTCCTTTCAACGTCTGTGGCACCTCAGTAGCAAAGATGATCAATCATTCTGAATGTCCAAAGATTCCCTTTGAAAGACCAATTTCATTTTGGGGTGATTGGTCTCTAGAGCAGGTGAGTAGAAAATAAAGTAGGGCCTACCAAAATTTTTCAATAGGATTTGCAATTCCTTCCCATTTAGCAATGACTAAACCACTAATCTCATTTGAAATTGGATTATTGAAAGAATACCAGCTGTATGAAAAAGAAAGGTGAGGAATGAATTCTATCAGAAAGGAATGCAAAAACTGTTCCATTCTGACACCTAAATTCATGGACTCAGAGTGGTGAAGAGGAACTACCAGCCCATTTGGAGTAAGCCACAGCAGCAAAATATGAGTGACTGCAGACTCGGTGTTTGCTGAACTTTAAGGCTGCTCTGAAGGATCATGGGTCAGATTTGGGAAAGAAGGTTGATGGAGATGCCAAACACCAGAGGACAATAAAGAGAAATCTGCAGTAAAAGAACCTGCTAGATTAGTCTTTTCAGGCCTGCATACTAAAACTCCTTCAACATCGCCTGACCTTGATGCATCTTATAGTCCAGGCAGAGAAGAAAGCTAGTTTAAGAGGAAGAAAAAGGGCCAGAGACTACACAGTTAAGGAATTGCTTATACGCTCATAGTTGAGACTGGAAATTTTATTGAGACTTGGTGCAAGAATATGCAAGCCTCAAAACTGCTGTTTCCAGATCACTTTATCTCTTCAGTTAGTCATTTTATGTTGAATATGATACTTTGAATTCTTGGTTTAGGTAGTAGATTTGTTTTCCAACCCCTGTCCTGGCATGCTCAAGGGACTGTGGAGAATAAACTACCGTAAGCTCTCCACACTTTGGGGGGAGTCCACTGTTTTCCTTCTGTCATTTGCTAGCAAGCCCCCATCTCTTGTTTACAAGGGTCTCTGCTAGATTTCAATCCTGAGGATAAAGTAACCCCTGTTCCAAATGATGATATGAAATGGCTGAATGTCCACCAAAAAACCTGAAGTTCAGAACTCTGGACAGCTCCCTAGGCATATACAAAGGATTCAGGGCCATGGAAAGTGGCTCTATAGTGAGCATTGCTTTGCAACACCTAACAGTTTTTTGCCTGGGTCTTGTACCGGCTTTTGTTTACAAGGTAATCATCTTTGTGGTAGTGGTTGACTTCTTCAGGTAGCTGCCTGTCTAAAGATTTGAAATCCATACTAAGAAACCCAGCCACAAAAAGGAACACAGAATGCAGTAGAATGAACTATTCTCTTGCAATGAAGATTCCATACCAACTTTGAGAGTTGGGCTGTGGGTTACAGATTAAATTCCCCTAGCTGAGAGAGGTGGCTCCAGCATCTTATTTATCATGTCTCTATACTGCCCATCTCCCTTGGGTGGTTTACAAATACTTCAGTCGATGGTCCTGGCATGCTCTAGTTATGGTTCTTTTTGATACAAAGCTGAAGTAAGAAACAACACTTTGACCTAGTCCCATCAAGTCCATTTTTAAAGTTTTAATTTAGTTGAGGCATCAACATCAATACCACCACCATTCCAGGACTTGCTATTTTTTTATTCCAAGTTACTAGTCCAGAAGAAATGGTGATGTTGTAAGGGGTAAAATCAAGGGCAATGGAACAGTCAGTAAAATATCCAAAACAGTGCTATTATGTTGGTTGGCTGGGTAATTCTGGGAGTTGAAGTCCATGTATCTTAAAGATGTCCAGGCTGAGAAACATTGATCCGAAGAGTGGTTAATTTCTACCACTCTAATTGACTTATTATTTCAGACTGCTTTGAACAAATATCTTTGTTTGGAATTTAGCTATGTCCAGCTTTTAATCTGTCACTAATTATTTTCCTTTCTTAATGTGTTACTGTGCTGTCTGTTTCTATATTTTTGTGTTGTTTTATTCTACTTAAAAAGTTCTCATCTGCAGTAGCAATAATATTTCTCAACATGTTCCTAAATTTGGGGTAACAATTTTATCATTTGAATACATTGTTTTAACAAATTATCAGCCAGTCTCTGATGCAGGACAGCCTAGTAAGTACAAAGAGGAAAGAGGAGAAGGGGGAAGAGAAAATGGAAAGAAATAGTAAAGAAAAGAGAAGGAAATAAAAAAAATCCTACATGATATTTGTATTTTCCTTTACTTCCACATGTTCATTGAATAGATTCCAAACACTGGCAGATCCTTTGCCTGAATAGTGAGAAATTCCTCATTAGAATTTATCAACAGACTTAAGATGTAATTCTTGCTTCCTGATCCATTAGTCATCATTCTTTAGTTTCTAAACTTGATCCACCAGAAACAATGATTTAAATAGGGAACAGAGGTCACCATCAAGAGTTTCCATCCATTAACCTATTTCAATCCAACCCACAAACAAAAAAAAATCGGTGACCAAAAGTTTAGTTCCCTACACTGAATGAGTTAAACCCATTGATGACATTCAATTGTTGGGGCTTTCTAAAGCTACAGTAGAATTTTGCAGCATCCTTTTAAGGTTTGTTATTTGAGGGATGAGTTTGGTCTTCAGCCACCTAATTTCAAACTCTTATAGTGCAAATTAACTTCTTGGGATTAATTCAATGAATGGTATTTAATGGCACTAAACAGTGTTGCCTAAAGACTGTCCACTTAGGATCATCAAATATTAGAACCCAGGTTGTTGAACATTGATTGCAATGTTGTATTCACTGCTGCATGTTAGAAACAGCCAAATACTAACTACCAGTGCATGTCATGTATTATATATTACCAAAGGTTGATAACTAGTATCAGACATGATTCATGTGCTAAATCCTAGAGTGCAAATATCACTGTCATGCTCAGTGTCAAGTGCCCTGGATGAAGATAAAAGACATGCCAAATATATACTGATGTTTGCACATTCAGCAAATACACACTGCCAAAACAATAATTCACAGAGGAGTGGGGGCCAGTTCAGTTCAAGATTACACACCGATCCCAAAACATTGCTGTTTGTTGTTTCCTTTTTCAAAACAAATAACATGATATATTTGATTCCCTCTCCCTATTTTTATTTTTTTTAAAAAAAAAAACTTGATTTAGGGCATTGTCTATCTAAGTTCATCAATCAGCGTAGACTCTTGAGGGACCTCTGAAAAAAAGAACACAAATGGGCTTTATGAAAGATGCAGACAATGCTGGGTGAGTCGCATTATTAATAGGCAGAAATGCAAGAAAAAAAGTATCTTTCTTATTGCTCCAATATGTTGTCCTACTCAATAAATCTTTGCAATGCTCATTGGCTGGTTAGGTCAGGATCATTTTACTATTGATCCAATCAGGGAGAAGGCTGGACAACAGAGGCCAATTTTAATGGTGTATCAACAGTCCAGCTACATTAATCTCAGAATGACTGATGAGTCTTAGGGACCTTCTTTGCCTCATCATGTCACCCCCACCTACATATAGTTTAAATGCAGGTCCCCGAAGTTCATGTATAAAGTCATTTCCCCCTTTCCCCCCCCCCCCGGAAACACACATCACAGTAATGCCTTTGGTCAGCATTGACATCCTATCTGCCTTTCCAAAATCCCATTTCACTTTTTTTTTTTTTTTTTAAGGGAAGAAAATGGATCTTTTCAAGACAGGTTGCTATAGAAAGAGGGATGGGAGGAAAAGCAACTCTCTCTACTTGTTGAAAGTCAAAGGTCAATGCAGTTGGAAACTCAGAATACTAAGCTACAATCTTGCAAAAAGAGCCTCCAGGCAACCCTTCATTTGCATCTTGAGTTCCATACATTTTTAATACAAAACTCCCCGATTTGCTGGCATGGCCCCTTTCTTAATAAAAAGGAATTCCTTGTTTGAATTTGCTGGAAAAGACACGCAGAGCACTATGCCCAGTGACTGCCAGCCAACCTGTCAGGTTAATCAGGTCTGGCTCAGCCAAGCAATTACTGGCAACAGGTAGCCAGTGAGTACATTTTATTTATCAGGGAGGGAGGGGACATTATTTGGGCTCAGTTTAATGAAGTCCATAAGACAGAGAAGCCTGGAGGGCAAGAACCATTTGCCAAAGGCAAAACACACACAGGCACTTTTCTTCAAGGCAACATCAGCAGGAAGAATGGACGGAAGGGAACTGTTTTGCAGCCTCTCACTCAAAATCCATTAGGACCTCTTAATTAACAGCAATTACTTTAATGAGAGGAAAACAACAAATTCAAGGAGAAGGCACAGACTAACTCCATGGGTGTGGGTTGGTGTTGTAAAGGGCACCGACTGCTCCATTTCTGGAATGAAAATACCATTTCCCTCATTAGCAAATTGTCAGGAGTTCTATTCTTCTCTGTTTTTTTTTCTTCAGAATAGAAGCAGAAGGGACCTGGGGGGCATCTAATCCAGCTTCTGCCCTAAGATAGCACAATCTGGACATCCAGATTCATCCTATCCAACTCGTGGAACCCACATCTTCCTAGAGAGACTCTTATCTTCTGAGGACACCATTATTTTAGTCTGAACTTTGCTCTTGGTTAGGAGCTTCACACTAAAGCAGTGATTCTCAACTTTTCTAATGCCGTGACCCCATAATACAGTTCCCCATGTTGTGGTGACCCCCAAGTGGTTGTGGCCACCAATAAGAGGGATTAGGACAGCTAGGGAAAAGGGAAAAAAACAAGGCGGACAGCCTTGTTTGGCGACCCCCGTGAAATGGTCATTCGACCCCAAATGGGGTCCCGACCCACAGGTTGAGAACCACTGCACTAAAGCTTTCAGAGATGGGAATGGGTTGTGAGATAAATTTGACTCAACGTCATTTACATTTCTGTGTAATTAAAATTAAATGGAGTTAATAGGATCAGCCTCCAGTCATGTATTTAATTTTTTCTTCATTCTTCTATCACATTAAAGATTACAATTTGGCAATAGCTTTTAAAGGTCTTTAGGGGCTGCATTTAGAGCTCACAAGGGAGACAGATACTCTTGGGTTGACTTTTGCAGCCATGTAGGAAATGTTGGGCGAATGGCCTCCTTCTTTGTTGTTAGTTGCGAAGTTGTGTCTGACCCATCGCAACCCCATGGACAACATTCCTCCAGGCCTTCCTGTCCTCTACCATCTTCTGGAGTCCATTTAAGCTCACACCTACTGCTTCCATGACTCCATCCAGCCACCTCATTCTCTGTCGTCCCCTTCTTCTCTTGCCCTCAATCTTTCCCAGCATTAGGCCCTTCTCCAGTGAGTCCTTCCTTCTCATTAGGTGGCCAAAGGACTTGAGTTTCAACTTCAGGATCTGGCCTTCTAAAGAACAGTCAGGGTTGATCTCCTCTAGGACTGACCAGTTTGATCACCTTGCAGTCCAGGGGACTCGCAGGAGTCTTCTCCACCACCATAGTTCAAAGGCCTCAATTCTTTGACGCTTCTTAAGAGCTTGCAAATAGCTCTTCCTCTCCTTCCCAATCAGCAAGTGAGCTACAAAATAACCACTTGCACACCAGTTTTCATATTTGTACATGAGCTTTTGGGCACCGTAGGCAGAGAATCATGTTAATCTATGGTACCAAAAATTAGAGGAGTCTCTTAGCATCTTTTCAGACTAACAATTGTTATTAAAAGAAATAAGCTTTTGTTAGCCTTTGCTCCCTTCACAAGATGCATTTCATCCAGTGAGTTGAGTCTCACAAAAGTGTGTGGCTTTTAATAATGGTTGTTAGCCTGAAATGGTATACTACTATACTTCTGAGCTTGTGTTAATAAAATTCAACACATCAGGCTGATTCTTTTGTTCCCAGATTAATGGTTCTTGGGAACACCTAAATAGATAAATTTCCATTATCTCCCTTGTTTTCTGGGAAATGTCACCATTTAAAAAAAAAAAAAATTAGGAGCTGTCCACACATGCTACATTAAATAGGAGGAAAATATTGCTATTCTCTTGTGGCCGTAATTGGCTATTCATTTCCTTCCTATTCTGAATACTTTGGAAGCCATTTTTGAAAATTCTGAAGCCAACCAATAGTAAGACAAAATAAAATGGAAAAAAAACAACACTGTGTGAAGGAAAGAATCTCCTTTCCCTCCCCTATAACATTGTTATTGATATTACTTCTGCTCTCGCGCAAAATTGTAATACCGAGTTGGAATGTAATCCAGAGTCACAGGAGAGAGAAACTCTTTCCTAGAGGGCAAAGAGGCAGAAGAGCTTGGAATATCTGGTAGGCAGGAAAAGAGCAAGGTTGGGCCCTCCCTAGCAGTTCAAAGAATATATCTTTAGTTATGCAGAAAGTTGCTTTAGTCCAGCGGTTCTCAACCTGTGGGTCGCGACCCCATTTGGGGTCGAACGACCATTTCACGGGGGTCGCCAAACAACGCAGTCCGCCATTTTCCCCCTTTTTCCTTAGCTGTGCTACTCCCTTTTATTCTATTGGCTTTTGAAAGCCAAGAGAATAGACTCTCTTGAATAGAGTCTAATTCTAGGCTTTCAAAAGCCAACAGGAATTGTCCAGGCTGTCTCTGCCCTGCTGAGCCCGCCAAAAGTCCCATTCTGCAAACGGTGCTGCAAGTTGTCTGCAGTGAAGGCGAGCTGTCTGTAAGTTTCTACCCCTCCCTGCTGAGCAACTACTAAAAATGTAAGTAAAAGAGGGCCGGGGTGGGAGGTGGGAGGCCAGCGGGCGCAGGGAGGGTTGCTGGTGTGCGTGGGGCCCGGCAGGTGCCTTACCTCCCTTGGGCTGGGCCAGCTGGTGGCCCAGCCGGTGGTCGGACTGCTCCGTCTCTGCCGCTTGCCAGCTACGCCTCGGCCAACGCAGGGGGCGGCACCACGCATGTGTGGCGCTCCCGGGCAGGGAAAGTCCTCGACTTATAACCGGTTGGGTAATCCTCAACTTACGACCGGTTGGGTAGTCCTCAACTTATGACCGGTTGGGTAGTCCTTGACTTACGACCGGTTGGGGGTCGTGGCATTAAAAAGGTTGAGAACCACTGCTTTAGTCTGACAAGATTAATAGGCGAACAACAATAAAGAAATACTCAGAAACAACTCCGTGTGCTGTTCTTGGTTCTTTGAACCTGACAGATATTTAGAAGAACTTTTGAGCCTGTTCTCATCCCAGCATTATCAAATATTATTAAACAAATGGCTTACAATATCTTGTAGCAACAGCTTCCACAGACAGCAAAGGAACATGATATCTCCCTTTCCTTTTAAGAATGCGCCATATCCCTGTGAATATGGCGGGAGGAATCCTCTTTTGGCTAGGCAGATAAAGGTATTGGATTCTCTTTTCATCTTCTTCTAGTTGACATAGGGGTGCAAGCAAAGTCCCCAAGAACGAAATGCCTCTTTCTTTTGTCTGCTGATTATTAGGCTTCTGCAGTTGTGGGAGATGTTCGACAGAACACACATAAAGCCACAGTAAAAGAGTGCAGCATAACATCTGAAAAAGGCCAGGGGACTGTGGAGATCTGCAGCAATAAGGTGATAGATGTGACATCCAGCAGCATTTCTGCTTTAAGGTACAGATGATAAAGAAAATTGCCACGGATTTCTACGGGAGCAGATTTATCTCACCCATGAAAAGAACTTCACTAACAGCCTAGACGGCATTATTAAACTGAGTTCACTAGTTTCTGTTAAATGTCAAACATGGGTGAAGAGTAGGTTTTGTGAAGAAGAAGTAGGGCTTGAAAGAATGTACCACATCTTTTATTCAAAAAGCTTACTGGGATTCATTTCAGCCACATCTGGGAGAGTACACAAGAATGGGTAAGTTGATGATAACTTCAGTGGAGACCTTGAAAAGGACCCTTTGCAAATTTTATGGCAGAGGGAAATATATGCCTTTATTAAAAGCCCTCCCAGCAGGAAGAGGCATAGGAAACAAGCAGCATCAGTAATGTTACTTTGAAAGGATTTCTTTTAGAGTTTAGAGCCAAATTATGATGAAAAGAAGGCTTGCAACAGAGTTACCTGGTAGGGTATTAACATAAACGCTTAAGAGAGTTATGGGCGGTTTTGAAACCAGCATGCATTTAGGCAATTAACACCCCTAACCACAGAAAGGTTAGGCATCATGCAAAATGCTGGCCACTTAGGAAAGCTTTTTTAAAAAAAAAAAAAAACAACAAATTAATTTGGGGGTTGTTGAAAGGCCAAGAGGTCTATGTATAAGAACAAAAAAATCCTGACTAAACAACTTCATACTATATCTGCCATCCAGGGGACCAATGCATTAGATATTACTGGAAGGAAAAGATTTTTTTTTTTAAAAAAAAAAAACCTAAAAAACTATGTTTGGGAAAATTAGATAGATAGATAGATAGATAGATAGATAGATAGATAGATAGATAGATAGATAGATAGATAGATAGATAGATAGATAGATAAGAGAGAGAGAGAGAGAAATATGAGAGAGATGAGAGAGAGAGAGAGAGAGAGAGAGAGAGAGAGAGAGAGAGAGAGAGAGAGAGAGAGAGAGAGAGAACAGCACCAATGTGTCTTCAGCCAGCTCTGCTATTGTAAAGCTTCTGTAAATCATCCATGCTTTTTGATAGAAATATGAATCATTTTATTTCTCCTCAGATAAGGCAAACAACCCTTGGGGAAACATTTATTATATAATTAACATATGCAGTCATATTTTCTCTGTCCCCAATAGTTGACATCAGTCTGTGCTGGCATGAGAATGTAATGAGATGTTCTCGTGCAAATTGCTTATGATGAAAAATACATTAAGGAGGCCATTTGTTCAAAAGCACCAACTTCTGACAAATGAATTTATTAAAAATGTTCTACGTCCTTCACAGAAGACTAAAATCCTTGATCACTGCTAGCCAAAATCAGAGATGTGATGTGTATTCGTCATGTGACATGAAAGATCAAGCTAAATGTAATTTAAGGAATGTGGTTTTTTTTCCTAATTGTAAAGTCACTGTGCGGATGAGACACAGTATGATTAAGGAGTATTTCTTTTTTTACAAAAAGTCAGTGTTATTAAGGAAGCATTTGCCATTGTTGGGTAAGAAATATTGTTTGCAAATTGAAGATGAATCAGCAGAGTTGCAAATCTACAAAAAATGTTAAGAGAATCTTAGACGGCACCACTAAAAGCTTAGAAACTGAAACAGATATAAAGAAAAAGAAAGGTCATTAGAGAACTCGAATCTAAATTTTACATGAATTGCTAGAAGAAGTTGTGTAGATTTAGTCTTGAGAAAAGACAGCTATCATAATACTATTGAAACACCAGAAGTAATTGTTACACAAAATATGTCTGCTCTCCATGGAGCCAGAAGGCAGGAGATAGACTAATGATCTTAAGTTGTAAAAAAAAAAAAAAAAAAAAAAAGATTCTGATAGAATGTTAAGAAAAACATCCTAATGATAAGAGCTGTTCAACAGTGAAAACAATAGCCTAGGGATTGTTGTTGTTGTTGTTAATTGCGAAGTCGTGTCCGACCCATCGCGACCCCATGGACAATGTTCCTCCAGGTCTTCCTGTCCTCTACCATCTTCTGGAGTCCATTTAAGTTCACACCTACTGCTTCAGTGACTCCATCCAGCCATCTCATTCTCTGTCATCTCCTTCTTCTATTGCCCTCAATCTTTCCCAGCATTAGGCCCTTCTCCAGTGAGTCCTTCCTTCTCATTAGGTGTCCAAAGTATTTGAGTTTCAACTTCAGGATCTGGCCTTCTAAAGAGCAGTCGGGGTTGATCTCCTCTAGGACTGACCGGTTTGAACGCCTTGCAGTCCAAGGGACTCGCAGGAGTCTTCTCCAGCACCATAGTTCAAAGGTCTCAATTCTTTTGCGCTCAGCCTTTCTTATGGTCCAACTTTCACAGCCATACATTGCAACTGGGAAAACCATGGCCTGGACTATACGTACTTTGTTGGCAGGGTGATGTCTCTGCTTTTTAGTATGCTGTCTAGATTTGCCATAGCTTTCCTCCCCAGGAGCAAGCGTCTTTTAATTTCTTGGCTGCAGTTCCCATCTGAGGTGATCTTTGGAGCCCAGAAAAATAAAATCTGTCACTACCTCCATTTCTTCCCCATCTATTTGCCAGGAATTGAGAGGGCCGGATGCCATGATTTTGGTTTTCTTAATGTTGAGTTTCAAGCCAACTTTTGCACTCTTCTTCTTCACCCGCATCAAGAGGCTCTTTAGTTCCTCTTCACTTTCTGCCATTAGAGTGGTATCATCTGCAGCCTAGGGATATAGTAACTATTCTTCTGAATATGTTCAAGCAGAATATGTTCAAGCAGGAGGTCCATCTGCCTAGGTTGCTTTCATATGAATTCCTGCACTAAAGAGGCATTTGAGTTCAATGGCCTAGGTCAGGGGTAGTCAACCTTGGCTCTTTTATGACTCATGGAGTTCAACTCCCAGAATTCCTGAGCCAGCATGGCTCAGCTTGGAAACCTTTCCCTTTCCCCTCAGCATGGCTGGCTCAGGAATTCTGGGAGTTGAAGTCCACGAGTCATAAAAGAGCCAAGGTTGACTACCCCTGGCCGAAACACACCCCAGTCACTAGGATTCCATAAAATGAATATTTACTTCTCAAGTTCAAGGTTGGTTAAAACCAACTGCACAGTATATGGAGTAGCTCAGTTTTGACAGTAATTATAAGCAATGGTCTTATGTGATTTTTCATCCAATATAACTCCAAGAATCTTTGTTTCTTCCTATATACTTCAGAAATATAAAGGCAAATCTTAGTCTTTGTTTCTTTCAGCATGAATAGATACACCTTGACTTGAATACATGGGGTCATTTTAGAAGTATACTGCATTTCAAGAATACATATATAGAATAATTTCATAAAAACGTTTCTGGTCTATTAAAAAATTGTGACAGTAAAAGTTGATTAGGCAAATCATAAACAGAACCTTCTACTTTTCTTTTCTTTGTGGATAACTGTTGACAGATTATAAAAACAGTTGAACCAATATTTAATAAGAAATTGAAAAAGTCTTAAAAAACAAACATTAACATCATAAACTAAAAAGAATAATTGTTAGTGTTATTGTTCTGAGGTCTTCCTTCCTTCCCTCCCTTTACCTCCTTCCTTCCCTCCTTCCTTCCTTCCTTCCTTCCTTCCTTCCTTCCTTCCTTCCTTCCTTCCTTCCTTCCTTCCTTCCTTCCTTCCTTCCAGTAAAAAGCATCTACCAGGTCCAATGGAGTACTGAAAACACCCCAGATTTTTTAATGCAACATAAAGTAAAATACACTTTCACTAAATATTGTGCAGCTGTAGCTTTCTCTTTTAGATAACACTTTTCCCTTAATCTATGTTCCAATCTCAACCTATTTAATCAACCAATTCAATCAGGCCCCTGAATATATTGTCCCCTGTCAAGTACTTTAATGTTCCCCAACATCTTACCATTATCAACTGATGAGGTGATGCAGGTATTCAGTAAAATAAAGTGTATGTAATCCCAATAAAAGAAAAATCAGCTGACCTTGGAGTAAGAAGGACAAAACCCACAGAACAAAGGCTAATAATAATAATAATAATAATAATAATAATAATGCTTTACAAATTCTCATTTCAGCACAGACCATTTCAACAACAGGCAAAGCTGAATAATTCAAGTGCTTCATCCATTTTCCTCTTCCAATTCTGACAACTCAGAACATGGTTGAAACACAAAATAATTTGTTCTTGCAGAAGAAAAACGAATCAGGGCAGAACATCCTGATTCAAACAAGAAGGGACAAAGAAGAAGACAACATTTAGTAATACCTATCTGAGATGCAGTTATGTAAATTATCTATCTTAACTTCTATCTAAGAGAAATGCTCAAGTATATTGTTGCTTGAAGTCCATGTTTCACATGGATACACACTCACACAGTTCTTAGGAGTGGTATACCACTCATTCTGCAGACATAGTTCTTTTTTCTTTGTTGATCAGATTTATATTCTACCTTCCCTTCAAGATCTCAAGGAGGTATATACAGTACTCTTTGATTTTGTTTAAATATAAGGATAAATTCCTGGATGTAGTAAAATTCTTCTGTGGTAAGGTATGTGCCACAGTAAACAATCTGCCTATGGAGACTATGGATTCTCCATATCTGGGGGAACTTTAAAAAGAGTCTAGGTAACTACATCTCCAGGACTTATTTAATTGGTTTTCTTGGACATTGGAGGGTATTGGATTACATGAACTTTGTGGTCCTGTCCAACTCTACAAGTCTCCCTCCCCCCACACACACAATCATTACCCCACGATCTAGGCAGAGCTAGGAGACACTAGCTGACCTCAGCTCCTGTAGCTGAGGGTGGACTTCATGTCTCCCTAGTGCCAGTCCAACACTTTATCTACTACCATCAAGTTGGTTTTCATCTTTGGTCTTAACTTCAGTGCTTGTGAAAGCTATGACACAAGACAGAAGAGACGTATCACTCAGAGTGATCAGTACTGAAAACATGGATTTTGTTTTAAGTTCCAAGGAGAATTAGTGGGTTAAAAGGACAAGATGGGGTTGTTAAGATTAGGACATGTGTTTTACTCATAAAACAAAAAACTGAAAAATCACATCAGCAAATAATCTGTGATGTTGAGAAAGTTCAGCAGCTGTAAAACTGGAGGTGGGGCCACACAGTTTTTCAGTTCTCCACTCCAAGTTTAAATGGACAGCCCTTCCCAAAACAGAAATATGTACATCTGTTTTACATTTCTGTGGACCTCTTTTCCTGTCTCTCCCACCAAACACCAAGGAACATCCAGGCTTGCAATCTTCTAATCTGTTAACGGCCTATTTGTCTTGTAAAGAAAGTGGTCAATGGAAGGAGGAGGAGGAGAAAGGAGAGAAAAAAGGATGAGGAGGAGAACAAAGAAAAAGATAATGAAGCCACCATTTAAAATCTTCCACATAGGCAGGCCAACAAGCAAATAACCCTTGTTTCTCACCTCTAATTTCAGCAATCCCTACTAATGCTGAGATAGATACATCCTGATTTATAAGATCGTAGCCAGCAATTATTTCCAGAATCCCTTCATCTCTCTTGAAAAAAATTCACTCCAGGCTGATAATTAAAGAGCACTTCTTTCACATTGGCATCAGTTTTATCTTTTTTTAAAAAAGAGAGAGAGAGAAAGAAAAGAGGATGAGAGGAGGGGAAAATTGCTTCTACCATTGAATTCCACAAGCATAAAATAGGGTTTGGATTCTCTAAGAGAACATAGTTATTCAGATACAGTGAATAAAGTGAATGTGTGTGTGTGGGGGGGGGGGGTAGATCTTGCAATTAAAAAAAATCATCCTAGGTTTTTAAAGTCAAGGAGAAGCAAATGTTTCTGATCTTGGTCTTTTTCATACCTGTTCCCTATGTAAGTCTTCACAACTGGATTGTTTTTTCCTTCTTTCTTTTCACTAGCAAGAACCAAATCTATGCTATTGGTGTTAATCCATGATGCTCTGTTATTCCATAATGGCTGGAAACTCACCTGAAATCCATAAATGGCTACAGAACTGTGCGGTTGCTCAGGAAACTACTGCCAACACTATCATAGCAGCTTGAAGAATTTAATATTCAGAAAGAGAGTTCCAGACCCTGGGTGGTAGGAGTGCAAAATTAAAATATCTGCACAACCCTTTTCCAGATCCTGCATCTATTTCAGGAAACAGGTTTTCTTCCCAAGCATAAAAAAAAAAAAAAGCTAAGTCAAGTCTCTCCATCTAAAATGTTCACATCTATAAGTGTGTCTGCCTTCCTGATCCTCATATATTCATCGAAGCATGCAAACATAGTTTATCCATATGCAATTCTGAAAAAAAGTGGTATCACTTGGAAATATGCAAAAATAAAATATTCTCCAGATGCAATCTCCAGATTGAGATCGCCAAGAGGGAAAACAGATTCCTTTTTCCAAAATCCATAAAAGTCGATGACAGTTCTGAGATATTTGGGAGCACTGATAATGTTACCTAGTTTGGCAGTGAAACAGCTGAAGAAAACAATCACGCTCAGAGAGCACCAAGGACCGAATTCTGAGTTAATCTGATGCTGTTTAAGGCAGCATCCGACATTTCTGTTCATGTAGATGCTTTCTCTGCATGATCAAAAACTGTCCAATCACAGAGGTCCTCAAATCAGGTAGAACCTAGGTGTTTCATGATGCATGACACATGGGATCTAAAAATGAGACACCTATATTCAACCATCAAAAGGATCATCAACATGAATAGAATACAAGGACTACATTATGGTAATCAGAACAGCAAATTTACTTCTAAATTTCATCCCTGTATTACAACGTGGGTAGATATTAATTTTATAAAACATAAAGAAAGAAGTAATATTAAGGTTTGAACTGACCCTTATTCTCCATTGATACACCCCGATAATGGTGTGCACCAAAAATGTCTCTTTTGGCATTTGTTTATAGGGGAAATAAGTGCCTGCCAGTTTTATAAACCCCTTTTTCACTTTAAGTCAACAAGGACAGGTAAAAATCAATACAATCTGTTCAGAAACTGCTAAATTTATTTATAGAACACCAAATCATCACTTACAACTTTGTTTTGTACAGACTGCAGATACCTTTTTAATGCAATGTGTCATAACTGCTTCCTTCCATAAGGGCAGTGTGTCATTCTGATGGATTTTAACAGCACAGGGTATGTCTGTGAGAGGAAGGTATCAAGACTGTTTGCCATTTCCTTTGCTCAGCAGAAATATTCCAAAAAGCAAGTAAGAATTAATGCAAAAATAACATGCTATTTCAAAGCAACAGATCTGAGAAAATCCTGAAGATATTTCAAGGCAGATATTCGGCACTGATAGCCACAGAGAAACAGAGAAAAAATACGTTATTTTGATATCTTGTTTGTTTAATAAAGCAAAAAAAGAAATAGCCACACACAAATGCATTTTGAAGCTCAGTAAATAAATAAGCACACGAACACACACAATTTTGTCTTGATGATCCATCAAGCTTCCAGACTGTATAAGAATGGAGCTGTTCTGCACCACATCCTAATTCAAACACCTCTCGCTTAGCTTACAGCAAATTCTAGACTTTGTTAACACAAAGAAGTGAAACAGAAGAGATTTTAATGTCTTGCACATTGGGCTGGTGATCTGCTCTGATTTCATAAATGTTAGCTTAATTCACACTGACAAGATCTGGGCAATAAAACGGTAGAGGTGGGTCCGTTTTGCCCTTCAGCCAGCACAATGAGTTCCATCTGTGAGCAAAACCTGTTGTTTTTAAAACTGCAGCAAAAGGTAAACATGCCAACATTTTAAAAAAAAAAACAACAATCAGGACACATTCAAAGAGGGAGGAAGGGCAGGTTGTTCTAGCAAATGGGGTGTGTCTGCCTCAATTAAAAATAAAATAGTTTGATAGTTCTAGGATGAAAATGATAAATTGACTACCTGGTTCAAAAATAGAAAACCAAAGCCCACAATATGTATAATTCTGATATAAAACAGGACTGCAAAACAATTGCAATGCCAGCTTAAAAAAAAAAAATCTTTCAGAAAAAAAACCAAGAACACCTAAAACCCCAGGTCTTAGGAAAATAAGCTTCTTTAAATAGTGAGGAAGTAGCTATCATCTTATCAGCTCATGTGGTTTTGAGTGTTAAGGGAAAGAATTAAGTGTATAATTTTCTACAGCTTCTCTAAGTATCTTCTTTCAATTGGATTCCCTCCCCTGTCTCACAAGCCCACATGCTCCTGTGCAGAGGAAGCGTCTGCTTCTATAGGTGAATTAGATACGGTTTCTGTAAATCTTAATATTTTCCTTCAATTGTCCTTGCTTAAATACCAACAGTGGGAAGCTTCTTCTGGGTCTCATAGAGAAGGATGAAAACCTTGCAGAGGTGGCCTTTTAATTGTAGAAGGCAGTCATGCGTTGAACTACAAATGTTCCGTGTGTTTTCTTTGCTGCAAGGGTGTCTGTGTGTCCTGCCTTTCGGATGACAGCCCTCAGTGTGAAAAGTTGCCAAAGCCATTTCTCTATCCAAAAGCAGTTTCCAGTTGAAGGGCTGTCAAGATGAAAATTGGTTTATGGCTAAAGAATTTTACAAGGGAGTCGATTAAGCACTGACATTCCCCATCAGAACAAACGCATCTTCAGTTGGTCCAAGATTGACAAAATACACTAAATCCCTTTTAAATGAAGAGCATATAGAGAGAGTATTAATATATTCCCCATCTCACTCCAATGGGTAGGATGTATCTTTTTTAATTCTTTGGTGGTACTCGGATGTTGCTGTTTTCCTTGCCTCCTCATTGTGACTCCTATGGGACTATTGTGTTATACACATGTCTTTTTTGCCATGCATGAGTGACCACCCTAATTCTGAGTATTATTTTCAACACACACATTGCTGTGGTAATGAGACAGAAGGAACTGAACCTTCAGCCTTGAACAGCTTGACTTAAATAAGGTGTATACTTATATTATACTTGAAAAGCAGTTTGGTATAGTGGAATGAACGTTGAAGAAAATACACAGTGGAACGTCCTGATTACTTTCATCTTAGTTTGGCATCCATATCAATCAATCATATCTATAAATATTGTATCATTTGGTTCAAGCTAACACTATGATCTAAATGTGGGAAGATTCTTAAAAAGAAAATAAACCTTCGAGTTAGGTTCATGTTAATCATATGAATTTTATTCAAAACCCCAATAATGTGGTTTTTTTAATTGCTTAAATTGCATTAGAATAAGGGATATATTCTAATTTACCAATTAAGAAAACACCATGGGATTTCTTATGCCAACCTATACAGGTAAGTCATAAGCCTAACTAAAACTCCAGTCCTTGTTGTAGGATTCAATGACACCAAGTATGATTCACTCCAAATTACTTTTTCTCATGCAGGGGCAGGAGAAGAGCAGGCAGAGCTGGGGGATAGAGTTAAGCACGTCATAAGTTTAGAGTTGTTGCATTCCCACAAGTGTTCCAAGTCCAACTTCTCTTGAATTTCATTGACCCTTATCTGGTTCCAATTTAGTGTTGAACTTCAGCTGACCAGATTCTTGTGTACAGGAATGAATAAATCTTCCATGCTGAAACCTTATGAATGGTCCTGGTTCTTTGCACCTGACAGCAGTTGGGGAGAAAAATGGTCTATTTGGCATTGAATCCTCCATGTAGATTCCCCAAGGAGATAGAAGTGGCAAATTAGCTGTTTAGAATAAGCTTCTTTTGCATTGACTTCCAAGGCAGGCACCAAAGCCTGCCCAAGTCCAAGGTTTGGATGATGCATTGGGTAGAGCAGGGGTCTTCAGACTTAGCCCTTTTATGACTTGTGGACTTCAACTCCCAGAATTCCTCAGCCAGCATGGCTGGGTGAGGAATTCTGGGAGTTAAAGTCCACAAGTCATAAAGGGGCCAAGTTTGAAGACTCCAGGGATAGAGATTTAAATGAGTAGAATTACAACCAATCAAGTTTATAAATTGTTGATAAAGCATTTCATCCTAATTTAAACTATGGCAAAGTACAGACATCATGTGAAACCCAAACTTTTAAGTTATGTAAATCAAATAAAATCCCATTTGTATTGTCAGATTCCTAATGGTGTCTTTGTACACCCTTACAAATCATATTACACCATTCAAATTATATTCCAGTTGTATATGCTTTTGGTGGAACCTCTACAATTAATACATCATTTCTTTGAGAGGTTTACAGAGTATCCAGATGAGGATTATGAGATATAGGAAGGATTCTGTTTGGAAAGTTTTGTTTTAAGTGTAAAAAAGATTATTTCTAGCTCCCATGTGCTACTCCAGGAAAACATGAGATTATTTGAGCACCATATGCACTTCAGGTCTCACAACTCACAACTTGGCTTTTGAACCAGAAAAAAGCCTTCCACAGCTCCAGCATGTGAATGAGAAGGTAAGAGTAAGGTTACTGCAGCAAAGGTAAACATGGAGTGAAGAGGTGACAAGAAAGCCTCTTGAGAGCTGAAGGTAAGACTGAGGAACATCAGCATGATCACTTCTCTGGGAACAGAAAGGGAGCTTGTTGCTACTTACATTAGAAGATGACTGCTTAAAATTTTAAGAGATAGTAGAGTTGATCACTCACTTGGGAATGAAGACCAAAGGCCAAGTATGAGAGAAGTACCACTTTGGAGCTAGCAGTTCCTCTTCCCGTCATATTCAAAGTAAGACAGAATCATAATGCTGAAAGAGGCTCTGAAGGCTTCCTAGTCCAGCCTTCCATAAACTCTAAGAAATAACCAGTCAGTTCTAATCAAAATCCCCTTTTCTTCTGGTTTTTACCCTTTAAGACAACTTGACTAATCATCCTAATTGTTCGTGTGCTCCAGAAATACATCTGGATATTTAGTCAAAAATCACCTTTCCCCTTAGTTCAAATCCCACCGGACAGAACAACAGTAGGCAAATTTGCTTCATCATCTGTTTCTGCCTTTCCCAATCTGCTGCTTGCCAGTTGCCTCAGATTACATTTCCAGTCTTCTGGGCTTTGTAATCAAGAACACCTGGAAGGCTGATGGATGTGAATGCAAAAACCCTTCAGACATTCAACAATGACTTTTGCATCACCTATCTCTTAACCATCTCTTTTCTTAACTCTTTAGCCCCTTCCTTATCGGAGGCAATGTTATAAGGTATCAGATCATGCCAAGATCAGGTCCTCATCAAGATACATGGTGCTGGGACAATTTGTTTTCCAGAAACCTTGGGACACTTCTTCCCATCACTTGCTAATCAAATATAAGTTTAAGAACCATGGTGGCGCAGTGGTTAGAATGCAATATTGCATTCCACTGACAGAAGTTCAATCCTGACCAGCTCAAGGTTGACTCAGTCTTCCATCCTTCTGAGGTCAGTAACATGAGGACAATTGTTGGGGCAATATGCTGACTCTGTAAACCACTTAGAGAGGGCTGTATATATGAAGCAGTGTATAAGTCTAGCTGCTGTTGCTATTGCCATAATTCCATGATCAACAGCAGAAGCAAGAAGAAGGATAGCACATATTTACATAAGTATCAATAAAGGAGAATATTTATAGTTCAGGATTGAAATGAAGGCTTTCTTGCTGCTCTCTGAGCTTGGTTGTTTTCTTGCTAGTGATGATGATGTTACCTAGTTTGGATAATGAAACATCTGCCAGAAAACAACCAAGCTCAGAGAGCACCAAGGATCCCTCACTTGTATACCTGAACTTCAAGAGCAATATCTAAATCCATTTTCCTCCTCCACAAGTTGGGAGTTAATTCCACTAACACCGATAGAGTCAGCCTCCCAACTGTATATAAAAAGAGAGCAAACCCTACTCCCTTCTAGCACTGAAGATGCTACTTAGTTCAGTAATGAAACATCTGCAAGCTCAGAGACCATCAAGGACTGTACAATTCAACTCTGACCTACATACATTCTCTTGAATCCCAAGAAGACCCCAAGAAATTTCGGCAGACATCTCCATACAAAACACTGCATACCAAGCTAACATAAGAAGCAGAGATGGGGAAATGACAGAGAAGCAAAATTGGAGGTCACCAATGTACAGCCATGAGTTTTCCAGTCCAGTGAGTTGGAACATAGTTAGCATGAATATATTTTCTATTTCACTCCTGCCCCAAAAACAGCAGTGAGAATTGCATGAAGGCGATATTCATTTGCTACCAGAACTCTAATTATAATCCATTCCAAAAGCATTAAAGCATTCACACCAAGTAACGAGGGAAAACAAGTGCACAGTTTTACTGCTGTGAGAGCTCTTAAAGGCACCTCGCTCAGCCATAAAGTGGAAAGCAGGTCCGAAACATTGGTCCACTGTGCCCTCTCCTCTCTATGCTTTTCATGCACTAGAGGAAAGAGATTAAAAGCATCTATTTCAGCTTAACAACAAGCCATGGCTTTCTATCAAATCCACACTGCTGGGAATTGCACCATTTGTTTAAAGGGTGGTTAATTAATATCAGCCCCAATCAAAACACAGTTTTATATTTAGTTTGATTCTGTGACCAGAGTTTCAGTAATTCACGTACCTGGCCTTCTCCAAATTACCCCTCAGTTTTGTTTCCCACATACTAATAATATGGAAATAGTGATGGCAAATCACCAAACTTCCCTAAGTTATATATAGCACAAAGAACCATAAAACAACCTATTACGAAATACAGAGGTCCTAAACCAGCAAAATGATGCAAACAAGCTACTAATAAAATCTCACAACTAAATTCGTAGAGAGTGACTCTGATCTTATACCCTATTACTTGAAATGCAATCCATAGAACTGAAGGTCCTTAGTTCAACTAGCTTCACACGTTCACTAGAAAAGTAGATTTTTGGATAAAATCGCTCAGGATAAAATAGGATCACTATAAATAAACAGGAAAGAAGGATTCAGACTTGGGTTTGTTTTTCTTCTTTTCTACCTTGCTTGGCGCTAATATGACACAAACAACAATAAAAGCCAGGAGCATTATTGTTACCGGTAGTTCTCAATTTACAACTTTAATTGAACCTGGAAGTAGAATTGTAAGTCATTGCGGTCATGTAACCAAATCCTTTTTTTTTTTTTTTTTTTACATTTTTCACAGTGGTCAGGTTGCTGGGCAAATCCATTTTCTCCAATGGGTGCTGGAGGAACTGCCATGAATCTAACAATCATCCCTCCTGACGTATCAGAACAAAACCAAAATAATACTTCAATGAACAAGAGACAGAGACAGTAAGGAAGAGGTTGAAGGCCAATGTATTAACATCCAGTCATAGTAAAGGAACCATTAAATCAAAGACTAATATGTCTATATGACAGAGACATTAGAGAACCCATCTATAATCTATGCTGATAGTCACCTTCATTTCTATAAGGATTTAACTTTAAGTCAAAGCAATGAAATATGCAACCAGGTAGATCACAAATGCAGTATTAGAATACTAGAGAAAGGGACAATAAAATCCAGTGGCAAAATTATTTATTTTTAGCAGTGTGAATTTTGGGTGGAATGACAGCAGATCCACTCCTATTTGCTTCCTTTAAACCTCCTATCCTCTAGACAATGCAGACTTGTCACAACAAAAATTGGCAGCAAATCATCTGACTTTTGATGGCACAATTTCAAGGTGTATAGGGCAGGTAGGAAGGCTGTAAATGGAATAAATGTGTTATAGATTTCAGTGAATGCAGAGCTTCCCCCCCCCTTAATCCAGGTTCTAATATAATCAGGTGAGCAACATTTTAATATCTGAGGAGCACACTATGGACATTTCAGAAATACAAGGTAGATGGAGCTGCAATTTCAGGGGGTAGAGCCATTTATGATATTGGCTTGTATCAGTGGTTAAGTCAGTGGTTTTCAACCTGTGGGTCGGGACCCCATTTGGGGTCGAATGACCATTTCACGGGGGTCGCCAAACAACGCAGTCCGCCATTTTTCCCCCCTTTTCCTTAGCTGTGCTACTCCCTTTTATTCTATTGGCTTTTGAAAGCCAATAAAATAGACTCTCTTGAACATAGTCTAATTCTATTGACTTTCAAAAGCCAATAGGAATTGTCCAGGCTGTCTCTGGCCTGCTGAGCCCGCCAAAAGTCCCATTCTGCAAACGGTGCTGCACCAGTTGAGTAGTCCTCGACTTACGACCGGTTGAGTAGTCCTCGACTTACAACCGGTTGGGGGTCGCGGCATTAAAAAGGTTGAGAACCACTGGGTTAAGTCTAAATAAAGAGTTGTGAGCTTTGTTTCTTTTTCTGCTGTGAAAAGATAGGAAATCAACTTGATTTTTTTTTTTTTTTTTTGAGTAGTTTGCTGCTCAAATTTAGCAGGTAGTTTCCGAAGAGGTACAAAATCAGGATGGAAAGCTGTGAGCCATGGTTTGCCTATCCCGATCTTGCATGTTTCATTAGCCATGTTGATTGTGTCAGAACTGGCTTTCTTTCTCAGCATGCCATCTTTTCTCTGCCGTCCAGCCAAACTAACAAGAAGGAAGTGAATGCCTTAAATGAGTGCTGGGCAGAAAGTCTCATCTGTGCTTTTTTTCCCCCCTGCCAGTCTTATCCAATTTTCCAGAATCAAAACTGGTTTTTGATCCAAAAGGAGAAGAAAATTGCAGTGACATTCTCATAAGATGGGCGGAGAATTCTTGAGCTCATCTTAGTTATAAGTTGCCCTAAAGTTGTTGGCACCTCTTGCTTAACTCAGTATGAAGACATCTTTCTTGTCATACCCTACAGCAGTGGTTCTCCACCTGTGGGTCGGGATCCCATTTGGGGTCGAACGACCATTTCAGGGGGTCGCCAAACAACGCAGTCCGCCATTTTTTCCCCCCTTTTCCTTAGCTGTGCTACTCCCTTTTATTCTATTGGCTTTTGAAAGGCAATAGAATAGACTCTCTTGAATAGAGTCTAATTCTATTGGCTTTCAAAAGCCAATAGGAATTGTCCAGGCTGTCTCTGCCCTGCTGAGCCCGCCAAAAGTCCCATTCTGCAAACGGTGCTGCACCAGTTGAGTAGCCCTCGACTTACGACCGGTTGAGTAGTCCTTGACGTACAACCGGTTGGGGGTCGTGGCATTAAAAAGGTTGAGAATCACTGCCCTACAGTGTTTGGAAATCAGCTTTTAGAAAAAGAAAGGGGGGGAAAGGTATACAGTAGGATCTTTTTCTCATGAAAACTCTTCTCCATATTATCTTCTAGGGGAGAAAAAGAGGGGAACCAAAAAAGTACATGGACTATCAGCACATAATTGCACTTGGACTCTGGTGAGGATCATGACTGAACACATGTCAACTCAGCGTGGTTCCATCAGCAAACTTTATCACTTCTATAATACATTTCAAATCCATTTGACAAGCCTAGCAACAAAGGCCCTCAAAATGTAGCATCTTGCTTTGTCTCCGATAATACCCCGATGATGCAACACAAATTGAAAAGTTCAGAGGTGTTAGAGATGAACAGAAACCAATTGTTCTCCCAAATGTTCTCAAGCTCAAATGTTCTCAGATTTATGTTGTCTCCCTTCAAAACTGGCCTCCTGATGGACTACAGCAGCATGGTCCAGCAGGAACCAGAAAAAATGGAAATTGGATAAGGTATCTCCAATGTTCTATTTACAAGCCTCCCCACAAAAAAAAAAAAACACACACACAACAACAAAGGATGAGATCAAAATGGGATACTTGCTTTTGATCTATGTCTTTTCTCTCCCCCATCTGATCCCTCAAATTAATTTAATATGTTAAATTTGCGCTTCTGAAATAGTTTTAATGCAGAAGGTCCCAAGACATTCCGGCAAGCATTTATTTCTGTAATAGACTCAGCTGGGTTAGACTTCAGAGCAATCTTTCAAATAGGTTAAATGAGGAACGTACAAGCCAGCAATAGCCCTATCCTAGATGCTCTCCAAATGTGCAAAAGAGACTTGTCTGCAGCAAAGTGTGATAAGATAAAGAAGTGGTCATGTTATCACGGCCACATGATAACAGAAGTTATGTGTGATTTCTAGCTTGAATACTCCAAACATCACCAAGTGATATTTCAGGCATCTGTGGAAGCTTGCAGAAAATCCTGTTCAAAGCTAACCTCATAGTAGAGACCACATATGAAGCAGACTCTAACCATCTTTAATAACTGTTTGCTACCTCTATGCAGTTACCAGCTCTAAAAATTTACCATAAAAACTTCAAGTTCATCAAGCTTCCCTCTGGTCAAGACCTGACACTTTAGGTGTGAAAGACAATATGCAATTCTAAGATACTTTTTTTTTCTCAAGTTGGTATAAAGGTAACAAATATGGAGCTATGTTAACAAATCAGCGCTCTTTAAAAGGTGAGAAATTTTGCAATGAAATAAGCTTACAGGCCTTTGATAAAACAACATTCAAGATACTGTCAGAAGATGCAGACTTAGGAGGAGAGGGAGGAAGACGCATTTTTAAAAAAAAATGCTGTGCACAGGAAGGAAGGAAGGAAGGAAGGAAGGAAGGAAGGAAGGAAGGAAGGAAGGAAGGAAGGAAGGAGGGAGGGAGGGAGGGAGGGAGGGAGGGGGGAGGGATTTACTGCAGAGTAACTCTTCTCTACCAGTAGGAATCAGACAAGACATGCAAGAAAATAAGCCAAATATTTGGACAAATTGAATACAACAAAGCTTTCAAGGAGAGCACAATACTGGATAACTGTGAATCGCACAGCAGCATAGAATAGCTAAGTTTCTGTGCACCAAGGGGGTGCAAGTTGTCGTGTGGAGGCACATTAAAGAACAGCATTAGGATGGGGCCGTATGCTTAGCTGCACATCACAGCACTACTGCAGAAAACCATATTCTTGGCATGTTTCGTTAATAGAGACACATGGCAAACAATATTAACCCCACCACTAATCAAGCTTAAAAGCTTTTCCTGGAGAAAAAAAAATGTTGAGAAATTGTTGTCAAATAATTGGCACATGGGTTCAGAACTCCAAAGGGCAGCAGTAAAATCCAAATTGCCAAAAAATAATTCATCAAATTTATGTGCCTGCCCATGTCACAAAAAGTGACTCTTGGTACAGTCATTATTAAAAATATATGACCATCAATAAAAGAGAAAAATCACACAACATAGAGGAGAGTGAGTATGTGCTAGATTGATACAGGTCTTGAGAAACATCTGGAGCAGTAACAGAGTAGAACATCATGGCACAAAAGACCCACTTCCTGAGACCCACCAAATGTAATTCCCATGGCAAATGGGACCCACAACATGTCTTCTGTACCAGATCTGATGGGACGGGCATATGTAATCAGAGAAAGGCCCAGTCCTATGCCATGAAATGCTTTAAAGTTAAAGCCAGCATCTTGAACTGGACCCAGAAGCAAATATGCCCACCCTGTTGCATCCTGCACCAGTTGAAGTTTCTGGATGCTCTTTAAAGGCATGAATACATTACAATAGTTCAATCCGCAGGTGAATAGAAAGCAACTATGAGCAGAGTTCCCCCCCCCCATATACGGCGCAACTGTCACACAACGATGTGCAAATTAGACAAATGTACAATTCCAGCACTATCTAGTAAACATTCCCCTGCCTTTCTAGTGACAATGTTTCCGCACAAGTATTTCAAAATTGTATATAACATTAGCAGTTTTTCTCTTATGCATTTCAGTATCAGGCACACAATATGTCTCTGCTCTATATTATTAAATCATATGCATGAATCTGACCCTGGTCATTTTGCATATGGCTGGCATAGAAGCTTCCAGGAGTCCATCAATTATTATCATCACTACTGTTGCTTTTTAAAACTGTATCTCACCCTGCCATTTGCCAAAATGGCCAACAGCAGTTTTTTTCAAAACTTACAGAGAATTAAAGGGCTATTTATATTTGCTAAACCAAACAGAATAGATTTTCTTCGATGGTCTCCCTCTTTAAATAAACACGTCTGGCATTACTACCACAATTCTGATAGATAAATGCAAACATACACAAGGTGTAACCCATAAATGCTAAGTTCAGTTGTTGCTTGTGTTTATAAGGTAAGTTTAACAAATCTCTCACCTGAAACACCCTTCTTTCTTGACAGTTCTGCCTTCTGTATCTCCAGTCTTCCAGCTGCTTTAGATTTTCTCTGTTCTTCTTCAAAGCACTGCCAGTCTTTCTCTCATACAATGCACACCCGGGCAAGCTGACTTCAATGTGCTTTCTCCATTTGAGGTCCAGAGCAAGTAGCCACTGCTGTTACCCCCTACTCTCCCTTGTCTGGGCCGGACACTTTGAGATAGAGCTGGGCTGGAAACATAAAATGGAAAATGCAGGACTTCAATGCTAAGACAAGCGTTTTGATCTTTGGCAGTTTCAAGGGACTGCAAAAAAAGTTTGGAAAACATCCGCATCCCTCGCAACCTGAACAGGAAAACTTCCAGTTCCAGATTGGCCTAAAATACTGGACACTGTCATCCTTTTCTTAGGAAGATAATATTCCATAGATTTGGAATATCAAACTTAGAAAGACTTCAACACACAGCAAAACAAAAACAAAAACAAAAAGGTGAAACGGATAGATTAAAAAGGACACCAAAACCAAAAACAATCTTTTTGCTGGGCTGTCTCAGAAGTCAGCTGCCACTTGTTTTCAAGATACGCAGATAATTTGCAATCTAACAAATTTTCTTATTAATAAAGAATATTTGTAGTTCAGGGTTGGTGCTGACTTGGTTGTTTTCAGCCATCAGTACTAGCGCTGATGATGTTACCCTAGTTTGGCTATTGAAACATCTGCAAGAAAACAAGCCCCAAATTTTCTTATCCTCAGATAAAAAGAGAGCATCTAGTCTGCTATTTCATACTTGGGTTCTTTCAGAACTTATTTAGAATGCCTCGGGAGGCATTTTTGAGCTTCCTTTATAGTTTGATGTGCTGGGTGAGTTGCTTCCTGCCACCAGCTAAACTTTCTTTGGAGGAAACATCTCACTCAGAGACAAAATTCCCATTCAGGCAGAATTTCTGGTTGCCAAGGCCTCTGAGCCATAGAAATCAAAACCAAATCACCCCTTATCTCTTTCTGTAACTTGCTTCCTTCTTAGAAACTGACACTGTCAGGAGAGTGTGGTTACAAAAGTGGGCAATGAATAAATGTTGGATTAATGCTTCCATCATGAATAGCTATTAGCCACATTGCCTGGAGATAAGGCCACCATAGTCCAAGATATTTGGAGAGCAGCATCACTCTTCAACTTATCTATAATTTACTGAATTTGGCCGGTGGCCTGGTTTGCATGACAGGGGGAAAAAAGTTCCAGCCAGATTAACCAGGTCAGATGAAGAACAAAAAGACACATTTTCATACAATGCGCTTATGTTTTAATCTACATGCTGTATGAATCCAATGCACAGCTTCAGTGCATTGTGCACATGCAGAAAATGAAGCAGTTAAGTAACCACATTAAGTACATTTGCAAAAATGGGTCACTGAGCCAACGATCTTGTTAACTCCATTCTAGCTATGAACTTGTGCAGCCCTAGGCTAGATCAGGCACATGGTTAAAAGCTTCCAGGTTTAAATCCATCCATAATATTAACCATTTCTACTTCTTCTGCAAGACCAATGTTTCCTTGGTACCTTTCAGGTATATAAAACAACTCCCAGCTTTCTCAAGAATTGCCATGGTGAGTCAGTGTGTGCACACATCTAGAAAATGCCAAGCTGAGAAACATTGCTCTACTTAAAAACACCATACTTTATGATTTTATTTACAGGATTTATATGGTCAACTCATCTCATACAATGATTCTAGGCAGACAAGTAACCTGGTCTTGTGCCCTGTAGGGATTTAACACTGGTAAACAGCATCTTAAATTGTATCCAGAACACAACTGGAAGCCAGCACAGCTCATGCAGCAGTGATGTTCCTCAGATAATGATAATGATAATGATAATGAGAAGAAGAAGAAGAAGAAGAAGAAGAAGAAGAAGAAGAAGAAGAAGAAGAAGAAGAAGAAGAAGAAGAAGAAGAAGAAGAAGAAGAAGAAGACGAAGAAGAAGAAGAAGAAGAAGAAGAAGAAGAAGAAGAAGAAGAAGAAGAAGAAGAAGAGGAGGAGGAGGAGGAGGAGGAGGAGGAGGAGGAGGAGGAGGAGGAGGAGGAGGAGGAGGAGGAGGAAGGGACCTTGGAGGTCATCTAGTCATCTAAACCAAGGGACACCTGAAACTGCAAATGCCACAGCATTCTGGACCAGTTGCAGTTTCCAAATAGTCTTCAAGGAGCAGTTCCATTAACAGTAATTGAAAGAGCAGGTGACTATGGCATGGGTGACTATAAGAAAGCCTTAGTTTACTTTCTTTCCCTCTTTTTCTGACCTGAAGCCTCCCTCTTCACTTCCTTGGATGATCCTCAGAAGTTCAATTTTGTGAGACAAGGGAGAAAAACAGCCTTCTAACCTTTTTCACCTTCTCTTGTGTAACAGGGGACTTACCTTTGCTTTTGAACCCCAAAATGGAGTTTTTTTCTCCAGAGGATAATGCCTCCAGTGATTTCATCATTTGCATATGCATTTCCTACCCCTTCTTATTGTCTGCAATGCCCTTCTCAAAGGGCAAGAACCAGAAAGTGCACAGTCCTACAAGGTTAGGAGGCTCCAATTCAGTGATAGCTCAAAGGTGTGGAGGAGATAATACAAAGCAGCAGGCCACAACAAAATGGAGCTGAAAAAGCCACAAAAGAACATCCCCAGCCAAAAAAACACATCAGCAGTATGCTGGGTCTACTGGCAGGTGTTTACAATTTGGCTAGCCAACTCCTTAAATTAGCTCCTCCTCCTCAGAGTCTTTCTCAGTGTCCTTAAAGAAATAGTAGCCATTGACTGACAGTCAGAACTCAAGGAATAGGAAATACCACCCAGGGATTCAAACAATATCTAGCATTTGGGAATAAGTGGAAGAATCCCAAATAAAGTGATGAGAATCAGATGGTATCCCCTTTTTCAAAATTATGGCCATCAGATCCTAGGATGTGCTGCACAGAAAGAAAGCACCACTGAGGTTATCTTCCACTTGTCCCACAAATTAGCCAACCAGATTTTAGAGGGTTGGGTGAACCCAGTTAGCATGGCAACTTAGAGTTCATGATGATATTTAAGACCTAGACAACTGGATAGAGCAAACTACGATTTGGCTTGGATTAAGGTCATATGAACAGTGTCAAGGAAAACTGAGGTTACTCTAGAGCAGGGATAGGCAATTTTGGCTTTTATGACTCGTGGACTTTAACTCCCAGAATGGCTGGCTCAGGAATTCTGGGAATTGAAGTCCACGAGTCATAAAAGAGCCAAGGTTGCCTACCCCTGCTCTAGGGTTTCTTTGCTCCTCTCTTCCTGTTCAATTTTTCCTAGTTTAGCACTGGCCAGCTTTGTTGGGATTGCAAGTAACTTTGACCACGCCAAAGGGGAACTCTGAGTGTCACAACCTCCACCCATTTCCTATTCCAAGTTGGGAAAAGGTTACTTTGAACGAACATTCCTTTAATCCCCCATCTGAAGTAAGCCTAATCCTAGCAACCTGTATTAAGAAAACCTTTTCATGCATCCAAATTCCTGCTAAATTTGCATTGCTAGATAGCAAGAGAGCTTTATTCGTTAGAAGGGGGATGTTTGGGTTTTCTTGCTGTTGTTTGTCCTTTTGTTGTGCTGATTTTTTAATTCCCCTCCCTTAGGTTAAAGTGCTTCCTGAGATTGTTCTCATTAATGATTACAGTCAAAGCAACAATGATGAGCTTTTTTTTTTTCTTTTAGCTTTGCAGACTCTCATTCCTATAATTAGGCATAAGGTCTATCATAGGTCTTTATTAAAGAAGCCTAATTAGCTTGACCCTGACTCAAGAGAGACACAAAAGCATTGGGTCCTGGACCAGGTCATTTATTTATATGTCCCTATAAGGATTGGGACACCTTTTATTTTGCAAAACAAAAACGTGAAAGGGAAATGTGAAACTTACAACTCTAAAAGTGACTGTTGCCTATCACTTCTGTCCTACACAGGTAGTCCTTGATTTACAACAGTTCATTTAGTGACCGTTCAGTTACAATGGCACTGAAAAAGGAGACTTATGACCATTTTTCACACTTACGACCATTGCAGCATTCCTCTATACTATTATAATTACCTCATCCTTGGCAACTTTAGGATGTTAAAGTGAATGCTGTTCGTGTTAAACTCATGCTGGCTGGAGAATTCTGAGAGTTGAAGTCCCCACATCTTCAGTTTGCCAAGGTTGAATAGCATTGCTATATATTATTATTATTAATTGCTAATTATCATTACTAATTCTGGGAGCTGAAGTCCACACATCTTCAAGTTTTCAAGATTGAGAAACACTATACTATTATTATTACACAATGCTATTTATTACTAATTCTGGAGTTCAGGTCCACACACCTTAAACTTGCCAAGGTTAGGAAACACTGTTGTATATTTTTACTATTGCCAATTGCTAATTATTATTGCCCATTCTAGTTGCCAAGGTTGAAACGCTGCTCTGTCTATTACTATTACACATTACTATTATGGACAGCCATTTGTCTGAAATGGTATAGGGTTTCCTGCCTGAGCAGGGGGTTGGACTAGATGACCTCCAAGGCCCCTTCCAACTTCTTCTTCTTCTTCTTCTTATTATTATTATTATTATTATTATTATTATTACATATCAACATTTCATATTTAAAAGAGCCTCTTACAAGAGCCTTTTCCCCTTCCCCCCCCCCAGTTAAATTTCAACTTTTTCTTCTGTTAATGGATACCATGTCAAGCTTTTTCACCTTTCCCTGCTGTGTTTTGTCATGCTAGGTCGCTGTCCTTTTTTTTGTTTGTTTATTTTTTCATCCAGACCGTCTAGTTCCTTCTGAAGGAAAACATGGTTTTGTTGTTATTGTTTTGTTTGTTTGTTTTGCTATCTGCACTTCTCAGTTTAGGTTGTGGCTGTGTCAACCACAACTTGTGTCAACGTTGCAGCAACTCTGGCTGCTCTGCCATGCTGTCCCTGAGGTAAAAGATAAAATGGGCGGGAAAGAAGGAAGCACAGGTGCCTGCAATTAGGACAGGATGCTTCATCATCCCCGGCCGTGCATCGTTTGGTGATAAAATCCTTGTTCTCAAAGCACCTTGGTCTCATTTAATATTGGCAGATATTAAATATCTAATTATTTAATTAATAATTAATTTAATTATTCCTTTGACTCTAAACACCCAGTGGCCACCTTGACACAAGTAGTCCTCAACTTACTGATGACCGTTTTTCAGGCTTATGACTGTTGCAGCAACCAATGGTCACGTGACCAACATTCAGGACACTTGGCAACTGACTGAATATGGAGATTCTCAGTCCCCCAGCTCATGGTTGTCCCACAGGTGCTTTTTCACAAAGCAACTGGACTTCTTTTTTTTTCTTTTTGAAGACATTTCGCTTCTCATCCAAGAAGCTTCTTCGGCTCTGACTGGTTGGTGGGGAATAGAGTAAAAATCCTTCCATTCCCCACCATCCAGTCAGAGCTGAAGAAGCTTCTTGGATGAGAAGCGAAACATCTTCAAAGAGAGAAAAAAAGCAAGTTCAGTTACCTCATGAAAAAGCGCCTTTGGCAACTGACTCATATTTATGACGGTCGCAGTGTCTTGGGGTCACGTGATCCCCTTTTGCGACCTTGACAAGCAAAGTCAATGGGGGAAGCCAGATTCGCTTAACAGCTGTGTTTCTAACTTAACAACTGCAGTGATTCACTTAACAACTGTGGCCAGAAAGGTCGTAAAATGGAGCAAAATTCACTCTCTCACTTAGCAGCAGATGCTTTGGGCTTAATTATAGTCGTAAGTCGAGGACTACCTGTATGTATTACCTTAAGCAACTTGACAGAAGGAACACATGCTGCAAATATCGAAATTGGGGGTCTTCAAACTTGGCCCTTTTATGACTTGTGGATTTCAACTCCCAGAATTCCTCAACCAGGCACGCTGGCTGAGGAATTCTGGGAGTTGAAGTCCACAAGTCATAAAAGGGCCAGGTTTGAAGACCCCTGATCTAAATAGACCAGTTTCAATACCAAATTGTGTGTGTGTGTGTGTGTGTGTGTGTGCGCGCGCGCGCACGCAGAGAGAGAGAGAGAGAGAGAGAGAGAGAGAGAGAGAGAGAGAGAGAGAGACATACCCACAAGCCCCTCTCTTAGATCCAGAGCTGAAATATTCCTTTCCCCATCGTTTCTACTACAAAGCCTTCGTCTTCACGCATGCTTCAGCACCCTGTAGAATGGTGGTGTATCTGAGAAAGTAATTGAAAATATGAAAACAGAAGTTTTTCCAGTAAACATCAATGACGCTTCTACGCCCAAGTGACCTGTGGATGTGCTTCGTACACGGACTATAAATCACAAACGCATTAAAAGCTCAGGCTCCAGTCTTCCAACAGCGCAAAGCAGTTTTTGGAGGTGTCACGCTGCCTTAACACCAGCGGTCTGGATCAAACAATGTTTGTGTGGCCACTGCCCTTGAAAAGAATAACACTGGGCACTTTCCCCCCAGACAGAGCATGGTTCCCTGGACCTCTTATGTGTGTGGAGGTCCATAAATCATCTGCCCAACCTACCCTGCATCTCTGAGGCCTGTTATTTATGAAACTTCAATACCAACATGATGATCATCTAAACCCGTTGAGATCCCAAACTGTGCTAGAAGAGACAAGGGTTGTTGACAGCCAGCCAGGAAAAGCAGGAAGGGAAATATGTCATATCAGAGCTTTGTTCTATCGAACAACTCCATGCTGGTAGTAAAGGGTAAATCCCAAAGACCAAAGCTATACACCACTTAGTGTCTTTGTGGGTCAAATATACAATCCTGAAGATCTCTGCTGAAGGAATGTCAGCTTAAGCTCTATCAGCTGCATTATTCCTCTGGAGAATCAATGAAATTGAAATGATGAAATGAAACTGGGATTTTAAAAAAGGTGATAAGCCTCTGGGTTCATTTTCTTTCTTTCTAATGCTTTCTACACTTTCATGTCATTTCAGGTTTCTTTCTCCAAATCAAAAGCCAAGTATCGCTGGGCCAAATCCTATCCCTCAAGATCTCAAAATATATCTTCTCCAACAGATTAGAGATGGAGAGGCTTTTCATATTTTCAAGGTGCTTGTGATTTATTTTTATTTTATTTTATTTTGCCTTTCTCTCAAGTTTGAAGTTGGGTTTCTGATTCCTGGTTGCTTCAGAGTGAAAGGGACAGATTATAGTTTATGCATCCAGTAGCCTAAATCATGCTTTTCCTTCAAGGAAGGGGCATCTGAAGGGACCAGAATAGCTCTCCCCTTAAGCTGGCATGTCTTTTCCTTGGAAAAAATTCCATCAATACTTTAAAATTTTGGAAACTCAATTATCACAAGCTGACTTTCCATACAGCTAATATAGTCTGGGTGAAGACTCCTTGATGTATGACTTCCCCCCAATTTTACAGTCTTATGTTTGGATGCATCCACATGCACACTAAAATTCTTTATGAAAACTTCCGGGGGCATCTTCTGTGAGTATTTTATATTTAACATTTGACATCCAAAGGTTTTATGCCACAGGAGTCAACATTTGACAGCAAATATCTGGCATTTTACTGAAGTCTACTCTGAGTCATCTATCAGAAACTGTCAAGAGATGTACTCTCAGCATTTCACAGCATCTGAACAATGATGTGCAGTGGAATTAACATGATTTTTTTTTTGATGGCCAAAGTGAGTTGGTAACAGAATAACAGAGGTGGAAGGGACCTTGGAGGTCATCTAGTCCAACCCTCTGCTCAGGCAGGAAACTCTATACCATTTCAGACAAACGGTTGTCCAGTCTCTTCTTAAACATTTCCAATGTTGGTGCACCCATAACCTCCAAAGGCAAGTCGTTCCACTGATTAATTGTTCTCACTGCCAGGAAATTTCTCCTTAATTCTAGGTTGGTTGTCTCCTTGATTAGTTTCCATCCATTGCTTCTTGTCCAAAGCACCTGAAGACAGGACAAGAAGCAATGGATGGAAACTAATCAAGGAGACAACCAACCTAGAACTAAGGAGAAATTTCCTGACAGTTAGAACAATTAACCAGTGGAACAACTTGCCTCTGGAAATTATAGGTACACCAATACTGGAAGTTTTTAAGATAAGATTGGACTGCCATTTGTCTGAAATGGTATAGGCCAGGGGTTCCCAACTAGGGGTGTGAGATGATATTCCAGGGGATGAGAAAACTTGGGTTTTCAAAATTATAGTGTATATGCATAATTTGTTGCCATTATTTCGAACTTTCGTAAGGAGTGCAAGAATATATCAGAAGCATTCTAGGGGTGCAGGGTATAGAAAATGTTGGGAACCAATGGTATAGGGATTCCTGCCTGAGCAGGGGATTGGACCAGAAAGACCTCCAAAGTCCCTTCCAACTCTGTTATTCTGTTACCAACAGTAAGACAGTACAGCTCATCTTGGCCATCAAAAACAGACCAAGTTTCAATTATTTCCCGGTGAATTTTGGCACTGATGGTCAAATTTGCAATGCGGAGTGGAGGAAGCAGAATCTTACCTTTCATGGACCTGTCTCGTCTTACTCTGATGTACAGTATTGAGCGCCTTAGATGAGAATACAATATCCTGCTCTGCTAATAATAAGAAAAAAAAAATCAATTCCGGCTTGATAATTTGGAGGCATGTTATTCCAACTAGCCAATTTTTTCCCGTAAAGCATTAAAGAACCAAGTAGCAGTTATATTTGCTGCCTATGGGGGGGCGAGAATAATGGGACGATACACCTAAAAAGCATGATTTGTTCTACATCAGCTCTCCCTGTTCCATAGAATTTATGAATTGGAAGGGGCTTTGCAGATTATCCAATTCATCATCATCTTCAATCAATGATTCAATCTTCAACTGAGTTCCTTAATCAGGATGGGAATTCATTAAACCATCTGCAAACCCCATTTAGAAACGTCTGATGAGTAAAATACACAATGGTGATTCTCAACCTTTTCTTCACTATGGACTCTCTTTAAATACCTTTTGTGGTATAGACCAGGGGTCTGGCTGAGGAATTCTGGAAGTTGAAGTCCACAAGTCTTAAAGTTGCCAAGGTTGAGGACCCCTGGCATAGACCATGGCCACGGACCTCCAAGATTTAGTTCAAGATAATATTTCATCAAGCCTTCGCAGACATTGTGGCACCCCAGGGGTCTGTAAATCACAGGTTGAGAACCATTGATCTACAATTATAGAAACATAGGGCCATTCAGAAGACTAACAATTAAGATTTTTCTTTAGCTAGCGTGGTATAATGATTAAAGTACTGGGAGATCCAGACTGAATTCAGTTAGGTGATTTGGGGCCAGTCCTTCTCACATTCCAATCTCCTCACCAAGTTGTTGTTGTGTAAAAAAAGTGATGGAGAATGCCCACATAAACTGACTTTTGTTCTTGGAAGGAAAAGTAGAATATCCATCAAATAAATACATTTCAAACTGCAGCATGAGTGCACAATTTATCATCTACGGACAGACCTCTTTTTCCATTGACAAGCAGATCCACACGGGCATGTTTAACCAATTCCATTTTTTTTATTCAAGAATTGCCTTTAATACTAAAATGCCATTGATTTTTGAAGCAGAGGAAAAAGAAAAGTCACATCAAAAAGTTTGCATCAGATTTTTTTTAAAGAAATAAAAACTGAAGGGAAAAAACATGGCATATACACCAATCTTTTTTTTAACAGTTGTAATAATTTAATAAAGCCATTTTTTCTCTCTTTTTTTTAAATCATTTTCATAAAATAGACAGCATGGTGACTCTTCACCCACCCCGAGTTTTCCCTGTTTACAATGATTCAATCACTGTGAAAATGTACATAACATACATATCAGCATATACAACAAGGTTTGTTCTTTGTATCGTCAGCAACAGACACGGTGAAGAAACCGAATGTAGACAAGTCCCGCTAAGATCCATCCTCCATCAAGCCACAATTCTCAGTGACATTCAGGATGTGTCCCTTTTTGCTATAGGACTTCAGGCATTTCTGTATTCTGCCACTTTTAGACCTTAGATTGGATTAGCGGCAGGTCATTCCATTGCTGAAAAGCTCAAATTAGTGCCAGGTCATCTCTTTGTCATAAAGATTACAACATCCCAGCTTGAATCAACTGAACATCAGTTGATGCCAGAAATAAATCCATTTTTCACCAAAATGACACGAAGAGAGAGGGGGGGGAGGGGAGACGGGGAGAAAGAAAGAGAGAGAAAGAAAGAGAGAAAGAGAGAGAGAGAGAGAGAGAGAGAGAGAGAGAGATTTCTCCCAGGTTCCTTCGCTAAAGCGAACATAACTTTGACACAACAACTATCTAATGTTGCAAAAGGCAGCTGTGGAGTCACAATCATCTCTTTTCCTCCAGCAGCAAAATAAACGTTTCTGCTTGGGAAGAGTTGTCTTATTTCCTTTCCCATCTATTGGGAGAGTAGTTTCAGCATATTAATGGAGCAATGCATTCTTTACACTGTATTTTTTTTTTTATTCTTATTTTCATTTGGGGAGGAAAGGGGTTGGAAAAGCACAATGCAGCACACAGTGTGAAATTCTCAAGTCTTTGCTGCTGCACAATTAAAAAAAAAAACACAGGAAAGCAACAGCCTCATCTGGATGATACTATTAAATACGCATGTTCCCATCACATCATGGATTGTCTTTAACCAGATCTTCCCATGCGAACAAAGGTCACGCAACAACAACAGCCCCAAAAGAAAGAGAAGAATCTAATTCACCAAAGGGACACCTGCCCAATCATTGCTGGATCCAAGGAAATGAAAGATAACATTTTCGTGTTGTGTTTTTTTCTCCTTTATAAGGAATCTCTCTTAAATTCACTCACGTTATGCTATATTTGGAGCTGCCCATTCAGACAATAGGCATTGATTAAATTACGATGGTATATAGGAAGCTTTGCTTGAAATCAAAACCGTATTATACCCAACAGGTGAGCAAAGCAATTCTGACAGTTAGAAACAGCAGGAGGAAGAGGAGTGGAAGTACTGCATTTTATGATTATTTCCTAGAATGAAATTATGGAGCTAGGATGCTAAGAAGCTATAAATTTGTTTTCATAAAGGCAACCATCAGAATGCTGATGTCACAAGCCAATGCTCTTTGTTCTTTCTAAACATAGAGGATGCATATGCTGGCCCCCATTAAAAGTACTTCAATCCAGCTCCATGCCCTCCTCCCTTACTGTGAAAAAGCCCTTGGCATCGGGAACAAGATTTAATCTATCAATAAAGGAGAATATTTGTAGCTCAAGGTTAAAATGAGAGGTCATTGGTGCTTTCTGAGCTTGGCTGTTTTCTTGCAGACGTTTCATTACCCAAACTAGGTAATGAAATGAAACTAGTCCTCAATGCACTGATGATGTTACTTCGTTTGGGTAATGAAATGTCTGCAAGAAAACAATTAAGCTCAGAGACCATCAAGGACCCTTCAGGATTCTATCTAATTGACAGACCCAACAAACGTTATTTAATCAACAAGGTGGACAAAAATGGTGCTGAAACATAGTTTGCTTAAATGGGGGCCAGGTTCTCACATTGTGCAAATGTTTGGCAATGACAATAGTTGGCTTTGCTTTACTTGCTAAGCTGAAAACAAAACATTATAGAACAACGTTGACATAGAAAGCCAACTGGTGAAAACCCATTGGAAGGTCAAGACTGCATTTTGCATGGAAGAGGTCCTGAGTTCAACCTCAAGACATTTTCAGGGGGAAATGTCTGAAAGCACGAAGATAAGGAAGAGGAGAGCAAGAGACATCTCTTTCAAAATGACACTGTGCAAATTACACAGATTATTCACTTGATGATTACATCATTGTGGCGTCTACTAGACACCTATGCCTAGAAAGTCACACTTAATCAGTATAGGAAACACTGAAAGCATAAAGCAATAATCTGACTCTTTAGAAAGCCATTCCCTAAATTTCTGCATATGTTTCAACCCGACACTGTGGTGGTGGGGGGGAGAAAGCTATATTGGAAGGTGCATAAAAATCTTTGCTTCCTTATTGCAGTAAGAGTATGAACCCAGTCAAATGATTGGTGCCATCCAAAATCACCCACTTGTTCACAGATAAGGACACCGAAATGTGTCTCTCCCTTCTCTCATTTCCTAGAATAAACTGGCATTGTTACAGGCAGCTGTTCCAATCAGCTTTAAGCATGGAACTAGGCTTGCAAAGAATTGAATCAGGGCCAGGAGCTTTGACTGACAGCCTCTTCAAAAGAAGAACAAATACATCACTTTGAAGAGGTGAAATCAGAAGCAGGAAGAAGTTTCTAGGACGTTTGCATACCAATTTTCTGTAACATTCAGGGTGGAATTATTTCCATTCTGCTATATCCATCCGTCAAACTTCCATGCTGGGTACAAGTTGTCGGATCTGAAATGCCAACCAGGCTGAAGAATGCTTGTTAGAGTAGATGGAAAAGTAAATTACCAGGTTCCATACATTGGAACTTGATTTTCATTGCTTCCACTGATGCTCTGCCATTTCCCCTCTCCTTTTTCACACAAAGCATACACAGTGAGAATTAGGCATGTTCGCTTATCTTGAGTTATTTATAAAAATGATAAAGCTGGTTTTTTAAAAAAAAATCTAAAAAAAAATCAAAGGGTTGCAAATTATGCCACCACTTCAAAAGAACCCCTACACTCCATCTCTACAATATTTAAAAATGAGATAACAGAATAACAGAGTTGGAAGGGATCTTGGAGGTCATCTAGTCTAACCCCCTGCTCAGGCAGGAAACCCTATACCATTTCAGACAAATGGCTGTCCGATCTCTTCTTAAAAACTTCCAGTGTTAGAGCACTCACAGCTTCTGTAGGCAGATTGTTCCACTGGTTAATTGTTCTAACAATCAGGAAGTTTCTCCTTCGTTCTAGGTTGCTTCTCTCCTTGATTAGATGTGGAATATCTCTTCTGGATTCTCAACTTCTGGTTAACATTTTGCCCTGTTCCACATGTTTTTCTTTCAGGCACATTTTTCTTTTGACCTTTATGATGTCAATATTGTTCCTATTTCTTTGTGCAATGCTATGCAATGAAACAAAACAAAATAAAATAAGGTGGCAGATGCCAAGGGGCTTTTTATTCCAAATGTGTCCATGGATAACATTTCTTTATGCTTCTGCTGCAGTCATAGGCTACCTACAACAATTAAAGGGGGCGCAATTCTTATTACTGATTTATTTTAAAAAAATTCAAATAACCAGGCAAAACAAATTTCCTGACAGCCTCAGAAGCGTAAGGCAAAGCAGAATACCCAGCTTTATCTATTTTTCTACTCTTTTTCTTTTTTCTTTTTTTTCTAAAGAAAAGAAATTACTCCAAGCTTATTTGATTTCCAGGACCAAAAAAAAAAAACAGGAGGGGGAGCAATGGATGTTATTTTTTGTAGCTTTTTAAAAAAAATTAAATAAATCTGGAGAACTTTCTCCTTTTTTTAATACAGCTAGGGAAAGGCCATAAAAATTGTTCCACAATAAATCTTTTTTCCCTCTTTTGAATTGACAGAGCAATTATTTGAAAGACCCTAATGTAACTTTCCATAGTACTAATCTTTAGTGTCTCTCTTAAGTAAGTTGGGAGCAGAAAATCATGAATAGGGGAAGGACCGATGACAAATAGGTCAAATCAAAGCTATCACTGACAGGACCTCCTACATAATTATCCCTAAATCAGATTCTGTTTAAATTTGACCTCTCTCTCGCTTTCTTTTTTTACAAAATGTTTCTTTACATAGTTGAAAAGACATTTTCATTTTGTCTTTCAGGAGAGGACAAACTCACAAACATTACATGTGCATATTTAAGGAGACACTAAAGCTTTTGCTGATTTCTTTGTACAATGACTTCCTCAGCAACACCATCATTCTTTTCAGCCCACAGTCCTAAAACTCAGCATTAACAGGATCAGACCCCAGGAATGCCACAGTCTTATTTCAGAGGAGTGTGGATGGCAGACAACCTTCTTAGTGTTTGTGTAAAGTCCTATTCCACTATTCTCTAAGTCTAGGTATGAAATTTAATTAATGCTGAAGTTGAAAAGGCCACATACTTGCACACAAATACACAGAATATATTCATTTCTGGTACTCCCTTTACAAGAGCATCAGTCTGAATATTGTCCTCCATTTCCAATGGCTATTTGGTTCCCTAAAGCTTCAGCCTGATGCAGGGTGAACGGATTGTCTGAAACACTGACAACACATGCAACTGGGCATTTTTATGGTTGCTTGATGCTTTTCCTGAAGTTACATCTGTAACTTATCTTTCCAGCAGTTGACTGCTGCTGTTAGGAATGGACCGAACCACCTTCCCTGATTTATTTCTTCAGAAATTACTAATCTGTAGTTCAGTGGTTCTCAACCTGTGGGTCGGGACCCCATTTGGGGTCGAACGACCATTTCACGGGGGTCGCCAAACAACGCAGTCCGCCATTTTTTCCCCCTTTTCCTTAGCTGTGCTACTCCCTTTTATTCTATTGGCTTTTGAAAGCCAATAGAATAGACTCTCTTGAATAGAGTCTAATTCTATTGGCTTTCAAAAGCCAATAGGAATTGTCCAGGCTGTCTCTGCCCTGCTGAGCCCGCCAAAAGCCCCAGTCTGCAAACGGTGCTGCACCAGTTGAGTAGTCCTCGACTTACGACCGGTTGGGGGTCGCGGCATTAAAAAGGTTGAGAACCACTGCTGTAGTTAGTTGTTTGCTTCTAATCAGGGCAGACGCACCAAAGGCTGGTGCACCTTCCTCCTTTCTGTTATGTACTAAACTCCACCAGCAGGAATATGTGGATAATCTCAGAGAGAGAGAAGGGGGGCAGTTATACCTCTTATATCTGAAGGTCAGAAAATTCTGAAATAATGGTAAGCAACAGAGATGTGCTTTTGAAGCCAAAGGGAACTTTTCATGAGTAATTAGAACAATGCTTATGAGAAAGTAATTTAGCCCTCCCACATCTGCCTCCACTATGGCTGACCAACTGAACGGGGGCCCATATGACTAGAGCTGTGAGGAGTTGGTGGGGAAGAGTAGGTACAAACAGCTGCAAAAACTACAACAGTCTGGTCCATGTAGCCAACTTGAACTTGCTACCCCCCGCCTTCCTTGTTAGAATGCCAGTGGTACAATTAGCTCCAGACAGAGATAGGAATCTGATTTATTTATTTTTTTTACTACCAGTTCTCCTTCAGCTTGATGGAAAAGACTTTGATTTTCACATTTCTTCCAAAGGCAAGGAGAATTTTGGAGAACTTCCATGGGTGACGTGAGATGTCCTTGCACAGATTTCATTACAAAGTGGCAGAAGGATGCATGCAAATGTCCAGCCAGATTCCACCACCACCACCATCACCTCACTCCAGGTAGTCCTCCACTTACGACCAAAATTGAGCCCAAGATGGTTGTTAAGGGAGTTTTGCCCTATTTTATCACCTTTCTCGCCACGGTTCCTAAGTGAATCACTGCAGTTGTTAAGTTAGTAACCCAGTTGTCAAGTGAATCGGGCTTCCCCATTGACTTGGGTTTGTCAGAAGGTGGCAAAAGTTGGTCACATGATCCCAGAACACTGCGACTATCACAAAGACGAACCAGTGGCCAACCAACCATCTAAAGTTTGATCATGTGATCATGGGGATGCTGCAACGGTCATGAGTGTGGAAAACGGTCGCAAGTCCCTGTGGTCATTTTGAACAGTCACTCAACGAATGGTTGTAAATCAAGGACTACCTTTAGAGCAGAGGTCCTCAACCTTTTGGCCACCAGGGACCGGTTATGTGGAGAGAGATTTTTCTGTGGACCGGAGGGTGCGTGGTTTTGTGTGCTGCCTGCATCCCATGGATGGGGCTTTGCTTGTTTGTGCGGACCAGTTGCTGGCCTGCCGTGGCCCAGTGCTGGTCCACAGACTGGGGGTTGGGGACCCCTGCTTTAGAGCATATCAGGTATCTTACACCTTAACTTACCTTAAATTTCAAGGGAAGCTGGCAGGAGAGAAATCCTCTCCCGGGTTTCTTCAAATAGGAAGTATGGTTGGAACAGGCGGACTTCAGAGAGATGGAAGGAGGTGTAAAAGAAAATAACAGTACTAACAATAACATCCTCTACCATCTCCACAAGAAAGCTGAATCAAATCACCACCAAGGGAAATTCCCAAGCACCCTGAGAGTTAAGGTAGAAAAACAGAAGCGTCTTTGGCAAGGAAAGAACACTTCTGAGAAACCGCAAGGCAGATTTTAGCCCAACATGAAGTACAATGATCTGGGCCACTGGGCTACCCAAACTACATACAAACAAGACAATACACGTAGTTAGTGCATTACTTAGGATAGGATGCTTATGGAATGAATGCTTACCTTATAGTATATAACAGGGGTCCACAACCCCTGGACCATGGACCGGTACTGGTCCATGGCCTGTTAGGAACTGGGCTACACAGCTGGAGGTGAGTGATAGGCGAGTGAATGAAACTGAAACCACCACCACCCCCAATCCGTGGAAAAATTCACCAGTCCCTGTGCCAGAAAGATTGGGAACCACTGGTATACAGGAATGACTTATTAAGCTCTAAGCTCAGTTCACTGGTCTCTAGATAAGCCAAAAGAGTAATGTATAGGCAAGGTCAACACCTGGAAATCAAAGTTTGGAGAAATAACATCATACCCTTCCTTGAGGTTGTAAGAAAAAAAGAAAGAAAGAAGTTGACCTCAGCACTTTGCATCTTTTGCAAACAAGGTATAGAAATAAAAGAAGAAGAAAAAACTGCACAGTTTTTTCACCTGGCTAAATGATCAGAAACTGGGACTCTTAAATTTCTGCAGGTTCCCCAAGTCTTAGATTGTTGTTCATAGAACACAACCACAACCACAATTACAACAACAAAAAAAGAACCCAAAAACTTGAAAAGCCCTTTCCCCCCCCCCAACACTCGACACACAGGATTTTGCGATATCAAATACGATAATAGTACAGAGAAGCATGGGGTAGCAGAAAGCTCTCCAGATCGAAGGGAGATTCATAGCAAAAGAGCACCATCTTAGAATATGAATTCACTCCAGATACAGGGCAGATCAGGAGCTCCATAGGATTAGGTATCGACTACAAATGGTTTTGTTTGTTTGTTTTCACACTGAACCCTAATGAGGGGGAGGCACTTTGCCCACATCAAGAGGTCCTGAATAAGTACAACCAAGTTCCTAGTACACAGCTGCCCCCCATCTAAATCAAGGGCACCACATTACAGATCTCCTAAGACAGAATCGGAGGGCTTTTCCCCCCAAAATTCGCCAGAGACCCAATTGTCAACCCATTTCTTGCCAAGGTTGCTTTATCTGGAAAAAAAACCCACCGGGAATTCCAAACACTTTATGGATAATACTTCCGTCAACCCAAAGGGCCCTACGTCACTTACCCGGCTAGAGAGGAAATAGGGGGAAAGGAAAATAAAAATGGTGTTCATTTTGCTTCACTAGCCCCCTGATGAACCATATGAGATTGTCACATTAACGATTGCTTCATTTTTATAAACAATACATTGAAGGAAAGCTTCTAAATACAGCAACTTTTGCCTGGTGAACTGTCAGTAAGCTCTTAAAAATGGTGAATTGTGTTTGGTGACGGATGCGTTGGGTTTGTTCCATCTGCGGGACCGCTTAGAGTACAATATCCTTTAGCCTCTTCACGCCGGGTGAGTCTTTCTCTCTACATTCTTGTAGAAGAGGGTTAATTTCATGCACTGTGGTCTCACTGTCCAAGCCCCTCGGCTCTGCTTCCATAGGCCTGGAGGGACCATTGGTTACAAACGGCTCTAAGTCGCGACTGGACGGGCAGTGAAATATGCTATAGGACACCAACGCTTTGCTGGACGAGGGACTCTTCAAATGGACGGGCGAGGTGATGGGACTGATAGCTTCACAACCATTCCCAGCCTCCCGGACGGCCCCGTTCACCTTTGGGCTACAGATGGGTGGATCCAATGTCCTTTTACCTTTGACAGTGACTGGGCCCCGTTCCTCAGAAACGGGTTCACTCCTGTCTTTGCCAAAAGTTGCAAAAGTTCTCTTTGTGCTAGAGTCTTCGTAAAGCTCTGTATCCACACTGGAAGCTCCTATAGAGAGGGACATGACGTTCCTTCCATGTTCAGGAGATTTGGCCCGGGCGGGGGCAGGATTCCGGGGCATCCAGCATCGGTCAGAATGGCCAAGGATCCGACACTCTTCTCGACAGTGGAATCCTTCACTCTGATCTAAGGTCAGGAGACAAAAGAAGACGAGAAGGTTATTAAAGGGATGCATGAAATGTGTTTCGTTTCATATAGGAAACAAAGAGTTCCTGTACAAGAAGCTCGGTCACACTCTTCCGGTGGATTTAGCAAGCCAGAACCTAGGATATTTCTTTTGCTCCAGGATTTGGTTGAAACAAAATCTGGGGTGGGGGATGGGATGGGAGGGGGGATTAACTTATTGGGTATATATTGCTCTTTGCCCCTCTCTCCTTAATTCAGGTAGTCCTCGACTTACAACCACAACTGAGCCCAAGGTTTCTGTTGCTAAGTGAATCACTCCCTTTGTTAAGTGAGTAGCATCGTTGTTAAGTGAATCTGGCTTTGCTTGCCAGAAGGTCACAAAAGGGGATCACGTAACCCTGGGACACCGCAACCGCCATAAATGTTGCCGAGCGTCTGAATTTTGATCACGTGACCAGGGGGATGCTGCAATGGTCGTTAAGTGTGAAAAACGATCCAAAGTCACTTTTTTCAGCGCCGTTTGTAACTTCAAACAGTCACTAAATGAACTGTTGTTAAGCCAAGGACTACCCCAAAAGGCATGAAGACTTTGCAAGATCAGATTTGGGTTACCATTCCTGGTTTTGGTTTTTTTGTCTGGGCGACCTCAAAGGGCTGACACAGAGGCATCAAGAGTCCTAAGAAATCAAGGTTGTTAGTAGGGCAATATTGGAAGAAGGAATCTTTGCCTACTTTGCAAGAGTGGTTTCTTAAAGTTTCTTACTTGGCGGAAATGGCAAAGATTTCGGCTTTCTTAAAGGATCAATCGCAAGAGAAGTTTTTTGCGGTATGGGAAAAACGGATAGATTTTATACAACATAAGTTGGATGTAAAAAATACTTAGTTTTTTAATAACTTATATATAAATTTTAATATTTTATAGATTGTATTTTTTTCTCTTTCCTTATATTTTTTATTTTTATTTTACTTTTTTATATCTCTTTTCTTCTTTCTTTTTTCTTATTTTTTTTCCTTTTAAGCATTTTTCTTTTTTAATATTTATGCTTTTTTTACATATATATTATTGTTAATTACTTTATAACTTGTTCATGTAATGTATTTAGACTTATCTATGGTTTATACTTTTTCAATTTTTTTAAGATTTTAAGAAATTCTAATTAAGCCTATATTCAGCTCTGGGAAGGTTGGGGGATGGAGTGGGAGGGTTGGGGTGGGATGGGTAGGGTTGTTTTTTTTTTCTTTTTGTAAAAATTTCAAAAATTTTCAATAAAAAAAAAGAGTCCTAAGAAATTACGATCAATATTCAAGTCGCATTTTCCAAATTTCCTGGGGAGGACTCCATGAATCCGCACTCCGTAAATTTGCCCATAGAACAGAAAAGTTGCCATTTGTTCACTCTCCTCTACGAAATGCCTCCCGTTTCCTGTAACAAGCTGCAGACGTTTGTGAAATGACATTTTAAAGGGTTGTTTTTAATCCCAGCGGCTCCCCCTTCTCCTCCCCCCCACTTCTTTTTACAAGTCGAAGTTCAACTTTCAACAGACTACCGTGTCAGTTGGCATTTCTTACTGCTGTTGCTGTGCCTGTCAGAAAAGAAACAGCTGGAGGCAAACAAGTTACAATGTGAAATAAATTAAACCCGTGTTTGTGAAGTCAGCATTTCCACCACCACCCTTCACGATGCCAGCGCTAAAAGGCATGGGGCTTTCAACCCTGCCCAATGTGAGATATCCAGGTATCAACTCCACAATTAAGTTTACAGATTCTCACTCCTTCCTGTCTAATGTTTTAGTCAATTTCTTCTTGAATTAGTACAGATTCTTTGCAGATCTCCGGATGCCTCTATTCACAGCGAGGGGCAGAACCTAAGCAACCTCACTTGATCCGGAATAGAGACGGAGGGTCAGACCTGGTTCATACTTCCACAGAAACTCAATAAGTGTAAACTGGGCTGGAAAACTAGAACAAAAAAATCATCCCAGAAGGTGCCTTTCCATAAACTGTAGCAATGAAAACAACTTGGATGGGTCCATAAAGTCACCAAGAGTCAAAGTTCAACTCAAGGAAGTCTCTGTCTTTGGGGTGGAATCTCCAGCAGGAGTGGGGTATGTATGTGAAGAGGGGGCTCAGCTTAGAGTCCTTGCCTAACAGGAAACAGCACAGGTCTTACCTCCCACAGAGAACCTGAAGCCTTATCTGACTGTGCCCAAGAGAATGCGGTCAGTCTGGTCAGATTCTGGTAAATAGGCACTGCAACATTAAAGAAGTAGCTTTGAGCAGCTCACGGAATGGGCCTGGATCCTTGTGCCACAAGGTCCACAAGTTTTAAAGCTGCCAAGGTTGGACACCCTGATATAAACATTTCTGATCCTTTTAAAAAGAAAGCATTGGAAAAATGCACACTCACATACACAACTGCTTGGACAAAAGACAAGCAGTGTACCTGGTCATCCATTTTAACATTAGTGTGTTAACTAAATTCAAGCAACCAAGTCTTGAAAAGAAGGATATTTTTACAAGAGAGCCATGTGATCTCTCTCTCTCTCTCTCTCTCTCCCTCCCTCCCTCTCCCTCCCTCTCCCTCCCTATTTCTGTCTCTGCCTCTCTCTCTTTCTGTGTGTCCCCCTCTCTCTCTCTTTGTCCCTCCCTCCCTCCGTCTCCCTCTCCTCTCTCTCTCTCTCTCCCCCTCCCTCCCTCCATCTCTCTCCCTCTTTCGGTCTCTCTCTCTCTCTCTCCCCCTCTCTCTCTCTTTGTTCCTCCCTCCCTCCATCTCTCTCCATCTCTCTCTCTCTCTCTGTCCCTCTCTCTCTTTGTTCCTCCCTCTGTCCATCTCTCTCCATCTCTCTCTCTTTCTCTCTCTGTCCCTCTCTCTCCCTCCCTTCCATCCCTCTCCCCCCCCTCTCTCTCTCCCTCCCTCTCCCTCTCTTTGATACTTTATCTCCATCCTGAAATATAATCTCCTTCACTTCAGGTTGGAGCACATACAGATAGTCTGCAGTTCAACCTCTGGCATGCATTTCCAAGTAAACAGCAGATGATGGGATCCGTTTCTGCATGAGAAACTGAAAAGCCATTGTCGGCAGCGGGGTTGATTGACAAATAGTCTCACCCTCGCTAGGCATTTTCTGATGCAGCTGAAATAGAACATTTTCTCCTGGCCCAGAGTAATTTTGGCGTGCACTTTCCCGTCTTGGAATTCAGCCAAATCTCTTAAGAAAAGCTCTTTTTCTTTAATGGGCCATCATCTCCTAACATCACTCCGCTCTCCTTTTCCAAGCAAGCCGCAAAGGGTTAATGCTAACCAAGCAGAGTGGAATTACGCCTTCAAGGTTTGACAGTAGCAAACTTTCAACCCTGTTGTTGCCAAGTTCGCTAAGGATTCGCAGCCCAACTGGCTGAGGACCGTTCATTGAGATGCTCAGTGTATCTGCACATTAATTCCAGCTTTTCGGCTCCATTTGTATTTCCACCACACTCCAGCAGCAGCACCCCCCCTCCCAAAAAAAAGGAGAAGCAGCAGCAGCAGCTAATAAAAATTCTCAGCACACAGCCCAATGCAGCAAAATGTATATCTGTGAGCGGCTTTGGGACTTAGAGAGAATATACTTGCTGAAAAGCAAACCTTAAGAAACTGGCTTAGAAAGCAGAGGGAGGGAAGCCGCAAAGAAAGAACCGACTGCTTAGAATCCCACATCTCAAGAATATTCTCTGCTGCATCACATAAAGAGCAATCCAAACAATAACACTAGAAGTAAGATACTGAGATTCCTGCTACAAGACACACGCACACAGAGAGACTTCTGCCTAAGAATTGTTGATGGGTTCATTAAACATACTGGTTTTGTTCTCGTGAGCTAGAAAAGCCCTGTGGAGGATATGAGCTCGGTTGTTTGCTTGCAGACCTTACATTACCCAACTATGTGACATTATCAGTGCAAGAGAGTCTGAGTCTTGGTGCTGTTTATATACAGTAGTGGCCAAAATCGTGGAAACCTTTTGGGAAAAGTGTACAGTAGAAATGCCACCTTTGGTTAAGTTTCCACCCATTTTTCTTCTAATTTCTTTATAACTGTAGCCTTGTTCACTTAATAATACTATTTTACATCGCTTTCTGGGCAACCAGTCAACTCTTGGCACCATGACTTTAATTTTATTACGTTTTACAAGCTCACTAAATGAAAGAATGCAAAAAAACCCCCAACCAACTTGACAGTGATCACATAACACACTGACGCACGTCCTCCTCTCAGCTTCAATACAGGACATCAATAACTGAATCCTACTGTGATCTGATTGGCTCTCTAAACACTCGTGCTCATTGGCTACAATCAGATGAAGGAAAGCTACCTGAGATCAACCTAAGCAAGTTATGCTTCCTTTTTCGGGTTATTTGGTTATCACTTTTCATAGAATACAGTACAGATAATTGAACAAACTTTGTTGCATTACATTCTTGATTAAATTATCTTTCCATTGATATATAATTTTATGGTACTACTCCAAAAAAAGTGGTGTTCTTAGCCATCAAACCTCAAAAATACACTTTTCCCAAAAGGTTTCCACAATTTTGGCCACTACTATATAGTAGCTTGCCCTGCCTCTTTAAAAACAGTAGCTTGGTGGAGGTGTGGTTTTCTCCTCAGAGGTTCCTTGATTAGAGAATTCTTTTCTTCCTGATTTTTTTTCCTGAAAAACTAAAACACATCCCCTTCAATAGCCCATATACAGATAAGCAAGGATTAGCACCACACAAACAATGAGGCAGGAAACAGTACAGGAACCACAACCCCACTAAAACCGGCAGGGCAAGCTACTGAATATCAACTGGCAGCAAACCTCATACTCACTAGCACTGAAGATATTACCTAGTTGGGTAATGAAACGTCTGCAAGCCAATAGCCAAGCTCAGAGAACACCAATTCAAGCCAGAACTATAGATATTCTCTTCTATTAGTCTTCTATTTTCTATTTTTTTAAAAAAAGGTATTAATGGCTATCTTGCTCTTTGCCTTTAACTAAATACTGAGCCATGCCTATTTTGCACAAGTGCTGCAGTTAGTGCGATATGCAGAAATCAGCATTTTTATAGGGTTCTTCTTTTTTTAAAAAAAAAAATTTCTAGCTGTTGCGATTTTTGCACTGTAGGAAATAATTCTGTGTTATTCGGTCTTGCTTCTTCTCCCTATAACTTGAGAAGGTAAAATTATATGCCTAATTTTTGTGAACTAGAGAATGCGACTATTGGGATTTAAGTAATTTGGTGTTCCTTAAGGATAAATGTTCAGGTTTCAAACAAGCATATATGGAAATGCTCAATACACACAGTACATCTGCACAGAAACACACTGAAACACATACATTGCAAAGAACAATAAAAATGAAAGCGAGAAGTCCATCTTTGTGCACTTGGCAAAATTGCAAAATTTGGGAACTGGGAGGCAAAACCTACCCGCACATCTTCTAGGTTGCTATCATTTTTTTTCCTGAGCAAAATGAAAATGATAGCCAACATTAGTATATGTTCCTCCTCAAGTCCCAAATTCTACTGTGCTATTCCAAAGAAACCTTGGTGATCCGTTTATCTTCTCTTTAATTTCAACCTGCCAAACTCTGAGCTAAATATCTATAATTTCCTCCTGATGCACGTATCCATCATCGTATGACAGGTTCCATGTATCTGGTGAGGAACTCATTGTTCACCAAGATGTGCTCTTAAAACACCCTTGGGCGGCGCATTTAGACACTAAAGCTTCCCTTTCAAAAGACAACTTAACAAGGGAGGTGTTGTGTCTTATTTTATTGAAGCCAATCTTCTATTTGAAGGACTCTTAAAGGACAGTTCTCTATTTGAAATGCTGTCCAGTCCAAATCCAATTTTTTAGAAGCTAAAGAATCAGGAGCAGACAACCATGAAGTTATCTATCAATATTGAACACCAGAACATCAAGCCGAGCCGCTCACTCCGTCCCCAAAAATGATGGGCTGAGCTGCATTTATCTATAACTTGCATTTATACAATTCGTATCCACTGGATTGTGTAACCTGTAATCTATTACAGGTAGTCCTCTAGTCCTTACAACCACAACCAAGCCCAAAATTTCTGACCAAGTCACAGGTGAGATAGGGTCGAATCACACAAACACACCCATGATGCCATCCAACTCTTTGTGTTCTCAGTAGGACCACCTATCTGTCACTGTTCCATTTGTTCTTTGCAACCAATATTTTAGCCATTTTATCACACATTCTTTGTTTTATTCCATTTCAAATTTCAATAAAATTTGAAAAATTTTATATACTTTAGCAAGAATATGTTCATCATTCGTACGCAGTTCTACTTCAGTAGTACATGGTTCAAAACTAAACATTCTTCTGTGTACCTTAAAACATTCCTATAATTGTATATAAGAGAACCACCAACACGTATGTGGCAGCCAGGTGGGAAGGAGTGGGCAGGGTCCTAATTAGGGCTTATTTTTGGAGTAGGGCTTATATTAGTCCCACCCCCACAAATCAGGGTAGGTCTTTTTTTCGGTGTGTGGTTTATTTTCAGGGAAACACAGAACTAGCTCAAATGAAATATGTGGTCTTTGCACCAGAATGCAAAATATAACCACAGCTGAAGCTGTGTACTGTGTACTCTAGAAAGCGTGCAGAGAAGAGCAACAAAGATGATTAGGGACTGGAGGCTAAAACATATAAGGAATGGTTGCTAGAATTGGGTATGTCTAGTTTAATGAAGAGAAGGACGAGGGGGGACAGGATAGCAGTGTTCCAATATCTCAGGGGCTGCCACAAAGAAGAGGGAGTCAAGCTATTCTCCAAAGCACCTGAAGGCAAGACAAGAAGCAATGGGTGGAAACTAATCAAGGAGAGAAGCAACCTAGAACTAAGGAGAAAACTTCCTGACAGTTAGGACAATTAACCAGTGGAACAGCCTGCCTCCAGAAGCAGTAAATGCTCCAACACTGGAAGTTTTTAAGAAGAGACTGGACAGCCATTTGTCCAAAATGGTGTAGGGTTTCCTGCCTGAGCAGGGGGTTAGACTAGATGACCTTCAAGGTCCCTTCCAACTTTACTACTATTATGAATTATTATTATTATGAAGCCACAGCATTAAGGTAGCAGATTAAAAAGGACGGAAGAAGATTCACGGAGTAGGAATGACTTTATTTCCATCCCAACCTATTTTGGAACCAAAGAAATAAAAGAAGCATAACCATTAATTAGCCCTATTTTAGGTGTAGGGTAGAATCCTGCTTTAAAACAAGAAGACAGAGATTTTCAAGGCAGTGGTAAACTTTGGTGTACTTTTGGCAACCATATGGTGCAATCAGTAACGGCATCTTTCCCGGGTACTAGCAAACACCACGATCATTAAAAAAAATTCATTTCAAAATCTTCCCGGAAGCTAATAAATTTTACAGCACTTTCTCCTTGCAACAAAGGAAGGCTTAGTTCCAGACAAATTAAAAGTAAATTGATTGCCTTGGGGAAACATATTCAAATATCACTTTTCTGTGTTAGAAAAATCTCTTTCCCTAAAACGAAGAGAAAGGGAATGAGACGGCCTGGATGATAGAAACAGCATGGAAATGGCAGCGCTTCAGATCCCTGTTTACAAAATTGGGTAGTAGGTAGGAAAAATATCACACTTAAAATAAAATGCAAATATACCACTGGGGTCCAGGCCTAACATTTGTGCTTGAATGCATGAATAATAAATATGAATAAATAGTAAACATAAAGGGATCAAACATCGCTTTCAGTGTTCACCCTGGTTATCCATCTCTCCCAGACTACATACACAGAAATATTACATTTTGCTTCAGGGTATAAGGGGCAATTCAACCAAGGACCACATTTAGGTGTCCAAAAAGGTTCCCATCCTATTTATAACCATTTTGTATGGTATATTTATTGTGCATTAGGAAGGAGGCACGATAGCTCAGCAGTTAGACACCGAGCTTGTCAGCTGGAAAGATGACAGTGCGGGTTCAAGACCCAACTGCCGTGTGATAGAGTGAGCCCCGTTACTTGCCTCAGCTCCTACCAAACCTAGTCATTTGAAAGCATGCAAATGCGAGTAGATAAATAGATACCACTTGGGTGGGAAAGTAACAGTGTACTATGTGCCATGGTGTATAATTATGGTGGCCACATGACCACATAAATGTCTTCAGGCAACACTGTTACCCTCAGCTAAGAAACGGAGAGGAATACCGTCCCTAGAGTCGGACACAACTGGACAAGGAAAACCTTTACCTTTATTGTGGATAATAAATCATCCAGATGTAAGCCCTTTTGAGGCACGTTGTATGCTTTCACACACATAACCCACCTTGACCTCTGTATGTTTGCAATATGTGACTGAATTCCTACAGAGTTCCACCATCCAGTTTGCCGAGCTAGTTATGCGTGAAACTAATGTCTTTATGTGCATATATCAGCGTGTGTGTGTGTGTGTGTGTGTGCGCGCATTAATCTTCCATATAGCATTAAATCAACTCTCTACAATCCTGAGTGAAGCCCTACTCAACTACTTACAGACACAAGCACATACACAAATACACACACAGCTTAAAGACATATGCTTCTTCACATGAACCTTTGATGGATAATAGAATTCTGCAATCTCTACAGAAAAATGAATGCTCAAAGGAACACGCCATCTTCATTGTTTGTGAACAATAACCCTATTCTTGAGTGTTTTTAGAAAGAGAGCTTCGGATAGTCAAACTCCTACATATACATCATCAAAACCCCTTAAGACAAACCTGGGCACTAAATTGATATGATTAGTCCCATAGTGTCATTTGTGGGAAGGGAGAGGCAAAACTTGAAATAATACAGTTGACTAAGGTGAGAAGAATTCACAACTGAAATGCTGCCTATATTCTTCAGTATAGTAAAAGGGAAAAATGAGATAAATATTTTTCTATTGTTTTCCTCTTCCCCCACCTTTCCTTTCCCCCCCAAAGCTATGAATCATACAATAAAAGTCAACCAGGTAAATGAAAAACAAAGGATTACAGAACACATATATCTCTCGTCTTTGATCAATAAGCACCACTCTTACGTTCAATCCACAGCTCTAAATGCATCTCTGGGGTCATTATAACAGATGACACTTTCTAACAAATCATCTCCTATTTTAACTCTGTTTCATAACAGAAGGGAGAAAAAAGATAAGTCAATTCAGTTGAAAAGTTTTCAGATACCAGAAAGTGGTTATTTGATTCCAGGAATTGTTAGCTGAAGTTTGCATTTCACAATCAATAGTTTTCTCTGGGACCTAAAAGGTGAGGATTAAGTCTGAATCAGGAACCCAACATGAAAATGATTAAATCAATGTCCCAAACTATAATCCCATCTCAATAATGAGTGGGCACCTCCAGTTGGTCTAAGAAAGAAAGTTCCTCCTTGTTTTAAGGAAATTTCTTGTATCGGGCGTGAATCGCAAGAATCATTGGAGAGGTCAAAGAATTTAGACCTCCCTCCATTAATTCCTGCAACATTCTACTAATGTTCTATACATCCTCTAATCCTGAATCTTCCAATATCTACCTCACATTCAGATAGGTCTAGTTATCTGGAGAAATTTAGGGCTTCAAATGCTCATTCGCTCAAAGAGAGAATATCTCTTTGATATTCTAAGGGGCTACCACAAAGAAGAGGGGGTCAAGCCATTCTCCAATGGCCCGAAGGCAGGATACGAAGCAATCGATGGAAACTAATCAAGGAGAAAAGCAATCTAGAACTAAGGAGAAATTTCCTGCCAGTGAGAACAATTAATCAATGGAACGGCTTGCCTCCATAAGTTGTGGGTGATCCATCACTGGTGGTGGCTTTTAAGAAGAGATTGGACAACTATTTGTCTAAAATGGTATAGGATTTCCTATTTGAACAGGGGATTGGACTAGAAAACTTCCAAGGTTCTTTCCAACTCAGCTATTCTATTATTCTATTTTTCAGAAGCCGAGGTGGGGATCACAAGATCAGAGGACCTTAAAAAAATCAGAACATGCAAAAGAGGAGCTTCCAAAGTACCTAATCAATGTACTGACCACTAACCAGTGATCTGAATGCAATCCTTGTGACCTCTTGTTCAGACATACATCTAAAATGTAGAAAGGGGATTAAATGTTCTGCTTGGGATAAAGCTCAGCTGGGTTACCAAAAACAACTTTATTGAGTCAGTTTATTTATTTCATCATTTATTCATTCAAGTTCATTGAACTGGTGGATTTACCAGCTGTCAATACTAATCCATCTTTTGCATGCATTTTATGGGGTTTTTTTTTCTTCTCTACCCCAATGATGAGTGTATATGTGTGCGGTTGCTGGTGAGTTCCTGCTTTTATTGCAGCAATTTTCCTCTAAGTCAATACTGATTACACCTAATAAACACCATCCAATTACAACAAATACATTTTTATAAGAGGCTGGCTGAGGGAAAATTGTACTGGCTTTGCAGAAACAAGGAATGGAGAGAGAATATATAGCAAGAAAGGTCAACCCGCAGAGGGTATATAGCTGTTGTTCCAGCACCTGGGAATTTAAGGCACAGCCCCCAGCTTAGCTACCAGATACCAAAGGCTCCCTAATCTTGCTTTACTAATGAGTTCTAATGATTATTCATAAGAGTCTCTCCTCCACCATCATTGGAGCTTGTATCCTCTGTCATCTATGTTCTCAGTGTCTAGATAACAATGCAGCAAATATGTCCACATCAAAGGAGGTACCTGAATAGTGGATCTAGGAAAGGAGTATCTCAGTTCTACCAGTGGGGAACACCCAGCTGACCTTTGCTGATGAAAAACTAAATTGCCAGTTCTTGAGTGGGAGATCTCTAAAAAAATACAAGGAGAGCTGGGCTATCTTGAGAAGTCAAGTAAACAAATAGCATCGTAGAGTGGTTAAAGTGTTGGACTGGCACCAGGAGACCCAAGTTCAGGTCTACCATCAGACCTGATGGTTTACTGTTCAATCTTGGGTCAGTCACTTTCAGTCCAACCTGTCTCATGAGGTGGCTGTTGGGAAAAATGGGAGGAGGGAGTCTATTGCCCTGAACTGTTGAACCAAAGATAGAGAAGAAATCTAATACATTAACAAACTAGGCCCTGGTGAAACTTTATCATATTGCTGCCCAAACCCAACATGGATCTGTTCACAAGCTCCTTAGGAATCAAAATCAACTTGAGGGAGACTTTAATCATTGATTATACTCTATACTACTTTGGCCACCTAATGAGAAGGAAGGACTCACTGGAGAAGGGCATAATGCTGGGAAAGATGGAGGGCAATAGAAGAAGGGACGACAGAGAATGAGATGGCTGGATGGAGTCACTGAAGCAGTAGGTGTGAACTTAAATGGACTCCAGAAGATGGTAGAGGACAGGAAGACCTGGAGGGACGTTGTCCATGGGGTCGCGATGGGTCGGACACGACTTCGCAATTAACAACAACAACAACAAATACTCTATACTGAAGGGAGAATGGGACTGCTTCCTTCCTTATTGGAAAAATACCTGGCATACAGTAGATAGCCAGATCACATTCTGTGGATAGTCAGATCTCGTTCTATGGCGTTCCTCTCCCTGGAATTGGACACATGGGGTCTTGCACTTTAAATGACTCTATACAGTGCAGTAGCTTTAGGAGTTATCTAACTTCTGAAGCTTGGCAATGTTCAGGAAGCAATGCATAGAATCTATCAAGATATACAGTATATAGTGTGTCTTCCCTTAATCTGAAGAAAAGAAACAGCAAGAGAGGGAGATACAGTCTAGCAATGTAAACATTTCCACAAGAGCTTAAGGGAAGATAGACTGTATATACCAGTGTTCCTCAATCTTGGCAACTTTAAGATGTGTGGACTTCAGCTCCAGAATTCCCCAGCAAACATGTTGTCTATTCAGTCTAATGCAAGCTGGCTGGGGAATTCTGGGAACCGCACCCATCTTGAAATTCCAAAGGTTGAGAAAAACACTGGTGTGCATTTTTCTGATACTGAGTACTGTCTGAGGAGTCCTTGGTGCTCTCTGAGCTTGGTTGTTTTCTTGCAGATGTTTCATTCCCAACTAAGTAACATCATCAGTGCTAGAAGGGAGTGGGGTTTGTAGATAGGAGGAGGATGAGGATTGTGGGGCCCTTGATACTCTCTGAGCTTGGTGGTTTTCTTGCAGATGTTTCATTAGCCAAACTAGTTAACATCATCAGTGCTAGAAAGGGTTTGTGGAGAGGAGGAGGAGGGGGAGGAGGGGAAGAGGAAGACTGTAGGGTCCTTGGTGCTCTCTGAGCTTGGTGGTTTTCTTGCAGACATTTCATTACCCAAACTAGGTAACATCATCAGTGCTAGAAGGGAGTGAGGTTTGTGGAGAGGAGGAGGAGGAGGAGGAGGAGGAGGAGGAGGAGGAGGAGGAGGAGGATGACGACTGTGGGGTCCTTGGTGCTCTCTGAGCTTGGTGGTTTTCTTGCAGATGTTTCATGACCCAAACGAGGTCACATCATCAGTGCTCCCCAATGAGCACAGACGAGGTTACCTAGTTTGGGTAATGAAACGTCTGCAAGAAAACAACCAAGTTCAGAGAGCATCAAGGATCCCTCATTTCAACTCTGAGCTACAAATATTTTCCTTTATTGATTATAGCCTGTTGCCTCTAAAGAATTCCTCATCTTCCTCTTAAGAGGATTACGATACACACTGTAGCATAGCTGCAGCCATAGTATAGCCACGAGCTTCACCCCCCAGGCCTACTCCTAACTTGTTTTTTAGTAAGCAGCACCCCAAAGGGTTCTTGCTAGCCTTGGCTATATCCCAGCTGCACCAGAGCCACAGAACTATCCATTCAAGCCCCACGCCCTGGCCAGTGAAACTGCTTAGGATAATCAGCTGGGTTTTAAGAAGAGCAATGAACTTGATAGTCTGATAGGGCTTTTTCATTCTCCTTCCATTGTGTTTCTATATTTGGCAAACCAAATTCCCATTAATGCTAATGGGAGTTACTGTACCAGCTTCTATTCACCAAGAAAAGAATATAGGCCTTTGACTTCATTACAAAACTTTAAAATTCATTACTACGGGATACTGAGGATCGTCCTAAATACCCTTTCTTTGTTATATATTTCCTTGTTAATGCAACTGTTTGAGTGTACCGTACCCCGCTGAGCGGGAAACATTTTCGAGGCTGTTTAAAACACATTCTCCTACAATTGGAAGCAAACTCTTCTGTCTCCATTTATGCCTTTGACACCAGCTGCCTTCAGCTTAATGGGACCAGAGTAGATAAAAGCAAATTAATCTTTAAAAGGTAATTTTTTTTTTCTCTCTCTCCTATTGTCAAATCTCATACAGACAAATTCAAGTATTTCTGGTCTTCTATGTGATTCAATGCAAGCCATGCATTTAAATCTGCACCGCAACAATGAACCCAATTATTAAAACATCCCATTCAAATGTATGCGCTGATCCAAAAATGGCCACCACATTATTCTTGGTTTTTAAAAAAAAATAATGCAGAAATTTTGAGAATTTGAGGAAGGATAACAGTAGGAGAATCAATGGAGTCTGAACAGCAGCTGGGCAGGATTTTTAACTGGGGCAAACTGGAATCAATTTGAACACCAGTCTATATAGAGCAAGGGTTTTTCTCATCATCTCCCATCCAGATATCAAGAAGGTTCAACCCTGCTTAGCTTTGCAAGATTGCAATCTTTGGTATGCAGAAAAAGAGCAGTTCACAGGATATATCTAATAGTTATGCAGATAGTTGCTTTAATCTGGCAATGATATCCCTATCAATAGGAGGATAACAACAAAGAAACTATGTTGAAATAACTCCTCCCGTCCTTAGGCTTGATATCCTTTACATTGGCACTGTTTAAGAAAGAGTAGGAAATGAACACCCTCAAAGGCGATACGCTAGAACATTGTGTCTACAAATGAGGCAGCTATTCCATTTTAGATTCTAAATTCCGTATCTTTGTATGGGAAGAAAGCAAAATCTGAGATCGAAGGGCCCTATACAGCCCCTCCCGAAGCATGAGACTACCTTAGATATTTTCCAGTAAATTGTTATACTGTGTTGTTGCGTTATCTATGATGGATATCATGAAATGGGTTATAATTTAACATGAGCCTGTGAAACTGATGCTTGTATTTAAGACTGGATATTCAGAGAAATGGTGTTGCTTGTGTTTAGCAGTTTCCTTTGGCTTACATGGAGAGAAGCTATAGGCTAAAATGGTGTTTTGGTGCAGAGGCCCCCAACCTTTTGGGCACCAGGGACGCGTTCTGTGGGGAGAGGTTTTTCCGCGGACCGGCGGGGACGTGCTTTTATGTGCTCCCTGCATCTCGCGGATGGGGCTTTGCTTGTTTGTGCGGACCGGTAGCTGGCATGCTGTGGCCTGGTACTGGTCCATGGACCAGGGGTTGAGGACCAGCTTTAGTGTCATTCTTCACCACAGTGTGAAGGGAGGGAGAGAGGGAGGGAGGGAGGAAGGAAGGGAGGGAGGAAGGAAGGAAGGAAGGAAGGAAGGAAGATTATAATAAACACATAAGCTAGATATTCTCCTTTGGGAGAATAGTATTTGAATTTTCTTCAAAAGGATTATCCAGGACACACTAACTTAAGGTCCCTATCCGTACTACTTCATCTTCAGCATTACCTTAGCAGCAATTCAATCTCCCTCCCCCTCCAGACTCCTAAGAAAAGATTGCTGCTTGGAGGGGGGGGGGGAGGTTGTAAAAGTGAGGTTTTAAAAAGCTGCAGGAGAGATCAAGGCTAAATCTGGGAAACTTTCTAAGCATTTATTGAAATAGAAAGCTAGCTTTTGCTCCATCGGAGTTCACGGCAGGCCTTTGCAGCAATCTCCCTGTTTAAGCAACCAACAGGAGTTGTAACACCATGCATGATGATATTACCTGGGATCAGCAGGAGTTAAAAGAGACTCTCAGAAAGTAGGGGGGGGGGAAACTGGCTGGGGCAGCAGGAGATCTGATGCCTGAATCCGGTCCTTCTATGGGTGACACCAATCCAGGTCTCCATCGACACTTAGGAGCAAGTGAAGGTAGCCCTATGGAAACCACGCCGGAGAATTGCTGCGGGAAGCCTTCCCTACGCCTCCTCGCTGTCTGGCATGCACAGATGCAACGCCGCCTCTTGTCACTATGAAGTCTAAGTCATTTAGAAAACACTTAGCCATGCAGCAAGCAACGGAATTAAAAAAACATTAAACTTTGGAAGGAGGCTGGGGAGGAGGGGGGAGGGAGGCGAACTTTGACAAGCTGCGCCAGATACTAAGTATAATTAATTAAATTGGATGGGGCCCAAGAGAGACAGGAGAAGAGATGATGGCAGCCGGAATCAAGAGAAGCAAAACGCAAATGTTCGGCATGCCATTTCAGAAGGAAAATAACATGTTGGTAGCAATGCAAGTGGCAGAGGTTTTGCAGGATACAAGTCACAAAAAGGCTGCCAGTTTTGTGGCGGGAACGGAAGGGAAGAGGGAAAGTAATGAAGTGCCTTGAAAGACAGGAAGCCAATAAAATAAGGAGGTAAAAAGAAAAATCTATACTGGTTTTATATTGGTCACCACTGTATAAAAAAAGAGGCTGAGACTCTGGAAAGAGTGCAGAGAAGAAGAGCGAGAAAGATGATTAGGGGATCTGGAGGCTAAAACATATGAAGAACAGTTGCAAGAAGTATGTCTAGTCTAGTGAAAAGAAGGACCGGGGTGACATGATAACAAATGTTCCAATATCTCAGGGGCTGCCACAAAGAAGAGGGAGTCAAGCTATTCTTCAAAGATCCTGAAAGCAGGACAAGAAACAACGGATGGAAAATAATCAAAGAGAGAAGCAACCTAGAACTAAGAAGAAATTTCCTGACAGTTAGAACAATTAACCAGTGGAACAACCTGCCTCCGGAAGTATGGCCCACAATCTGAGAAGCAATCCCTGTGAGACAGTGTCAGGAAAGTGTCAGCTACAAGAAGCAGGGACTGTTTCTTTCTTCAAGGGAGAAAACTGCTTGCACTAATTACATTTTCCCAATTAAGCAGAAGGTTCCCAGATGCTCCTCACAATGAGAATACGGTATTAAAAATCCTACCTGTAGGAATGCTTTCCTTGAAGGGGGAGGGGGCTGCGAAGAAAGGGAGAAACAGTATTTTTCCTGGATTCTAGGAAAGCATTAGAGGTCTTATTCTGTGGGATATCTTCAAGTTTCTGATGCCCAGTGGAACACTGATGGGGAAGAACTACTGACATAGAAGTAATAATTTATTGAATGCAAAACACACATTAGTCAGATGATTAATCTCGGACAACTATTTTAGGGGGGGGAAGAGGCAGGATTAGTAAACCTTAAACAGTAGAAAAACCCACTCTAAATTCTCTCCTCTCCCCCCCCCCTTCTGTACCTATAAACTAAATCTGGTTAAAGCCATTTCCAGCCAGGCTTCTAATCTTGCTAACAGCATGGCTATACAGACTAAAGCAAGCCACCCAAATTTGGATTAAACCTGCAACTCCGTAGACTTGGGAGAGAGAAAGAGAGGAATTTTATGAGCAATGCACATCAAAAACAGATGGAGATTTGATCACATCAGTGTAGCCATTATCTTGACTTTAGTGTTACATCCTGCAGACTCCCCACCACCACCACAGCTTGCTTCTGAAGTTATGAACGTGGTTCACTTTCTGGCCATATATTTCCCGTTTACTCCCTTCTGTAGGTTAAAAATTACAAATTGGGTAACAACTCCCAAGAGTCTCAAGCACCTTTGCTGGAAAAAAAACCCCACACTTTACAAACCACAAGAGTCGCATTCATTCAATGCACTAAATATAATAATCTTACATGCCCTTCCAATCAAAACTAACTCTGCCCTGAATCAAAAGTGCAAGCTTTGTCATTTTTTTTTTTTTTTTTTTTGCCACTGCTGGACACCAAAAGTGATTTTCTCCCAAGCATAATTCTCACAGAGTTGTCTTTAACAAAGCTGATTAAGGTGCGTGGCATGAGGTTACAAGAATTCCAGCAGCTGAACTATTTCCCATTTACAACCAGTATATCTCTGTGAGCCTTAGGGAAGAGACTTTCTGATTTTCTAAAACCCTTCCAAAGATCCATCAAGGAGTTTTGTCTCTTCACTAACAACAGCTGGCTAGTTATCATTTTCTCCTAAGCTTTCTCCAGTCTGCACAACAGGTCTTCAAGTTCCACACTATCCATCACTAGAGAAACAGGGTGGACTCTGTAGGCACTAGAAAAATTTGAAGGATTTTCTATTAAAACAATCTGGAGATGGTGGAGCTCACCCTTTCAGCTGAATTAAGCTGAACATGAGCAGGATGAGGGGGCCATTTGCATGCAAGCTACTAAACAGAGAGAGGTCAGTCAGTCAGATGCTGGAAGGGACCTTGGAGATCTTCTAGTCCAACCCCCTGCTCAAGTAGTATACCATTTCAGACAAGTGGCTGTCCAGTCTCTTCTTAAAAACCTCCAGTGATGAAACACCTACAACTTCTGGAGGCAAGCTGTTTGACTGGTTAATTGTCCTTGCTGTTAGGAAGTCTCCCTTTAATTGCAGGTTGCTTCTCTCCTTGATTATTTTCCATCCATGCCTTCTTGTCTTGCCTTCTGGTGCTTTGGAAAATAGGTTGACCTCCTCTTCTCTGTGGCAGCCCCTCCAATACTGGAATACTGGATTAAAGTGCTTAAACTTTCTCTACTTTTTTTTTAATCAAAAACCTATTTAATTTCACCTTTCCCATCGTCCAATGTGGTGCATGCAATCATAACAATAAAAAAAATCCTCATATTAAAAAAGAGGAAAGATCTGAAGTAGTACAAATCTAACAGAGAAGATTGCAGCAGCAAAAAAAAAAGTGTGTTAAAAAAATAACAGATAAAATAGTCACAACTGCCTTCTCTATGCCCCCCCCCCCAGGAAGCAAATGCCTGCAAATAAGATGCATCTATTATACTATGAATTGGCACTAAAAAGAGGATTAGAGAAAGCATGAAGAAACAATGCATCAACGACATTCAGATAGAAGATTCAAGGATCACAATATGTTAACAATATGCAAATCAAGGAGCCGGGGATGAGAATCAGCTTATTTATTATGAAATGAAGCTTCCAGTGCAGCTGTCACATAGGACACAAGCAATAGTGCAACATTTTCTGGGAAGGGGGAAAGGAAGGGAAGGGAAGGGAAGGGAAGGGAAGGGAGGGAGGGAAGGAAGGAAGGAAGGAAGGAAGGAAGGAAGGAAGGAAGGAAGGAAGGAAGGAAGGAAGGAAGGAAGGAAGGAAGGAAGGAAGGTAAACAGTGAAAGGAAGGCTGATGTAATGGTAAAGAGGTGGGCACCTGGAAGATCCTAGTCTCTCATCAACCTGGGAGGTGATTTGGGGTCAATAATTCTCCATCAACCCAACCTATCTCATGGGAACTGGGAGGAAGGGGTTGATGGAGAATTATATTTCAGAGTTCTTGGACAATGGGCAGGATAAAATCTCTGTTGAAGATATAAAATGATTTCCTTTACATATTTATAGATTCTATAATACAGAGCTTTCAAAGTAATAATCAATTTAAAAATTTTCCTAGCTAATTATAGAATAATCATAGAATAAGAGATAACTTTGGAATTATGCTCCTATTTGCTGCAAAGGGAATCAGAAGCTGCTTCTTTCTATTTCTTCTCATTTTTTTCCTACACGTTTGTCTTTTTTTCTTCTATATTTGTGTTCTCTTTAAAACATTTGTACATATACGTATACCGACAGACATGCATATACATACACATGTATACATATACATACATGAAGAAATCTTCCCCTTTTCATCAAAAAATCTTCCAATTCTACCAACATAGACAATAGGCATTTGTCCCAGTCAGTGGCATGATCTGGCTGATCTTCAAAAAATCCTCGGGGTCAGATTGAGCTCTGACATGAATGGAAGTCATTCAAGAAATTTAGAGATTGTAGAGAAATTAAGAAAAAAAAATCCTAGAAGAGGGCAATTGCAAACAATTCCATGTGCTGCTTATTTTAGTTAAAGAATATTAATAAGGAGGCCAGGAATCCTGCATGGTGACAACATTTACAATGTCCTATTCCAACAACAGTCTGAGTCATTTTGTTACTTGATAAATAAAAAGGAGATTCATTTTTAAAATGGGGGGAAACAAACTCGAATTGACTTTAATTTTTTTTTTCAATTAATATTAACACAACTGGCATTCCAACGCAGACAAACCTACAGATGAGCTCGTGTTTACAATTACTGCTTCTTTAATATAGGGTCTGGGGTTTCAGAGAAGCGGCAAGCCTAATCCAGGTTGCTATGGCAAATACACAATTTCCTATTTAACCGCATAATCAACCCTCTCATTCAATTCACTGCTTTCCGAGCAAGCACATTCCTCATGCTGTAGTGCGCTGCTCGGGTTAAGCAAGTCACCCTGCTATTAAGTTACCCTAACCATTTTAATTGGAACATTATTTTTGGTTCTTTCTTTGTTTTGCAGCCCTGCAAACACAACACTTTCAAGCCATATTCTTTTCCCCAAATTGGACCCGCTTACAAATTACATTACAGGTTAGATATATTCTTCTTCTCTTTTTTTTCTTTCTCCCCTGCTGTTTTCAATGCTGCTAGACTGCCACGTTAATCAGCCACACCTCCGGTGAAAAGCAAGCGTCTCAATTAAGAAGCAAATGCTGAACGCAAAGGTGAGCTGCAGAAGGAGTCAGCTCTATGAAATTCGCTGTTTCCGTTTTGAAATCCACACAATGTAGTTCCATTTCAGCTTTAATTAGTGTCACGGGAAAAAAAAAACCCTACCAAAAAGGTTAACAAGAGACTGTTAGTTTATAACGCATGCTTCTCAGTGCCACCTCTGGCGGTTCAGTCTGTTTTCAGACTCATTAGCTATGTAGGCTGATCGTGGTTTCAGATCAGGAATTTGCTTCCGTGCTGTTTGAACAGAAGGTCCCTTTTATTCACACACCTACCCTACTGCTAAATATGAAATGGATGTCTAGCTGCAGAGCCCAGCTTTTGAAGAACAAGACAACACTGCAATATCCTTCAGAGAAAGGGAAGAAACTCCTCCGATATTTAACAGGGCAAAATTCTTCTAAACAAGAGGCAACATGACTCAAGAGGCTTAAAACAATTCCGGATAGATTCTTGAATCTCAGACGGAACAGGATTATTTCTGTGGGCAAAAAGAGGACGTTCACAGTAAGGTTTCAGAGCATCTTGCCAACCATAGATGGAACATCATGAGAACTTCAAGAGGAAGAGCACCGGAGCATCAAAGATTAAAAAAAAAAAAAAGTGGAAATCTAGCACCTTGGTCTACACCAGGGGTGGGCAAACCTCGGCTCTTTTATGACTTGTGGACTTCAGTACCCAGAATTTGTGACCCAGTCGTGCTGACTCAGGAATTCTAGGAGTTGAAGTCCACGAGTGATAAAAGAGCCAAGGTTGCCTTCCCCTGGTCTACTCTATAGTGAAAGAGCTGTAGAGGGGAAACTGACAAGAGGTTTCTATAGGTTTTAACCCAGGGGTCTTCAAACGTGACCCTTTTATGACCCATGGAGGCTGGCTGAGGAATTCTGGGAGTTGAAGTCCACAAATCATAAAAGGGCCAAGTTTGAAGACCCCTGTTTTAACCTATCTGGTCAGTTTTACCCTTGTTCTGGTGTTCTCTGAAATGGAAACAGTTGGCCTTTTATTATTGGCTGATTTTTATAACGGTTCCTTAAAATCAGTCTTCCTCAATCACATGCTTCCAGATACTTTGAGAAATAATGGTTAGTCTGGCCGATACTGGGAAGTCAGGAATGTTGTTTTTCATGCAAATGTAAGAAGTAAAACATTTCTTTAACACAGGAAAAGGACTATTTTAGGGTTGAAGTGCATATCCTTTGGGATCGAGGAAGAAATCAGCTGAGTCATGGGGCTAACGCACTACAATCTGAATGTCTTTTCACCTCGCCCCTACTCAGAAAACAGATATTCTCCACTATTGCTTGCCCTGAGGGTAGACAAAGAGCTGAATCTTTCAGTTCAGACCTTGGAGAGCAAAATACAGGAAGTCCTCAATTCACAACCACAACTGAGCCCAAAATTTATGTTGCTAAGCGAGACATTTGTTCAGTGAATGACTGCAGTAGTTAAGTTAGTGACGTGGTTGTTAAGTCAATCTGGCTTTCCCATTGGCTTTGCTTGTCAGAAGGTCACAAAAGGGATCATGTGATCCCAGGACACTGTGCAACTCTCATAAATAATAATGATAAAGTTGGAAGGGACCTTGGAGGTCATCTAGTCCAACCCCCTGCTCAGGCAGGAAACCCTATACCATATGAGTCAGCTGCCCAGTGTCAGCTGCCCCTGGGGACCCTGCAATGGTCATAAGTGTGAAAAATAGTTCTCAGTCACTTTTTTCAGTCACATTGTAACTTTGAATGGTCACTAAACAAACTGTTGTTAAGTCGAGGACTACTGTGCCTGCACATGTTGCACCTCTGTGAGTGTATTCAAAGCCCCAACACTTTTCTTTCAATTAAAATCGTCCTTGGGATGTTTCCATTGCCAGCAGAAGCAAAGAGGCCTTATTTAATTTTTTTTCTTTCTTCCCTCTTTGCTTAAAATCAGGTGATGCCCTCTGTTGCTTTATCCCCCATCACCATCCACTCCCAAGTGCTTGTCCCTCTGATAATATGTAAATGATCGAGGAACTCTGCAGGTGTTAACAAAAACAAGAACATAAAAGGTGAGATCCTTAAATGAAACCCAGCATTTTCTTTCCAATTAGCTGTGGTTCCCTTGATACCTGTGTTTTCTGAAATTATTTTCCACACTGACACAGAGCTGAGATGCGGACAGGGTGGTCAACACAGCAGTCTTTTATTTTTAAACACAGAGAAGCAGGAGGAAAGGCCACGCGCTTCATTTTGATTCTCCTTACCCTTACTCAGTGGCCTTTAAAGAGATGGAGAAGTCATCAACATATTGCCATCTGGAATGGTATGCTCTCCCATTACCAGTGTAAAGACACAATTACATCTACCCTCACTATCAAATTCCTGTTGCCCTAGATCAGGGGTCTTCAAACTTGGCCCTTTTATTATTTGCGGACTTCAACTCCCAGAATTCCTCAGCCAGCCCCCGCCCTAGATTCATTCATTTCAGTGAAAGACGCCTGCCAAGATTATGGATTTTGCTGCAACCAGGAGGAATGTGTCCAGAGTGGTGGGGTAGAGAGAAGCGAACCACAAACAGGCTTCCCAATTTCTGTAATATTTAATCAGCTTCAATACAGGTAGTCCTCAACTTACAGCTGTTTGTTTAGTGACCGTTCAAAGTGACAAGGGCATTGAAAAAATGGATTTATGACCGTTTTTCACACTTAGAACCGTTGTAGCGTCCCTGAAGACATGTGATCACAATTCAGAAACTTGGAAATCAATTCCTATTTATGATGATCGCCATGTCCCCGGGGGGGGGGTCACGTGATCGCTTTTTGCCACCTTTTGACAAGCAAAGTCAATGGGGAACCAAGTGTCACTTAACAGCTGTGTCACCGACTTAACAACCGCAGCGGTTCACGTAACAACTGGGGCAAGAAAGGTAGTAAAATGGGGCCAAATTCACTTAACAAATGTCTTACTTAACAACAGAAAATTTGGGCTCAAATGTGGTCGTAGGTCAAGGACTACCTGTATTCAGAATGATAGCATTTTACTTGGTTATGCTTCAAGCCAATGGTCTAGAAGAGATTTGCGCAGACACAGCTTTAATCTTTCTCTTCCCCACCCTTCACATTTTCTGCAGGAAAATAGTTGCAATTTGGCTTTTATTTTTCTTGAAGGCAAAACAATAAGCTACTTATGACATCTGATAAGCTGCTTATTGTGTAACTTGGCTGTCAAGATTCCTGTCTTGTGTTGTGATGCACCCCTTAAGCTCCAAGTAAGGAGATATATATATTTCATATTTAGATCCCAGAGCTCAGATCTGATTTTCACTTCTTGAGTTAAATCTCTGCCCAAATACCCAGGGCCTCTGACCAGGTTTTAAACACTGTTATGCCAACATATGCTTGGTTTCAGGTGGGCTGAGTATTGTGTGAATAAATCACAGTTAAATAAGATATGGTATTGCATATATGCATTAACAGAGAATGTGGTTGGAAACCCCGTCACATACAGTTGCTGGGCGTCAGAGAGGGGGGGGGGAGGGAGGGAGGGAGAGAGAGAGAGAGCGAGTAAAAGAGAGAGTAAAAGAGAGAGATGACAGACATGGAGATAAAGGATAGATAGATAGATAGATAGATAGATAGATAGATAGATAGATAGATAGATAGATAGATAGATAGACAGACAGACATTGTCTTAGCTTCTTTGCTTTTGTCTTCATATATATTTCTTGATCCTGCCATTCCTACCTATTCAAATAATCTACTTCAGGCTAACATGAATGAAGCTGATCTTACATATGCTAGAAATATGCTAGAAACGAGCATTTCTCAAAAGCTCAGCCACAAAAGACTATTGAAGATGCATTATATTTTCTCTTCCCTTCAACATCTTTGTACTGAAATGAAATGAAGCATCTCCACTTGAGGAACAGGCAAGCTTGCAAGAGGGCATTGACATACACTGTTTTCTGCCCCCCCCTCTCTCTATATATATATGTATATATATATATATGCAATTCATGGAGTTATTCCTCTTTTGGTTTCGCTCACATTGAATGCATGCATGCATATATATATATATATATATATATATATATATATATATATATATATATATATATGCATTCAATGTGAGCGAAACCAAAAGAGGAATAACTCCATGAATTGCAAAAGAGGATATCCAGCCTCGGAGATGCTAATTCGGCCCCTGAGGGATCTAATCAACCTCTTTGTAGAAGTAAAGATAAAACTTTCTGACAGCAAATGCTATTCTGATAAAATGGAATTTTCAATTATGCTCTGAGCATCTGGTCCACGCCACCATTTATGGAGCACGGCGCCGCGCAGCTTTGCAATGTCAGAAGCTATTCCAGACAGACGGCTTCCCTGGTGGCTCGGCAGGCTGAGAAAGAAATCTACCTTATCTGAGGCTGTTGGAATCCAATTCGCTTTCATAAGCCCAATCTTGAAATGCCGAAGCAAGGAGTTGGAATACATTGAAGACCCCATGACTGCAAGAGCAGAATGGTGTTGGAGAAGGTCATGAGATCTCTGTCCCACACTTCTCTCCAGCACAACTGAACACAAGAAGGTGGGATGGTCTGCAGCATGATCTATAGGTCAGGGGTCCTCAACCTTGGCAACTTTAAGACTTGTGGACTTCAACTCCCAGAATTCCTCAGCCACTACCAGAAAATGTCTCTTTATTTCAATATTGGAACTCTCTTTAACAAACTTTCACCCATTCCTTCTTGTCCTGCCCTCTGGTGCTTTGGAGAATAAGTCAATCCCCTCTTCCATGGACAGCCCTCATGTACTGGAAGACAGTTATCATGTCCCCCCCAATCCTTCTTTTTGATAGGCTAGCTATACGCTCAACAATTCTTCATAGGACTGAGCCTCCAGACCCCGTAATCACCTTTGTTGCTCTTCTCTGCAAAGTTTCTAGGATCTCAGCATCTTTTATGTATCGTGGTGACCAGAATGGATGAAGTATTCTAAGTGTGACCTCACTAATGCAATATAAAGCAGTTATTATCACTTCTTGTGATCTTGATGTTAGCCCTCTGTTGATGCAACTCAGGACTGCTTTGACACAAAACCTCTGACTTTATATATTGTGTAAGCCCAGATGTATATAGCTTCCATAATCTTTTTTCTTTTCCTAGTTTTCTTAGTAAACTTTTCTCTTAACTTAGTTAGCACTTAATTAACTTTCATTGATTTTCTGAACTAAGCAGGATGAGCCTTAGTAAATAGTTGAATGAGAAACATCAGGAAATATAGGACAGTAGGTTCAACTGGGAAGTTGAAAAAATATCTAAAAGAAAGCCATGTAAAACCAGTTCCTTATTCTCATAAAAAAAATCTACACAGACGTTACCGGTACATTTGGCAAGGTAGTTGTTTAATATGCCTAATTCTTTATAGCTCTATTGATATATCTTTAATTACACACTTGCAACAGGCTGCAAGGTCTTAAAACCTTCAGATTTCTGTTGAGCCTTGTTTCTCCCCAAACTGATCCAGCCTCACAAAAGTTCAGAACAATGGAAGAGCTAATAAATAAAGATAGGGGGTACATTTGAAGTGGGAGTATTCTGGACCTTTGGAAATAAACAGATTATTAACGTTGGCAGGTGCCCTTCTGCTTATACCGCCAAAAGAAATTAGCGTATGTGTGTGGGTTCTGGTATATATTATTCCATTTGATATCAATTAGGGAAAGGAAAACAATTCAGTGCAGTAATGAATTCCAAATTGGGTGCATATTACAGTAATTAAAAGCAATTTATCTGGCTGATGAAATTATTCTAATCAATCAGGAAGACCAACAAAAAGTTAAGAAGGGCCGGGCACAATTCTGACAGCTAAATGAGATTAGAAGCAGAAGTCAAGAAGATCCTACTACTACCTACTCATAAACTTTACAAGGCAGCCCTGCTTTGAAAGAGATTCCCCCAAAAAGGGGAAAGGAAGGAGAAGATATCTAGTCACCCAGGTCATAGTTGTCCCAAAGATGATTTTTCAAAAGACAACTGGACTTTGTTTTTCCTTGAAGACATTTCACTTCTCATCCAAGAAGCTTCTTCAATTCTTGGATGAGAACTGTTCTTCTGTGCTTCTTGGATGAGAAGCGAAATGTCTTCTTCAAGGAAATACAAAGTCCAGTTGCCTTTTGAAAAAGCATCTTTGGGACAAGATACCTTCTCTTTCTTTTCTTCCCAACCTTCTCCTCTCCCCCCCCCCCCAATTTTCTGCTGCACCTTACCTCCATTTAATCTCACATGAGTCTACCCATCCTAAGCACCTGAGGAGGGGAGCTGCAGCTCACAAAACCTTAAGCCACTTAATAACATTTGTTAGCCAGAAAAGATGCTATCAAACTCCTAGTTTTAAGAGTGTTCTGAATAGGAAACCATCTGAAAACTTAATGGACACCACCTTGAATTCTAGTGATGAAAAGTGGAGACAAGCAAGTGGTCAATTTAAAAATATATCAGCCGGTAGCTAGGTTACACTCTGTCACTGTAGTAGCAAAACTATGCCCAACATAGTTATGCAGCGTAAAAGCAAATGAGCTGTTCTTATTTAAGTCGCCATTCTTATTTAAAGACAAGGAAACACAACTGCGTAACCTTCAATTTCCAAGGAAGAAATGGTGAACTGAAGACCAGAGGCAACAATCAGACCAGAATGAAGAGTGGGCAAATAGACTGGCTCTTTGTCATTTCTCTCGAAGCAAGAAAAGGAGTTGACTTCAACCACAAATACTCTAGATGAGGGGTGTCAAACTGCTGGCCTGTGGGCCGGGCGCATCATGTGGAAGTCATGCCCACCCCATTACTGGTAATGACAAAAGAGTCCCAATACGTTGTGTGACATCGCAAGTTTGACATGTCTGCTCTAGATGGTTGCTGTTTGTGAGGATATCACAAGTCAGTGGTTTCCAGTGGGTTTAGAGCTTATGAGGTGAGGGAATGCTGTCTTGCTCAGGCTATGATGGGAACCTTTGGAAGGTCACTAGCTTTTCTAATAATTTTTGAAAATTGGTTCATTAACTGCTTTTCAACAATTAGGATCCTTTGGAATGATAAGTCTGAAAACACTGGGTAAATTTCCTTCAATCCTTAGTGAAATAAGTTTTAAATAACAGTTTTAAGTCCTTTATTGGAAAGGACTAAGAATCAAAATTGTTAAGAGTAATGGGAAGGAATATGAAGTTGGTTTGTTTGATCAAAATTAAAAAAGATATGTTAACACTGGTAACATTTGATAGATTTTTGCTGACCAGGACTAAATGACAAGTTTTTAAGGATTTCTTTAGAAATATGAGATGAGAAATAGAAAGAAGAGATCATTCGTTGTATTTTAAGAGAAGGTGATAAGTTACTAAAATTGTTTATATTTGCTGCAATGAAGGATAACCTGTTTTTTATACAGAGTATTTCTTTTTTTTTCTTTATTATATTTTTCTTTTCTATTTTGCGATCTTTTTCTGCATCTTCTGTGTTATATTTTCAGCCTTCTATTGTTTTTAGTTTGTATTAGTTTTTATTATTGCAACTATCATTTTTAAATACAATTACTACTAACATTTCATCCCCATCATCATTCCACAAACCCACTTGTATGCTAGCAGTAGAAAGTCTCAGAAAGCCACCTTGCTGAATCTGCACCTAGGAAAGCTAACAGGAAATATTAGAGCAACAGGGGATCACCAGCCCAATATCTGTGAAAAAGCTAGCAATTCCTGCAGAGCTGTGGTAGATTTACATATCTCATTCACACTTCCATATAATTTACATAACATTTGCACTGAATGCATTAAGGCATTTGGCACTTCCTCTATACACTACTAGGTGAAAGACTAACAGTAGCAACTCCTTTTAAAAGGACCTCTGTATCAGCAATCTCCCTTTACAGGTATCTCTGCCACATAATAAAATATCTGTTCACACACAAAAATGGCAGCGAAGAGTGAATTTACTCGGGGGGAGGGGAGAGCTAGAAAAAGGAGAGGAAGAAGAGGACCCACCTGGAAGCACATTCATTTCCACTCTCATCTCCATCCCAGGCATCCTAAATTCTAGCCTTTCCCCATGACCATATGGAAAATAGAAAATAAATAGAAAATAGAAAATGGAATGGAATGGAATGGAATGGAATAGAATAGAATAGAATAGAATAGAATAGAATAGAATAGAATAGAATAGAATAGAATAGAATAGAATAGAATAGCATGTAGAATAGCATGTAGAATAGAATGTAGAGTAGAGTAGAGTAGAGTAGAGTAGAGTAGAGTAGAGTAGAGTAGAGTAGAGTAGAGAAGAGTAGAGTAGAGTAGAAGAGAATAAGCTTTATTTGGCCAAATGTAATTAGACATACAAGAAATTTGTCTTTGGTGCAGAAGCTCTCAGTGTGTATGTATGTCATTATAAACTTCATACAATTAATGAATACTGTTAATCAAATACAACTGCTTAAAAATGACCACTTTCTCTACATTATCCAGCAAACCCCTCCCAAACATTCATTCCCATAAAGATTTTATCTTCCAAAATCTTTTTCTTCACCGCTAGAGCCACTAAGCTATTTCAGCAAGGGTTGAGGGTCTGAACAAGAATTTAAACTTTCAGAGCGCTATATCTATAAATGTTTAATCTTTTCATTTCTGCTCATAAGATGACTGTCCAGAAAATATATTATTGCAGAGAATGCCACCAGTGTCCCATTAAGAACAGATGATGGACAGGAACTTCAAAATCACCTCCCTGAACTCCCATTTAGAAGGTTTTGTGGGGTTAAATGGAATCACTTTTTTTGAATATACCCGGAACTGAAAATCTGAGGACTTTTTTTTTCCTCTTCAAAAAGAATTTTACCACCTCTATAGTGAAGGAAAATCACCTTTTATTTCCAAGGCGATTGGTCAATGCTCCTTGTTAGTCACGGTCTGTTATATTTATCAAGAAATGGACAGAAAATGAACAAAATTGCTAAAGCATTTATTATTCAAAAGAATAGAAAACCCAGGTATGAATTGGCAATAAATAAATAAAATGATCCCAAATGCATATGTCTCCTCTCTCAAAAAAAAAAAAAAAAAACACCCCCCGAAAACCAGAGGACACCTTTTTGTATCCAAGTGAAGGTGCCAATTCAGAAATAATTATTGCAATTTAGAAAGCAATTCAACATATCCATCCATACAGGAACCAAGTGATCTGTGTTCCTACTGCTCAATCGGCTCACAGCATGCTAAGGTTGAGTCACAAATTCAAGACCATTTCTCTCTATGTTTTTATCACTCCTCTTAGGAACCTAAAATAATAATAATAATTTAAAAACCCTTCTCTTCTGCAAAGAAAATCCGTGAATCTTACATGGGATTCTGAATGCTTGCTTGGAGGATCTAGCAGGGGAGTGGAACCATTAAGGGTGAATTGGACAAACAACTATATGCTCCCAGCTAAGGGTGGCTTTCTCCTCTTCCACTGAACATGCAAGCAACATTCATGGAGAGTCAAATCAGTCAAATCAACCCACTGATTTGGGTGACAGATGTCACAGCTTTACATCTGTACATGAGATGTAAAGCTGTCCTTTGTAGAACCTTAACCAAAATTAAAGATCACGTGAAGTATTAATCCCACTTTACAATGCCTTGGTAAGGCCACACTTGGAATACTGGATCCAGTTTTGGTCACCACAATGTAAAAAAGATGCTATGACTCTAGAAAGAGTACAGAGAAGAGCAACAAAGATTATTAGGGGACTGGAGGTTAAAGCATACAAGGAACGGCTGCTGGAATTGGGTATGTCTAGTTTGACGAAGAGAAGTACGAGGGGGGACATGATAGCAGTGTTCCAATATCTCAGGGGCTGCCCCAAAGAAGAAGGAGTCAAGCTATTTTCTCAAGCGCCTGAAGGCAGGACAAGAAACAATGGATGGAAACTAATCAAGGAGAGAAGCAACCTAGAACTAAGGAGAAACTTCCTGACAGTTAGAACAATTAACCAATGGAACAATTTGCCTCCAGAAGTGGTAAATGCTCCAACACTGGAAGTTTTTAAGAAAAGACTGGACAGCCATTTGTCCAAAATGGTATAGGGTTTCCTTCCTGAGCAGGGGGTTGGACTAGATGACCTCCAAGATCCCTTCCAACTTTTATTATTATTTATTGTTGTTGTACATGAGATGTAAAGTTGTCCTTTGTAGAACCTTAACCAAAATTAAATGTTAGTTTGAAATAGATGGATTGGCTCAAAGTTACCCAGCTGGCTTCATCCCTAAGGCAGGACTGGAACCAATACTTTAATCACTATGCTGGTTGTCATACAAGCATCGTACCTGTTCAATTTCAGGTGGGTGAGATTTGAGCAAAGCTTAGAGATGTTTACAACATCAACTTACCTTCTCCTAACTGGGGGCTTCTTAATATGACAGCAAAAGGTTATTGAACCCCTTTCTTTAGATGAACCTGGAACTGTCCTTTTCCTTGGTTTGGTGGTGTAAAAAAAGTGAAAGTGCCCCATTTCAAGTAGCTTCAAGGGCAAAAAAAATCACCAAATCATGGTTGGAAACCAAGATACACACCCTCGACCTAAAAGATGGTCATCTGAACTTTGCTGTGAATCCTGGTCTCTGATAGAAACTGCATAGGCTCTGGAAGTCAAGCTGCACTGATTTTATGGAATGAGAATTCTTTATGCAACTCTTTGCAGAAGAATGACAGAGAGCTAATGATCTGCACACAGGTATTTAGAGAGAGAGAGAAGAAAAGTCCTCTTATAGACTTGTTCAGATTGTTCTTCACAAGGATAAATGATTAATACATACAAAGACCCGGAGGCTTTTAAAAAATCTTGCTTGGAGGGCACTTGAAGGAAAAATGTAGAAGCTGATCTTTAGACCTCTCCCTGACACAAACACTGTTGTTTCTCTCCTTTTGATAGAAGAGCATGAGAGTTTTGCTAAGGTTGAAATATTATGAGAGGTAAAGAATTTGCAATCTACGCTGGGGGAAAACCCTCTGAGTTTCAGCAAATTTTTCAGACTTTTAGGAAATGCCTCTCATTTTGAAGTTATATGCAGATATATATTTTTTTCCTCTGGTTTCCTCTATACATTCACATTTGCTAAATTCCTAGAGCAAAGAGATAGATAGATAGATAGATAGATAGATAGATAGATAGATAGATAGATAGATAGATAGATAGATAGATAGGCAGGCAGGCAGACAGACAGACAGGCAGGCAGACAGATGATAGACAGACGGACAGACAGTTTCAGGTTTGCTTACAAGCTGACACAGGTATCATTTGTTTGTTTGTTTTTCTTTAGAAAAAGAAAACAGAAAACCTAAAATGCTATCGCTGCCCAAGAAAACAGCCCTAAAAACTAGACATTTCTACATTTCTCTTTCAGAACTGTGTTCGTATCCACCTTGAACATCTCGGCCAACATATTGACTCTTAGCTTTATACAGTTTTAGGCAGCCTGCAGAAACAAGGCTCTTTAAACAGACATTTGGCAAAAAACGTTTAACAGCCCCAAGATGTTTTATTTGTCAGACCCTTACTGCTGTTCTTACTAACACTTCCAATTACAGTTTATTTTGCTTTGATTGCTTTAAATATTGCTAATTTTGTCCATTGCTTCCTCTGGGAAATGGGCAGTAAACTTTTACAGTCAACAAATAAATGTTTACATAGGAGAATGTGCCATAAAAGAAAACAAGGAATGGATGAAATATCCCATCCAGCTTTGCTTGTTCTCGCATTCCTCAATCACTTTTCTCTCAACAGAAATCTCAGTGTTGTTTTGCCTGCTCAGGTTCCCTTCCACGAGGGTGTTTTGAGATTCTGACAATTTCCCCCAAACACACCACTGTCTCTCTTCCTTCTCATTAGCCCCATTTTGACTCTAGCTGTGGTAACTCAATTAGTAGATTGTCTCAGCCAATTCACAACTACTCCTGTGTTAACAGACCAGCCTGGAAAGCCTAAGGCAGGAGTTAAACCTCCTAAATAAAGAGATAAACCTCCTAAATAAAGAGATCACTTTCCCCTTTTTTTCAACCATCAGATAGAATCTAGCTGAAAAAAAGGAGCAGCCAGCAATACACAAACATTTAAACACCGCAAGTCATATTTACTGGCCCACCTGTTCTGCTGGCTGCATGTATTCCAGTGTGTATATGGCTAAGAAACCAGGGTGTAATTTCCATAACATCTCTAAATGCGTATTTACATACACTTTGCCATCTTTGCTGAATTGGGTGCTCTGGGAACTAAAGTTGTAACAGCCACGGGAAAAGCCTGAAGTTTTCAAATGACCTTGAACGGCAAAAGGGGAATAGCACTGCAACAGATGAAAATTGGCCATCTAGGACTTCAATTCCAAGACAGGAAAAAAAATTAGAGCAACATCACGGATCAAGCAGCACACCCATGGCTTTCAAGACATCATGT